>NC_138207.1:26255131-26855131 GCF_964194415.1 Vipera berus | reverse complement strand
TAGGGAACATCTAGATCTCATGTGTGACAAAATTAGTTTGGGGTAGAAAATAAATATTACTGCCATTTCCAACTTACCCTGCAAAAGAATATTGCACACTGGTGTCTCCAAAGCAAAAGCATTGATATGATGGGCTCCTAGATTTTTAATAATAGAATGGACATTTTGCAGTAGCCCTACTTTGATAAGCATCAGTTACAGATAGTCCTCAACTTATGACCACAATTGAAATAAGCAAGACAGTTAAGTGAATTATTACCTTTCTTGCCACAGTTATTAAGTAAATCACTGCAGTTAAGTTAGTAATACGGTTAAGTGAATTTGGCTTCCCCAGTAACTTTGCTTACAAGATTGAAAAGGGTGGTGATCACATGACCTTGGAACACTGCAACCATCGTAAATATAAGTCAATTGCCAACATCTGAATTTTGATCATATGGCCACAGGGATGCTTCAATGGTCATAAGCGTGAAAAACAATCATAAGTCACTTTTATTTATTTATTTATTTATTTTTGGGACTTATCTCCCGAAGGACTCAGGGCGGCTAACAACAACTTTTGTCAGTGTTGTAACTTCGAATGGTCACTAAATGAGTGGTTGTAAGTTGAGGACTGCCTCTAGTGTTGTATCTATTAATTTTGACCTTACATAATTACACAAGCTTTACATATACTATTTTTTACTCTATTATTATTACAAAATTCCTTTTGAAAAGCTGTTTTATAATTTTTCAAAATTGTTGAAGAATTATGAGTGATATTTGGTGCTCTCAGCGCTTGATTGGTTTCTTGCAGACATTTCATTGCTATCATGCTAGCACTGATGTTGCCAGTTTGGGTAATGAACGTCTGCAAGAAAACAATCAAGCTCAGAGAGCATCAATGACCCCTCATTTCAACCCTGAGCTACAAATATTACCCTTGATTGTTAAAGAATTATGTTTTCAAAAATAAATTTCTGAAGTTTAAAACATTGAGTGACGGTACAGCAAACATTAATGAAAACATGTGCTTAATCATTTGCAGTTATTTTTCCATATGTTTACAGTATATAGTAGGTTTTTGAATGGGGGACAGTAAAATTGCAGAACAATTGAGATTCTTCCTCAACCAAAAACAAAAAAATCCAAACAACCAAGAACTAATTAAAAATATTTTGAAATATATAAAGAAATAATACAAACAAATTTTAATGGGTATATTGATTCAACTCATTACAAAAATCAGGTATTCCCAATGATACAGTATACTAAGATTTTTTTAAAAGTCTACTTAATTCAATTCAGTTATGATGTAAATTTATTATGGTCTGTGGACTATAGTCCTTTTGATTTTGTTTGGTATATGTGATGCTTACTGTGAACTCTTTATCTGTGAGAAAGACTTAGGTTGAAATACATTCAGAGTTTTTGTCTTATTTGAAAATCAGGATTAAATATTGCTTGGCATATATACTGCACATGTTTATGTGATATGTTCATATATATTGGGTGCATTTTTTAAAATTAGTGTGCCATGATTATTGCTGAGCTAATAACAGATATTTCTCTGCATCCTCAAATATATTTTGTTACTGCTATGAAAATTACTGGTTTAATCATAGGATATATAGCAATGTGTTTAGGTTTCTGTAATATTCCCACTCTTATAATTAATTCCATTCAAAATACACCTTTTTCTCTTGTTCCAAATTTAAACTTCTCATTTTTTCAAATTCTATGTATGTACATCATTGTTAAATCTCAGGGAAGAAATAAATATATAAAGCTTAACTTCACTATAGCCAATCAAAATAGTATTTCTGCTTTTTTATATAATCAGCTTTATATTTTACTATATATTAAAACTGTTGGACTTCAATAAAACCTAAGTCTTTCACTACAGCTTAAGCCCATTGATTTCAGTTTTATGTACATTTATTGTGGGGAGGTTTTAATCTCATTGAAAAAATCTGAAAGTACTCCAAATTTACATGTACTGATACAGTGTGTGTGACTTTGGAATAAAAATGTTAATTTGGGTGATCTTAATTGTATTAAAAAATTGACATTCCGAATGTAAGATTTGTTTCCACACCATATTTTCATAAAATTGCTATAAATTTTAAATAATACCATACAACTCATGACCTGTTGGTTCATTGTTTCAGAAATATTTCCTTATCTAAACAGAGAAACAGAACGACCAAGGTCAGAGACTCTGGGAGTGGGAGTGCCTTTCCACTTCCTGCCAGTTTGACTCTCCAGCAGTTGATGATGGGATTGGTCTACCCGGTATCTGGAGGGCTACATACGGCAGGACTGTTCTGCCTGATCTCCAGTGGCCAAAGGAAGAATTGATCTAACTAGCCCTCAAGAGGGCTAGGGTGCAACTGGTCTACTGAACCTACAGGTGGCAGCACAGCAGCACTGAAACAACAAATTTGCCAAATTTTAATCCCATGAAAGTCATGGTTTCAGATTTTGTACACATCCTGTAATTTAGCCCTTTTGAGGTACCTAGGTTCTAAAAGTGCTTCTGTGATGGACAATTTTCCCCAGTTAAAGGTTATAAATATGTGAGTTTTAATAGTATATAAATCATTTAGATTTTGTTAGGATATTTCTAAAGTACATGATTGGCGTATTAGAGGAAGGCATCACATTCTTCAGTTTCACCTGTAGGAAATAAATACAGAAATATATTCTTGAAAACCATCTCCTGCTGGAAATTCTGCAAGAAGGTGCAGACTTCACCAACCTAGTGATTTTCAGATATGTGGACTATAGCTCCTATCACCCCCACCCACCAACCCAAATGTTAAGAGTTTTCTGACCAGAGGTAAAGATCTGATATAGCACATGTAGTAAGCATTGATTGTGAAAAGCTGTTGTAATTAGTTACTCATAAAAACAAATAAAAGCTTCAAGGTATAAAAGCTGTGTTAATTGCTTTGAAACAACCCGAAAGTACAGACTCCTTTTAAATAGTGTTTGCAAACCTATTACTGCATCTCTTTTGGTGGCCATTAGTGAAAAGATTGGTGATATCTATCTCAAAATGGCTAACATAAAATCTGAACCTGCAATAATTGTGAACTTAATGGATAGACTGTTTGAATAGGAGATAAGTTAGTGGTAGAATTGAGACAGTTGAACCAGTTCCATGTGGTTAACTAAATATAGCAATCAAGTACATCTGTGCTTCTATGCTATAAAATCCCCATCTCTCAAATGTGTATCCTTGTAAATTTGTTTCCCCTCTTCATAGAGTTCTAAGGAGCTAAATATAACTTTTTTTAATTCCAGAATTTATAGATGGTTTTTCAGCTGAGTTCTTGATTTTCATTTTCATTTATCATTTCTTATCTCTCTAAATTTAACATTGCTTTATTAACTTTCAGATTATAACAACATAGTGTCATATGTGAGCATAATTTAGGGTCTTTTCTAAAAATAATCTCTTCTGCTTCAAGCTTGCCAGTTCTTTTCTTCTTATGTCCTATTAAAATATTTTAAAAGCACTTTGTAAATTCCAATTGTCTCTCCCTTTGCTTATAGTTATTAAGATTCATTTTATAGGTTATTATTTGAGAGGCATGAGAAAAATGTTTTACACATTGTATTTTATGTGGGACCTTCAACTTATGTGCCACGTCTTTTATATTTTATTTGACTGCTTCTTAGTAATGTGCTTTATTTCAAGGAAATACTGTACTACATAATCTCTGCTAGCCAAAGTGTGCTCATATGTTCATTTCAGGCAAAGGGATTTTATCTCAAAAAACCAAAAGTCTTTATTGATTAGCCCTTGGGCCATATCAAAGTGCAAAGTTCCAGCGACAAATTGTTACTAAAATTTGATAAAAGCAATTTAAAATGGAATCTGATAAAATACAATTTAAAATGGAATTAGAATAAAATATGATTTAAAATGAAATGGTAGTAAAATACAATCTAAAATGAAATTGTAATAGTGTACAATAATTTAAGATATAGATAAAATGATAAAATTATATTTCGGAGTCGCCCTTGCAATCTACCCCAATCAGTCCCACAGGATTTTATCTCAATTCACTTTTCTCTGCACTATATTGTCAGGTATGAAAAATCTTCTTTCTCTCAACCATTTACTTCCATAACAAAGATCCTACCTTCTGTAGCACCCCACTCTGCTCTCTTCCTTCAATCTATTTGCTTATTCTCATGGTCCAGCATTATAAAAAATAGGCTGCATTTAATAGTAAAGGTAAAGGTTCCCCCGCACATGCGTGCTAGTCGTTTCCAACTCTAGGGGCCGGTGCTCATCTCTGTTTCAAAGCCGAAGAGCCAGCACTTGTCTGAGGACGTCTCCATGGTCATGTGGCCGGCATGACTAGACGCCAAAGGCGCACGGAACACTGTTACCTTCCCACCGTAGTGGTCCCTATTTTCCTACTTGCATTTTTTACGTGCTTTCGAACTGCTAGGTTGGCAGAAGCTGGGACGAGTAACAGGCACTCACTCCGTTACGCGGCACTCGGGATTTGACCCGCCAAACTGCCGACCTGATCGACAAGCTCAGCGTCCTAACCCACTGAGCTACCGCGTCCCTGTCTGCATTTAATAGACCAACCCTAATTTTTTTTTATCATCGGAGCTTTCTCCATTGCCGGCAATGGAGTGGGCACAGTTTCCTGATGACGCGTCTGGCCCACAGGCCGGCAGTTTGACACCCTGATCTAGCTAAAAACATTTACATTGGATGAAGTACTTTCTAACTCTTTCAAGATATATCACTTGAAAAAATAGTTCATAGCTTTAGCCTCTCAAATAGCTTTATGTCAGGCAGAGAGATATAGATCATAATCAGCAGTTGAATCACATCTGGAAGCATACTGGCAACCAGTGCAACTTGAAAATCGGGTGTCACATGGACATGCCAAAGGATACACTTGCAGTTACAATCATCACATCGCATGCCACCCCTGTGGTGATGTGATTGAAGTTGGGATGGTTGGCAACTGGTTTGTGTTTACAGTTGGTTACAGCATCCTGCAATAACAACGATTTAAAAAACTTGGCAAAAATGTCTACTGAGTAAGCTGAATTCACTTAATGACAATGTGATTTGTTGAATGACCATGTGATTACCTTTACAGCCATGGTGATTTGCTTAATAGCCACTGTAAAAATAATCAAGCAGGTCCAACTCAACTTATGATGCAACAACTTACAACAGAAATTCTAGTCCCAATTGAGGAATACTTGTAAAATGTTAGAAAATGTTATCTTCCCAATCATTAATTTAACAATCCCCTTGAACCTAGGTGAGCTACAAAGCTTGCACTCCAGCAATAGTTTTCTAATTTACTTTACAATTTTAACTAATATCCATTCCCTTTAACTGGGAAAAAAATCTTTTCTTGGAACTCTGAAATAACCAAGTTTTCTTCCCAGGATCCAATAACTTAAGGATACCATGGAGATGTTCTATTGGTCGCTTCATTTTAATGCATGGAGAAGACAAACAATCACACACCTTTGGAAGTGTAATGGTAACTGAGATTGCAGTGTCTCTTTTTGTTTGTTAAACGCCTTCCTTTCTGCATCAGAGAATTTCATAAATAGAGCAAATCTGCTCCTGGACTATTTTGCATCCCTTCCATTTCAGCCAATGTTGATTTTGTCTGAAGCATTTACCTGGCAGAACTTTGATCCTCCATGTGTCTTCAGCTGTCTCCCTACCAGTGGAAGAGTATCATGAATTTAACAAGAGAAACAAACTGACAACAAAGATGTAGGGACAGAATAGCCATCAATTTGAAGAAAACCGTCTGACCAGAGAGAAAGAGGGTAGTACCAAGTTTTCACTTCTTGCTGTGACTAAACAATTTGATGATTGGAAAGCATATTTACTCCTAAAGATTTGCATATGTAATGCATCTCTAAACCTAATGTATCTACCAGTTTACAGTGAACAAGATGTCAACTGTTATTTATGCAGTGCTACATGTCATCTTAAGTGTATTTATCCCATCTGCTAATCTACTGGTAATCATTGTTGTCTGTCGGTTGAAGAAGAAGAGATCAAGCCGAAACTATGTCTTCATCCTCAACTTGGCAGCTGCTGATCTACTTGTGGGTGTGATGTGCATTGGAGACGCTTTGGATGATGCAACAGATGCACCATTTGATACAAATTTGGTTTTTTGTCTTATAAGGATCTGCATGAGTATTACTCCTTGTATTGGCTCTATTCTCACCTTACTCCTGGTTTCTCTGGACAAATATTTGGCAGTGAAACTGCCCCTTCATTATCCCTCCCTTGTGAGCAAGAAACGTGTAATCCTTTCTCTTGTAGTCCTCTGGGTTCTTTCCTTCTTGGTAGGACACATGCCACTTATTTCTTCAGGATTGCGGCAGAACAAATTGAAAGGTAACTGTGGACTACTGTCTGCTGCCAAAAGTGATTACCTCTATATAATTTGTTTTGGCATTTTCATCCCTGCTTTGTTGATCTTGGTGTGTTTGCATATCTCACTAGGAAGGATTGCCTATCTACAGCATAAGCAGATCCAGCGCTCTTGCTTGCATGCAGACATCTCTGATCATCTCTGTTACTTCAAAGCTCTAAGGACTATCCTTATTGTGATTGTTTGCTTCATTGTATTTTGGGGCCCTTATTATGGGACTGCCATTGTGAAAGCTACCTGTAAATCCTGCAATCTGAGCCCGCTGTTGAGGGATTTTTTATTCCTCCTAGGAGAAACCAATTCACTGATAAACCCATTTGTGTATTCATTGTACATCAAGGATATAAGGACTGAATTTGCCAGGCTGATGAAATGTAAGGGAAAAGGACAAATAAAGCCATGTAAGTCTATTGCTTTAGCAATGGCCAATTCCAACTTTGGAATCTGAAATGATTTATAAAATGGAATTAATCAGATCTAATTTCTGCCTCTTCTCCCTTCAATAGTTTTTCAGATTATAGAACAGTATGTTCAATCTCCAGTACAGGACAGAGAAAACTAAATAAGCACAATTCTGATTGAGAGGTTCCTCTCTCAGTCATAATTTGATTATTTGAAGATAATCAAAGATGGGTTAATTAATAAGTAAATATTGATACAGTTTACTTGAAGTATTTTAAAACTGAGAATACGGTGGGAGTCTCCTATTTGTCTTCATGTGGGTCTTTCAGAAACCACTGGTAATAGTCATAATAGCATAATTGCTCCCAGTGTAATTTTGAATATGGTTTAAAGGATTGAAATCTGTATTGTTTAATTAAATCTTCTGAAACACCTGAAGCAGGCATGTATTTAAATCCCTTTCTTTAAAATGAGTTAAGAGCTGGTCATTTTCTGATCCTTTCAGTATATGCCTGTTTAATTTCAAGAGTTCCAACAGAAGACTAATTTCAAATTATTTGGATATCCCTGGATTTCACTTAAACTTTGTATTTGTGAACTAGTCCATGAGCAAAAAAAAGCGCTTTTCAGTCTTAACTACTCTTGAAAATAGTGGAATATTAAAATGAAGCCTTCTGTGAGAACTTTTCTGAAGTACTTATTTAGAAAATATGTTGTCTGTAATGTAGCATTAATTATGTTAAATTTATCTATGTAGCCATTTATTTCTGTGATTGAGAATTCTCTTCCATATGAGGTCCATTTGCACTTCGTCTGATTCTGCTTATTTAGCTCTACTGATATTTCAGAAAGCATTTAGGACAAGTTTATTACTTGATAAGACACATTTTGGGGTGGGCTTTTTTCATGGTTGTGTCCTTTGCAATTTTATGTTTTTATTCATATGGTTTCCTGTTTATAGTTAGCTTCCCTAGGATTGATTTTGGGCAGTTTTTAAGTAAATATAGATGATAAACTAGGATGAAAAATGAAAAAGAAACAAAGCCTCTGCAAATTACATTTAGATAAATATTGAACTTCTCATACCAGTCCATCCCACTCAAAAACAAATCACATTGATTTAAATGAAGCTTACATCTAGGGAAGTATCCATAGGAATATAAAGTACTTATTTTGATGCATAATTGTGCTTTTATGGTGCCCTTTTAACATAGATTACTTGGTACAGTTATTTTGGTGAAAAGAAATGGAAAATAAGTAACAGCTATCCCAGCTCCACTTTTTAATTATACAGTATGTCCTGCAACTTTTGCTGCAGTTTTACCATATTACTCAATTACATTGTTTTAATATCTGTCTACTGCTCTGAGGGCATAATTTATTATACACATTTGTTTCCAATAGTTCATTAGCTCACAAAAGGAAAAGGAGACAGCAGAAGATAAAGAATACACATAGTTTTTTTGTCTAAAATTGGTTTGTAACACTGCCTTAATTGGATGATGGTAATAGCAATAGAAAGTGCTTCTATAAAATCATCTATAAAGTTGAGGATTCATCATTACATATATACATAAATGGAATTTACCTATGCTAATAGAACCATTGCAAGTCATGAAATGGGGGTCCAGTGATCATGAAGAATTTTATTGCACCTGAACCAGTTACTCATTTTGAGATTCTGGAATGATCTAACTGCTGTACTAATAGTTTTTCCTTTTTACGATAATAACTTCCTATTAGCTTTTGCAGTTTGGATAATAGCAGCAGCAGCATTGTATATGGAAAGTTTTATTTTTTGACCCCGGAACATACATCCTAGAAAAGTGTTTCCTCCAAGTAGTAGATAAAGCTTTGTTAATATATCAAGACTAGGGTTATTTATCAACAAGACAGCATAGTTATAAAATAAACTTTTCTCCTTTATTGTTTTTACATTTAATAAAGGTGCATTAGGTATTCTCCCTAAAGATGGATATGAGTCTGAGTAATGACTGGATGGTTTAATTTCAGACAGTGAGAACAACAAATCTGTTTTCCAGAAGCTTTTACCATAACCTTACTTGTAATCTGAAAACATGACAGTGGCTGGTAGGGTCTAATTCCATCCAGATTATAACTAAATGCAAGCCAGTGGTTTAGGAATCCTCTTCCTCAGCCTGCCCATTGTGTTTTATTTACTATTTTGCTTAAAGATGTGTGGAGAAATCAAAACTACAGAGGAATTTTGTGGGTTAGTCTAAGAGTATGGCCTTAAAACACATTTTTTTAATCATAGCAAAATGGATCTAAAGTTTTATGAATAGTTATTGCATCCTATGACATATAATTCAACTTTATTACTGAAGTTGGCTTCAAATTTATATTTTTTGTTACAAAGAACATTCATGAAGATACCCATATATATTTTAAGAATACATAAATATTAAATACATATAAATTTGCTTACAGAATTCAACAGATTAATAAATATTTTAAACAAGTGATATTTAACACACTGTTCAGGCAACATCAACAATCAGCTGTTGATCAAACTGGTGAATTTAGTTTTGCCATTATTAACTTATCTAGAGCACAGCCTATTTCACATTCTTTACAAAGATATATTAATTTTGAAGTCTGTTTCAAAAGAAATGAAGGGATCTCCAGTTTAGTCCACCAGTCACTAGCAGGAAAGTCTAAATATCCATTCAGTTTAGCAAAGATGCGAAGAATCTTTAGTCTATTGGCGAAGAGCAGAAGGTCATCTTCAGCTACGTACTTTGGCCATGGAAGATGTTCAGCAAGTGGCTTTAAGAAAAAAAAAATCAGCATCAGTGCATACCTCTGACTAGCAGAAATTCAGTGAGTTGCATAGGAATGAAAGCAATGTTGCAATTAATTTAAATTATGTAAAATGGCTAAACAGATTAATTATGTTGGAGAACACTAACTTGATCAATTTTGAGTAAAACTTAGGTTTTTGTATTTCCCTAAATGTTTTCTGTTCGTCCAAAACATTCCATGTCTTGCTTAATTGTAACTTGTAAGGATAAGTAAACATTCAATTCCTCTGACATGTACCTTCACTTTGGTTCCTACATTAATTTTTGCTTGTTTTCCCATTGCAAGAAAAGAAATGGCAATTTTATCTTGCCCTAGTATTCTGACACCAACATTAAGGTTCAAGGATAGAAAGATGGGTTTAAATGATACACGGGGATTGTGCTTCTGGAGATTGTTAGGCCAAATCCATGTTTTCACTTTGTTGCCAGCTTGATCTGAGTAATGTCCTCCTCGAATAGTAATATTTATCCTACAAGGGAGAAAAATAAATTATTTGTATATTTGAACCACAAATCTTAACATATCCTATATGAAAATTATGAAGACAGGTTTAGCTCAGTTATGATCCACCTGATTGATTGATTTCCCTTATCATTTCAAGCAAATACATAAAAAGGGCTTGTAATATGTAATTGTTTCCAGAATGGGAATCAAGTTACCCCATTATAATGAAATAGTGATATTTTTATTTGTTACAACATAAGCTTCTTACAAAATGTTCAGTTGATATATATGAAGTAGCCTGAATAAACATACAAATTACATTAGAGAAAAGTAAATTATAAGCTGAGGTTAGTGGACAATAAAATGCAAACTAGAATGTGACCATTCACAAAAACAATTGTAGGTAACTCAAATCATGCTTAAGTAATCTTTGCAAACTACGGTTAAAGCATTGGCAAGAGAAGACTGAATTAACATGCCTTCTCAACAGCAGTAAAGCAATATGATGTTAGCAATCATACTTCAAAAATGACTTGCAAATTTAGTTTTTGCAATTTCAAGGAAAAAGCTAGTGAACAGAAAATTACAGCATGATGAATTTACTATTACTTGGAGTTGCATTTTCTACAACTTGAGCATGGTTCCAGTCACAAAAGGGTCTTTCTAGTAATACTGCAGATGTTGAAGTAATGGAAATCCTACCCACTAAATATGGAATATTTAAATACTTAAAATATGAAATACAAAATCCACAGCAAAAAATGAATATTTCTCTATAATTAGCTCACCATACAATTTGGTTTGGATGATAACAAGTTCCTTTCCCACAAGAGTCAAATACTGCTTGGATTTCTGGCTTCTCACGCTTATCTTCTTGGACTATACAAATGTATCCTGCATTTTCATCCTTCTGTACAACAATAATTGCCAGATTTCCAGATGGATAGCTGTACATGTAGCTAAGGTCTTTTCCC
Organism: Vipera berus; assembly: GCF_964194415.1. NCBI lineage: Eukaryota > Metazoa > Chordata > Lepidosauria > Squamata > Viperidae > Vipera > Vipera berus. Next base: position 26,844,051 of record NC_138207.1, on the reverse strand, counting down.
CTACTTTACTTGCTTAGACATGCTAGCTCATACGTATGAATGGTATAGTGGATTTCTGATTTTGGGGAGGGAGGATAATCTTGGTTAGCACCCCCTTTTTCCATATGTTACCTGCAGTTCTTAAATTCATTCCTTGGTTCTATTTTGCTGATGTAGCATGAATGTTCCATCTAGACAAACAACAAGTAATCTTAAAAAGAATAGATTTAATTACTTTAGAAGTAGAACTAGTATTATAGTTTTGTACCAATATCAAAAACTCCCTAATTTTGCAGTGGTACAGGAATATGGATGATATTTATACAAGGAAAATGACTACTTCACCAGGGTGTAACTTACAAAACAATACTTTTGGATTTCTAGAAGCCCAAGTTTGCCAAGATTTTGATTACAGATTAAGTTTCCCAGTTTGATTCGAGGGACTCATCTTGGTCTTGCAAATCACTTAAAAATTCAAGATAAAGGTAGTCCTTGATTTATGACCATTCGCTTAACCATTTAAAATTATGGCAGGCCCAGAATGGGTGTTTCATAGCTTGTAAAGCAATTCTGGACTTAGTAAAATGTGGCATTCCTTCTCTCGATTATGTGACTGCATTTTGAGTGCTTGGCAAGTTGCTCACCTGCTCAATTGTAGCCTCCCACAGTCAGATGACTGCAATTTGTGATGTTTTTTGCTGGTTTCTAGCAAAAAAAAGTCCATTTGAAACAATGGGTTTGCACTTATGACTGAAGTGTTCACCTAACAATACCACATTTGCTTAATGATTGCGGTGATTTGCTTAACAATTACAATATAGTAAAAGTAGATGCAGTCATATGGGTGCCTCATCTTATAACAGAAATTATTTACGACCAGAAATCTAGTCCCAATTGGCAGTTGTAAGTCAAAGACTACTTATCCTGAAGTCCTGTAATATTGCAAGAGACCTGAACTACCCGCCTTTCCCAACTTGTCCTCTCCCCATTTGGATGCATGAAGATCCACTACCAGACTTTCAACCATATTAGGTGGGGAATTCTGTGTGATAGAGTCAACAAATCTGAATGGCTCCAATGTTGAAAAAGGCTACTTTATGCATTCTATTACCTAAATCATGAATTAGGCTCTAGTAAGACAGTGTAAATCTTAAGTCTTAAGATGATTTTAAAATGCCTTTTCCATTTTTCAGCAGCAGAAAAGTTTGTGATTATGTGTGTGTATGTGTGTGGTGGGAGTATCTCTATAATTGCCAAGATTCCAAATACCACCTGATTGTGAAAAAAAGAATTTGAATGTGGAAGGGTTGCTTCTATTTTGCTAAAAATAGCCAGCTCCCAACACACTAGTCTGACTTTATGACATCAGAAATAGGATGGCAGGGATCAGTAGGCAGACTTTGGTACTGGATTATTGTGAAGTTGTAGTCTTGCCTAGTCTTGTCTCCAACCCTGAAGAAGAAATCCTATGACTCCTGTGCTCACGGTGCTATAACATTTTCTATCTTAGCAACTTTAAGTTGTGAGGACTTCCATCTCTTAGAAACCTGGGAGTTGGTTCACATCTCGTAAAGATGCCAGGAATGAGAAGCACTGCATTAAAGGTTTAATTGTTGTAGGTCAATGCATTTTAGATGTTCTATTCTTAACTGGTGATTGTTGTATATTAAGACGGCTATAAAGTAAAATAAGATCACTACCAAGCATAGCAGGGACAGAACACTAGTTGTGTTTGTCATCCTGAAGACCTTTTGGTAACCTTGCTGTAGATTATTATGCTGCAGCCCTCTGGCTCTGATCCAGTTCTATTGAACACAGTATGTCAGAAAAGGAGTATGTCACAAAAGGATACAATATTTGTGCAGTGCCGTCCGGAAACATGGTAAGGAACTTCACACCATTTTTGTAGTACTGTTGTATGAATTGGTTTTTCACTAACTATTGATGAAAAAAAGAACAACATGCAGATTACAGTTTCCCCATGGAACTCAAAAAAGCAAGATAAGATACTGAAAGAGAACAATAAGGCTAGTAAACAAAAGGGGGTTAACTAGAAATCTAGCTTATTTTTATTAAAGGGCCATGGTGCACTACATCCTTTGCAATAGATACTGTTGTGATTCAGGGGCAGCCTGTGGGTTCGGCAGTTGGGTCGGACGATTTAGAGGAGGAGGAGGGGGGTGTTGCAGAGGACAGCCCTGAGGTTTCGCAGAGCCCTCAGCCAGGCCCCTCCCATCTGGTTACGACGCAGACCCAGCTGTGTGAGCCTGACAGCATGGATGAAGATGACGCAGGAGGCAGTCAATCAGGAGTAAACAGAGGAAGGCAATGGGGCACCTCGGAAGGAGGCAGAGAGAAGCCACGCCTTGAACTGTTTAAAAGGGGAATGTGTGGGAGGGCTGGTTTGCTGAAGGCAACCGTTTGAATAGCTCCTGTTTCATGGTTCGTGTTTTTGTTTTGCTCTGTTTGCTCTGTTTTATGTCAATAAATTTGGCAGGCTTAGTTCCACCCTCTTGCCTTTTTGTAAAGGGGTTGTCCCTGCCTTTTCTGCAGGGCCGGCAGTAGGCTGGTACAGAACAGATACAGGTATGTTATTATGTAGACAAGTAGATAAATCTCAGTATGCCAGCAGCTAAATGACAAGTTTAAACCAAGAAAATAAGAGAGAAGATGCAGCTTACACTAAAAATTCAATTTGCAACTGTCCTATTATTGTCAGTAGTCACTAGCAATGTTAGTCTGCCTCACAAGCACATTGATTTTTATATGCCCCAAAAGATGCCACAAAGATTGGGAGGTATATCGTTTTACTTTAGGAGGAGAGAAAATGAATGGGCCCTCTAACAAATAAAGCTATTTTTTGCCTTACACTTTAGGCAAAGTATTCTGGAATACAATTCCCATTTGAAATGGATTGTTTTGATTTTCCATATTGAAAGATTAGTTACAAGCTCATGTCCATGAAATCAGTTCACCATTGCTACCATTGCTGTTTGCACTCCTTAATTCCTGGGCAAATCCTATTTATTAAGAATATTTCAATGTAAAAAGAAAAAAGAAATTATTGACTTTATGGTGAAAATAATGCTATATTTACTTCATCTTTAAAATTCATATTAAGTAATCTTAGCCATTCATTGATATTAATCCCACGTATAATTGACATGGGTACATTAGGCACATTGCTTTGAAAGTTTAGCCCTCAGCTCTAAAAAAAGTTGCATATTTTTATGTAGGTAAAATTTTGAATGTAAAATTCAAAAATTGCTTCTAGTGTATAAAATCAGATGTTTACCTTTCCACCTGCAATAGTGAAATCACAGCAAGAGATGCTGTATGTATTGTCCAGAATCTCTGCTTCTTTAATTACTGGTGGATAAATTCTTGCTGAAGAAGGTGTCTCTTGAGACAGGAAGAAGGAAATTGTTCTAAGCTGTTTATTGTCTACAAAATAAAATATTAAATAAGAATTAAATAATTAATCGACTGAAAAGGAACAAGCAAACTTGCTTTGTTGTAAGATTGTACCTAAGGTACTGTTAGGGGCGAAATGGCATTTTTTTGTATAGTGGCAATGTTTTGTTTAACTGACATGAGTCTGAATGAATTTGGCAACATATACATCCAATAAAAAACAATAAAGTAGTATTGGCTAGTGGAAGTGCCTATATAATATTTTTTGCCAGCAGAATTCAAATATTGGATCTAATAACTTTACTGTAGGAGACTCACACCATTAGAGGAAACTATTTTATCAACTGGATATTTATTAAAACCCTGTCCTTCAGTAGGAAGGTACAGATTTACTTTCAAAACCATTACTACAATGAAACCCAAGCAGTTTCAAAATTGTAGCAAAATATTGCAGCATGTAATCAAAATCAGAATTAAAATTTACAATGATGATAAAGCAACACTAAAAATAAAGCATTTATTTGTGTATGTTAACAAAGGGATATACGGTAAATGGGATCATCTTACATAAAGAGAAACCCAGAGGCTTCAAGGAAAACTCCAGGAATAACAGAACAGCCCTAATTCTTTGGTTCTGTTTTCATCTCAGCAAACGATATTGAGACATACTGGAAATGGCGTCATCAAAATGAATAGCTGGTGATGTAAAGACAGCTGTGGTAGGAATATGATTCCATTTAACAATGAAACCAAATACCGTACCCAGAAATGTGAACATCCTTCACTGGATGATTTAAAGCAGAGACTTGACAGCCATCTATCTCAAATACTTTAATTTGTATCCCAATACAAAGCAGATGATTGGATTCTAAATGGTTTCTTCCAATTCCTTTGATTATTAGACAATCTTCTAGTCTACTGTTAATCCTGTAGCTGGAAATTGGTGGGGAACATGCTACAGAGAAATGTTTCCTTTCTCAATTGGCAACAATTGTTCTCATTTTCTCTATATATACATTTATTTTCTAGTTGCATTATAAGCAAAGTTGTGCTGAAACTGAGATCCATATGGCTCCCCTCCTGAATCAGTTCTAGAAGGTCTTAAAGACCTACCCGCAAGTAGTCCTCGACTTACAACCATTTGCTTAATGACCGAAGTTACAACAGCACTGAAAAAAGTGACATGACCATTTTTCATATGACCATTGCAGTATTCCCACGGTTCCATGATCACAATTGGGACACTTGGCAGCTGGCATGTATTCATGATAGTTGCAGTATCCCGGGATGATATGATCACCTTTTGCGACCTTCTGACAAAAAAAGTCGATGGGTATGTCAGATTCACTTAATAACCATTTTACTAACTTCACTGCAATGATTCACTTAACAACTCTGACAGGAAAGGTCATAAAATGGGGCAAAACTCCCTTAGCAACTGTCTTGCTTAGGAACAGTAATTATGGGTTCAATTGTGGTCGTAAGTCAAGGATTACCTGTATTTACCCAGGCCCTGAAGTAGGGGGGATGGCTCTGTCCTGATGTTTTCTGCTTGCTATGTGGTTGGAATAATTTTGTGATTATTTTGCATTTCTGGTAGTTATTTTTTTTATATTTTGCTGTTTCCATTTTTTTTTTAAATGTTGTGATCTGCCCATATTTGGGTGGCATCAGATCAATAAAATCAATAGATTCATGAAGGCCAATATGCTGTAGTGATAAAGGTAGTGGACTAGTATAGAGCAGGGGTAGTCAACCTTGGCTCTTTTATGACTGGCTGGGCTCAGGAATTCTGGGAGTTGAAGTCCACGAGTTATAAAAGAGCCAAGGTTGCCTACCCCTGGTATACAGGAATGTAGGTTCCAGTCCACTGTCAGCCTTGGAAATATACAGTAACTTTGAGCCGAAGTTTTGATATGCCTTTGGGTGATTTTTCCTTATGAGTCAATATGGAATAAGAATCATTCTCCCTTCTGCGCATAGTAACAAAAACATAAATAACAGTGGAATAATCCAACTTACATTCAGGGATATGTACTGGAAATGCACTCTTTTCTGCTTCTACTGCCATAAAGGCAATTTGTTTTGCTATTTGTCTCTCTCTGAGCCTGTAACATTAAAATATGCTGGGTGTGAACTTTTTTAAAAACCTATTTATTACAGTTCTTTATATGTCCCCTACTCAAACAACTCTAGGCGGCTTATAACTGACATATATTAAAACATCCATAACAGTAAAAAAATTAATAGCTTTAAATATATCTGTTGCAATCTTCTGTTAAAATCTTTCCCCCTAAATGCCTTATGGAAGGAAATGGTTTTAACCTACTTACTAAATAAAAATGGATGGGGACTAGACTGACCTCATAAGACAAACGGTTGAAAGTGAGTGGGTTGTCAGTGAGAATGTCACACTTCAGGTCCCTGCCCCCACTCCCCCAACTCTGTAGGGCTATGCACCCATGGCAAGATTATAATGTAGGTAGTGAGGCAGAACCCATAGGATTTGTGGGTTACAGCCTGCACCTTGATTTGGGCCCAGATGCTTGGTGGGAGCCACTTCAGTTCTTGAATACAAATTATGTTACTAAGTTGGTTAGTGCTGATCAGAAGGCATTGGGTTTTGTGCCAACTGCAGCTTCTGAATGGCCTTCAAGGGCAGATTAACTTCTGTAGTATAATTGAGATAATCCAGTGGCATAAGTTATTGTCTCCAGCACCACCTAATTCAGGAGCAGATGCGACTGGCATGCTTGATGAAACTGGACCAAAATTTTCTTGGATGTGACTTCCACTCGATGTTTCATAGAATCTGCCAGTCCAGGAGAACCCCAACACTACATTCCAACTTTTCAGGGAAAGTGCAGTCCTGTATGGAGCGATATATGGAACCACAGGACTTCTGCATCAATAGTAACACTACCTTGCTAGAATTAAATTTTAGTCTGTTTTGCAAATCTCAGCCAGGATCAGAGGACTCTCCAATGCATTTCCTGCTGAGCCTGAGATCAAAATATAAATCTGGCTCTCATCAGCATATTAATACTAGACCCTATGGGAATAAAGGAACAAGCTGCACTTTGCAGCATCCCATGCAAGAGTGGCTAAGGACTTGATGACTTCTTCCCAACAATGCTTTAAGAGCTCTAAATGCTCTAGCTGCTTCTCATAACTGTGTCTAAAAAAATAAGCTCTTCTACTTCGATTTTTTTTCCATAACACCTTTTCTTTACAGCTATAATCATTAGAGTTTCACTATATGCTTAAGATTGATGAAGCCTTAATTAGTTGGACCAGATCTTTTGCATCAATAATACCTATAAAAGCTCAAGAACAGGAAGTCTCAGGTAAGTTAAAGACATTAAAGGTAAAGGTAAAGGTTCCCCCGCACATGCGTGCTAGTCGTTTCCCACTCTAGGGACTGGTACTCATCTCCGTTTCAAAGCCGAAAAGCCAGCGCTTGTCCGAGGACGTCTCCGTGGTCATGACATTAACGACAGACATTAATGACAGACTAATTTCCATCTACTCACATAGATTCCGTCCAAAGTTTCTTTACTGAATTATGCAACCTCCCTCTGAGGGAGGAGATATGATTAAAGTTGCTTAGATGTGCATCCTAAAATTGACACATTGCATGATCCCAAGGCCTATAAGTTGTATTAAGCTGGAGAGTCATCTTCACTTCCGGTAACTTTTGGGGAGCTCATTTAAACTTCAGAGAGAGAAGTTAGAAATTTTCTTCCCCTGAACTTCCTTCACTCATGGTAGAATACAACCCAATGTACGTTATACATTTCCTACTTCCTTTCTTGCTACTTGCACCATAAGTGATGGTTTAAAGTGGTCCATTTCATGAGGTACAATAGCTACTTAACTTTAAACTGCATACTCTATAGATTGTGCTCCCAAAAGTAATGGGTGAGGCTAGAACAAAAATAAACTTTGATTTCATTTAAATTAAAATTCAACACAGTTATTAGTCTTCAGCTGTGTAATTAGTAATTTTCCTTCTGTCATGCTGTACTTTAAATTTGGTAACAACTTCTAGAGATCTCTGTAGGAAACTTGAAGAGCTTTCAGAGGTGCAGGTAGCTTTGAGGTATCAGATTTTAGTGTTCCCCCTAACTATCTTAAGAGCTCAAATATATCCCCCCCGCTGTTTGGCATACCTTTGTTGAGCCCTTTCTTTTGCCCGTTCTCGGTCAGCTTGACTTCCATGGGCCTTATGAGGGGCAATATCAATCATCTCCATTTTCTTTGGATAGCGATTTTTTTCACTGACAATGAACTCATGAAGCTCCCGGCATTGCTGGCAACAGAAAAGCTGGAAAGCAAGGTCCTGTTCTTACCAGCTGGACAGGTGGACCTTGGATCCAATGGAAAACCATGTGGAGAATTTGCTCTCATTACTTACATCTCCCCACTCTGCTATGTGTTCCAGACTTTCAAATGAAGGGAAGTATTTTAGGGGGCTGCCACAGAATTCACAGGTTTCTGGAGTTTCCTTCGGAACCTGCAGAGAAGAAGGGGGGGGCGTATTTCAGAAAATTTTATAATAGTTATCTAAACAAGAATTATAGGGTTCATAGCCTGGGTTTCTGTGGGGTGGCCCTTTTTCTCCTCATTGCCCACTCAGTTATCAATAGAGGGTACATTTATACCCCCTCCCAGACTAGAACAGTCTTTCCAAATTTCAAACATGAAAAATTGGCTGATTTGTAGGGAGGAAGGAGGATTTTTTCTTGTCTCCTCTAAGCAGCATTCGTAGGTATAGATAGAGTGATCAGTACCTATAAAAATGCTGCTTATGGGATAAAAGAGAAAATCTCAAATTGCTGGTTTTTGGTCAAATATCCAATTGCTTTTGAAGCAAATTTGGTCTTTTAACTTCAACTTGAGAGTTAAAAATGCTTTTACTTAGCCACAACTAATGTCACATTGCCCTGATATTTTGCTTATTCCTAATAGCTTTTCAGGAATGTTTAACCAAAGTATGTAAAAAAAAAGAAAATTACAAAATATGAATTGCCACATGAATGATGCTGCTGGCTCTGTCCTGTAATAAACAACACTTTAATTATATGAAAGCAATCCTGCTGTATGGGAAGGATGGTGGAAAAACCCTTTTGTGCTTTTTCATCTCTTATTTCTGAAGTTCCTTGGGAACAGATGGTGTTAGGCAGCTGTGCACCACAATCATTAAGCATTATTACTGCTCTTTTGTTCTTACCCCCACCTTTTTCAGAGGTAGGAGAAGCCTTGCTTTTCCTTCTCCTTTCTAAAGGGATTACAACCAACGGTAAATGAATCATTTTGCAATTTCATTAGGGATCTTAGAGACAACTGGCCTTTAAAAGCTGCTAAAGGATGACAAGCAACAAAGGAGTGAAAGGGGTTACAATTCTCCTCAATCCCATATTCTAAAAATGGAGGACTTCCGATTTGCTGATGTGGCCGCTACGGACATTTGGAAGGAGAGCTCGCCTTCCACGTCTGATTTTGCATCACTGGGGGACCCTGGAAAGGGTCGAAAGTTGCCCTGTAGGGGCGACCAGCAAGGAGGGGATTCCCTCTGGATCGCAGGAGAGTGGTAGCTCTTTTGCTTGATCTGGCGCAGCCCTCCAAACCGGCGGATGAAAGACCAGCCATAGCAATATGGCTCGTCACTAGCTGTAGACAGCTGAAGTCACATTTACCACCAGGCACCTACAAAGCAGTGCGGAAGAGACTGGGTGAGATCTGAACCTCTCTTCAATCCTAATTATTTTTTCCACTTGTATAAGCTGCCCAAAGTATTTTTCCCCCTGTAGAAAGGAAAGGGAAACTTTATCTTACCCTCTAATAGTGGCAACGATCCAGGGGAGTTTTAAAACAAAAGAATAGCCTGATTCTAACTGGACTTTTATCTTTCTAAAGCTTGAGGACTAAAAGATTCCTTATTTTTATTGAAGATTTGGGTTTTTATCTACAAAAAAGAAGTAAAATCGGGGGAAAAGATTACAAAATTTGGACTAAACAAAAAAAGAGAAAAAAATCCTAAACGGTATGGTTGACACCTTGTAGCTAAACCTGATATTACAACTTGTTATTGCCTAACAGAGACTTGGTTTACTGTCCAGACGATAAAGACTTCTGTAACCTTGGCATTTTTCAGCTATGAGAAGCCCAGATATGTTCCATAGGCAGTGACAAAATTACTCTTATTTTTTTATTTTAATTTAACATACTTTAAGAAAATATGGCTGAAGATCATGAACAGACTCTTTTTATGATGAAAGCAATTCTTAAAACCATTATTACAGCTACTGATGAAATAAGAGGCTACAAAGAAAAAGATGTCAGCCAAGATATACAAATGCAAACTTTGACTACAACTAAAAGCTGTTAAAGGATGACAAGCAACAAAGCAGTGAAAGGGGTTACAATTCTCTTCAATCCCATATTCTAAAAATGAATTTGCCAATATTGAACGAAACAACAGTTCTTCTATCTCAGACATGTCAAACTCATGACATCACATGATGTCATGCAACGTATCAGGACGGTTTTGCCATTGCCAGCAATGTGGTGGGTGCGGCTTCCAGATGACGCGTCCGGCCCATGGGCCGGCAGTTTGACACCCCTGTTCTATCTCATCTAACAAAATGAAATTCAATGGTGAAAAAAGTAAGGTTCTACATTTAGGCAAGAAAACCAAATGCACAGGTATTGTATAGGACACGGTTTCCTGCCTGTGCAGAGGGTTGGACTTGATTACCTCCAAGGTCCCTTCCAACTACTATTACTATTATTAATAATAATAATAATTTTCTTTTATTCATTAAACATGAACCTCAACTGAACATTCAAATTGACTGGCGCTAATGGTTCACACGGGTTGCTGCCAGCATCCTAGGTATCAACCAGGTACCTCCTTAAAATGTAAGATGTTCCGAGTAGTGCAGTTTTTTGTAGCTTTGCTGGAGTTATTGCAGGAAGCTGCAATTTCTTGATGTATTTTGCAAAGTTTTGGGACATAGTTCCCAGTGCCCCGATGACAATGGGTATCACTGTTACACGTTTCATCCATAGTCGCGCAGTTTCGATGGCCAGGTCGCAGTATTTCGTAATGTTTTCCAGTTCTTTTTCTTTGACTCTGGGATCTCCTGGTACACCGATATCAATCAACTGTATGCTTTGGTTCTCTACGACTGTGATATCTGGCGTGTTGTGTTCCAAATGGCGATCTGTCTGTATTCGGAAGTCCCACAAGAGCTTCACCTTCTCATTCTCGACAACTTTTTCCACCCTATGTTCCCGTGACTTTTCGGACACAGGCAAGTCGTATTTTTTACACAATGCCCAGTGGATTAGTTTAGCAACTTGGTCATGTCTAGCTTTGTAATCAGTTTGTGTGATTTTGCTGCACTCACATATTAAATGTGAAACAGTTTCAACTTTGTCATTGCAAAGTCGGCAATTTGGATTGTCAGTAGATTTTTGTATCTTCGCTTTCATGGCATTAGTTTGTAGTGCTTGTTCTTGAGCAGCCAGTATTAAGCCTTCCGTTTCTTCCTTGATGGTTCCCATCTGAAGTCATGCCCATGTCAAGTTGTTATCACATTTTCCTTCAAATGCTGACCATGCAAAGCTTTGGTTTTCCATCTATTTAATCTGTCATTATTATTATTGTTGTTGTTATCTTGTTTGTGTATCTTAAAGTGTTTACTTAAGCTAGCTTAAAATCTTAAAGAAATATGATGTACTCTTATTAAGATGTCATATCTATAAAATAGTTTCACATTCTTATGTCCAGAAATAGAAAGGTAAACATTTATTTTATGGCCAAATATTTGAGTTATTCTGTTATATAACTTACAGGGAGATTAGTTTTTTTTCTTTTATAACACTCTTTATAATTTGTGTGGCTGGGTTATTCTTTTAGTGCTATTGTTTGCATTTGTGTTTTTCACTTGTTAAATTCTTTAGCACTGTAAGTTTGAAATAAAAGAAAGCTGACTATACATAGAAAATTCATATATTGGATAGAAGGCAATGCATCACTTTCTCTGTTACAGCTTTTCATCAGAATTTTTCATCAGTGCAATTTTTAAGAAGAGGAGACATTCTGTCATGCAATTGCATTCTGAAGTGGTGAACTTATAGAAGCTTGTAACTATTTTCTTTCTTCAGAAAATAAAGGTTAATCCTCCAGGCTAAACTGAACACAAGGTATATTTGCATGATTCTTCAGCAGAAGTATCTATGGGAAACTGGAATTTTGAGCAGAATACCAGTGGTACTGGAAGAAACAACTGGTATTCTTAAAATGTCTCCTAATCCCCTCCTCCCTTCACCCTCCTTCTCCAAAGTCCTCTTCCCTATCCAGGAAGAAAGGGAAGTGGTAAACAGTGTTGCCCATTTCAGTAAAGAATAAGAACTTATAAATTTACAGTGCAAAGTAATGCATAGTGGGGGGAGTAGAGCCATTACCTCAAATTGAATATCTGATCTTGATGACTCTGGTCTATAAGCTAGAATAGTAGGTGGGCCAACACTGGAAATTGTCTGCAGAGATTCTTGAAACAGTTTTAAGAAGTCTTCTCTAAACTTAAAAAAGAGAAAAAAATAATTTATTGCAAACCTCAAACCACTTGTCTAGAGTATTCCTGCAGCATCACTGCAGAATAAACAGCCTCCATTTTTATTTAATTGTGAGAGGCAGGGATGGGGAAGGAGGTAGGTAAACTAAAATGAGAATAGGTTCCAATAAATTGCATAGAGACCACTTATGATTGATACCTCTGTGTCGCATAAAATGTCTAAGCAGCTGAGATCTTGGGGAATAACAGCATAGATATCTAGGCATCAATAAAGAGAATTAGTTAGGAAAGGTATGTTCTCCTTTATGAACTGGATCTTAAAGCAATATATATATGGTTCTCATTTAACTGTTGGATGTTTAAAAGCTGAGCTCAGGCAACACATTGTATTATATCCAAATTAACAAAACACCATGACTATGTTAATATATCCTATGTTAATATTTCTCTGACAAATCATATTATTACATCATGTGATGGTCTGCTTGGCCTAACATGTTAATTCAACAGATAGAATTCCACAGCACACTGAACCACAAATTTCTCAATCCCAATCTAGCATGTGGTATGTATCCAGCCAGTGGAATTCTTAAAAAAGGCAACTCTAAATGTAATTCTTAGGTTCCAGCAGTCTTCCTTCAGATTAGTGCTCACTGGACACACAGAGATTAGCACTCTCAGCATTGTAGGCCCAGTACACTGGGGGCAGGAGTTTGGGGAGAATTAGGCTGGAAGAGAACTGCATTTTAGGAAGAGAGTGGGATCATTCCGTTTCTAGAACATTATAAAAATAGTACATATAATTCATAGAATATACAGCTAATTCTCAATGAGCAATTATCTGGGACTGCAATTGTTCAATTACAACAGTGGTGAAAAAGGGACTTTGCAATCAATGCCCACATTTATCACATTCACAATGACTGTCAGTCATATGTTCACCATTATAGTCACTTAATACTATTGTTCTATTCTTGACCTGTTCTTTTTCTCCCTTCACCACCTTGCAGAGCAGAGAGATGGCCTGAAGAAGCTACCTCTTCCTGACCACTTTTCTCCACAGTCCATGTTTGTAAGAAGTGCTAAAGAGCAAGTTAACAAACTCAGCTGGTAACCTTAATTAGTTGATTAGAACCTGCTGCAGAGACTGACAAGCACCCTAATCCTTTTCATACTGAAGGCTTTCTTTTACCTCTGAAGCCACTAGGCCACGGGTAGGCAACCTTGGCTCTTTTATGACTCATGGACTTCAACTCCCAGAATTCCTGAGCCAGCTGGCTCAGGAATTCTGGGAGTTGAAGTCCATGAGTCATAAAAGAGCCAAGGTTGCCTACCCCTGCACTAGGCAAACCGCATTGCTTTCTATGTGTATTTCCCATTGTGTGCCTGCTTATTCTCTTGTAATCCCTTCCTCCCTAATGATTGTAAATACAAACTAATTCTCTTCTTGCTAATTGTCCTAATGCTAGGGTTAGCATTCCAAAGGGCAGAAGGAAAAGGAAAGCTGAAGTAAAATCATGAGCCCAGTCATGTGATTTTCACCTAGCAACTGCCCTGCTTAATGACAGTCATCAGAATCAATGGTGGTCAGTAAATGAGGACTAGCTGTAGACTTCCACACCAGCAGTGCAATTGTATCCCATAGTTTTAGGTTTAATCAGAATGACTGCCCTCTCTAAAAGGTTATATTTCCCTAATGAACTGGCAAAAGTGATATGCTGAAAGAGAAGTCAAAACTTAAAGGACAGCCATATACAGACATTACAGAGCCAAAAAAATGGCAGCACAGCCATTTTATTAGGTCTTATCTCGCTGCAATTAGGGAGGCGAGGTCCAACCACTTCGCCACCCTTATTGCGTCCGCAGATAATCGCCCGGCTGCCCTGTTTAGGGTGACTCGCTCCCTCCTAAATCAGGAGGTGAGGGAGGATCCCTTGCAGGGACGTGCCGAGGAGTTTAACCAACATCTGTCGGACAAAATCGCTCGGATTCGGACCGGTTTGGACTCTGACTGGGCAGAGTCTGACGATCAGGACACGGGTGGTCTTGTCGATACCATCTGGGAGGAGTTTGATTCTGTGACTCCGGAGGAAGTGGACAGGATCATGGGGAGGCTGAGCACCACCACATGTTTACTGGACCCGTGCCCTTCCTGGCTGGTTTATGCAGCCCGGGAGAGGACACGCAGCTGGTTCCAGGCAGTTATATCGGCTTCTTTGAGTGAGGGTATCTTCCCCACCGTCTTGAAGGAGGCGGTGGTGAGGCCTCTCCTCAAGAAGCCTGCTCTGGACCCGGCTGTATTGAACAACTTTCGTCCTGTCTCCAACCTTCGCTTTCTTGCGAAGGTTGTTGAGAGTGTGGTGGCGCATCAGCTCCCTCTGGTCCTGGATGAAGCGGATTATCTAGACCCGTACCAATCGGGTTTCAGGCCCGGGCACAGCACGGAGACGGCATTGGTCGCGCTGGTGAATGATCTCTGGAGGGCTCGGGACAGGGGGCATTCCTCTGTCCTAGTCCTATTAGACCTCTCGGCGGCTTTCGATACCATCGACCATGGTATCTTGCTGCGGCGTCTCAGGGGATTGGGAGTGGGAGGCACAGTTTTACAGTGGTTCTCCTCCTATCTCTTGGGACGTTCGCAGTCGGTGTTGGCAGGGGGGCAGAGGTCGACCGCGAGGTCTCTCATTTGTGGAGTTCCTCAGGGGTCGGTCCTCTCGCCTCTCCTGTTCAACATCTACATGAAGCCGCTGGGTGAGATCATTCGTGGCTTTGGAGTTGGGTATCATCAGTACGCTGATGATACCCAACTTTTCTTTTCGACCCCAAACCACCCCAGTGATGCCCTCAACGTGATGTCCCGTTGCCTGGAGGCGGTTCGGGTCTGGATGGGGAGGAACAGACTCCGGCTCAACCCCGACAAGACTGAGTGGCTTTGCATATCTTCATCCCGGGTTTATTCGGACATTCCACCTCTAGCTATGGGGGGTGAATTATTACCCCCCGTAGATAGGGCTCGCAACTTGGGGGTCCTCCTAGATTCACGGCTCACCTTGGAAGATCATATAGGAGCCGTGACTAGGGGGGCCTTCGCACAGGTTCGCCTGGTGCGTCAGTTGCGGCCCTATCTTAGCCGGGATGATCTATGCACGGTCACTCATGCGCTCGTGTCCTCTCGTCTGGACTACTGCAACGCTCTCTACATGGGGCTGCCCTTGAGGACCACTCGGAAGCTCCAACTGGTACAGAATGCAGCCGCGAGAGTGGTGTTGGGAGTCTCCCGATACTCCCACGTTACACCTCTGCTCCGTGAGCTGCATTGGTTGCCAGTTGTCTTCCGGGTGAGATTCAAGGTACTGGTAACGGTATTCAAAGCACTCCATGGCATGGGGCCGGAGTACCTCAGGGAACATCTGCTGCCGGCATCAAGCTCCCTGCGCCCTGTGCGTTCCCACAGAGAGGGCCTCCTCAGGGTGCCACCGATCAGAGAATGTCGATTGGTGGCCCCCAGGGGGAGATCCTTCTCTGTGGGCGCTCCGGAGCTGTGGAATCAGCTACCGGTAGAGCTCCGGACGGCGCCCGATCTTCGCTCCTTTCGTCGCGATCTCAAGACATTTTTGTTTGTACAAGCCGGCCTAGCCTGAGGGGGGTGTGTTGGGGTTGTTTTATCTTTCGCTTTTTAATTTTTCTGGTGGTTTTTAGCGTTGTATCTATATGGTTTTTAACTAGGGCAATTGTTTAATCTTTTTTTAATGTTTGTATTTGCTATTTTATTCTGCCCTGTGAACCGCCCTGAGTCCTCAGGGAGAAGGGCGGTATATAAATGTTATTAAATTAAATTAAATTAAATTAAATTATATAGTGAAGAGACAGAGAGAATCTACCAGCAACCATCAAAATGCCTCAGCTTTCAATGGAAATTAAAACTAAGATGTCTTTTGCAGCCTAGTGGCTGAAGAACAATAACATGCTAGATATACCGTCAGTTTGATAGCTCGTTGATAGGAATCTGTGGATTCAAAAAGTATAGAAATAAAAATTATTCTCAAAATGAATAATAGATGTTTTGGGAAGCAACTTACCATTCTCAGAAGGAATTTCTTCTTGGGTCTCCTTTGGAGCTGCAAAGGGAGCTGAAAAGGAAAAAAAGCAGTCCATTTCTATCAATGTTCTTTTTCTTCTTTCTCTCTTTTGAAGATTAAAAATAGGTTGAATAAAAAAAGAAGAGAGGCAGCAACAGGGCAGAAAATAAATGTCCAAACGGGTCACTCTGAAGGCTCCTCTGCTTCCATGCAGAATTTTTCAAACAGAAAAATTAAAATTGCTCAGCAACATGAGATTGCAATTTGCAGAGACAGCATGCACTGCCAACGAGAAGGATTTTAAACTAAGATCACAGCCCCCAAAACTATGGGTAACTATGAGTTAACCCATAAGTCCCCTTCCAAAGATGACAATGAGCTGTAAATATGAAGAGGTAGCATGCATACACACACACACACACACACACACACATTTTGTTGTCGTTAGTTGCGAAGTCGTGTCCGACCCATCGCGACCCCATCAACAACGTTCCTCCAGGCCTTCCTGTCCTCTAGCATCTTCTGGAGTCCATTTAAGCTCATGCCTACTGCTTCAGTGGCTCCATCCAGCCACCTCATTCTCTGTTGTCCCCTTCTTCTATTGCCCTCAATCTTTCCCAGCATTAGGCTCTTCTCCAGTGAGTCCTTCTTCTTATTAGGTGGCCAAACTATTTGAGTTTCAACTTCAGGATCTGGCCTTCTAAAGAGTCAGGGTTGATCTCCTATAGGACTGACCGGTTTGATTGCCTTGCAGTCCAAGGGACTCACAGGAGTCTTCTCCAGCACCACAGTTCAAAGGCCTCAATTCTTTGGTGCTCAGCCTTTCTTATGGTCCAACTTTCACAGCCATACACACACATACACACACCTATACATATACACATGCTAGCTCATTTTACTTCATCATTCAGTTTAAATTAAACCACATCCATTCCATTGGATGCTCCACCTACGTGTTTGTCACCATCTAACCTATGTCATCTATCAGACTGACAAGGAGCAGCATGCTGGTTTTCTGTGCATTTTTCTTTAAGAATATATACAGAGTAGGGAAAATATCCTCAGAAATTAACCCCGATATTCCTAATTCAGAAAATGCTACTCCAGCTTTCCACTTTAGCTTTTGGGTGATCAGAAGAATACAGAATTCAAACAGAAGGTGAAGCCAGAAAGAAAACAAGGATGAAATGAAAACTGCATATATTTTAAATACTCCTTCCAAATATTACCACTGTTTGAACTGGATGACACCTGGTAGCAAGCAGCGCAGCAGAATCTGATACCAAATTGGCAAAGAAGACTCTTTACCAATGTTTTTAAAATTTGATAACCGTATGTTACCTAGACTTAAATGCCCATGCTGGCTGAGAAATCTGGGAGTTGAAATGCACATGAAGTTGCCAAAAGTGAAAAACAGTGGTATAAACTATAGTTTATAAAGTGAAAGAAGAATAGTCATGAACCTGGACACTTGTTTTAAACTCTGTTAATGCATTCTTATCTAAAAAATTTAATAAAGTTCCGTGTTCCAGCTTCCCAATAAAGTTTAACAATTTAACAATTCATGTTTAAAGCAAATATATGTTATAAAAATGCAAAAAAATACAATTAGCATACCAAAATAAGACCAGCAGACACACAGGTCCAGTTTTGGGTAAGACCAGCAACACACAAGATTCAATGCCAGAAGATCTTCCCAGAGAAAAGTATTCTATAGGTGGGGTGCTACAATTCAGATGTCTATTCTATGCCCTTCATTAACCTGATCTCTACAAATTTTAATATAATTGACCCTTAGCAATTGGACAACTTTAAGTGGAAGTAGGCTCTCCTTCTGAACTCTAGACCAAAGTTGTATGTGGCCTTCTAGGAAAATAAGTAGCAATCAAGAACTAGAATGATGGCAACCAGTGAAGTTATTTAAGAATTAGCAACATATTTTATATTCCTTTATCTAAATGTATAGTGATAAATTTCAGAATAAAATATTTGTGCTTAACAAGGGATCCTGGGTTCAAATTCATTTCCTGCCTAGCTAATTGTACTTTCATGAAGAACCACTGATGGTTGGTACAGCATGTTTTGCATGCCAAAGATTCCAGGTTCAAATAGTCTAATCTCTGTATCAAAACACATCATATAGCAAATGCTGCAAAAAAAGAACCCGAAAGCATCTCCAGTTAGAGGAAACAGATAAACAAGTAGCAGTTTCTCTTTCTTCAAGACAATGAAAATTTCTTCAATATATATATATAATATTTCCAACATAAAATAAGCTCATTACTTACGCTTTCTCTTGTAGATGTGGTCATGAATCCAACTTGCATCTGTCTGCATTGAGACAGATATTTCTAAGGGTCTCTGAGGCATATCAGCAATGGTATCCAATATCTCCCTTTCAGCAGATACAAGATATCATATAATCAAATTATCTTCAAATAAACTCCAATGTATCATGCCCCAAAATGATATTTGTTGCCTACTGCTTTTAAACAATAGAAAAGCAAAATATTTGAAGGATTTTACCAACAGATAAGGCATCATTCTATGCGAAGATTGAGTACAGTTCTTAATACTTACTTGCTAAGGTAGAATTTTTCTTATTCTGAAAGATTTTATTTCTCTGATCACAATCTTATTTGTTATTGAACTCTTCCAAGAAAAGAGTTGATAAACATGTCAAGGAACAGTCAAGATGAGAAAGAAATATATCAATCATGAAATATTTTGCAGTGAGCACAAAACTATAGCCATAGCAAAGTTTAAAAGATAAAAAAACATCAGCTAGAATATACTTCCCTCAATCTGAAAGCAGTGACAATAGTAAACCACAATGATGCCACATGCACAGTCGTATCACGAGAGAAATGCCACCATTATCTACTGAGTCCTAAACTCTGACTCAAGTATATACGTTGTGGAATTTGAGGTACGAGGTCAACATGCTAATGTTGTATTTTATTCTCCTGTCCCCCAGCAGGTGCCCATGTGTATACATCATATACATACACAATGTAGTCCAGCCTTCCACAAACTGCCTGGAGCCTTACAGATACTTTGGATTCCTATGAATTCTGGAATTATAAACTAATGCACCTGTTAACTGCCTGGCTGAAAAATATTTCTATAGTTGCATTCATTGTTTAAAGCACAATGCTAGAAGGAAGATAAGTTATTTCCAACTTTTCCAACCATCATTTGGAAGAGAGGAATTTACAGGCAGGGATATTAAAGTATGGAATATTGTTACTTAACAGTGGCATGATCTAACTTTCTTTCAGAAAGCTACTCATCTTAAATACTCACCTGCTGATTTCACTTTCTCTCCGGACTCCTCCCAATATCCTTGGAAAGCTCTTAGTTTTTCCTGTTCATAAAACAAATGCATCATTTGCATGGAAGCCAAATTTTGTTCTGTACTGGCTATGAACATTTTAAATATAAACATCTTCCTATAGCCCGTTTATCCTTAGACTGTTCTGATGGCTTCTAGCCCATCTCTATCTACTGAATATCTTGTGGCTACCCAGACCTTTTTGTCTTTGCAGAAATGTGGATTAACAGAGGACAAGATAGCACTTTTCAAAGTACCTGAAGATGTTCAACACGTGATCAGACTCAGACTCCAAACTTTCAGGAGGTCAGCAGATGTGGCAATGCTCCTAGAAGAGTTATGTCTGAGATTTTCAGACAATGCTTTGGTCTAAGTACTTCAGCTTGTTTCTATGGGAGTTGAGTAGGAATAGGACAAGAATAATAGCAGCTAGTTTTGGAGGCAGCTGGTAATATCCCATCCTTAATATCCTCACTGCAAAACGAACAAACATAACCCCAAATCACAGAACCAATGTTTGGTCAGTTTGCTGTTGAATTTCAGTAGGGTTAGGGGTGGGGCACATTTTGGGTTTTAGCTTTGTTTTTTGTTTATATTTTTATACTGTTTTTCATTTGTTGTTTGTTTGTTTGATGCTGTATGACATCCAGTGCCTTTTAGGGTGAGGTATTTTTATGGTAAACTATGAATCAAGAAAATTATAATTAAAATATAGCATATACTGTCAGCTCATGAGGCAACTCTTAGCTTCATCTGCGACACTCAGGATAATTTATGTTATAGCTTTGTTGTATTGAAATGGTATGTGTAATTCAGGTTAAGTCTTCAAAGCATTATAGCATGATTACTATTGTTGTAGCTGATTTGGATCAAAATTGAGACCAACATAGATTAAATGGGACTAATTCCATTGATTTTGAGAAGATCCTATGCCAAGTATAATAGGATCTAGAACCAATCTGGGCTCCTGTTGTTTTAATGAAATCTATCCTCCCTCTTCCTTCTCAGATACTTCAAGTGGAATCAGATTTGACTCCACTGTTTACTATGGCTGTCTTCCCCTCCGTCTTGCAAGACAAATAGGCTCCTCTGTCAAAAATTCCTACAAGCGTTGTTTTGAAAGAAGAACTTGATTGCACATAAACTTTAGTCTACATCCATATCAACAGAAAATAGAGAAACGTATTCTAGTTTAACTTTGCTAAATTTGTATTTCAATGCCATCATTTTGGTTCTCATTCAGCTAAGAGTTTAGTCCAGTTATACTTTTTATTTGCATACTGCCAAGTTAATGTGAGAATCCAGTCAATAAGGAAGGTTGTAATATTGGTGATGGTGTTTAGAATGTAGTATTGCAGGCTAACTCTGCCCACTGCCAGGAATTCAATCCTGACTGGCTCAAGATTGACTCAGCCTTCCATCCTTTAGAAATCTGTAAAATGAGGACTCATATTGTTGGGGGGGGGGGGAGGAATATTCTATAAATCACTTAGAAAGTGCTGTAAAGCACTATAAAACAGTATATACCAGGGGTGTCAAACTTGCAATGTCACGTGACATGTCGCTACATATTGCGACTTTTTTTCCATTGCCAGCAATGGGTGGGCACAGTTTTGCTATGATGCATCTGGCCCGTGGGCCGGCAGTTTGACACCCCTGGTATATACTGTGAGTCTAAGTGCTATTGCTACTGCTATCGCTATTGTAGTTCTTCCTAAGGTCAAATTAATTTAATTCTGTGATAAAGAAATATTTTATTTCTGCCACATAGTCCAAAATTTCTGGCGTTATGTAGGAATTAGTCCAACTGCTGAAAATCTTATACTGCCAAATTAATATAATAATGTAGAACAGATTTCTATAAACATTATAGCCAGCAAGTGTGATGACTACCTAATTTTGAAACCTACAACTAATGATCCTCCTAACAGTTTGAATACATTGGGATTATAATCCTTTGGTAATGCTGGCTGAAAATTCTGGAAACTATAATCCCATGACATCTGGACATTAGGTTGGAGAAGATATATTTATGCAACTGCACTTAGGAAGTTTCTTAATGACCATTGTGATGGATTTCAAATTCCTTACTATCTGCCTTCGTAACCTATAGAAATTAAGACAGACACCTGTGCTTGATGTTGACATCTCTGTGGTACTTGGGGAAGACAACTCTATTTTTCTCTCTGAAGAATCTCTATCTGATCTCATATCTGGACTACCACTAGTTTCTCCTACTTTGATTTCTTTAGAAGACCTACAAGAAACAGAATGATAATACATGAATTCTTGAAGGCAAAATAAGCAACTGATTATTCCAAGTCTCCCTTAATTCTTTGTTAGTAATTTACACAAATATATATATATATATATATATATATATATATATATATATATATATATATATATATATATATATATATATATATATATATATATATGTATGTATATATATATATATATATATATATATATATATATATATATATATATATATATATATATATATATATATATATATATATATATATATATATATATATATATATATATATATATATATATATATATATATATATATATATATATATATAAAATTTTATTCAGACTAATTTAAAATGTTCCACCTGGCTGGAGATTAAGATTCTGCATGCTAATATGGTTAGTCCATTATTCACAATAGTTCATTTAGTGTCCAAAGTTACAAGGTCACTGAAAAAAGTGACTTATGACCATTTTTCACACCTTTGCAGCATCCCCATAGTCATGTGATCAAAATTTGGATACTTGGCAGCTGGTTCATAGTTATGACAGTTGCCGTGTCCCAGGGCGGTGCGATCCCCTTTTGCGACCTTCTGATGAGCAAAGTCAATGGGAGGCCCAGATTCACTTAACACCTGTGTTACTAACTTAACAACTGCAATGATTCACTTAATAACTGTGGCAAGAAATGGGGCAAAAGTCACTTTGCATCTGCCTCACTTAACAACAGAAATTTTGGGCTCAGTTGTGGACATAATTGAGGGCTACCTATACATAGACTTCTGAAAGCAAGGTCTCTCCTGCACACTTTCTTGTCATATTGCCTAAGCAATTTCTGTATTCATCTAAGACTTCTAATTTATCAGCAACCAAAGAAGTGGAAAACCCCAAAGAATATTTAATCACCTTAGATAGTCTACTCTTATGAGTCCATTACTCCTACCAGAATTAATTTGATCCACTGATCTTAATACAACCAGTTATTGATTTGTCTGTCCTGCTGTCACAAAGAGTTCCCAATTATTACATTCACCAGAAGGGAACAGACCAAACTAACAGATCTTCAAATCACCACTTCCCAACACTCCACATACATGTTAATTCCGTTCATAGTCATAGCTAACACAAACAGTTTTTGGTACTGTAATTACCTAGCTGAAGGTATGGGAATTGCACTTGTAACTTCTCCTGGATGATCTTCCAAACCTGTTCATACAAACATGATTAACGTAAAGGTATATACTTTAAGATATATGTAAATAAACAAAAACTTGCACTTCAAAAACGGTAGTAATACAACACCTGTGGCTACTTGTGACTTTTCTGTGATCTCATGCAACTCCACCTTGCTACTCTCGTGCTCTGGAACTGTAACATTATCTTCTGGTGCACTGTGTTGAGAATAAATTGAATTTAGCGTACAGAGGAAAGTATGTTGCAATGGCAGCACTGGGGATCAATGAAGATAACTTTATTGTGACATTTCCAGTCTTTTCAGGAGAATGCTAATTAAAAAGTGTGGGATTTTATATGAATTCTCTTAGCAAGGCTGATCACTTCCTATTGAAGTTATAGCAATTATTCTCTCGTGCATAGACTGGAAATCTAAATGTGAATAGTTGGTCCTAAGGATTAATAAATCCTGGTGGATTATTGAAAGATCAAGGGAGCTATCTGGATTTTTCATCAGATAATTCTGTGGGATAGGCAGTTTAAATGGGACAGTGTGTTTGCATCTAGCTGGCTACTTGCAGTAGTGAGAGCTTCTATTAGTTTCCATAACACAACCTCATTCATCTTGTTGCTTTAAGGCTTCCAATTACCACATCTTTGGCAACTAATACTATAAGTTAATGGTGTGAAGCACAAGGAAATTACTTTCTGACTTTTAGCCTAAATTTATTATCAATGAATTTTATTGGATGGCTTTGAGAGGACATTCTTCTTCTCCTCAGTATTCTTTGCAACACTGTGATACACTACAAACAAAAGGAAAACAATTTTTACCATTCACTTACTTATCAGAATTATCAACTTCAGAAGACGAAGTTCCTTTTCCAGTATCTCTGCTATCTGGTAAATACAGACACATTATAAGTATATGAATGAATTTACCGGGTTTTGAATGATAAAGTGAAAAGTAATGCTAAAGACAATCCCCATTCTGGCTAGAGAAAATCATAGCTGGGAAGTTATGAACATTTATTTGATAAAATAAAAACTTGACCTCTCTTTAGAACAGGGGTGTCAAACTCAATTTCATTGAGGGCCGCATCAGCATTGCGGTTGCCCTCAAGGGGCCGGGTGGGTATGGCCAGGGTGGGCGTGGCCAGAGTGCGTATGGCCTACTGGGTGGGCATGGCCAGCTCTACATCGTTCACATCAAGGGTGCCTATGGGGGCCTGGGCAGGAGTGGGACTGATCTGAGGGTCTCTGGCAGAAGGAGGGTCTCTGGGCCAGGGCCAAGGCAGTGGGGGCCGTTCCCTCACTGTTTCCAGGATGGCTTTGCAGGCCACATGAAACCACTTCGCGGGTTGCATCCGGCCCCCGGGCCTTGTGTTTGACATGTCTGCTTTAGAAGATCAAAAGATAATACATGATTCTTTCCCTACCCAATGTTTTCATAACCCTAAATGATAGGTTAGGCTGAAAGATTCACCCACAATTATCTAGCAAGTTTCATTGTTCAGGATTCAGTCTTAGTTCAACCTCATCTATTTCCAAAGAAATCTCCATGGGATCAGTCACTGCTTTGACTGAGTCTTAAAAATGGGATTTCAAAATCATGACACATCACGTGGATTTGGGCCAAGCCATTTTATTTGAAAAACTATAAAGTTATTAAGGGAATTATTCCATTAGTCACTCTCTCTTAGGTCACCTCACCTCACAGGATTGTTGTTATGGGGAAAACAAAAGGAGGAAAGAGTATTAAATATGTTCAATGCCTTCAGTTATTTACAAAAATAACAGACAGGAGAAAAAATATTTAACCCCCCTAGATGTTAACGTACAAAAGCAGTATTTCATACATCTAATTTATGCAAGTCTCCCAATGTTCTGCTATTTAAATGAAAAATTTGGAGAGAATTTTCCAAGGAAGAAGTATTATCACTCACTACCATTTTTACAATAAAAATAATTGGGTGGGAATGAGTGGCATATGCACATATGAATTGCTTTTTTTTAAAAAAAATAAGCATCTTCTCATCCTCTGTTCCTTCTTTTAAAAACCAAACCCAACTTAGTCAACATCATATTATTTGTAAAGAAGGATGACAGCAGAGGCATTTGGGGTAGGTAAGAGAGAGATGGTCAAAATCTGCAAGAAGGTGGGGGCAGGCCTTGGATTGTAACTTTATACCCACCATCTTAAAGATTTTTGACAAACATACTCCCTTCCCTCAAAACTGGTGGATGAGAGATTAGATACTGTCACTTCTTATTCCACACAAGCCACATAGCTCATACACCATGAATAAACTATGTTGACAAAAAAAATTCTAAAATGTTTAGTGTTTGTGTTTAACTACAGAAGCTATATTTTTACAGTAAGATACCTCTGAGATCCATTAACCACATTATGGATCTGCATGCTGAACATAAAAATTAGGTTTCGTATCACATAAAGTAAAATTCAAATTGCTTTAATCCCACAGGATTAGACAAATATGTGATACAAATACAAGAGGCAGACTCCACATATGAGGTATATATCTCACTGACAGAAATTATCTCATCTCCCATCCTAATCTCCTTTGAGTGAGATAATGCAAGAATGAAATGTATGAGTGTGTCTATAGTTCTGACAGCAAAAATTTCTCAGCCATTCCCATGATAACACTGTAGGAGAAAAGCCTAATCTTGGAAGTTTGCCTTGGGAAGATGTAAAAAGGGAAGGAAATTACGGAATTGGTGGTTCTGGGCTTGGACCAGGGAGCCATAGATTCAAGTCTCCACTCTACCACACTGCTTATTGGGTGACTCAATCCAGTCTCCTTGGGCCTTGATTTCACTAGTGAGCCAAAATGTTTTCTGCCCAAACATTTGCAAAAAAACTAAACTAGGATGAAATTGGCTGACTCCCTTGCTGATCCTGTCCCTGTTGCTCAGTTTCAAATCAGTGCAATTGCCTGATTCCTTCCTAGGTGATGGGCAAGAAATCTTACAGATTTTATACATCTCTATGCTACTTTTGGACAGTATTGAGATAGTACTGAGGGGCAGAGAAACACTTAAGGGTGATTTAATGTTCTTCCGCTCAACAGCTGCAGACATCATGAAGGGCAGGACCAACAAATAAGTGTTTCCAGGATATTTTATAATGTTTTTAGGTTGAATTGGAGATGTGTTGTGTACTGGAGAACATCATCTGGCTGCTCTGTCCAGCTCTTTCCCAAACTTTTCATAGAATGATACCAATCACACCCATTGCTGTTCCAGATCTACTCGCCCTTCCAATTTTCAGGACTCGGAATTTCTTAACTCCCCAGAGTTGTTGCTGTGGGAGTAAAATTAGGAGAAGACCCCAAGAACACTACTTTCCGTTCCCATTAAAAACAAACAAACAGGGATAAAGGTGTACTATAGAAACGAGTAACTTCCTTTCATCACCTACAGAAGATTCGTAAAGCTCGACCTAAGAAGCTTTTGCCCTTTTAAGACACGCTCAGATTAAAGACGGCTATTCCCTGAGCGCTAAATCCCCACTAAGAAAAAAAAAAGCCCTCATCTGCTTTTGGAGACCGCCGGTCTTCTCCGTGCACGTGGCACTAAACTCAGGTGGGCCCACAGCTTCTTGCGGTCTGCGCCCAAGTCCCTGAGCACCCTGAATGGGCTTCCCCCTCCCCCCCACTACACTCTTTTCAGTGACTTCCTCGCGTGTTTCTCTAGGACCCCGATGGTACAGAGCATAGGCGTTAGACCAGGAGTCTTCAAACTTGGCCCTTTTATGACTTGTGGACTTCAACTCCCAGAATTCCTCAGCCAGCATGGCTGGCTGAGGAATTCTGGGAGTTGAAGTCCACAAGTCATAAAAGGGCCAAGTTTGGAGACCCCTGCACGGTTAGACGCTCGATCAGCACCTGGATCACTGCCTCCATCCCGATTTTTCTCCGTGGTTCGAGCAAATCCTTCCATAATCCGCGCCCCGATTCTCTCGCCGCATCGCAGACGGGCCCCTTTAAAAGGCCAAGGGCTGCTCGGGGAACCACCGTTCTCTGGGCCTTGTGACGCGAATTGTTTTGCATTCCAGTCTCTCGGGAGACGGCGCCGCAGAAGGCGACTCCCCCGGTGGGACTTCACGGGAAGGAAGCGCAAGCCGTGCAGAAAGTCCAACCCCGTTACTTAGATGTTCATCCCGGGTGGATTATTTTGATGCACTTCGGGTTTGGGGTGTTTTGTAATCCTGACCTCTCTTTGAGGTTAAACTCTTCGCCCCGTTTGCCTATTCATTGATAAGAAACTTTTCTGGCCGATTTTTTTCCCCCTCTGCGTGGCGTGTTTGGTCATGCACGTTTATGAGCAACGCTACTGAATTATGACGCCTCATGCAGCAAGAGACGAGAGGTTTGATTTCTGCGTGTTCAGTCCTGTTGCATCTTTTTTTTAATACGTTTGCAGCAGGGGGCAGCACGTAGCAGACCTTAATTCGTCTCGGGAAAAGAGCTAAGCAGATCTGGCGTGATTAGTAATTAAAGGCTAGCGCTAGCCGGAAATCGTAACGCTGTAGAATGGATTGGAAAATTGCAGGGACTTGTCCATATTACAGCCACATGAAACTGAGTTTGAATAATTCTTTGCCTTTAAGAACTTGAGTAGTAAGTGGATTGAATGGTGGATGTTGCTTCACAGGACACGTGGACGGTGGTTTCTGATTTGTTGGCTAATCGGCCTGTTTCCTGGTATTAACAGAGAGAAAACTGAGTGCTGAGAGGCCTTGCTTACAAGCTACTTTCCTGCTGAAGGGCTACGCTGTATAGGCCACATGGCCTGCTATGAATTTTCTAGAACCTGTCTTTTCCACTCTAGTATTCTCCAGGTGCTTTGGTGCTCCCAACTGTCAGATTTCTTCTTTGGCTTTCACAATATCGTGTGTCTACAACCCCCAGAATTTCCAGCCAAGGGCTGAAGATCATGATCAGCACTGAAGCAAAATTAATTCACTATTTGAGGTTGTTTCTGTAGTGTTTTAAAGAATGTGGGAAGACTTATTTTGTTCAGATGGCAAAGTGGTTTGCAATGTATTATTCATGCTGTCTAGTAGAAGCAAGTATACATATTCAATGTTAGTGTTATTTTTTGCAAGAATGGACCAGCTGTAGTAAACTTTTAATCCTGTAGTAAAAAAGGAAATGTATGGAGTCCTCGACATGGCCACAATTGGGACCAGAATTTCTGTTGCTAAGCAAGGCAGTTGTGCCTAATTTTAAGACTTGGCCAGTTAGCAAATTACTGTTTTTTTAGTGAATCATGTCATTAAATGAATCTAGCTTCCCCCACTGACTGGTTCTAGTGTGGGAAGTCAGCCCCCCCCAGGAAATATTAAAAGGGCAGAAAAATATATTTCCTCAAAGGATCTTTAAGAGGCAGAAAAGCATGCCCAGTTTTTCTTAATAGCCCCAAATCTCCCTCCCCCAAGCAGAAACCAGCTCTACAGAAATGCAGATGTAAATAATCCAGGAAGGTTGGAGGCCCCCACCTAAAAGATTAAGACAAAGACACCTAAAATCTACATACCCCACCCAAACTCCAAGACAGGACTTAATAGGATTAACCCACAGATGCCAAAGGGACACAGGTCAAAATACATGACACAGGAAATACAAAGCCTGAAACAGGAACAGGAAACAATTCCAAACAAAAACCCCAGAGGGTATAAAAACCCACTCCCTATATGTGCTCACTCTTCCAGAGTCATCTTTCTGTCTGTCTCTCCTCTTCAATAAACTGCAACCTTCTTTCTAAGCAGTCGCCATGTTGTTTATTGCTGGCTTGGACTGAATCATGATGAAGACCTTTCCTTCAACACTAGGAAGCTGGTTGGGAAGAACACAAATGGTAATCACATGACCCCAGGACACTGCAACCTTTGTAAATAAATGCCAGTTGCCAAGCATCTAAATTTTGACTGTGGCTTTGGGGATATTGCAGGACCCAGATTGTTGGGGGCAATAAGCTGACTTTGTAAAAATGCCGCTTGCCCCCCCCTCCCGAAAGCCCTAATAAGCAGGCATATACATAGAATTAAGGCTATTGCTAAGCACATTAATTTGTGCTTCTTAGATTGTAAGCCGCCCTGAGTCTTCGGAGAAGGGCGGGATATAAAGGATTAAAAAAATATTATTGTTAATCATGAAGACAAATCATAAGTCACTTTTTTCAGTGTTGTAACCTTCAATGTAAGTTGAGGATTACCTGTACATATTAAGAAAACAGCAAGTTGATTTGTGAGGGGGGGGGGGAAAGAAAAGCCATAGTTGGTAAGTACAGTGCAAATGTAACAAGCGTGCAAGCCTCTGAAGAGTTATTTTTTTGGGGGGGGGGGAGGTTGGAGTAAACAAAACCCAAAACAGATGGCGATGGGGTTCAGCTCTGCATTTGGGAGATTTCAGTGGTTTCATTTTGTTATGATCCATTTTATTATCTATTGGGGGGGAAATCCATTTCATGCTCTGAATAGGACCTGGGAAAAATCTCTCCTTGCTGAGATGGCTTTCATTCTGGTTGGAAATATTGCTGAGGAAGTTGCGGCATTCTTTTCCTCTTCCCATAGGCTTTGCTCATCATAATGGAATTCTATATGGCTGTGGTCAAAAGATTATTTTTGCCCCTTTGGTTTGCTGACAGAGGAATGCAAAAAACATCCCAGGAAGTGACAAGGAAGAGCAGCTGTAGGCATTGCTGTGCTAACAGACTGGCTTTAATAGCCAAATGAGGTCACTTTTAGAATGCATAGTAGCTATTCTAGGTACTCAGTGCCACAATTTAAAGAATCTTAAGTCATCTCTTGAGTTCTGGGACTTCATTTCTTTCAGCACTTATGACCACTAAATCTATCCCACACAGGATGATTAAAGTCTATGCCTCAAACAGGGTTTTTCCCTTCTGTGGAGTATCAAACCATTTAATTTATGCTAACTGAATAGTGGGAACAATTTGATACAGTTCTTAATTGAGAACTTACTCATCTGTCTACATTAATAGATGTTTTGCTGTCCGTCACGAGAGATATGCTTCCAAAAGATTTATCAAATGCTTTAAAGATCAGACTTACTTTTTAGTGTGGGATATGGTTTCAGATGAGACAAATAACATATGCAGTCATGAATGTGATCATATAGAGTGCAAAGGTTGAGAGTTGTAAAGGAAATCCTTGCAGCAGATGGGTAGAAATAGAAGACATCATACTCCCATGAAGCTCAGAAAGACTTGAGCCAGGATTAAGCCATGTCCTAAATCTATTCCTAACTGCTTACATCCAAATAAGTTATCCAAGACTTTCTACTATACTACTATAGTGTTATAAAGCCCCGTGGTTATTTAACCCTGATCTAGACTATCTGGGCCAGAATATTTGCAATCTACTTCTTGTCCGTCATGGAAATAGTAAGCTTTTGCATCGTTAACAACTTATGCTCTAGTCAACATTTTTCAACATCCTAGTTCTCTTATCTTTCAGGCAGTAATGCTTTCAG
This sequence comes from Vipera berus, assembly GCF_964194415.1. Classification (NCBI taxonomy): domain Eukaryota; kingdom Metazoa; phylum Chordata; class Lepidosauria; order Squamata; family Viperidae; genus Vipera; species Vipera berus. The sequence continues at coordinate 26,813,702 of NC_138207.1, read as the reverse complement.
CTATATTTACAAGCATTGCTTTAAAAAGGAGATACTTGTTGAATTGTTCACTAAAACACGTAAGAATTCGATTACATATAGACCAAGAGTCCTTGAATTCTTATTACAACTGATTTGAGACTGTATTTTTTTTTCTCAGAGCAGTGTCTTCTACACTCTAGAAAATGAGTGTGGTCAAGACAAAGAATTGAGTGGGGTCAGGTTAAAATTTAAAATACTTTTAATGTAATAATTGTGATGTATTTAATAAATTTTCTTATTACACTAAAATTTATATTTGGTAGTAAGAGCTGAAGGAGTTTGAAGTTTTGTTAAAATGGCTCTCTCTGGGCTTTTTAAAATTCTGGTAATTTTCTACTGATATATATGTTTGTGTAGAAAGTGTAAACATTTAATTCGCAGAATTATACATAGGAAAAAAGGATATTTTGGGTACCACCTCAAATTTCTTCCTTTAGTCTAAATCTTATATTGGGTATCAATAACTGATCACATAATGGAATATTGATGTTTGAAATTCTCTAGGTTATGTTTCTCTAAAGCAGGAATAGAAACCAGATAGTACAGAGTTCCCCAACGTTTCCACCTTTGCGGACCGGCGGGGGAGGGGATGGTTCCGTGTGAGTGGCCAGCAATCACGTGCGCACACAGCTCCATTTGAGTGAGCAGCTTGCACACACACCTGCCGCTCGCTGGAATGGAGTGTGCGCATGCATGCGCTCACTGGCCATTTCCATGGCCCAGTTGCAAACCCCTCACAGCCCACCAGTGGGCCACAGTCTACAGGCTGGGGACACCCTGAGATAGTACAAATAGGCCATAATTATTATTATTTGATAAGTCATATTGAATGTGATTTACTGGTTGAACAGGTAAATAGTATATAACTGTTTTGATGCAACAGTAACAAAGTTGATTAAATTATACATTTGATCTGTAACCTGGATGATGAGGCAACCCTTTGTAAAAGCAGCATATCCATTAAGATGATTTTATCAAATGAGTAATGGATAATTATTAAAACTTTTAACAATAAGAACAAAATGGATTATTGGGCTTCAGCAGAAGCTGTTTTTGGCATTTCAGAAGAAATCTGTTGACTTTCTTTTGGCTGTATAAGAGTCATATAATAGGTGCTGTTGAGAATTTGGCAAGGAGTAAAATTATGAACTATTAAGTCAGGCATAGCAAGTATAAAGATGAAAGAGAAAGTAGGCCACTGGAGAACCACTGGAAATAGGTTAATAATAATAACAATAGGAAAGTGCTTTTAAATAATCACACCTTTTTGATGGCAGTGTTGTAAGGAAGTCCTTGAAAAGGACTTTTATCCATGTTAGAAATGGATAAAACATGATTGTAAAAAAAAGTATTCAGAAATTTAATTAGTGAGCTTCAGCAATATTTAGGCCAAAGATTTTTCTGCATACAAAATATCTTTTTTACTGCACAGTAAAAAAAAGAGGCAAATCTATATGCAGTCAGTAATAATCAAAATATATTTACAACCATTTTCAGTTGATCTTTAACATGTCAGTTCCAGAAAGTAAAGGCTTTCTCCTTACCAGCAAAGAGATACTAAAAACGATCAGAATGGCAAATAATTATTTTGTACAGTTTTGGTTAGCTGCAAATAGTTGCAAAAAAAAATGCAGAAAAAGTTTCTGGCACTACCAAAAATTAAACCAGGTGCTTTCATATTATATAACGTTCAATTTTCTTGGTCAATTTATTTCTGCATTCTCTTATTTGATAAAACTCAATATATATTGCTAGAGGGAAAAAGCCGAACATATCTAAAACTAAAGCAACTATACTCTCTTTGGCTTCCTGAGTTCTAAGAGTTAACTTCAACTGTCTCTAGTCTGTTGTCATCCCTAGTATGGATTATGATCACCTATATTCCCAGTCAGAAAGCTAGATGAGAAGCATAGTGGTCTGTGGTGATAGTAGTGGTCTTGCAGAATGACTTCATGTGTGTCATGACATACTTTGTTCACTAATGTCATGACCCTGTGACATGCAAATACAGTTCTACTAGAATAAATTCCACATCTGTTCACTGACTGTCACTGTGTTAGGAAAAGTTTACTAGACCAGTGCATAAGATTTCCTGTCCCACTGAAGTATATTTGTCCTTGGCAGCTATGATATGAATGCAAAGGTGTTCTTATTCTAGTCAGTAAAAGAGCCCACACAAGTTATTTTTTTGCAAAATGTTTATTTAGAAAACTAGAGTAAATATGGCTATGCCAACAAGAAAAAAAAATTAAATAGAAGACCATTCCTCATATCAATTTTCCTTATGTTATTCTAGGTCAGTTTTTAGAATATGAATGTGTACATGAATTATGCCGTGTGTGTGTGTGTGTGTGTGTGTGTGTTGCAACCCCTTAGGTAAGCAGCTCTGACAAAGAGTCTCTTCAACTCTTATAGGAATAGAAAGATGAGTGGATGAAGTGGGCCCATTGTGCAGATATCCAAACCTTCATTCCTAATAGAAAACATTCATTTTAAAAAAATAAAAATTCAACCAATTCATCAGCCAGAAAAAAAGAAAGAAAACTCAGTTGATAAAATGTCTTCTCCTATGTGAATTACTGTAAAATGTAAAATCCACTAATTTCTCTGTGTTTAAAAGCTTAAAAATAAAGCAATTCCAACACTGTAACATTCTATTTATTTACTCTTTCTTTTTAATATTTTGTTACAAAGGTGGTCAAGAGCTTTATCTTGCTTGAAGCAGTGTGCTGCTTCTTCCTGGAGATGAAGCATAGTGAACCATCCAAGTACTGAGGTTGTAGACATAGATTCTATGTTGTGGGTAAAAGCTCACATTTTCAAAAATTCCCTCACAGTAAAAAAAATATCCCTTAAGTAGCACAGCCTTGCAGGAGGGAAGTTGTAATTTAGTGACATTTTTGCTGTGCCGTGTTTCTGTTCTATGGAATTGTTTCAGTATGGTGTTCCCTTCTTGTAAGCAGAAGTGCTATAATCTATGCACTTCATTTTTCCAACCTTGTGCACAGACTTTTTAGGCATTGAAGAACTACCTATGATGGATGTCCCACCTCTTTTATTCCCTATGTTTTTAAAAAAGCTTTGTTTTAAGAAGATGACATTGTTTCTCTCTCTAAAAAAAACTCCAGTAAAACTCTTAAAAAATATATCTTTTTCTTTTTGGATTAGAAGGGCATTGATTTTGCTTTAGTAACTATTCTGATAAATCTTATTTTAAAATTCCCAATGAGTATAGTTTATTAAAATGTCAGGGTAACACTTGTATTACGTATGAAGATACACTCCCTACGTGGGTGTATTGCCACCCAGTGATTAACAGTTGTGCAGGATTTCATACAATGAAGGGAGTGTTCATATATAGATTACACTACAGATACATCACTCCAAAGTGAATGACAGGTTTGTAATGGCACTGGTGGCAAATTCCTGCTCTTCCTCATGTGCTTATGATCTGCATGAGAAGGAAGACAGGGCAACAGTTGAATACCATTAAAAAACAACCCTCAGCAAAACATGAAAGCACTATGCCCAGAGAAACCACATGGTTTCACAAGTTACACAAAAATATCACGGACAACATGTAGAAATAGTCACATTGATTCCAAGGTTCCCATTATCTGCAAATAGATGTGCTATGGCAGTGTCAAACACAAGGCAGTCACTGTTCATGATAGCTGCTGCCACCCCATCATGGATGGAGCGGGGTGTTGCTTCCCATGTCAGCCTCCGTCTGTTGCCATTCAGTTCGAGCCTGTATGCAAAGTTCTCTGCTTGTTTGCGAGTGCCAATGAGCAACACTATGGCAAAAAACTGTTGATGACCCTCATACTTCTCCTGTTTCTCCAGAACCAGCATGAAGTGATGGCCGAAGCATGACTGCATCATCACCCAATCAACGGCTCCCGGCAAGTTAATGTCTGTGGCGAGGAAGACAATGTCTTCTCCTTGAAGAGTTGTGATACTCTTGTGAGCATGCATTAGATGAGACATCACTGCTTCCAAGGAGCCCTGCCATTTGCAAGATGCCCCCGGACATGGGCAGGAGTAAGGGCGATACTCACAAATGTCTTCATGATCTGGCTTTTCTGTATGATGGAGTGTCAAGGAGCAGCCTGTGGTAGCATACTGAAAAGATGAAAGGTCATAAAGTTACATTGTTTGCTATTTGATTTAAACCCCCACCTGGTCTGCAAAATCATTCCACTTGTTTCTATTGTACAGCCTAGCATCATCTAATCTGATTTAGTAAGAACTCTCCAGAGCCACAGATAGAGATTTTTCTCATCTCTTGATGCCCATATGTTAACCAGACTGGAACAAGACTTTTGGCATGCAAAGCTTGTACCCTCTGATATATATCAAAACTCTGTCTTTATTTTGGTGGACACTGAATAAAAGAAACAAATTCTCCTGATCAGTAACAGAAACCTGGATTACAGCAGGACATATGATTGATTCCTCTAGGGCAGGGGTAGGCAACCTTGGCTCTTTTATGACTCGTGGACTTCAACTCCCAGAATTCCTGAGCCAGCTATACTGGCTCAGGAATTCTAGGAGTTAAGGTCCACGAGTCATAAAAGAGCTAAGGTTGCCTACCCCTGCTCTAGGGCTTTGATAAGCAGATATTCCCAGTTCTGTGCCATGAGATGCTAGGTTTAGAACCAGGGACTTTCTGCATGGAAATGTTACTGTTTAATTACATCTCTAAGATGCCACATATGTACATCTAGAATGCTCTACTGTTAAAGAGTTTGTCTCAGTGGGGTGATTAATCCTTTCTGAGAGGGAAAAAAAATCAAGCTCCTATTGGTTTTTGAAAGCTGCATTATGAGGCCCTTCAGATATTAGAATACCTCTGAGCATTCATAAGAAGTTTAATTGCATGGGTCTTATCATGGATTTATCCTTTGAGATCAGATTCAACAACTGCAATGACAAGCACGCATCATCTTTAAACACTATTCCACAGAAATGCAGTTCCTGCTGTGCCAATATGGGTTACATATGGTGTCTTAGATGCAACGACTATTAGTTTCAGAATCTGGGTTTTTATAAGCCTGCTATATTGTTTTGTTTGAAAAGAAATGCTTAATCTTTTTTTTATCACTCCCACTCCCACCCTTTAACAATATTTTTTATTGTTTGCAATAATAAAATAAGAAATCCCATAATCAAAATAGGCATCCATATACTATAAATTTGCTATGGTTGTTCAGATTTTAACACAAGATCCCATTTTATTTCCACTGCATTCTGTAGAGAGGAATTTACCTAAATAATGATGTCAGAGCATCTTACTTCCCTCTTCCTTCCACACACATACACACACAGAGACACACACACAGAGAGACACACACAGACCACAGTAACTCTGGGTAAATGTTGATGGTTGCAGCAAAGATCTAAATCTTTGCAGTCAGAATAAAACTCAGAAAACAAAGCATACATAAATGCCTTGTTTTTTTATTATTCGATCCAATCCAATCCCATTTCTCTGCCTTTTAGAGCATGTTGATCATGCATAAAAGCTTTTTTTAAAAAATTAATCAGAGAAATGTACACTTCGTCGTTGTTGACATTTTTTGGTTGAAAAGTGGAGCAACATGATTTTCAACCCTTGTCTTTCCAGTTGTCTCCAGCATCAGATTTAGCATTATCTTTGATTTATAGAACACTTGCAGAAAGAGCAGGACTCCCTCTGCTTAGATTTTTGTTCTTTGATGCCAGGTTTCCACACTCATATTTCATATCACCTAATAACGTACAACAGTAGGAGTGGAACATATGGGATGGCTGAACGACATGACATAAAGCAGCGTTTCCCAACCTTAGGAACTTGAAGATGCGTGGACTTCAACTCCCAGAATTCCCCAGCCAGCTATGCTGGCTGGGGAATTCTGGGAGTTGAAGTCCACGCATCTTCAAGTTCCTAAGGTTGGGAAACGCTGACATAAAGAAGCATGAGAATCTGCTTTTTACAAATGAGATCATGAGTTCATTTAGGCCAGTAAGGACTATTTTTGCATGGAGATGAGAAAAGCAACAGAAGTATGCTGCTTTGGACCTTCCTTCATATACTGTACTTGACATGCCTCTAATCCAGTGTTTTCTCAACCTTGGGAATTTTTAAGATGTGTGGATTTCAGCTCCCAGAATTTCCCAGCTAGCAGGAGCAAGAAGTCTACATGTCTTAAAGCTGCCGAGGTTGAGAAACGGTGATCTAGTCTAACTTCAGAACGCAGTTCTCAGAGAGCCTTTATTCATAAAAACAGAGGCCATGTGGTGGAAGCAGATCTGGGAAAACCTGGATTCAATTTTGCTCTTGAGATTTTTCAGGCCAGCTTCCCTCAAGCATAATTGCTATGTAAGGAAAGTTTGGAAAAGGGAGGCTATGTGTCCCTCTTGGAAGTCCTCAAGGAAAATGGAGTATAAATAAAAAGAATACATAACAGGAGTAGCACTAATTGATAAGCTTTACACAAATTCTTTATTATTTTCTATTCAAAGCAGATCAAGTCTTTTAAATTTGCTACACAACAAAGCTTTCAAGCAAAGGTAACTGCCATTTATTTCTATTTCACTTTTATTATTTTTATAAATAACTGAAGGTGGCGAATGTATCTAATATTCCTTCCTTCTCCTATCTTCCCCGTAACAACAACCCTGTCAGGTGGGTTGAGCTGAAACAGAGTGACTCACTGTGATTTAGCTCCCCAAATAATTCAATTCACAAGAGCCAGAGTATGACATCCAAAAGTCACTCAAAATAACAACTACCTAAATTTAAAGATTCCAAAAATCAGAAAGGGATTGCATATCCATTGCTTACAATACTTGAATTACTTGAATCATTTCTTATAATACAATGAAACATTTTCTATGCATGTTTAAAGGAGGTTTTAAGTTTGTGAATAAGATACACAATGTAAGTTTTAATTATTGGTCTGGAATATGACATCTAACCAAGAACTCAGTTTAAGCTGTTTCCAGCAGATCACTGATAAAGTACACATTGCAAGTCCTATCACTTGCATATCAAAACGGAACAGCTTATATCCAAGCAAGGGCCATTAGCAGGCATGGGGCAACTGCAACATTTGTAGAAGGACAGAAAGGCTGTGGAGGCGAAAATCAAGGCAACCTAATGCAAGTTAGTTAGGAAGACAGTTTGGCCTAGTGGTTAAGGCACCAGGTTAGAAACCAGGAGACTGAGTTCTAGTCCGACTTTAGACATGAAAGCCAGCTACATGAGTTTGGATCAGTCATTCTCTCTCATTTCTATTCACTTCCCAGGAAGGAAGTGGGGAAAAATAGGACGAGGAAGGAGTAGGACGAGGAAGGAATATTGGTTATGTTCACTGCTTTGCATTGTTTATAAAAATAATAAGGGCAGGATACAAATAAATCAATAAATATAAATAAATCAATAAAGAGAGACCACTGGCTGTAGAATGTGTCTGACTTATGGGGACAATGGGAAACCACAAAAGGATGGAATTCCAGAGAGAGATTTTCTCTGCTATCACTTCTTTTGACTGGCACAGCTTCCAGCTTATACATTTTATCCATTTGCCATCAAGCGTTTAAAGGCAGAGCTTATTTTTACCCAGCGGTTATTATTCTATCTTGGATTAACACTTCACCTTGTATAATTGCACTCAGGCATTTCCCATGGCATTTTGTTGTTTGAATGCGGCATTCATAATTGGGCTACCTATAAAGTATGATCAGATTTGCTGAGGTTGCTAAGTGAGATATCACCAAGCCCAACGGAAAAGCTCCAGCTAAGTCAACAAAAAGGTATGAAGCATTTTTATATCCTGACAGTTTGGGGAGCTGCCCAGTGCTGTGCTAATAATATGTTCTCTGCAAGAGGGAAGGCTGATGCTTTTTTATTCACTGGTCGTTTGCAGCACTTTTTTGGCTGGGAACAAGGTGAACAGATGGGACATTTACTGGAGTGGTCCTGTAACCCCTGCATAACTCTTGGCTAGCAGCTCTTTGATCTACTACAACAATGTTGCAGAAAATAGCCAAAAATATTTTGAATTTTACATAAATATTGATCAAAAGGAAATAGAGAGAGAAAAAACACTTCTATTAACTGGTACTTGAGGAATTCTTATAAGAAGTAATTTTGGATTCCCCTGTAATTACTAAGTGCATGGATGAGCTACTTAAATTATTAAGTTTCTAAGCCTCATGGTTACAGTGAAAGAAAACGTTTAGCATTTCTATAACAAACAGAAAAGATGCTGAAAATTGCTCCTAGTACTCATGGTGGCCGTGACTAGGGGGGCTTTCGCCCAGGTTCGCCTGGTGCGCCAGTTGCGGCCCTATCTAAGCCGGGATGATTTATGCACGGTCACTCACGCGCTCGTGACCTCTCGTCTAGACTACTGCAACGCCCTCTACATGGGGCTTCCCTTGAGGACCACCCGGAGGCTCCAACTGGTACAGAATGCAGCCGCGAGAGTTGTGTTGGGAGTTTCCCGATACTCCCACGTGACACCTCTGCTCCGTGAGCTGCATTGGTTACCAGTTGTCTTCCGGGTGAGATTCAAGGTGCTAGTAATGGTGTTCAAAGCCCTCCATGGCATGGGGCCGGAGTACCTCAGGGAACATCTGCTGCCGGCATCAAGCTCCCTGCGCCCTGTGCGTTCCCACAGAGAGGGCCTCCTCAGGGTGCCACCGGTCAGAGAATGCCGTCTGGTGGCCCCCAGGGGGAGATCCTTCTCTGTGGGCGCCCCGGAGCTATGGAACCAGTTACCGGTTGAGCTCCGGACGGCGCCCGATCTGCGCTCCTTTCGCCGCGATCTGAAAACATACTTGTTCGAGCAAGCCGGCCTGGCCTGAGGGGGGATTGGGGGGGTTTTTTATCATTCTTATTGGGGTTTTTACTATGTATCAATTGTATTTTAATCGGGCATGCATTTAATTATCTTTTAATTTTTGTAAATTTCTGTGTTTTATTCTTGCCCTGTACACCGCCCTGAGTCCTTCGGGAGAAGGGCGGTATAGAAATGATAATAAATTAAATTAAATTAAATTTCTTTGCCTCTCCATTTATTTTAGCTTCTCCCTCAGCATCATTTCAGTTTCTTTGAGTTGAAAGGTAAAGGTTCCCCCGCACGTGCGTGCTAGTCGTTTCCAACTCTAGGGGCCAGTGCTCATCTCCGTTTCAAAGCCGAAGAGCCAGTGCTTGTCCGAGGACGTCTCCGTGGTCATGTGGCCGGCATGACTAGACGCCAAAGGTGCATGGAATGCTGTTACCTTCCCACCGTAGTGGTCCCTATTTTTCTACTTGCATTTTTACGTGCTTTCGAACTGCTAGGTTGGCAGAAGCTGGGACGAGTAACAGGCGCTCACTCTGTTACGCGGCACTTGGGATGTATATGTATAAATATTGTATAAATATTGTATTGCCAAAGTACTTCAGTTTCCTTGGAATGCAAATACTATTAGCATAAACTGTACATAACCTGGATTATAAATCTGACCCATATACTACATACACAGTATATGAAGACTTTGTCTTAATTCCAGTAAGAATATTTAGGTTTTATTCAAGGTGCTGGTAATGACCTATAAAGCCCTACATGGCATGGGTTCGGATTACCTACGGCAGCACCTGCTGCCGGCATCAACTTCCCTCCGTCCAGTGCGCTCCCACAGAGAGGGCCTCCTCAGGGTGCCTCCGATCAGAGAATGTCGATTGGTGGCCCCCAGGGGGAGGGCGTTCTCTGTGGGCGCGCCAGACCTGTGGAACCGCTTGCCGGTTGAGCTCCGGATGGCCCCCGACCTTCGCTCCTTCCGGCGCGATTTAAAAACTTATTTATTTGAACAATCTGGCCTGGTCTGATGGGTTTGGGGTTGGATTTAGTTTTAACACAGTTTTATTATTGTATTATATTGGGCATAATTATTTAATTCTTTTTAACTCTTTTTAACTTTTGTATTTATATTTTGATATTTATTGCCCTGTACACCGCCCTGAGTCCTTCGGGAGAAGGGCGGTATAAAAATTTAATAAATAATATTAAAAATAATAATTGCTCAAGCTATGAAGTTTGTGTATGTGTCTCTGAAATCCCAAGAAGAGGCAAAACTAGGTAGTGAGGAACATAGCTGAGCATACCTGAGGGCAGAATGCTACAATTGTCTAACCCAGGAGTCTCCAGCCTGAGGGCTGTGGACCAGTGATCTGCGGGAATGGCTGGCAAGTGCATGCATGTGTGTGCATACCTCCCCCACTTGCACTAGCACTGCCACTAGCAGCCCCATTTTGCACATGTGCGGGGGTGCTAGTGGCCGGTTTGCACATACATGCGGGTGGTAGCACAGGCTTGTGGGCACCACCACCATGCATGCACCTGTTTGCGCATGCATGCACACACATTTTTCTGCTCTTCCCTTTCCCTCTGGGCCGTCATCCCATGAAGGTTGGGGAGCCCTGGTCTAACCTACCTGATGATTATTACTGACATACACTTTTATATTCATTGTTTTTAATAACATGTACCTGAGTGACCTGATTTGTCTCTTATTGGTTCCTTTTGACAGCTAAAAAACATGGTGGTGATTAATACACAACTCATCTGAAAAGAAAGACATTCTGGTGGGAAATGTCTAGACGCCTCCTTCCTCTGAAAGGAAGACACTTTAGGTCATATTTATCTCAATAACAAATTTGAATGTTTGGGTTAATTTTCTCAAATTATGGGGGCAGGAAGTAAGTATATAGAACAGTTATGTGCCTCCTGGAAGACAGGTGGGCAGTGATGGCCATCAAGACCCATCTGCAACTAAACAAAGTAACATTACTACCCATTTTGAGACAGCTGCAAAACAAGCATTTAATACAATCTTCAAAATTCTTCGTGAAACACTAGCCATACTTGTCTTATGGTCCTCATCATTCCTCTCCAAGACTATCATGTGGAATCTTTGTTAATAAAAAGTTGTCTGGCCATCATCCTTGTCAGCCTGGAGAAATGATCCATTACTGCAGATCTTGTCCTAAGTTTTTTTTTCTACAGAGAAAAATGGTGTTGTGAAATCAGGAGGATTACAAATGAAAGAGAGCACAACAAATCATTAAGGCAAGCCTATGGAATTTCAGAAGGGCTTCACTTAAAAACGTTCTGTTGCTTCTAGTGACAAAATGAGGACCCAGATTGTTGGGGGCAATTAAGCTGACTTTGTAATAATGCCGCTTGGGGTGGTGGTGAAAGCCCTAATAAGCAGGCATATACATAGAATGAAGGCTACTGCTAAGCTTGTAAGCCGCCCTGAGTCTTCGGAGAAGGGCGGGATATAAATGGAATTAAAATAAATAAAAAATAAAAACTTCTTCTCAGGATTCCAATGGCTGGATAGGATGAGAATTCCAGACTTCAACATGTGGAGGGCATTCAGATTGAGGACAACTGCTTTCTGAATTTGTTACTGAGTGACTGCCTGTTAATACACACACGAAATGGGTATGGGAAAAGCTGCGTTAAATGTATCATCTGAGCATTTGTCAAAGAGAAAGGATTATTTGCATACACACAAATCAAATATTTATTACTGTACAATACTGTAGCCTGGAAGGTGATTGGTTCTTCTCTAGGGGAGCATATAGGCATAAGTTGAAAAGACAACTTTAAAATACTTGAGGTGTGTAATTCCTCCATTAAAAAGAGTTGGACTAAGTGACCTCTCTCCTCTGACTGCTTACAGTCTACAGTACTACTATATTTTTTGTGTTGGGGTGGGAAGACGCACTGACATAGCAAAATGGTGTGACCCAACATCCAACCAATTTTGCTGAAGATGCTGGGAGATGCATCCTTGAAAGGATGTCTCTTGAGCATCTTCTAAGATGCTGTGAACTAGTGTTTCTCAAGCTCAGCAATTCATCTTCAGCAGAATTCCAAGAGTTTAAGTCTCCTTAAGTAACACCAGCTGCCTGCAATTAGTGCAGGTTCGAGTCCCACCAGGCTCAAGGTTGACAGCCTTCCATCCTTCCGAGGTAGGTAAAATGAGGACCCAGATTGTTGACTTTGTAAAAATGCCGCTGAGGCGGGGGAAGCCCTAATAAGCAGGCATATACATAGAATGAAGGCTATTGCTAACCACATTGATTTGTGCTTCTTAGATTGTAAGCCGCCCTGAGTCTTCGGAGAAGGGCGGGATATAAATGGGATAAAAAAAATACTGTTCTAAACTCTTCTGAAGTGCTCCACTCAGATTACAGTTCTAATCTATTGTCCACAGGCAAGTGTAAAACCCACATACAGTATGAGAAAATCCATTTAAACAAAGAAATATAAAGTCGTGTACCACCCAGAAATCAATGGATCATTAGGGTTTATGCAAGCTATACCTAAATCCTTGAAATCTGAATACAGAAAGCTGACACTTGTAATGTTTTTAATCTCTTCCCTCCCAATTATTTCACATTTTATTTGAGACTGTTACCCCCCACCTCACATCCCACAATCATGGCAAGCCACAGTCTCAGCAGCTGAACAGGTTGGCACATGTTGTGCTAGGCACACAGTTAATTGTTTGCTTATATTATTATTTCTAAATTAGTGAATTGTAACACTGCAGATTAGATATACAATCAGAAATAGAACTTTTGAAATGCAGCAACCGTATTCTGCAATTAGCTCATTATTAAGACTAAGAATATATTAGGCTTGGTCCAGGCAAGTAGAGAATTTGCATTTGGATGCAAATCCCAGGCAAGTATGGCAGGGACTGCAGCACTTAACCAACTACAAGGGCAGTACGAGGAACATGGCTAACACCGATGCCGCGTTGGCTGAGGAGCTGAATATCTTCTTCGCTCGCTATGAGGTAAAAAGACCAGACCCCGTAGCCTCTGCTGGCCGGCCTTCTGATTCTCAGCCACTCACCCTGTGTGAACAAGTGAGAGCTGTATTGAAGGCTGTGAATCCCAGCAAAGCCGCAGGCCCAGATGAGGTGCTGGGATAGTGGTTAGGAATTGTGCTGACCAATTAGCAGGGGTCCTGACCATGTATACCATTGTGCTTGAAAGCAGCTACCATTGTCCCAGTCCCCAAGAAAACTGCAGTTGAGTGCCTGAATGACTACAGACCTATTGCATTAATGTCTGTAGTCATTAAATGCTTTGAAAGATTGGTTCTCCAACATCTTGGGACATGCCTCCCACTGGATTTTGATAAACATCAATTTGCCTATAGGGGGAATAGGTCGACAGACAATGCCATAGCTACTGCTTTACACTCTGTAGCAAGTCATCTTGAGAAACCTGGAAGTTATGTCAGGATGCTTTTTGTTGATTATAGCTCGGCTTTCAACACCATTTTGCCGAGCATTCTCATCGAGAAGCTGACTGACTTGAAATTCTCCCCTGCCAACTGCGATTGGATTCAAGACTTTCTTAGGGACCGGTTACAAACAGTGAGGGTCGGGTCTGCTTTGTCCACCCCCCTGAAGCTTTGCACCGGCTCTGTGTATCATCTGACCCATCCACTGCGATAATTAAGTTCGCAGATGATATGACTGTGGTGGGTCTTATTACAGGTGGGGATGAGACAGCATACAGGGCGGAGGTACAAAAACTATCCATATGGTGTAGTAACAACAATTTGCACCTGAACATCTGCAAGATGAAAGAGATGGTGCTAGACTTCCGGAGAAAAAAGGAGGAACCTGCCCCACTTTACATTGGGGAGGACTGTGTGGAGAGTTTTTCCTCCTTTAAATTTCTGGGAGTCTACCTCTGCGAAGATCTGACCTGGAAAGTTAATACAACCCAGGTGGCTAGAAAGGCCCAACAGAGGCTTCACTTTCTCAGGGTCTTGTGGAAGAAAAGGGTAGAACAATGGCTAATGACCCTCTTTTACCGGTCTACTATAGAAAGCGTCCTCTCATATGGTATTGTGGTTTGGTATGCTGGTCTGACAGCTGCGGATAGGAAATTATTACAGAGGGTGGTGAGTACAGCATAAGACATTGTAGGCTGTCCCCTGACACCACTGGATGACATCTCCAGGGCTCGTTGCCTTGGAAGAGTGAGGAAAATTCTCAGAGATGACTCACACCCTGGACGGTATCTCTTTACTCTCCTACCATCGGGTAGGAGATATAGGAGTATAGCTAGCCGCACCAACAGGGTGAAAAACAGCTTTTATCTGTGGGCTGTTAGGCTTTTGAACGGGAAATAATTTTTATAAACTTTATGCAGAATTGACTTGCAAGGCCGGTGTGTGGTGCAATCCGTTCACATGGTGTAATAAGATGGAGGTTTGTTGTCTCTGTGAGTTGGGGTGGGAGCACGAAGGGAGGCTCAACTAATCTCAATGTATACATGGTTGTACTTTGACAATAAAGGTTCATTCATTCCTTCATTTAACTTACGAGGAAAAAGAAACTGGAAAGAGATGGAGTATCATGTGCTCTCTTTGAATAGTGGAAGAATTGTGAAAACTGAACAAATGTGAAATATATTTGATTTACAGCGGAGTCAGTAACCTTTTCAAAAGCCAGGAATCAGTGTTACAGCAATCACATGAAATCTCATCAGCAATCTAATCTTCTACTATTACAAAAGAACTCTGAATCTGATAGGATTTCATCATTCTTTCATGAGATCTCATGTGAAATATAGCCACTTCACCAAATGTCCAATATTTTAATGTTAAATTTAAATTTCATTTAATTTTTGGAATCCATGAGCATCATGCTTCCAACCCATCTTTTACTCTGTATTAGGGCAAAGTTTCAGATTTAAGGATATAGACAGCCTTCGTGGTTTCCATCTAAACTTGGGTAGGCAATCTAGTGCTCTACTGTAGTCCATAAACACAAGCCAAAGGTCAGAGAAATACGGGAGCTACAAAATATTTAGAGATCTGCCTTGATCTTCACTGCTCTCTCAGTATCAAGTGAAAAAAAATTCAAGGACAGTAACTCAAAATAGTTTCAACCCAGAAATCTTATATACATGGTATTTTTTGATAGTACTGTAGCCTTGCCAGAATGAAAGAAGATATTTTTATTACTGGACTTGATCATAAAAATAAAAACAACTCTATACAATTTGAGAATACAGTAAAATCTCATTGATTAAATCACCCACTTCTGTTATTGGGTCTGAACGTACCTTTACAGATTGAGCACAGAATTTAGACACAGGTGATTTCCTAATGTTTTCGGAAAAATTATGAACACTGTTTGCTAGAAGAGAATCTCATAGAAGAGAATATACATACCGTATATACTTGAGTATAAGCCGAATTTTTCAGCCCACTTTTTGGGCTGAAAAATTCCACTTCGGCTTATACTCCAGTCAACAAAAAAACTTACCGAGGACTTGTGCGCGGCCGAGGCTTTGGTGCTTCCGGGATCGCGCGCACCTCTCCCAAGCCACCACCATCCGGAGACCTGCCGAAGTTTGGGGAGGTTTGGGGAGGTGCGCGCGCACCTCCCCAAACCTCCCCAAACCTCGGCAGGTCTCCGTTCCTCCGCGCAGACCTGCCGACGTTTGGGGAGGTTTGGGCGCCTCCCCAAACCTCGGCAGGTCTCCGTTCCTCCTGCCGACCTTTGGGGAGGTTTGGGCGCCTCCCCAAACCTCCCCAAACCTCGGCAGGTCTCCATTCCTCCTGCCGACCGATGGGGAGGTTTGGGCGCCTCCCCAAACCTCGGCAGGTCTCCGTTCCTCCTGCCGAACTTTGGGGAGGTTTGGGCACCTCCCCAAACCTCCCCAAACCTCGGCAGGTCTCCGTTCCTCCTGCCGACCTTTGGGGAGGTTTGGGCGCCTCCCCAAACCTCCCCAAACCTCGGCAGGTCTCCGTTCCTCCTGCCGACCTTTGGGAAGGTTTGGGCGCCTCCCCAAACCTCCCCAAACCTCGGCAGGTCTCCGTTCCTCCGCGCAGACCTGCCGACGTTTGGGGAGGTTTGGGCGCCTCCCCAAACCTCCCCAAACCTCGGCAGGTCTCCGTTCCTCCTGCCGACCTTTGGGGAGGTTTGGGCGCCTCCCCAAACCTCCCCAAACCTCGGCAGGTCTCCGTTCCTCCTGCCGAGGTTTGGGGAGGTTTGGGCGCCTCCCCAAACCTCCCCAAACCTCGGCAGGTCTCCGTTCCTCCGCGCAGACCTGCCGAGGTTTGGGGAGGTTTGGGCGCCTCCCCAAACCTCCCCAAACCTCGGCAGGTCTCCGTTCCTCCTGCCGACCTTTGGGGAGGTTTGGGCGCCTCCCCAAACCTCCCCAAACCTCGGCAGGTCTCCGTTCCTCCGCGCAGACCTGCCGAGGTTTGGGGAGGTTTGGGCACCTCCCCAAACCTCGGCAGGTCTCCGTTCCTCCTGCCGAGGTTTGGGGAGGTTTGGGCGCCTCCCCAAACCTCCCCAAACCTCGGCAGGTCTCCGTTCCTCCGCGCAGACCTGCCGAGGTTTGGGGAGGTTTGGGCGCCTCCCCAAACCTCGGCAGGTCTCCGTTCCTCCTGCCGATCTTTGGGGAGGTTTGGGCGCCTCCCCAAACCTCCCCAAACCTCGGCAGGTCTCCGTTCCTCCGCGCAGACCTGCCGAGGTTTGGGGAGGTTTGGGCGCCTCCCCAAACCTCCCCAAACCTCGGCAGGTCTCCGTTCCTCCTGCCGACCTTTGGGGAGGTTTGGGCGCCTCCCCAAACCTCCCCAAACCTCGGCAGGTCTCCGTTCCTCCTGCCGACCTTTGGGGAGGTTTGGGCACCTCCCCAAACCTCCCCAAACCTCGGCAGGTCTCCGTTCCTCCTGCCGACCTTTGGGGAGGTTTGGGCGCCTCCCCAAACCTCCCCAAACCTCGGCAGGTCTCCGTTCCTCCGCGCAGACCTGCCGACCTTTGGGGAGGTTTGGGCGCCTCCCCAAACCTCCCCAAACCTCGGCAGGTCTCCGTTCCTCCTGCCGACCTTTGGGGAGGTTTGGGCGCCTCCCCAAACGTCGGCAGGTCTGCGCGGAGGAACGGAGACCTGCCGAGGTTTGGGGAGGTTTGGGGAGGCGCCCAAACCTCCCCAAAGATCGGCAGGAGGAACGGAGACCTGGGGAGGTTTGGGGAGGCGCCCAAACCTCCCCAAACCTCGGCAGGTCTGCGCGGAGGAACGGAGACCTGCCGAGGTTTGGGGAGGTGCCCAAACCTCCCCAAACCTCGGCAGGTCTGCGCGGAGGAACGGAGACCTGCCGAGGTTTGGGGAGGTTTGGGGAGGCGCCCAAACCTCCCCAAAGGTCGGCAGGAGGAACGGAGACCTGCCGAGGTTTGGGGAGGTTTGGGGAGGCGCCCAAACCTCCCCAAACCTCGGCAGGTCTGCGCGGAGGAACGGAGACCTGCCGAGGTTTGGGGAGGTTTGGGGAGGCGCCCAAACCTCCCCAAACCTCGGCAGGAGGAACGGAGACCTGCCGAGGTTTGGGGAGGTTTGGGGAGGCGCCCAAACCTCCCCAAAGGTCGGCAGGAGGAACAGAGACCTGCCGAGGTTTGGGGAGGTTTGGGGAGGCGCCCAAACCTCCCCAAACGTCGGCAGGTCTGCGCGGAGGAACGGAGACCTGCCGAGGTTTGGGGAGGTTTGGGGAGGCGCCCAAACCTCCCCAAAGGTCGGCAGGAGGAACGGAGACCTGCCGAGGTTTGGGGAGGTTTGGGGAGGCGCCCAAACCTCCCCAAAGGTCGGCAGGAGGAACGGAGACCTGCCGAGGTTTGGGGAGGTTTGGGGAGGTGCCCAAACCTCCCCAAAGGTCGGCAGGAGGAACGGAGACCTGCCGAGGTTTGGGGAGGCGCCCAAACCTCCCCAAAGGTCGGCAGGAGGAATGGAGACCTGCCGAGGTTTGGGGAGGTTTGGGGAGGCGCCCAAACCTCCCCAAAGGTCGGCAGGAGGAACGGAGACCTGCCGAGGTTTGGGGAGGCGCCCAAACCTCCCCAAAGGTCGGCAGGTCTGCGCGGAGGAACGGAGACCTGCCGAGGTTTGGGGAGGCGCCCAAACCTCCCCAAAGGTCGGCAGGAGGAACGGAGACCTGCCGAGGTTTGGGGAGGTTTGGGGAGGCGCCCAAACCTCCCCAAAGGTCGGCAGGTCTGCGCGGAGGAACGGAGACCTGCCGAGGTTTGGGGAGGTTTGGGGAGGCGCCCAAACCTCCCCAAAGGTCGGCAGGAGGAACGGAGACCTGCCGAGGTTTGGGGAGGCGCCCAAACCTCCCCAAAGGTCGGCAGGAGGAACGGAGACCTGCCGAGGTTTGGGGAGGTTTGGGGAGGCGCCCAAACCTCCCCAAAGGTCGGCAGGTCTGTGCGGAGGAACGGAGACCTGCCGAGGTTTGGGGAGGTTTGGGGAGGCGCCCAAACCTCCCCAAAGGTCGGCAGGTCTGCGCGGAGGAACGGAGACCTGCCGAGGTTTGGGGAGGCGCCCAAACCTCCCCAAAGGTCGGCAGGAGGAACGGAGACCTGCCGAGGTTTGGGGAGGTTTGGGGAGGCGCCCAAACCTCCCCAAAGGTCGGCAGGTCTGCGCGGAGGAACGGAGACCTGCCGAGGTTTGGGGAGGTTTGGGGAGGCGCCCAAACCTCCCCAAAGGTCGGCAGGAGGAACGGAGACCTGCCGAGGTTTGGGGAGGTTTGGGGAGGCACCCAAACCTCCCCAAAGGTCGGCAGGTCTGCGCGGAGGAACGGAGACCTGCCGAGGTTTGGGGAGGTTTGGGGAGGCGCCCAAACCTCCCCAAAGGTCGGCAGGTCTGCGCGGAGGAACGGAGACCTGCCGAGGTTTGGGGAGGTTTGGGGAGGCGCCCAAACCTCCCCAAAGGTCGGCAGGAGGAACGGAGACCTGCCGAGGTTTGGGGAGGTTTGGGGAGGCACCCAAACCTCCCCAAAGGTCGGCAGGTCTGCGCGGAGGAACGGAGACCTGCCGAGGTTTGGGGAGGTTTGGGGAGGTGCCCAAACCTCCCCAAAGGTCGGCAGGTCTGCGCGGAGGAACGGAGACCTGCCGAGGTTTGGGGAGGCGCCCAAACCTCCCCAAAGGTCGGCAGGAGGAACGGAGACCTGCCGAGGTTTGGGGAGGTTTGGGGAGGCGCCGAAACCTCCCCAAAGGTCGGCAGGTCTGCGCGGAGGAACGGAGACCTGCCGAGGTTTGGGGAGGTTTGGGGAGGCGCCCAAACCTCCCCAAAGGTCGGCAGGAGGAACGGAGACCTGCCGAGGTTTGGGGAGGTGCCCAAACCTCCCCAAAGGTCGGCAGGTCTGCGCGGAGGAACGGAGACCTGCCGAGGTTTGGGGAGGCGCCCAAACCTCCCCAAAGGTCGGCAGGTCTGCGCGGAGGAACGGAGACCTGCCGAGGTTTGGGGAGGCGCCCAAACCTCCCCAAACGTCGGCAGGAGGAACGGAGACACACAGGGTATTCCTGTGTATTCAGGTTTGCAAAATGGCGGATCGAGCCTCTGCTGGCGGCAGAGGGTTGCAGAACGGCGGATCGGCTTATACTCGAGTCAATAACTTTTTCCAGTTTTTGGGGGTGAAATTGGGGGTCTCGGCTTATACTCGAGTCGGCTTATACTCAAGTATATACGGTAGTTTAGGATTGAACTGTGGGGCCGTCTGAGCTTGACTGTTTGCTTGCAGACATTTTATTACCAACTAGACAACATCAGCAGTGCAAATGAGTGTAGAGTTTTCTCCCTGTTTATATACAGCAGCATGCCCTGCCAGTTTTGGTGGGGTGTGGTTTTTTCCTTGGTAGTCCCTCGATTAGGGTATTGTTTCCTGCTTGTTTGTCTCATATTAAATCCCTGCTTATCTGGGCACTGGCTGCTAAAGTGGAAGTTTTCTGCATTTTTAGTTTCCTTCTTAGCTTTTTATTGTCTCTTTTGAAAGTTGTGTAAGTGTGGTTTATCTCTATGTACCCATTGATGGCTGATTTGTTTGAATTCCCTAGCATTTTTCGATTTAGCTTGGTCTAGGATGCTCACAATTTCCCAGCTGAAACTACAGTTGAGTCTGACCATGTGCTATGAGATAAAAGAGTTTTCATTGTGTGTTTTGATTGCTAGTTGATGTTCATGGACGTGCTCTGCTAGTATTCTGCCTGTCTGTCCTAAATAGTGTCTGTCACAGTCATTATACTATACATTCTAGATGACTCATGTTTGTTTTCTTCTTGAGCTACTGAGTCTTTTGGTTTACTTAAGATGTTCTGAGCATTATATGTCTCAGATTCCCACTTTATCTTTACTGTTCAGGTATGGACAAAAGACAGAAGTCTGTTGCTCCCAGAAGAAACAGTTCCAAAACAAACCCTCTCTAGTGTCTGCTAAACTCTGTGATTAAATTTCCCATCCATCTTTTCAGAAGCCTCCATCCCAGTTCAGATATCCAGGAAAGTGGGGCTGTCCTGACCTCAAGTGCTGCTGCTTGTAGCCAGAGCAAAGCTGCAGGCAGATGAAGCAGCTGTTAATCCACAAAAGATGAGAAGAATCTGCAGTTGGAAAACAATACTGGCAATCAGCAGATCTACACAAGCTGTTCTTCTGAAGCTGAGTAAACCTGAACCAGGCAACTTAAGAGCGGGGGAGGGAGACAAAGGAGAGGAAAGGATGTGTGCATCACGTCAGCAAAAGCTTGCCTAGTAATGCAGCAGTGCCATCTGCACAATGCAGGTGTTCATACAGCTGAGCAGTTTACTTAATACTCTCACCTGAAGGGCAGGTGTGCATAAATCAGAGTTGAGTGAGGAAGAAAAGTCAATAATACATGTGGCAGCTTGTTGAATTGTAGCTCTCCAGGGCAAGGCTTATAATTTCTAAAATGAGCAGGGTTTCTAAGATGAACTGCAGATTTTTTTTCTAAAAGCAACAGTTTTATAATAAATGTATTATTTTATTCATTTACTACAGTTTCTTCTTGTTTTCTCTTTAAAATGTCAGATGGGCAACTATTTCCTGAGACAGGCAGCAAGCTGAGCTGGGATGCACATCCAAGTTTATAATCTTTGCCAATGAGCAATGAAAATTATAACCCAAGAACACTAAATCAATCCTTTACCAAAGCTGAAATCCCTATATAAATATTGGGTTCACTCAACAAATTAACCACAGCTTAAGATGTCTAGTATGCATGCAGAATATATGACTGGCAGATCACAATGGCTGATTTTACACACTAATGCTAGGCCAAAAGCAAAGTCCCATTAGGCTTTGTCTTATGTATGAAACCCTCCAAGCTGCTTCTTTAAGAGGAAAGAGGTATAACAGAAATGGAAAGGAAAGGTATTAAATGTGCTAAAGTAGCAAGCACCACAAGTGAATCAGAAAATGACAGAACAAGCAAACTGGATTGCAAAACTATGGGCAGCATTTCTCTTTTCCTACTTAAGATCAAACAGATAGCCTTGATTTGTGGGAAAACAACTGGGAAAAGAATCAGAAAATAACATATCTAATACAGTAAAATTTCTATGGAACAAAGTGGGGGAAGTATCGCTTAAAGATGAATTTGAACATTTGCAATTTTTATATATTTACCCAGAATTGATGTGATCTATGTAATGTATATTAAATACGGAAAAATCATGTGAAAATACAGATTTTATCCCCAGCAGCCAAAATCTATTTATTTTATTTTTTTATTTTATTTTAATTCCATTTATATCCCGCCCTTCTCCGAAGACTCAGAGCAGCTTACAAGCTTAGCAGTAGCCTTCATTCTATGTATATGCCTGCTTATTAGGGCTTTCACACACACACCCCAAGCGGCATTATTACAAAGTCAGCTTAATTGCCCCCAACAGTCTGGGTCCTCATTTTACCTACCTCGGAAGGATGGAAGGCTGAGTCAACCTTGAGCCTGGTGGGACTCGAACCTGCACTAATTGCAGGCAGCTGGTGTTACTTAAGGAGGCATTAGCCCACTGCTCCACCAAGGCAAGAAAGTTTTTAAAAGTGAGGATTTAATGTTTAATGGCAAATGAACCAAGGGCACTCATGGGCTCAGTTTATTCATGGCTCAATAAATAATCTGGAATGGGGCTTTCTAATATCTTGTCTAACATTTTCTTTGCCTGAAAGATAATCCTTCTACAACAGGGGTGTCAAATTGCCGCTGGGCCAGTTGCATCATATGGATGCTGCGCCCACCCCAGCTCTGGCAATGCAAAAAAGGTCATGATACGTCATGACACATCACACGACGCGGTGAGTTTGACACTCATGTTCTACAACATCAAGTGCTAGACAGGGGCACCCTCAAGCTTCACAAGGGATTTCAATAAACACAAATAAGAGCCACACGATACTTTTATTTGCAGTATCTTCTGCTTCTCAAACACTGATACCAAACTAATAATATTGTTGTATGATACAATACTTTATAATCTCCAGGCCCACAAACCCTATCTATGTGTCTACAGCAGGCATGTCAAACACAAGGCCCGGGGGCCGGATCCGGCCCACAAAGTTTCATGTGGCCCGCAAAGCCATCCTGGAAACAGTGAGGGAATGGCCCCTGCTGCCTTGGCCCTGGTCCAGAGACCCTCCTTCTGCTTAGAGACCCTCAGATCTGTCCCACTCCTGCCCAGGCCCCCATAGGCACCCTTGATGTGAATGATGTAGAGCTGGCCATGCCCACCCAGTAGGCTATACACACTTTAGCCACGCCCACCCAGTAGGCCACGCCCACCCTGGCCATACCCACCCGGACCCATGAGGGCAACCGCAATGCTGATGCGGCCCTCAATGAAATTGAGTTTGACACCCCTGGTCTACAGAGACCCTTTCCTGTCCATAAAACTCTATGTCAGTTTGATCTTTTAATTTTTTTAACAAAATAAAAAGTGGAAAGCTATCCAAAGCAGCAGTTTCCAGTCTTGTTCAAATCCAATTCTTGACTCTAGCCCCACTTCTAAACTTAAAAACAATACTGTGTCCGGGAAGAAAGGATTGAATGGATAAAGGGGTCAAGATCTCTTGGAGAAATACTGTAACTTCTTTGGGAATCAGAGTCATGCAGCCCTAATAGGAAGCAACAGCTGAGCTGGTAGGGGGTCAACCACTTAGAACTTAAGAGCTGTGGAGCTGTGGAAATAATGTCACACTCTGTCTTCTGTGCCATGCTTAGGATTTTTTCCCCTTTTATTTATTTATTATATTTTTATGCTGCCCATCTGCACTCTAAGGTGACTCTGGGCAGCTTTACAGTTCTCGACTTCCTTTCTTAGATTTCTGAGCTCTGTTGATATAGATCCCTCTTTTCTCTAATACTTCTTCAAAACTTGTTTGTGCATAGCAGCTCAGCTGCATGACTAGGTTATACCACCTGTTTAAACCAGCCACTATATTAACCCTTAAATTAGCCAAACAGGCTAAATTTGTGCAACAAGTGCTAAGCCGTAAAAACTTACTCAAGGCTAACTTTCTAATTTAAATGTCATATATTATACAACTGCACCTGTAATTGTTAATCTGACCTGAATAAATATGTTTCTTTGAATCTCTGGCCTAGATCATAGTAATACTATATAATATCCTATAGGTAAACACTGCTGAAGAAGTATTCTGGTAAATTAATGTTTTGTAACTGATTATGTCTCCTATAGCTGTACAACGCCCCCCAATAATATTTGCAAAGCCAATCTGAACGTATTCTTAAAATAACAAATTAGCCAAAAAAACAAACAAACCCGTGGCTGGCTCTTGCCAAGTCTATAGTGCTTGTTACAATCTAATTTCATTCAAAACATTACAAAGATCCAACCTAGAGCAGCCAAAATCCTGCCCTTGTGAATAAGAAACTCAAAGCAATTAATAAATTATCCATTAAATGCACCAACAACTAGAAACAGGATCAATAGCTGCTCTGCTCCATCTGATTTATCCACAACATTTGTGGAAAATATAAAGTTTTTTTTCTGGTCTCTTTTATCTTCTCTTCTTCATATCTGATCTTCACAGCTTTTGATTCAGTCAGACAAAGGCTACTTGAGAACAGAAAAAGAGCAAAAAGGATCTACTGGTCCATTTTAATTAACATTATTTTAAGATGAAAATCAAAGATGAATTAATCTAGATCAGGCATGTTAAACTGCCGGCCCACGGGCTGGATGCGTCATGCTGAAACTGTGCCCACCCCATTGCCTGCAATGGGAAAAAAGCCCCGATACATCGTGTGACGTCATGTGACATCGTGAGTTTGACATGCCTGATTTAGATAGATGCCCTAATTTTAAGACCAGAAAGAAGAACTGCTGAATTAGATTAAGAGAAGATACTTTAATAAATCCAAAACTAAAGGAAGATTAGTAGGTTGAATAACCATTCAATGAAGTTACGACCCATATTTCTGATGTTGATGTTGTCTGAATTTCTGTTTATATCAGGACTTGATAAAAATTTCAGATGTGTGCTTTAAAATCTAGATAACATTGGATATGAATAAAGAGGAAAACTCTTATACCAGTGGAAATCTGGTAGCCCAGAATAGAAAAAGTCAACACCACAATTAATTCCTGCTCCCTATAAGCCATTAGGATTTCTTCTCTAAATAAGCCAACTACTTAATATTATTGGGTCTCCTCCCTTACCTTCCTTCTTGAATCATGCAAATGAAGATTCAATATCCAGGTCAAAAGTATCCAAAAAGATCTTCAGTCATATTTTAAAGGAACATAGAAATGGAAAAGCAATGTATTAGAATAAGCTGCTATTGAAAGAGACCAATGGTGTACAATGATATACTCATTTTCCAGTATAGAATGGTAAGGCACAGATAAGTAGTCCTCTAGAAAAGCCAAAGGAAATTTAAGGTGGGCAAATGCAACATTTTTCACTTGGAAGATGCTTGGCTTGATAACAATACTGATAACTTTATAACAATACTGAAAAACAGCTTGGAATAGTAGCTGATCAGAAACAAAATACCCAGTATGAAACAGCGGACTGATGTGGCTACAATTAAAGCAAGTCCAGTTAGCCCTCAACTTACAAACATTCATTTAGTGATTGTTCAAAATTACAATAGTGCTGAAAAAAGTTATTTATGACCAGTCCTTGCACTTACAATGGTCATAACATCTCCATGGCCACATGATCAAAGTTCAGGTCCATGGCAACCAGCATGTGCCAGGTGATTGCCATTTCCGAATTTACTTCCAACTTCTGACAAAGTCAATGGGGGAAACTGGGTTTGCTTAATGACTGTGTGATTCACAGTGATGACAGTAAAAAAGGTTATAAAATTGGGTGCAATCCACTTAACAACCATCTCACTCAAGCGACAGACGTTCTGGTTCCAACTGTGGTCATAACTTGAGAAATATCTGCATTAATTTTGATCTGCATCAGCAGATTAGCGAAGCAAAGTAAGAAATTTAACTAGAGTAGGATGTCTGCAGTTGTAATGAGTCAAAAACTAGTCAAGATGGGGTGGGGCACAATTGCAGGACTGAAGCGTGTCTTTTTTCATACCCATTGTAAAAAAGAGGAATCCTTTGATCATATAGTCATGGCCAACACTTATTTTATGATTTCTCCTGCAGATGTCTCTGCCTCCCCCTAAGAAGAGTCTCTAGTTCCAGGTTTCTGGATTAGATTTCATGTGCTAATTTCACACATATTATGGGAGGAATTGATTGGGAAAAGAACCCCACATGCTTTTGTCTTTACATCTTCAAAAAGCCTGAAGCGGAACTCTTATTTATCCTTGAGCAATAACAAAGTGCAACCTGTCAGTAATACCTGAAACCTGAAACTCCAGTTCTGTGGATATCACCCGTCTAGACCTTCATGGTAACCATAGTCGTTATGTGATTCAGACAACTTCCCCATCCCCTTAAAATCCAACTTTCTGGAAATTTCCTTTGACATGTATAATATTTCTCAGTCAAATGTCAGTCATTCAGCCAGAATATCATATTAGTTGTCACCTGTCTACTGTTTCTGCCCAGGTTAAAGCTGTCTAGCTTTTTTTCCCTCTAACAAGAAATCCCTGGAAACATTCCAGTGTTGGATTTATTGGTAACAGAAAAACCAAAAGAGGAGTGAGGTGCGGCCAGGTGCCCTGGAAGCATGAATTGAGGCAACCATGCTGCCTGGCATTCAGAAATTTTAAAAGGAGAGTGAATCTTAACCAAACATACACCTAAGGCGGATGTTAAAATCACCTGTTTAAGCAGGTAACCATGTTGGCAAGTTCTAACCAGAAGTTAGGAGATTTCTTTAAAAATGGATTAATATCTCACCTTTTCTGTGGGAGTTCCAACAATAAACCTGTGATGTGGTTGAGAGACAAAGCTGGTCCAAAGTCACACAGCAAATTTCTGTGACGAAGGGTAGGTTTGAAGTTAGGCTTTCTCAATGCTAAACCAGCATCTGAGCTGCAAAATGATACTTGTTCCTGAAAATCTATTCCAAAGACTGCCCACTTCAGCAAACAGATATGTGGGCACCTCAGCTTTTTCGGAATAAGAATCTCCAAAGCTATTAATTGTGAGAAGAAACAGGTTCAGTGAGGACAGAGAGCATCTGAGCTTGTTTTTGATGCCCTAATCACCCCTCTCTGTTGGTCATCAGTTATATCTTCTGTTCTTGGCATAAAAAATGTGTCACTACTATTGGATATTGTTCCAAAACAATAAACCAAAAGCAGCTGTGCTGCCATTCTTACGGAGTCAGATTCTACTTATGAGCTTATATTTGAAAGGGGATAAAATATCAATACAGAATTTTTTTTCCTGCTAACTTTCCAAACCCCCAAGTTTCCTGATTTGCAACACTAAAGTGGTCCCATAATCAAAGTGCATGACTTTTCCAAAGCAAATTAGCAATGACCATTTAGCTGCAAAGGCAACCCTTCTTTTTTAAATATATAGGTAAAATGATCTCCTTCAAATTAATTCATTAGTTCAGTAATTTAATTTAAATTGGTTTAATTAGTTAAAATGATTGAGATGATTGAGTTGAGGTTCTCTGGATTCATCTCAACTTTTGCTTTTGCTTTTCATGATCGGGGTCCTCCTAGAACTCTCATACAGAGTGAATAAGAAGGCAAAAGCTCCTTCAAGAGAAGTTTGTCAGTTGTTGACTTCAGGGAAAAATTTGTGCAGCTTTCTGACCTGCTATAGAAAAGTGATGTACTACTACTACATTTGGAATGGTGTTTTTTTTCCAGCTTCTAGCCTAGGAGTTCCTGGTAGGCTTCCATCCAAGTACTAAGCCAATCCAAGTCTATTTAGCTTTTTTGAGACTAGCCAAAGTCAATTTGGTTCTGACATCTAGCTGGGACAGATCTCAAGATAGCTAAGTTGGTTGATAATATAAAAGTTTGGTGTATTACGATCACTGTAAATCAGTTTAAAAGATAGATGGGTTGACCAACACAATTTTGAGATCAGTTATCTGAGCCTTGGTGGAGCAGTGGGCTAATGCCTCCTTAAGTAACACCAGCTGCCTGCAATTAGTGCAGGTTCGCATCCCACCAGGCTCAAGGTTGACTCAGCCTTCCATCCTTCCGAGGTAGGTAAAATGAGGACCCAGATTGTTGGGGGCAATAAGCTGACTTGGTAATAATGCCGCTTGGGGTGTGTGTGAAAGCCCTAATAAGCAGGCATATACATAGAATGAAGGCTACTGCTAAGCTTGTAAGCCGCCCTGAGTCTTCGGAGAAGGGCGGGATATAAATGGAATTAAAATAAAAAAATAAAAAATCTGCTCTAATTATGTTATACATGAACTGCATTTTTCCCATGGTATTCTTCTCAAGCAGGAAAAACTAGTACTTCTAGTAATGTGCTATGATTTCCCTGTTTTCCTTGGAGGCTATTAACTCTTTGGGTGACCACGACACAATGACATTATCTAGGCAACAGTAACATGAGCCTACTGTTTTGAATGCTTTTGGCAACACACTTATGTTAACCTGGAAGAATAATTCTCATTCTTCCAAATACGTGGGCTTAAATGGACAACTGACAAAGGTTAATAAATAGTACTGATTTTTCTTGGCCAATAGAGATCAATTGTACTATACAATCCCTTCTTTAATACCCACAAATATATTTGACAGATACAAATAGGTCGGTTTCCTTAGTAAGTTAGATCAGGAAAAGTGAAATCTGCCTTCCTTGCACCAACTCCTCTGCAACTGATACTGCCCACGTCTAAAATGATTTTGCGATGTACCCTTCAGAAGTTTTAACTGTACACCTGAAAACACAAAACACAAGTGTGAATGAAATAAGTGGATTTGGTGCTTAGAGTTGAAGTTCAAAATGTGAAGTTCAAAACTAAGAGGTGAGGTAAAATTAGTAGCATATATTCTTCATTTGCCTTTAGATCCCATGAAGTCAATTTATAGAAACTTTCTGGTAACAGATTCCTGCCTTCCATTAGGGATTTCTTATCCAGGTTATTAACAAAATGAAATAGCTCAAGGAAATAATCTTAAAGGGTGTTTTGGATACATATTTATTTTGATTCAGTGCTAATGAATCTGTTTTTTATATGGTTTGTGCAGATATGGAACGTTCAAATTTGCAGGAGAAAAAGCTAAGATTTTCTCCCTGACTTCATTGGAAAAGTTTGACAGTGCTGCCCTTAACTGAGGCAGATATGAAAAAAAATCTTTTTCACACATACAGGCGGGTCAGAGGGAAGTGCTATAGCCTTCTGGCTCATATCAGTCAAATTCTGAGGCAAATATAGTCAGGAAGAGAGATGACTCAAGAAGCAAGGCAGGAGTTTTAAAAATAATAGACCACAAGCAATATAGATTTTAAGCAGATATGTAAGAATAGGAAATGCAAATAGGGGGACAAAAAGCTCTGAATGTCAAATGTGAAAGATGTATTCGTTCCCACCAATGTGGGAAACCACCTGTTCCAAGATGCTGGTATTAAAGCAAACGTAATTATGCATATAAATGGCTTTGTTTCATATTTATTTTTTTCCAGCCTAAGGTCTTCCATGTGAACTGCACTACAATTCACCAAATTTCCAGCCAATGCTGATACTGACCATGCTGGATAAGTAAAGTTCTAAGGCACTAGATTGCTAAAGACTAACCTACTCAACAGAAACATCAGAAGCTTTGTGCAAAGATCAATGGAACAATGGAAGACACAGTTGCCGATCAATGGTGATAGCCTGGGAGAGGTTACTATCAAGAGAGGAATTTTTTAAGGAGATTCACAATCATCACTACTGTTGTTATTGCAGTGATTCCTCTGACAACAATACTGAACAAATCAGACTATGGCTGTCAAATATCAGAAACATCTGGAAAGTATCCCACCTCCTTTACATGGATGATCTGAAGCTCTATGGACAAGCACCATCTGAAATAAATAGCTGCTCAACACAGTCTCTATATACAGCCAAGATATTGCAGTGGAGTTTGCCCTGGACAAACGTACCACCCTTACCATCAACAGAGTAAAAACAGTGAAGGAAGCAAGATGCCCTATGGAAATAATATCAAGAGTCTGGCTAAAGACCACCATTACAAACAACTGGGCATCATTTAATCTGACAACATCAAGTACACTGAAGTAAAAAAGAAGATTAGAATATATAGGGAGAGTGAAGAAGATCTTAAAGTCCAACCTGGTGGAGGAAATGCCATCAAGGCAATTAACACCTGGGCAATTCCAATCATTAGATATGCAGTTTGAATAATGGAATGGATTCCAGTATAATTAAAAATCCGGGATAGAAATATCGTAAAATAATGACAATGAATCATGCCCTTCGTGCACACAGTGATGTTGACAGACCCTATTTAACAAGGAAAATAGATGGGCATGAAATGTTGCAACTACACTACACAGTTGAAGAATAAAAAAGGGCATTGGACCTAGTTAGCTGCTGCAAGAAGATCATACAAATTGATTACAAGCAGTTGCATGATAAAGTAGCAACTATGGAGCCATGAAAT
The DNA here is from genome assembly GCF_964194415.1 of Vipera berus. Taxonomy (NCBI): domain Eukaryota; kingdom Metazoa; phylum Chordata; class Lepidosauria; order Squamata; family Viperidae; genus Vipera; species Vipera berus. Next base: position 26,783,796 of record NC_138207.1, on the reverse strand, counting down.
ATCTGCAAGAAATATCATATGCCTGCAGTCAAGAACCGGTGGGACCACAAAATGGACAAACTACAGTAATAGAAAATGTGCTCTGGGACCTTAGAATTCAAACAGACAAGCACCTGCCACAAAACACCTCAAATTAACAATTTTCAATAAGAATCCCAGAAAAGTCTGAGTAGTGGTCTTCGCAGTACCTGGGGAATAAAAGAAAAAGAACTGGAGAAGATAACAAAATACAAAGATCTGCAAATAGAAATAGAATGACTGTGACAAAAGAGCAAAGACAGTGCCAATAGTAATAGGCCCCTTGGGTGCAATCCCAAAAGAACTAGAACATCACTTATTGACAAAAAGCACTAACATTTATTTGGAACAGCATACATCCTATAAAGATACCTTTAACACCATCAAACATCATCTATCAATCCTAAATTCTTGGGAAGGATTCGACTGGTGGATAAAAATACCAAATCAAATCTAAACATCTGGCTGACTGTGTGACCAGATACAATAATAATAATACAATTTCTCACTCTTATCACCCAAGTTTGCTACAAATGTTTTTTCAGGACTTCAGATGTTGAATATTTTCACTCCCAACAAAGTAAGGCTGGCACCAGTTTTGCTGTCTTCAGGTGACAATTATTTAAACCAACTATTTAAAAAAATCCATTTTATTTTTCAAATATTGCTACCTTTCCTATTGTAATTGGACTTTCACCTGCTGATTACTATGTATGTACTTTGTGTAATTTGCTTTACTTTATTTCATTTTGTAAACTGGCTTGTGATAAAAGTCCTTTTGGAATTTTTTTAAGTAAATACTGTAAAATAAATCCACATGGATACTAATATGTATGCTTGTCTTGATTTTAATATTTTTAATATGAGCAGGTGAAAAATGTTATGTATGAAGTGAACTGATTTTGCCAATTTCCCAAGTGATAACTGAACTTTTAGTCTGGCTTATATCCATATTTACTCAGGGTTCAAAAGACATATTCCCAGGTCATTGTGCATAATTTGCTTCTTCTGTTTCTCAGGATTCCTAATTGAGCAACAGTTTATTAGCATATATTGAGCCTGAAACCAGCATCTATTAAACACATTTTGAATGTGTGCTTGATTTTTAATGGTATATGTAGTTCCTACGTAAAAGAAATTATAAACACAGAAGGTTCTGCAGAATAAAGGGCCTCTAGAATATAAATGGCAATGAGTATGTAAATCATTATAATTTTGCCTGAATAAATTAGATTCACTTTCCCCATATAGTTACCTTCAGCATGTTTAATTTGCATTATGCCAATCCAAACAATGTGCATAAGATGTCCATAGTGGCTCACATAAGCTCTACCAAGCTCCTTTGCCATTTCATGGAATCATAAAGTGGGAAGAGAACTTCACACGATCAGGTCCAACTCCTGGTCAGAGCAGGAATCCAAAGCACCTAAGCACCCAAGACCAATGGCTGTCTAGCTTTCACTTAAACACATCCAATCAAGCAGTAGAGCAGTACAACATTGGCACCAATTACTCCACTTTTCTAGTCTCACTGTTCTTATTCCATCTCACTGCTCTTACTGTTAGAGAAAGTTTTGTTCATATTCAATCAAAATCTGGCTTCCTATAACTTTGATCCATTATTCCATGCCTGAACTCTAATAAAAAGAGAGGAGATCTCGATATTCTGTGTGACATCATTTCATGCACTTGAAGACAACTAAATATCTTAATTGTCTTGCATACCCAGTTCCTTTGTTCTGTTCTTCATGAACCTTAACTTGTATTTCCCAATCATTCACATTGATTTTCTCTGAATCCATTTTAAAACTTGGGTGTTTTGATGCACTTGAACTGAGTCTGAACAACATAGAATACAATGGAATGATTACTTCCTGTGCTTTGGACAATACTTTTGTTGACATAGCCCAATTTTGTATTTGTCCTTTTTGCAACCACATGACACATCTGGGTCATATTTAATTTGAAATCAATTGCTAATCTGTTTTTCGTAAGTATTATTATTAAGCTAGTATTCCCTATCATGTAGTTGTGCTTCAGATTTTTGTTTCCCAACTGAAGAATTTTTCACTGTTAAATGTTGCTCTGTTATTTTCTGACATTTCATTTCTCTTTTCTAAGGTATTAGCTAGTCCACTCAGTTTTGTACAATCAGTTAATTTGGTAAGCATTCTCTCCACCTCTTCATTCATTTCTAATAAAATACTGAAGAAAAGAAAACCAAGGCCTGAATTTTGGGATGGTCCACGTGATACCACTTTAATTTGATTGATGGGCTCTTTTAGTACAATTTTCAAGCCAGCTGTCTTCTCAATGTCATGCCATTCAGTCTTCATAGGGTAATCTGCTGATCAGAATGACTTGATGTACATTGTCAAATTCCTTGCTAAAGTATTTTCCTCTTGGTGACACAACAGCTGATTGATACCTGACAGGTCTTATGACATCCTTGATAGGTTGAGTAGCCTAATGGGAAAAAAGTTCCATTAGTTCAACAGTAGCACCTATGCTTACATGAAAAATATTCCCAGTTAAATTTGGAAATACCTAAATTAGATAGATCTGGGGGGGAAAAAATCTGCAGCTGAAACCACCGAGAGCTACCCTTAGTCAATGTAAGAAAACTTTCCTCTATCAATGTTCTCCAGTTGATTTGGACCATAGCTGCTATCTTTCCTAACCACAGTCCATATTAAATTAATTTAATGGAAACTATACCCCTCAGTGTCTAAGACAAGTTAAGTAATTGAGCGAATGGTTTGACTCAGTATAACATAAGGTTCTTATGCTGAGCAGAACTAGACCTAAGTATCACACCATGGGTTCATCTAATCCAAGACTCCCAGAATGTCAGAAAGTGTCCAGCTTAAGTTCTAACTCAGTCTTCTTGCCTAACATCTTCAGGAAGCAATATGATTTACCCCTGAACTAGAGAACCCAAACATGGAATCTGAAACACTTTTCCTTAAATGAAAGAAAATCAGCTATTGCATCTAATGTCTCTTCTCCTCCTTCAATTCATACCTGGTGATCAGTAGGACAACACTTCTTCTTCAACCTCAGCTTTCTTTTCTTCTTTGGAGCCTTTCCTCTGGACAACTTAAGTAACATTTTCAATCTTGCTTTTATCAGCTGACCTTAAGATCTGTCTCAATGACACTTTAGAAGGTTTAGAGTGCATATTGATCAGCTTAAACCTAACTCTTGGGAGCAAAAGACACTGGAAACTGATACCAAGTATATCAAGTTAAGAGACTGGCTTTTTGAGATTAGCAGTGATAAAAAAGGGGTCAAATAAAGCTCTACCCCTTGCCATCACTTAGATGCAATACAGCAACTGCTTCCTCCAGTAAACGTATCGTGAAAGCAGAAAGAGGTAAGGAGACATTTTAAAGAGGAAGCAATAAATAGCACAAAAAGGATCCTATGGGACTAGTGCTATATTGTGGAATCCATGTTCACCATGTTGACTAGCTATAAACGTTTTATTTAATAATGAACTTTGATGGTTGGGTGTCTGTCATTTGAGAACTAAAATGGGTTCCCCAACCCAAAGAAATTATAAGGGATAGTTCATTCATATCTGCATGAAGACATATAGCAATTAGTAAATAAAAAGATACATATTTTAAAAACCTAAACTGATAATATCTGGTAAAAGTTTTGGAAGAAGGATCCTAAGGTGTAAGGATATTAAATAGTCAACTAAAAGAAAGAGAGATCCAGAGAGGACTCGTTCAGGCCACAAACAGCTTAAAGCAACCTTCCTCAACCAAGAAACTTTCAGATATCAGATCACTATGCCCATTTTTTCTAGCTAACATGCCCAATGGATATGTTCACATGTATGAAGGTCACCAGGTGGATAGTAATTGCTTAAATGATATATTACATTTTGTTACTAAATACTATAGCACAGAGATTAGCATCATCCCAAGGGGGTCTGTAAAAGTGTCTAGCTGGATTACTGTAGGACGTCCATTAACTATGATGCATTTCACTGAACTGTTGTTAAGCTTTTAATACAAAGTGGTGAGAACCTACGCTTTAAAGTAGCTCCATTTATTCCTGTTTTACCAGTCATATTACTTTGTAGCTGTTGAACAGTGATGCTTCCCAGATATTTAAGAATATTTCCTCCCCACCCTTCACTAACTAGGTCATTTATTTCATGTTATTATTTAAAGTGCTTTAGGAGCTTCTCACTGCTACAACTTCATCAAACAACATATGGACAATAGCCATAGTCACCAGCGTAAGAAAGTTTTGAAAAACAATTTTAAATTTGAAGACCAGCCATGAATTTAACCGGAGGAAGTTTTAAATGGAAATATTTCTGCAGCTCACCTAACATTTGAATTGAAAGGGATAGACCACAGGGCCTTTTTTGTAATGGCTGCAACATTTTTTCTTGTCCATGTCAATTTAATAAACCTTAGTGTTGGTGAACATTCATATAATATTCTCTACTCAATTCTGCAAGTGTAGGCAAGATTATATAAGAAAAAATTATATCCTACAAATAGTCCTGCCTAGGATTGGGATTGCTTTATTTACATTAGCACTTCTGAAGTAGAATCAATTTATGGGAAGCCAATACAGTTGGTGCAAAATCTGATTGCTTCCCAACTTTTTGCCAGTATCAGAAAAGTTGCACTTTGAAGTTACACAAGCACCGTGTCTTAAAATACTTTGCTATTGTCTGGTTTGTAATTAATGAAGAGATTATCCAAGCCATTCTCAATTGTTTCACAGAGAGCCACAACTGCTGTTCAAGCTGAAGCTTGCAAAAATATTTTCTAGCCACAGCAATTCTTTGCAACTCACCAGGCAGTGAACCTACAAGCATTCAGTCTGATCTTTCCATAGCATTGCAATCTCATCCAAGACTGATTTCATATCTTATCCAAATCAGCCAGATTTCCAATTCACAGAGCTTTGTCTTTCTTAGATTAGCAACGTTCATATTTTTCTCATTTTCCTTCTTAGTACTGATTTACAGAGTCTCTCATTTAGGCTGGGAAGCTTTATCTGCATTTCCTAAGAAACCTCACACTTCCTATTTATATAGAGTGATTTACTATAGATTTGTAAGAACAGTGAGGAACATTGTGTGTGTGTGTGGGGGGGAGGAATGATAAGAAAATCAGCCAGCACCACCTTTAAGAACCAAACAGTCAAAAAAGATTATGGCACTAAACCTGTAAGTTCCTGGTTTCCCCCACCCCACCCCACCCACCAGCATAACCTAAGGAGACAAGTTTGCTGTAAAGATCTATGAAACAAGGTTAGTGATTATACAGCATACCTATTTTTTAAATCCTCAAGACTCCAGTATTTACATGCATTTAATTCAATCTTTTTACAACAGTCCTTTAGGGCAGCATTCTGCAACTTGATATCCTTCAAATGTAAATAGGTCTGCAACTCCAGGAATTCTTAGCAACCACGGCCAAAGGCAGCCCCAGTACAACTGAAGAGGACCTGCTTGGGGACTTGCTGACCTAAGATACTTCTTTATATGGCCTATATAGAACAAGTATCAAGAGCAGAGACAGGAATATTGACTTAGTTACATCCGTGGTCTAGGTGAGGTTTATATCCGGTGCCTTCCTACCTCAATTTCAGTCTCTTCCCTAGAAAATGCAGTAGCAACCATTCTGTTCGAGTTCATTTTTCACCCGGCAGATGGTTTGTGAGCAGAAATCTTCAGCAGATCGTTTCGTTTCGTGAAATGCTGAAGCCCAGTCCAATATGAAGAATAAAGAGAACGCAATGCTTAAGCGAAAGAGCTACCGGAACGGTTGTCTGAATGAATGCCAGGGAAAGAATATATATAAAAATATGCTACGCCTCACTTTCACGAGCGTGTTAAAGAGCGAGAGGTCCCCCCGAGAACGGAACGCCCAAGACTTTTCTAATCAGAAGTAGTTTCAAGACGATCACCTGAAGTCTTCCCAAGGGGGAACGGGGAATCTTATAAAGCCACTATTAGCAAAACAGTATCGATTCTCTGGCGAAACCTCAAGGGCAGGTGCTCAGACCCACAGCGTCGATCCCCGTGGCTCCATCCCGTCCCTCTCCCCGCCCACCTTCCTCGCCGGCGGCAGTGCCAGCCGACTTCTCCCACCAGCCTTACCTTGCAAGGGAAGAGGACCGCCGAGGCCACTTTCTCCATCGCTAAGTTCCTGATGCTGGGGGTCAAGGATCCCCTGCATGTGGGGCAGCAGCTCAGCTTCTGCCGGCATTGGTTGCAAACCAAGTGCCCGGCTTGGCACTGCAGGATCGGGGGCAGCACATAGTCGAAGCAAACCGGGCACTCGAAGAGCGAGGTCAGCTCGTGATGCTGAGGCGATACCGGCCCCCCGCTGCCTTCCCCCGCTCCAGGGCTCGAGATCACAGCGGCCGCGGCAGGGACCGCGGAAGAGCCGGCTCCGGCCGCGGAGATGGTGGCGGCCGCGGCGGCGGTGCTGGCGGCGGGAGCAGCAGCCGGGGATGGCGCGTGCTGCTGCTTGCCGCAAGGTTTGTTAGCACTGGGTCCGGCGGAGGACGGGCGGCTCATTTCGGTCGGAACAAACCATCGAACTGCGGACGCCGAGCAGAGCGCTCACCCAAACCCCGCAGGGGCCCGCCAGTGGGATTCAAAACAACCACCTCCGTCTTCCTGGAGCCGCTGTTCCTTAGAGAACCGGCTCGGGCCTCGCCTTGGCGCCGCAGGAAACCGCGAACGTTCCCAAGTGTATCAATTTTCCAAAAGAGAAGCCTCGACCTTCCGCGGGCCAGCTCGGCGCTCCGAAGCCAAGTCCTTCGCCCCCAACAGCCCTTTCCGCTCCTCCCCCGGACAAACCGAGCGTGGTTCCTTCTCCGCTCCCCCCACCCACCCCTCCCCGGAACATTAATCTGACGCAAGAAAGAGACAGGGGGTGGTGTAGTCACAGGCTGCTCCCAAGTCGGTGTCGGCTCCTACTGAGCATGCCCTAGCCTAGCCCTTGCTAATGGCAGGCGGATACGGCAATTGCTACCCTTTCTCGTCGGGTTTTCCTCCCGCGGTTTTCCCCGCCAGCCAAACGAGGGCCGAGGAAGAAAGAGGAAAAGGGGGCAGAGGAAGCGATGGGCACGCGCGCCCCGGAGAGCCGTTTTCTCTATTGTTTAAAGCGTAGCGAAGCCGGAATGAGCTTCTCTGACCGCCATCTGCCGGGTGTTTAGCTCACTGCTTTCCCAGCACCCCGACTTTCAAAATAATCCCCTCCTTGTGTTACTCATCCCCAGAGGCCAAGCGAATGAACTCTTGGCCGTTTCTTCATTTCTGTGGGAAAAGGACAGAAATACTTTTCCAGGAAAGTTGGACAAGAAGATATATTGGACTAGATAGAAGATTCATGCCTGACGTAACGTCCACAAGCACCTGATGCAAGCCTTCTTGCCGTGCTGATGTAACAGGGCAGTCTAATTTGCTTCCCCAGAATCAAGAGCGAGGTTAGACCACAGGTCTGCAACCCGCGGCTCCGGAGCTGCATGCGGCTCTTTCAGCCGTCTCCTGCGGCTCCCAGTCCTCTGCCATGTGCAGTCCCCCCCAAAAAAAAGTGGGACTAAAAAAGTTCAACCAATCAATTCAAATATGCAGGGTAGGTGCATATCTCGCCTTGGCTCCACTCTTCAAACCCTGTTCTGCGCATGTGCGCATGTACGTGCATGTGTACGCATTTTTTGCGGCTCCCAGTTTTTCCTTTTGTGAGGGAACCGGTTCCGAGTGGCTCTTTCACTGTTTCAGGTTGCTGACCCCTGGGTTAGACGAATTCCGACTGGTTGTACTTCTCTTGCACACATGCCAACAACACCTGTTTTCCATTAGAGGTATGCAATACGTGGTCTTGAAACCACATGTCATTTCCAAAGACTCTTTTCTGGATTCCAGATCAGTTTTGATCAGGCTGCCTGAAGAAATCAACATGGCTTCCTGTTATCTTTAGATGGGAAGCACAAATAATAAAATGGGTTTATTTTTGAATATCATATAATTACTCGCAATAGTAAAATCTAATACAAACTAAACTCAGAGAAAGAGAAGAGAAAAAAGAAATAATATCTTATAATAAAAGTCAGCATTCCAAATTTTACTGGGCACTTGATCCATTTATAACTTTCTTTGCTCAAAATCTTATTTAGGTTTTTTCCTGTTTATTTCAAATGTTTAAGTTTTCAAGCTTATAATCAATTTTTATTTTGCTCAGAGTTGAAGATAAACAGGCCCAGTTAAAACTTTTTGAATAGGCAATTTCCAAAAGTGATTAGAAAGTGAGTTTTCTGAACTTAGTGTCCTTCGAAAGACTCTGCTGCAGTTGTGAGCAAGAGGACTGATCTTGTCATCTCTTGGCTCTCAAACCTGCATAATATTGCTGACTTGCAGTCTCCTTGCGAGGACCAGATGTCCAGAGCAACAAGTAGGCAATTTCTCATTCAGTCTCACCTGTTGATTGGTCTTTGCTGTGATTGTCAGCTCTGCTTTAGTAACGTTATGTTCAGTTCACTGTATCTCCCCAAGAATGGGTTTATTAAAACCTATCATTTCACTAAAAAGAAAAAAAACCACATATGCAAACTGGCTGCTAATCTTTCCAGCACACCAGAGAGTTGAAAGGTGTACTAACAGAGGTAACAAAACTGACCTGATCACAAAACATTTTTCTCCCCAAATACACTTATGGGAAGTGTGCAACTGAGATAAGCAGCAATAGTAAATGAGTAGCATTTAGTACCAATACTAATAGCGGACAGGTCCACTAGCTTTGTCAACTTCCTGCATTTATGAATGCTTTAACTGTGCAGTAAAACATACTGCTGATGAAAATGATTTGAGATCTGCACAGATTTAAACAGCTGTGTTTTGAAACCCAGAACTGTGTGGAAACATGGCTTAGTATGCACCTTGGATGGAGTGTGGCTAAGCATTTGGTATTTTTACTCGGTATGTGCTTAAAGACCTATATTTCTTTCAGCATTATCACCAATGGCCCTGCTGGAAACCGTAATCCATGTAGTTGGAGATATGCAGTTTTTGGGAGGGTACTGTAAACAGCATTAACACAAGCAGCTGTTCAATAAGACAGGATTCCCATGTTAAGTTAGTGTTCCCACTCAGCCATGGAACTCTCTGAGCAATTTGGGGCCAATCGATCTCAGCCCAATCTACCTCCTCCCGGGATTCTGGTGATAAAATTAGGCAAGATTGTTCTCCTCCACCATTATGCCTTTGAGCTCACACAGAAAAGCAGAATGTAAGTGTCTTGAACAAATGTACTATACCCTAAGACAATTTCATTAGACTTGAATTCTAAGACTCTAATCAGGTACTTTGGACAAGGGCATTAAATTATAGAAAAGAGTTGTGAAACAGATAAACAAACAAATAAATGGATAGCTCAATGATCATTGGTGTCATAAAGAAGATGTAAACTAAAAAAAATAACTGTAGAAACAATATGCTTCCAGCCAAAAATGAATACCATCAATTAATGTATATTCTGGAAGAAAATGTCAGGAGTTTAAAATAACTTTTGTAAAGTTGTGCTCAAACAACAATTCCCAAGAACCTCAGTATGTTTGGAAAAGAGAGTTATTTTTAAAGAAGTATATTAAAGTGTCATATTCCATCTTATTATTCTACTGATCATAATGTGTAATGTGCAAACCAAATACTTTAAGATTGATTTTCAATAATCAGAAACAGTATGGAACAGCTTCCTTCTGAAAAAAAAAGTCCTTATCATGAAATGTTACAAACAGAAGCTGGGTTTCCAGATCACTTTGTTCTTCATATACAAAATATATATTCATTACATTTTTGTGAATGAGTTCAGTTGTTTTTTTATCTGCAGTGCATGGTTCCACTGAACAAGATTTCTTGACTTCTTGTGAGCATGTGATTCATCTGTGATTCTAGCCATGAGCCAGTTTTGTTGTTAAATTTAGATGGTCTTTGACTTCATTGAATTTAATTGAAGTAGTCTTAAGGGACTACTTCACATTGGTACACTGCCTGTGAATTTAGCAGGAATGGCAATATAATAGATGAGCAGATCAGTAAACTGCTTCTGGGTGAATTTTCGTGCAGGAACAAGATCACATTATACTGAACATCTGAAATAAGGCAGCACACAAATGAGATGCCAGGTAGGTTTACTTGGGTCTCATTTCTTGATTATATAATGCTGATTCATTATCTAAGAAGTGGTGGCCAGGAACGTTCTCCATTTTTAATGTTGTGTCTACTGAGATAGGGTGAGGTAGGGTGCAAAATTCACTTTAAGAATTCCAGTAGATGATGCAGTGAAGTGGTGTCTTGCAAATACTCTGTTGGAAGATGTGCTGAAGGTGGATTACTTAGTTGAAAGGACTATTTCTCAATTTGCAGTGGTTTTTCTACTTCTAGCTAGAAGGCATGGAGAATCATGATTGAGCAATGGAGCTGGAATGCTAGATAAGTAACCGGAGTGTAAAAAATGCTCCGATTCTTTCTCTATTGAGTTTCTCCACACCTTTTTTATAAACATTGTACTCTTTTGGCATAGATAAGAAGTGTAGGTTAAATGCAGCTACTGTATTTACTTGCTCCAAAGTAAGACCTATTAAATTTAATGGGGTTTAATTCTGATTAGACAAGTATAGAAGATTGCAATATAATTCTTTATTTTCTGCATCCATTCATGGGGCAGATTTTTTTTTTGTTGCTGATGATAAAACAAAATTATCATACATAGAAAGTAAACACCCAAGGACTATTCAAGGAATCAACCCAATGAAAATAAGGACTGAGACTGTCCCTTGCACTCCCCATCATGATATATTCCTGGTAAAATATTGGCTGCCAGACAGTACAACAATAAAATCCATAATATAAATGAACATTATAAATAAAGTAAGCATAAATTAAAATGATAAGATAATAAGCAAATTAATTAGTCAGATTAAACTCTAGCAGACCACCTGTGTTTTGATTATTCAAGGGTAGCATGATATATGAATGCAGAGCTGTGGCTTCAACTCTCAAAAGAAGTTAAGAGAAAGGGGCATTAGCATGCTGAAAACAAAGCAAAGCTCTTTTCTCTGACTTCTTCAGATCAAGCCAGATCCCTGCATTTGCACATCATCCTAATCTTGGCTACCAAAGCCACAAATTGCTCATGATGGGTCAGCAAGTATATCATCACACTGAATGAATCAAATGGGAAAGTGGATGAAAATAGTTGTAAACATGAATTTAAACATGAAATGGGCAACCAGATTTTGTTCCTTTGTATGAACCATGGTGGTGGTGGAAGTAGGTGGGATTCATATTCATACTTTTAAAAAATATTAATATTGATATTTCATGTGTCTGTGTAGAATCAAATATTTTTAGATTGGCTTTATTTGTGGAGGGCTTTAGAACCGCAAGTGCATGTCCCTCACAGAGACTTATAGCATCTCTTTCCAGTTTGTTTATTTACTGATATTTTTCACTGAACAATGCATTATGGAAATTGGCTATTAAATTCAAGATTTCAATACTTTGTAGGCCATAAATTGGGATTGGTACGTAAAGGGGTAGCATATGGTTTACAGAACTTAAGCTGCTCCCTCTTGGTCCAAAATGACATTGTCAAGGATGTGTGGATTTGGCAAAAAGGGAAAAGTCTCAAAGCTTCCAGGAGAATGTATCTAGATCAGAGAAGATTCTTGGGAGGATTCTAAGGAAAAAATTGGATAATGTTGCGTCCAGTGCTTTTTTTGTAAAAGAAAAAGGTGCCGGAACTCACACATGTCATACAACCCACCTTGCCTATCCTACAAGGTTCCATCCAAAAAAGGTGCCGGAACTCCGTTCTGAGCGTTCTATGAGAAAAAAAGCCCTGGTTGTGTCGCTATCCCAACTTTTTCTCCTAAAATGATTTTCTACACATAAATAAGATTAGCAAAGTTGCAGGACATTCATGGATTGCAAATGGAAGACCATGAGCAGATCATTGGTTTAAGTTATCTTCAGTGTGAGTGCAAAGCACCTACCATCTGTGGAAAGCAGGAGTGCATGATGTTCTCAATTAAGCCCTCGTGAGAAGCTATTATACCATCTTCCCTTATTTTCTAGCTCTGTGTCAAGAAAGGTGATGCCCATCTTTAACAGAACAGTTATCAAGTAAAGTGAGATTTATTTAACAAAGTTGGAAGGGACTTTGGAAGTCTTCTGGTCCCACCCCCTGCTCAAGCAGGAAACCCTATACTTTTTCAAACAAATAGTTGTCCAACTTCTTGTTAAAAACCTCCAGTGTTGAAGCAGCATGATTTCTGAACGCAAGTCATTTCACTGATTAATTGTTCTAACTATCAGGAAATTTCTCCTTAGTTCTAGCTTGGTTCTCTCCTTGATTAATTTCCATCCATTGCTTCTTGTCCTGCCTTCTTGTGCTTGCTCAAGCTGTCTGGTATATGTAATGAACTTCAATTGCTTTGAAGTATTCTCTCCATCCAGTCAGCTGCTTTGCTTACAACAGGAGTGTCCCCTGCTGTGCCATCCTTGTGCTATGCTCTGGATATTACTGTGCTCTGGAATTACACGGACGCCTATGGACCCATACCATGCTTCATATGACTTTCCCCCCATTAATTAAAACATATGAGAAGCACTGGACAAAAGTGGTTGATGAATCAGGGCTTCTTCCTTCTACCAAGTCTATCAATCAGCTCCCAAGAGGATGCAGTCCTGATTTCGATTCCAAGTGCCTACTCTTCATCATTCAAATGATAAGACTGCAGCTGGTTTTGATAAAAGTTTCACTGTAGTTTTTTTGCAACCAATCCTCTTGTTCCCTTGTGTTTTACAGTGCTATATTGCAGTTTCCTGGTACTGTTTCTTTCATTACAGTAGTAGTACAATTAATTTTTATGACCATTACTTATTTAGTACTAGGCAAATGCAGAGTGCATGATGCTCTGGATGAGGTAGGAATTTCTTGGAATAATGGAACACTGTATAAATAACCACCAAATATTAGAAATTGTGATTTCCAGCATTTGGGGAATCGAGTAGAACACTGTGGACTTAACAGATATGAATGTGTGTCCATAGGCAATGCAGTGTGGTGATATTCCAGAGGACAGTTGCAGGAAAAGGGGAATTGCCCAATGAAGTCCATGCTAGATCACAATCCCAGTGCTTAAGCATCAGAAATATTTTTCTTCAGTCACAGTTCATCTGGGGGCAATAGAGCAGGAGCAGTTTTAGGTTAAGATACAGAATTGACTAATGACTTCAAAACCCTTTTTATAATTCTGCAAATGAGGCAGCATAATTGTATGATCAAAACCCCTCTTGAACCATCTTACTTCCTAGAGACATTTGTAATTTTGTCTTCTGCCATGTCTGAACATATATTAATTGATCTGAATGACCGAAAAGACTTGACAAGCTGGAAATAGACACTATTGCATATTTATGGGTATGCATGTAGGTGTTTGAACATGTCCAAGTATCATTACATTGGGAGTCATTTCTATGGATTTTGGAGGTCAGAAATGTTCTTCCTTATTTATAGAGAATAACATTTTAATAGATCATGTACCAAATAAGATTTAAGACATTGCAATCAGTAGAAACTCACAAAGAAAGTAATAATTCTCAAACACAGTCACCAGTTTGAAAAATGAACTTATTTCCTCCATATTCTATTAGAGAGGAACCATTTAAGAGTCATTTAGTTATGTTGATAGATGTAACAGTGATTGAGAAATCAGGGTTATTGTAGTTGAAAATTGTACCTTATTGCAGTGGGAGCAGATTTCATAGCATCTGTTTACTGCAATGGATTTGTACTACACTTTAGGGACTTGTGCCCTATATGTATCTGCCAATGACATGTGATATTCTGTTGAGAGCTGCTGCATTTTTCTTCTCCTTTTTGGCACTGTCAATTTAAGTTGTAATGCGTCATTTGGCCACTGCCACAACTTTCTTGTATGTTGCTGTAACCCATAGGGTCACATAAAACAGAGAAACCATTTTCATCACTCACTCTTATGGCAGGTTTTTACTTCTGAACTTGTGTGTTTTATTCTCTCTGCCAGAGGTTTGTTTACAAGAAACATTCTATGTTTCTGAGCATTTTGTTATGCTCAGCGATGGCATTTTTCTCTCCTTTTGGATTATTTAAAATGTGTTATTATGCCCAAGGTCAAATATTACAACATTGTAATCAGAAGTTTCTGGCTAATGCAATACATTGTTGCAAACTGGAAATTGCTATCAGAACTGTAACAGCTCCATTTGCTTCCTCCCTCTCCCACACCAGTAAGATTCTTATCCTTAGCGTGGTGTTTTGTTCCTGTGTGTATTTATCTTATCACATTACTGCAAACCTACAGGTGATCCTCCTGTATGTGGGTGATGGTTTCTTGGTTTCATAAGTAAAGACTCATAGCATAATCTTGACAGACTAAGGAAAAGATATGATGCTATTCACTGAAATTTCTTCCTTAACACTTAAATTTTAAATGCAAAGGTAGCAAAGAAGCATTCATTGGAAGTGGAGTCCCCTGCCACCAGACTGTCTCCTAATGATCTCAAGTGATTCTCTAACCCATTGTCCCCGTTGTTATGCATCAATGGATCCCTTTGGAATTTTGAAAATATGTTGTGGGTGCTCCCACAAAATGACCACTTTTCAAAAAAAAAAGAGGCAAATTTAATCTGAGATGGCTTTGTGGCATTAGTCTGCAGATCCATGTATACAATAAAATCATTTTTTTATTATTTTAATTCCATTTATATCCCGCCCTTCTCCGAAGACTCAGGGCGGCTTACAATTTAAGCACAAACCAATGTGCTTAGCAATAGCCTTCATTCTATGTATATGCCTGCTTATTAGGGCTTTCGGGGGCCCCCAAGCAGCATTATTACAAAGTCAGCTTAATTGCCCCCAACAATCTGGGTCCTCATTTTACCTACCTCGGAAGGATGGAAGGCTGAGTCAACCTTGAGCCTGGTGGGATGCGAACCTGCACTAATTGCAGGCAGCTGGTGTTACTTAAGGAGGCATTAGCCCACTGCTCCACCAAGGCTCTTTTAGGGTGCCACATAGCTTGCTTTTATCTGACAAATTTGATATCATACGTATCACTGTACTAAATACCAAGTTCTGGTTTTCAAATCATGTTAATACAATTTGTTTAAATTTGGTTAGTATGTTGCCTGAATAAAGCCACTCTGATTCATAAATAATAGTTTATACAAACCACAACTAATTATGTGTTATGCAATTGATCCTGGTTAAACAAACCATGGCTTACAGTATCATTCTTTAAAATAATGATACTTGGAGCATCCAATATGGTGACATCTCATTTCCAGAATGTCTTGCCCTATCCAACGACTGTCTGCAGCAGTGTCAACATAATACTAACGTAAATCTTCAGATAGCCATTATAATAGAAGAGATCAACTTCAGATGTTCTGAGCGCTTTCCAGAGCAGACAGATTTCAAAATAAATATAACAGCTTGTCATTCTTATGGAACCTTAAGATAACAAACAGAAAAGAAGATGGATTTTGTAATTCATTATATTCCCAGATATAGCATCCCCTGATGGAAAAGCAATAACTTGTCAAAATGTGCATCTGCTTCTGTTTATTATTTTTTTTCTCCTGTGGACCTTAGAAATAAAGAATGCATTTTAGAATACCACCTGGGAGTTTGCACGTAGGCAGAAAATAATGTTGGACAACTGCAAGTCCATTTTTGAATAGTATCTAGGGATACATTTAGAGACCCCACAACCCCCCCCCCCCAGGCCAACTACAACTTTTTAAAGTATATGTGAAAAGTTAGCCTGAGAAAATAAGTTATGTTACTGGAACACATTCCTTACAACTGTATCATAAATGCAACATTCCGCTTACAAGCACTTTATAATGAATAATACTTTAATGCATGCTTTGAAGGATGGGGTGGATATATACATTTTGCTACCTGATATTTTGACCCCATTCCAAATCACCATAGTAACAGTCTTGTTCTGTATTGAGTAAACTTGAAAATAGCCCAGTAAGGGCTCATGTTTTACACTTAGAAAATTACAGGTCCATTGAAAGGATCACACAGTGGATACGGAAGATCCCTTTGATTGGGGCACTAGAAAAGTGCTGCCAACAAAGTGGACCCAGCTTGCTGAGTCTGATGCTCTTCAGATGTTCTGGACTTAACTCTCAGAATTCCTAAGCAGGAAAACCAAAGATTCATGAAATTGCAGCTTCAAGAAGCTTGACATAAGCAGATTTGGGGTTTCCTTCCCCCCAAAAGTGATGAAAAGATAGAGGCATGGGGTAATATAGCCTGCTTAACAAATCTTACAATACAGGAATTCTGCAAGTGATTTCTCACTGTGGAAAAAAAATTCTATCAGCCTTCTTCTCTACCAAAGGGCAAAGGATTCCTAAGGCAATACAGAACCTAGGAAATTGCGTTTCATGAACTCAAATAATTTTTTAGGTACCTTGGTTAGGACTATATGATCTGGGCTGTAAAAATCCAAATGACCACAGGATGACAGCAAAAACTTAGAATTTTCTGCTGGTGCTGTTGTTAGAATGCAGTATTGCAGGCTAATTCAGCTCACACCACCAGGAGTTCGATCCTGATGGGCTCAAGGTTGACTCACCTTCCATCCCTCTGAGGTCAGTAAAATGAGGACCCAGATTGTTGGCGGCAACATGCTGACTCTGTAAACCACTTAGACAGGGCTGTAAAGCACTGTCATGCAGTGTATAAGTCTAAGTGGTATTGCTATCTCGTGGTCCTCTGGATTTTTCCCATGATAGTTCTGTACAATAAAAGTGCATAAAATACCCACAGTATGAATTTTGCTTTGTATCTGAAAGTTCTGCAGCAGAATATTGGAACACCTGCTCATCAGCTGAGGCTGAAATGTGAGTCATGCAAATGGGTCATGCAACAAGATCTCAAACACACAAACAAGTCTGCAGAAGAATGGAGAAGAATACATTAAATGTTTTAGATTGGCCAGATCTAAACACAAAACTGTAGAAAGGTTATAAAAGACTTGAGACAAGGACTTCCATTCTCAGACAGTACTACGTTGAAGCAGTTGCCAAGTGGGAATGAGCTGAAACTTCTACACAATAAAGAGACACTGACTGCCAATTACAAAAAGCATTTGGCTGTAGTTATTGCAACTAAAAGTGAACTAAGCAGTTTTTGAAATGAAGAGGTCCATCACATGTGGATGCTTCTTTAAGTAATAGCATGAAACAAGAATGAGACGTGGGCTTATTTGTTTAGATTGTTTATATGTCTATAGGATATCATAACACATCAACTCTAGTAACGTTTGGGAACAAATGATAAGCCAATATTCAAAAAATCCAAAATTTTGTCAGACCTACATAAGTATAGTGCAGTCCAAGAGTAGCAGCACACTTTTATATCCCAAGCATGGATGAGGACAAGATGCTGAGCCGTCTGCATTATTTTTAGGGGAACAATTATGGGCTGAATTAGTCAGCTGTGTAAAGAACAATTATCAGATAAAAGGTATTTCCATCCTTGTTAAATAGGAAGATTGCTGAGCTGATTTCTCTTGTTTTCCTCAGTGGTTGGAAACAGATTGTAATTTAAAGGAATCAAGATGTGGAATTTAGCAGCATTTCACTTTTATTCCAGGAAAATGTTGAAAGTATCCAATTCAATCTAATACTACTCTGTATCTGATAACTATGCCATTTTCATGTCTGGAGGATCTCTATTTTTCCATCCAAAATACAAAGTGACACAGGGTGTTTTTTTTCCTCTCTCTCAAACTATGTTTGCATAATGAAGACTTTTGGAAACTCTAAAGCTTTTTAGCTCAAAAGCTAAAACTTTTGAGTTTCAAAAAGCCTTCATTATGGAAAGATAATTTCAGAGGAAAAACACCCTCTGTGTTGTGTTGCATTTTGAATGGAAACAGAGATACAACATTTCATTGTTTCCGTTGTCCTAAGAAAGACATTGCCTATAAGGCCTTTGAACTACATAAAAACCTACTGTTGTTTTTTAATATAAATACGTTGGAAGGATGGAAAACATTGAGGTGGAGAAAACAGAAAGGTCAAGAATTCATCAATGCTGAATGCTTATTCATATACTGAGAGAACTGTAGATGTGTTAAAACAAATTCTTAGCTTTCCCCAAATCGGTCTCTTCCAGATGTGTTGGTTGTCCTTTCAAACAAACCATAATCTACATATTCTCTGTAGATCAAGGATTCTGAGATTTATCTTGAGGGCGACTAGGGTGCCAAAGGTATTTTAAGGATGGCATATTACCCAGCTTTTTATCAGAATCTCATTAGCAAGACTGTTACTACCACAGTACTAACTTGTGATAGAACATGTACTGGATTTTTTTCACAAATGCTTTTGGGTGGCTCATGACTAGTTGGTGCACAAAGTTCATACTTTAAGATGAATTAGAATTTTCCAGCGTGTATATATGTTGTAATATGTTGGATTGTGCAAAGAGTTTTCGGAGAACACACACAACTAGTAGCTCATATTTACCTTGCCATTGTTGGTGAAAGTTTCACAAACAACATTGTGCTTCTTCCTTTGTGTGGATTGCGAAGATTAAACAGTGATGTTGCAATGAATGTCATTGACTTGAAAGGTTCATTTGCAGTTCTGAGCGCCATCTTCTGGGTTGTTTCAGAAGACTGTGTGAGAATATTCTCAGTGCAATATTCTCTGTGCCACCATAGATTTTGCTGCTTGATATGAGTGAGATAGGAAGAAGACAACAGCTAGCAGGGACATGCAGGCTGTACATCAAAGGAGTTTGTAGATTCATTGTTTCTGAGTTTTGCATACTCTTTTTCTTTATGATTCTTAATAATAAATTATATGTTCAATGTGCTGAACATTTTATGATATTGATTTATGTTTATTTTCAAGGCTTTTTATGTTAGGTTTTAAGGCTTCCAATGTTACTAATTTACCCAGTATAATATTACCATTGTGGATTACCAATAATTCATTTTTATAGTTACTATTATTCTATACTGATTTCAAATAGAGAAATCAGCAACTTATACTGAAACACTGAAATTGTTCATGGAAAAGTATTTCAATTTAACACACAGTCATTTTACTTTGAATTATTTGATGCAGAATTCCACTATGAAAATACAAACTGACTGAAACATACAAGTACATTCTTGTGAATGTCTGCCAAATTCTTTCAAAGATGTTTTATTTTAATATGTATTAATAGCTTTGTTTACTCTTAGTTTGCTGTTTTTGCTATTGATTTGCTATAGATGCAAAAATCTATTGTCACTATTTTTACAGAAAAAACTTAAGGTTTTTATCCTTTTGTCCAACAATCTATCCATTGTGTCTTTCAACTTTAATATTTCCTTGTTAAAAAGGTATGATTCCAGATTCACATTACTTGTAGTATTAATCCTGTCCATTCCATGCTTATCCTTAACATTACCACTTCTAAAGAAACCTTTGACCTAAGCCAAAAAAGTTTATATTGTAGTAATTTGCAGAGATTTCAATGTTCCAGATTTTTACAAATTGAGTGAGCTCTAAAAAAAGGGATCTCTGTACATTCTACTGCAGGCGTCCTCAACCTTGGCAACTTTAAGACTTGTGGACTTCAACTCCTGGCTGAGGAATTCTGGGAGTTGAAGTCCACAAATCTTAAAGTTGCCAAGGTTGGAGACCCCTGTTCTATTGGACAAAATATGAATGTTTCATGCACACAAACCTCTTAGGATCTTAAGGTTTTCCTACAGACTCTTTCATTCAGAATATGAAGATCAGGACTGAAACAACATGCATGTAGATCCTGTGTTCAGAGTTAGCATGTAGAAGTTCAACGTATGGAAGCAAAGACCTGGTCATGGATCTTTTTATTTATTTTACAAGTTCTTATGGCCACCATCTACATAACATAAATAAGGACATAATATAATGATCAACATTTGGAGAAAAAAAGACAAAAATAAAGTCAAGGCCCCAATGAAATCCCACCACAAATTGAAGCATTGCGTAAGAATAAATTAGGATAAATCTAGACCATGGCTTCCTAGTGCTACCAATAAAAAAACACTGCAGATTTTTTTTCTCTCCTTAATTATTTTAGAGAGGTGGAAAAAAAAACCCCAGGCAAAATTGAAACGGTGGTGAAAAACACAGAAATAACAGACAGAACGCAGCTTTTTTCTAAAAAGTTATAATTTTGAGGAAAGCTAATTGGAGAATAAAAGAAAAGTCAAAGCCAATTAGACTCAAAGAGCCTCAGGGATATTATTTTGGGCAACTTCATTCTTCTGCTAAAAGAATAGCTTGTTAGATAATAATTTGTTAAAATGATAAATATCACTTTTCAAAATCAGAAGTCAAGCAGACAATATCTTGAATATTTGACTTAATTGTGCCATTTCAAAAAATTATAATTGATATTATATTATATTATGGGCTAATATTGTTCCGGTGCTATAATACGTGTACCTATCACATTACTAGTTGATGCAGAGATAGCATTAATCTGAAGAAAATCACTTCTGCTTATACTGAACTTCTGAACACATAACTGGGGAATCACAGAGCCTTAAGATGTAGATAAGTTACAGTTCAAGCATCCCCATTGGCCATGTTGGTTAAGTCTGGTTGGACTTATTGTTCAACAAAACTGAGTTTCATATAGTTTTTTTTATTAATGATTTTTCCCCTCTCCCATAAAGAAACCTTTAGAATAGAAGTGGTTTCTTTGTGCCTGATGATACTGAAGTATCAGCCAGGGATGTTGCCAGTAAATTTTTGTTGATGAGGAATGAAGCTATTTCCATGATTTTCACCATTCTCTCTATTCAAGAGCAAGAGTGCTTAATGCTCATTTTCAGTTACTTCATATCAGTTACATTTCCATTACAGGTAGTTCTTGTTTAGTGACTTCCTTGGACAGCAACTGCAAACGGTAATGAAAAAGTAACTTTGTGATGAGTTGATGTTCACAATTGTGGTCACTAAATGAGGGCTACTTGTACAGACAAATGCTCATGTTGCTGCAATCCATTGTATCTTGCTGTATTGTTTAGCAATTGAGTGAATTGCACAGGATGCTAATTTTTTCCTGTAATTAGCAGTAGCAACTTTTTTAATTAATTCAACTCATAGCAATAGGCTGTCTTCCTTCTTATCACTTTCATTTCAAGGGTCATGTGGGCAGCACCTTTCAAAAAGACCCTCTCCTCCAGTCACTTGGATCAGAAGAATGGAGTTGTTCCATTCCAGCTGATGGCAGCTCCTTCCCATTTAGTTCGAATGGCCATTTCCAGAGATGGCACTCTTTTGTTGGGATCCCCGTTATCCACACAGTGCTTTTCTTCCCAGTGATGGGAATGTGTATCTGAGAGGAGAACAGCAAATATGCATGTACTCTGTTTCATGCACAACCGGTTTTGAGTTCAACTTTTGTGGAAGAAATGATACAAAGGGAAATGATTATGCCCTATATTCACACAGCTACATTTCAGATTAGGACCATTGCCTACAGTTCTTCATACAAGAGACCAAGTGGCCAAGACCAGTTCTGTATAATTCCAGAGTGCATGAAATGGAAGATAGTAAGGTGGCTATCGGTTAAATGTTAGAAAAAGCACATTCCCAATAGTGAAACCAATTATCCAAAGATGTGTTGGGTTCCCTTCATGGGATATGTTCAAATAAAGGCTAGATAGGTGAAGGATGCTTTATTTTGGATTATTGCACTGAGCAGAGAGTTGGATTCAATATCCTAAATGACCTCTTCTAACTCTATTAATCACAGAATATTTTGAAATATGAAAATGCATTTGTGCATTTATCATTCTATGTCATTAAATTGTTTGAATTTCTTCACACATTTCCATTTACTAGGCTATTGATTTCAGTGTTCTCGCTCTCTCTGTCTCCATCCAATCATTCATCTATGCATCTGTCTATTTATCCACTGAATGGAGACCTCCCAAATACTTAAAAAGGGATCTAGAACAACTCCCCACGGCCAACTTGCCATAGTGAACCCACCAAGATCAAGTCGCCTTGGCCAAGTCACCATGGGACAACTTGCCATGGTCAACTCACTATGGGACAATTGGCCACGGAACTAGAGTTACACGAATATTGAAGAAATGGTGGAATAGAATCATTAAAAAAGGATGCCAAAGGAGGGAGAAAATGAAATATGAGTGATATATATACATATACATATACATATACATATACATATACATATACATATACATATACATATACATATACATATACATATACATATACATATACATATACATATACATATGTGTGTGTCTGTGTCTGTGTGTTGGTGTCTGTGTGTGTGTGTCTGTCTCTCTCTCTCTCTCTCTCTCTCATGTGTGTGTGTGTTATTTAAAATAATTAAGGTGAATTGTTGAATTGTCTGGGGTGAATTGTCCTGTGGTGAATTGGCCACAGAGAGTTGGCTGCAGCAAATTGTCCCATTCCATTAAAAAAGGCACCACTTGCCTACTACCTTCTCATTCTACTATTGATTTGATTTACTATGCTTTCAGCACTCCATGCTATGATATTCAAACCTGTACTTTTTTTATTACAACACTTTAGCACAGGGGTCTCCAACCTTGGGAATTCTGGAAGTTGAAATCCACAAGTCGTAAAGTTGCCAAGGTTGGAGATCCCTGCTTTAGCACATCACTTATTGTATACAATAGAGAACAGTTTTATGATATATATGATCTTTAGGTAAAGAATTCGTTTTGCTCTTATATACTGATTATATTCTAAGGGACGTGGTGGCTCAGTGGGTTAGGACGCTGAGCTTGTCGATCAGAAAGTCGGCAGTTTTGCGGGTCAAATCCCGAGTGCCGCGTAACAGAGTGAGCGCCTGTTACTCGTCCCAGCTTCTGCCAACCTAGCAGTTCGAAAGCACGTAAAAATGCAAGTAGAAGAATAGGGACCACTACGCTGGGAAGGTAACAGCATTTCGTGCACCTTTGGCGTCTAGTCATGCCGGCCACATGACCACGGAGATGTCCGCGGACAAGCGCTGGCTCCTCGGCTTTGAAACGGAGATGAGCACCGGCCCCTAGAGTCGGAAACGACTAGCACGCATGTGCGGGGGAACCTTTACCTTTACCTACAGACTATATGGCTTGAAACAATTGGAGTATTTGCCTTACCTTTACTGGCAATGCTTTTGGAGTTTCCCCCGGAAACTGTATTTCTTTCAAGCCCGTTCTCAGTCAGAGCTGGATCTTTTAAGAGGGAGGGAGGTGCTAGATTGTTTATTTTAATTTGTTTATAGTTTGGGTGATTTTCTAATAGTTTTTAGGAATACTTTTAAATCTGGGATTCATCAGTTTACAGTTAAAAATTAGAAGGGGCATTTAAACCAATATCTCTTTTAAAATTTAATTTACAATGATCAGAAAAGACAGGAAAACGGATTTAAGCATTACTTGTGGGAAAGAGAAAAATAAATAAGCATCTTCCTTTAATACTTCTCCAACAAATATAAATGCCTACCTATTGTTAAATGGACAGTTTTCTTTGGGGAGGTCTTGCCTTTATAGAAATATAAATCAAAGAGATGTTCCATTTTCCAATCAGACAATAACAACCTGTTTAAGCTGAAGAGAATACTGTATGTTTCATTTATGTTGCACAGCCATATTGGCAATTTTGGTGTCTTCAACATGCTTCCAACCTGTAGTATAAAAGTTATAGTTATGCATCAAATGAAATAAAATGCATTTGCACGTTTTTTTAGAGTCACATATTTGTAAATTTAAAATTTAACACTTCATTCTAAAAAGGCTAATCTGGCATAAAAGTAAAATGAGTTTCACTGTCTGTGAGAAGTGGTGATAATTCCTTGTAGTTCTTTATTTCAACCACTCTGGGAACAATTCTGGATTCTTCTGAGGATGTCTAATTAGCCATGTCTGGGACAGCAAGCTATCATTTCCTAGGATATTTAATTCTTCTAAAATGATCTCAAGTGGACTGTGAATGTTAAGACAGTCCAAGAAGTAGCCTGAATTATCCAGTGAAGCTGAATGATGAAAGAGAAAAACACATGAATTATAAAATTATCTTCCATGAGTTGTGGCAACACCAACAACCTAACAAATACTAAACAGAGATTATTACAAATACATGAAATATAAAATATAACTCCACTTTAAGACAGCTCTCCTAAAGTGGAGCTGATGACTGCAGCAAAGACCAATGAATTGGTGAGCAGACTGGTTTCTTGGAACCTCTACAGATAAAGAGAGGATGTGCCCTCCACTCACAGTCATACAATCACAGTTTAGGTGTTTAGTATCCTGTTTGCACTTACAACTGGTTGCCAAGTGTCCTATGATCATGTGATTGCCATTTGCAATTTTCTCTGCCAGCTTTCCCAGAATGTCAACAGGGAAAGTTGCAAATTGCTGCCGGCTGCCCAGAGGAATCCCTCTCGTCTCTGAGGTCTGACTCAGAAAGCTCCCTGCTGAAGGGTTTTGGCTTTGGGTCTGCTTTGATATTGGCAGGGAGCACTTTCAGCCAGCCCCCAGAGCAAAAGAACCTTCTGTTGAAGGATTTCACCCCTCTGCTGGCTTGGCCTTTGTCAGGGAGCTCTTTCAGCCAGCCTCCAGAGATGAGAGGGAGTGGAAATGTAATCAGGATTTTCAGTCTATGAGCAAAGAGGGAATGCGGTGGAGTAAGGAGTTCAGGGTGCCTCAGAGGGGTGGAAAGACCATGGGAGGCTGCATGCAAGTGTCTCTGCTCGGAGGCTGAAAATCTTGCTTGCACATATAATGTCCAGCATTACTATTAGTTACTGGGAGAAGGGGGTTATAGGACTTACATCTGCTTATGAGCTTCATGTTAACACCTGCTTGGCCCCTGTTAGAACAAAATGCTAAGCTAGATCAACAGTTTATTTCACCCAGCAAGATCCTTTTTTATATTCTTCTGTATGCTGAGTGTTGTTTCTCATTGTTCTCACTCTTGTTCGCTCAAGATGTTTCAAAGCTATTTTGAGACTCTCTTATGGGGACTGGACTGGCTGATCAAGGGAGCAAAACACCTTTAAATACTTTTCCACACCTTTAGGGATCTGTACTGTTCTGCTTCTTCCTTACTCCATCGTAAGTAGCCAACATTGCTGCGGGAGTGGACTCCATGCAGTACTTTTTGCATGCTGCCTTCAGTGTCAAGCTTTTGGCATCCATTGAACACATGTGGATTTGCTCTGCCAGTTAAAATGAGATTCAGAATTGCCTAAAGGGAGAAAGGACCAATATCACCCTTCCAGCTAGTATCAAGAATCAGGATACCTGACTATAAAGACAAGAGCCCAGTAAAATTGCTGCTCAGTTGCTTGTGATCTGCTAGACAAACCCCCTTGCCTCTGAAGATGCCAGCTGCAGCTGCTGGCAAAACGTCAAGAAATCTATTGCCTTGACTACAATCTCTAAACCCTGAAACCCAACACTGCACAGTAGCTGGACACTTTAAAGTATAGCAGCATATTATTTTTTTCATTTTTATGTATTTATGAAAAGTAGTCAAAGACTATCAATTTTACATTTGGAGACTTACTTGTCTGCAGCTAATGTCTCCATGTCTACATTGTAACAGGTGAGTTGTGGTGAAGTCTAGATCTCTCTGAAGCCTGTTCAGCCAAACACAAAGAAAATGCTATAGAATTGGTTTCACTTATAGTTTAACTCTTAATTAACTTCACTTTGTTAACTTAACTTCATTTATAATTTGCCATCTACACAAAATCCCATTTCAGCTATCCTATAGAAAAACCTATAGGATGAGAATGAACAATGTTTAACATTATTGGAGGGTGTAATAATCAGTATAATATTAACTAAAGCATCAGGCCTAGCTGGGCGATCAGATCCAGTCATGAAGGTTATTGTGTGTGAACAGATCATCTGTTATCTCACAGCATATTTCATTTTTTAAAATTATGGAGATCATGCCTAGCCTTTCTCTTTATATAAACACTCAAGTAGAATTTATGAAGCAGAGTTATGGTGTTGATAAAAAGGAAAGGAAGTGAATCAAATAAACCTCCCTTTGAACTCCATGGTGAGAGGCAGGGTATGGAAATAATAAGTAAAGATATAACAAACATGAATTGGAAAATTAAGGGTCATTTAATTGAAGGGTTTATTATTATTATTTTTTTGAAGAGCCTTTCCATAGCATTACCTACATCTCTTAATTCTCTTCTTCTTTGCTACTTTGGTTTTGGCTTTGCAATTTGCATAGCATGTGGTTATAATTCTGTACATTTTATTATGACATTGCAACCAGTAGGAAAACATTCTGCGATTCCATACACCAAAGGTTCTTTTTCCCAAGGGAAAAAAATGGGACTGTTAGCAAACAAAGGCTATGTTTGTATCCATATGTATTGAAAAGCTTCTCTGTGGAGCTGAAGTAGAGTCTTTGATGCTCTCTATCTTGGTTGTTTGCTTGCAGACATTTCATTACCCAACTGGTAATGGGTACCTGACCAGGTAATGAAACATCTGCAAGAAAACAACCAAGTACAGAGAGCACCAAGGACTCCACAGTTCAGCACTGAGCCACAAATATTCTCTTCTATTGAATTTGAAGCATTGTACAACTCTAGGCAGGCAATCCTGAGCACTAATGTGCCTGCAGATACCTCACTGCTACCCTTATGGTGTTGTTTTTTTTGTTGTTTTTTTAAAAAAGAGAAATGCTGAAATGTAAAGTGGCAACCTCCAGTTCATTTTTTTGTTTACCAGAACATGTCTCTAAGCCTAACAGGCAACTTTAGAAAATAAGCATTTCAGCATTTTTAAAGAAATGTGCTTACCTGCCTAACAAAAAACAAAAGTAGGGTAGTGTAGCAAGAACCATTTTGAGAGGCTTCAGAGAGTAAGAAGGAGACCAGCTATTCCATGAAAGACATTTGGGGAAGTGTGTAGGGCTTTCTTCAATAAGCCTAACTAAAATAATATTGCTAATTGTCTTCTGAGCAACTGGACTTTAACTCATGGCACCACAGTAATCTTTTTGACCAAAAAAATGAACACTTTGCCAGCAGCCAATTACAGTTGCATCATCCCACGTAATTTCTTCTTACATTTGATAATATATGGATCAAATTTTCTTCTAAAACTTTCTTTACTGATGAATGTAAACAACGTTTTCAAAATCTTAAAGTATACACATTGATTGGTAAATAATTGCTTAACTTAAATCTAAGTATTTAAAAAAGGGGAAAAAAGCATTCTACCTTTCAAATGTCCTGGAGAAAAGTAAACTATATAGAAATAAGATCACCCCATGACTTCCCTCAGAGTTCAGCTGATTCAAAGAGATGAAAGAAAACAAGAATTATTTAACATTGCCCAACTTCTCTGACAATTGTAATTAGGTGTTGTTTCTTGTTTTTAATTACAATATTATCCAAAATCAGTATTCCCTAACCTGATATTTTCCAGATATACTGGGATTACAGCTTTCAAAATTCTTCACCAGCATGGGTTTATTTATTTATTTAAAAATTTACAAGGCTGCCCAATTCTACAATACTCTGGGTTGTACACAAAAATAATAATTTTACAATGCATTAAAAGAGTCCAAATGCTAGAAGAACAACAATCAAGTAGACAGGACTCACTGCCCACTCTAATCCAAGAGCTGAAGAAATAGTCAGATTTTGGAAGCCAAGATGAAAAAAGCTTCTCCATATAAAAACAAACATGATTATTCAAAATATATAAAAATTTTAGCAGCTGGGTAAGAATAAAATTGAATTAGTTAACACTTCTGGATATAAACAGGACAGCAATCCTGTGTATGATGATTTAACAATAATCCCTAATAAACAGGTGGTAACTGTTTAAGAGAAAAATACACAGAACTGTAGTTCTCTTTCAGTGTACAGTAAAAAGAAATGACTGAAACAGATTAGTTTTGTAAATCAATTGCACAGCCTCTACTTACGCAGTGTATGTGATCCAAGATAAAGTGCTGCATTGTTTCTTTCTCAACAAAGTCAAACAGGTGAATCTGCAAAGAAATATTAAGATCTACAGTGTGCCCATAAAGTGGTTGGATTCCAGTAAGAACAAAATACTGAAAAACATTGTGAGAAATAGTAATTACCTCATTCAGCATTATCACAGACAAGCACTGTTTATTCTGATTTGAATAATGTGTCTCCTACAGTTCACCTTAGTAAAATCTGCCAGAACTGGGTTAGAAAAATGTGGATGTTGCCTAAAGAGCAGCAAAGTAATATATAGAAGTTAACTCTTTCCAAGCATCTAATGGGTTATTTGAATTTCTGCATCCACATATGGTTTCCTATTCTATCATATACAGCAGTCTTCCCCAAATAGCCTGTGAATATTATAGGTAGTCCTTAAGAGAGTGTGTGTGTGTATGATGCTACAACCATCGTAAATACATGCCGGTTGTCAAGTGCCCAAATTTTGATTGTGACTGTGGGCATGCTGCAACAGTCATAAGTGAAGTGGCCAATTGTGTGTCACCTTTTTAAGTGCCATTGTAAGTTTGAATGGTTGCCAAATGAATGGTTATAAGTCAAGGACTACTTAAATTCTTAAAATTCTGACTTTGAATGGGTGGCATTCATTCTAAGTATTTATTTAGCTTGTGCACTTTTGAGTGTCTCTTACATTGTGTCAGAAATATTTCAACTAAAATATTTCTCCTTTCCAGATCTTTAAAATATCTTACTTGTTCAGTAAAGTGATCCACTTCGTACTCTATATTTGCAGTAATGTAAGTATCATCTGAGATAAAGCAGATAGTTGCTCTCTGACTTTCTCCTGCTGTCCACAGAATATCTGCTAGTGCTGTTGTAAGAGTTTTTTCTTGGTCTTTGAGGCTTATTTCAGATATACTGGAAAGCCAAACAGAGAGAGGTCATAGGGAACCATGAAAGTAAATCAGGAGCTTCTGAACCATTTCTTTTATTTTTATTCTCAAAAGGCATTGGGTTGGATGTGTAAAAAAAATGCCAAACCCTGATTTAGCACAATGTGCATAAGTTAAAATAAAATATGGAAGACTTGGATGTGTTCTCTCACCATGGCTTTTCCTAAGTGGCTGAGAAAAGTTTTCAGAAATGATTCTTTTTATTAACTGCAAGTATATCATATATCATGAAGTAAGAAACTATGGTCCATGCTTTCCATGGCAAGCTCAACAAGGTAGAATCAAACCTCAGTTTCTTAAGTTGGGTGATGAAACTTACCAGGATTAATGTTAAATGCGAGTAAGTCCAGTAAATGATGTGCAATACTGTTGGCTGCAATAATATTTAGAAGTGAGGCATTGAATGCTTTCACATATTTAACAGAGCAAGGTCAAAAAGAGAGGAAATAAGATCTTTGGAGATGCTAAGTTTAAAAGGGATTAAGCAAAATGGCTGCTCATAGAGAGCTTGAAGTTGGTAAGAAAATCAGAAATGGATACCTCTTGAAGAGAGGGTTTTTTCCCCCCAAGAGTATAAAGAGGCAAAAAAATGGACCTCAGAGATGAAAAAAGAGATAACAAACTATGAATATAAGCAGAGACACAAACGAACAGGTAACTTTCCAAGATGGCTCAGTGTAATGGGCAGGGAGCATTAGCTATGATTAAGCTTCCCTGCTGGGTGCATCCCACTAAGTCCCACTGCTTATTATTGCTTAAATTATTTCTCTGTTATACTCTCTGTATTGTTTTCCTAATGCAAATTACAAAGTTCCTGTCTATTCATAACTAGCAGTGGAGATTGCTCTTTAGTGCCTCTCCACTGGACAGAGATATGACAGCAAATATTATATTATATTATATTTATTAAACCTATATACCGCCCTTCTCCCGTAGGACCCAGGGCGGTTCACAAGGCAATTAAAACAACATTACAATACAAAAATTAATAGCAATTAAAATAGATTAAATTTTCCTTGATTAAAATCTAAAACCCCTATATCTCTGATTAAAACCCCAATTACAATAAGTTAAAAAAATTAAAAAATCCTCAGTCCTGGCCGGAAAGCTCAAAGAGCCAGGTCTTCAGGTCCCGGTGGAATGAACGAAAATCGGGGGCAGTCCTAAGCTCTACGGGTAACTGGTTCCAGAGGGCAGGTGCGCCCACAGAGAAGGCCCTCCGCCTGGGTGTTGCCCGCCGGCAATCCGTTGCCGGCGGCACCCTGAGAAGGCCCTCCCTGTGGGAGCGCACAGGACAAAGGGAACTTGATGCCGGCATGCTGCAACAGTCATAAGTGAAGTGGCCAATTGTGTGTCACCTTTTTAAGTGCCATTGTAAGTTTGAATGGTTGCCAAATGAATGGTTATAAGTCAAGGACTACTTAAATTCTTAAAATTCTGACTTTGAATGGGTGGCATTCATTCTAAGTATTTATTTAGCTTGTGCACTTTTGAGTGTCTCTTACATTGTGTCAGAAATATTTCAACTAAAATATTTCTCCTTTCCAGATCTTTAAAATATCTTACTTGTTCAGTAAAGTGATCCACTTCGTACTCTATATTTGCAGTAATGTAAGTATCATCTGAGATAAAGCAGATAGTTGCTCTCTGACTTTCTCCTGCTGTCCACAGAATATCTGCTAGTGCTGTTGTAAGAGTTTTTTCTTGGTCTTTGAGGCTTATTTCAGATATACTGGAAAGCCAAACAGAGAGAGGTCATAGGGAACCATGAAAGTAAATCAGGAGCTTCTGAACCATTTCTTTTATTTTTATTCTCAAAAGGCATTGGGTTGGATGTGTAAAAAAAATGCCAAACCCTGATTTAGCACAATGTGCATAAGTTAAAATAAAATATGGAAGACTTGGATGTGTTCTCTCACCATGGCTTTTCCTAAGTGGCTGAGAAAAGTTTTCAGAAATGATTCTTTTTATTAACTGCAAGTATATCATATATCATGAAGTAAGAAACTATGGTCCATGCTTTCCATGGCAAGCTCAACAAGGTAGAATCAAACCTCAGTTTCTTAAGTTGGGTGATGAAACTTACCAGGATTAATGTTAAATGCGAGTAAGTCCAGTAAATGATGTGCAATACTGTTGGCTGCAATAATATTTAGAAGTGAGGCATTGAATGCTTTCACATATTTAACAGAGCAAGGTCAAAAAGAGAGGAAATAAGATCTTTGGAGATGCTAAGTTTAAAAGGGATTAAGCAAAATGGCTGCTCATAGAGAGCTTGAAGTTGGTAAGAAAATCAGAAATGGATACCTCTTGAAGAGAGGGTTTTTTCCCCCCAAGAGTATAAAGAGGCAAAAAAATGGACCTCAGAGATGAAAAAAGAGATAACAAACTATGAATATAAGCAGAGACACAAACGAACAGGTAACTTTCCAAGATGGCTCAGTGTAATGGGCAGGGAGCATTAGCTATGATTAAGCTTCCCTGCTGGGTGCATCCCACTAAGTCCCACTGCTTATTATTGCTTAAATTATTTCTCTGTTATACTCTCTGTATTGTTTTCCTAATGCAAATTACAAAGTTCCTGTCTATTCATAACTAGCAGTGGAGATTGCTCTTTAGTGCCTCTCCACTGGACAGAGATATGACAGCAAATATTATATTATATTATATTTATTAAACCTATATACCGCCCTTCTCCCGTAGGACCCAGGGCGGTTCACAAGGCAATTAAAACAACATTACAATACAAAAATTAATAGCAATTAAAATAGATTAAATTTTCCTTGATTAAAATCTAAAACCCCTATATCTCTGATTAAAACCCCAATTACAATAAGTTAAAAAAATTAAAAAATCCTCAGTCCTGGCCGGAAAGCTCAAAGAGCCAGGTCTTCAGGTCCCGGTGGAATGAACGAAAATCGGGGGCAGTCCTAAGCTCTACGGGTAACTGGTTCCAGAGGGCAGGTGCGCCCACAGAGAAGGCCCTCCGCCTGGGTGTTGCCCGCCGGCAATCCGTTGCCGGCGGCACCCTGAGAAGGCCCTCCCTGTGGGAGCGCACAGGACAAAGGGAACTTGATGCCGGCAGCAGGTGTTCCCTCAGATATCCCGGACCCAAGCCATTTAGGGCTTTATAGGTCATCACCAGCACCTTGAATCTCACCCGGAGGGCAACCGGAAGCCAATGCAGCTCATGGAGCAGAGGTGTTATATGGGAGTATTGGGAGGCCCCCATCACAACTCGTGCGGCTGCATTCTGCACCAGTTGAAGCCTCCGAATGGTCCTCAAGGGCAGCCCCATGTAGAGAGCATTGCAGTAGTCTAACCGGGAGGTCACGAGTGCATGAGTGACTGTGCGCAAGGCATCTCGGTCCAGATAGGGCCGCAACTGGCGCACCAGGTGAACCTTGGCAAAAGCCCCCCTGGTCACGGCTCCTATATGATCTTCAAGGCTGAGCTGCGAATCCAGGAGGACACCCAAATTGTGAGCCCTATCGACGGGGGGGTAACACCTCACCCCCCATCATTAAAGATGGAATAGAATGGTTCACTCGAGATGCCTGTACGCACAGCCACTCAGTCTTGGCAGGATTGAGTCTGAGCCTGTTTCTCCCCATCCAAACCTGAACCGCTTCCAGGCAACGGGACATCACGTCGAGGGCATCACTGAGTTGCTTTGGGGTGGAAAGAAAAAGTTGGGTATCATCGGCGTACTGATGATACCCCACCCCAAAACCACAAATGATCTCACCCAGCGGCTTCATATAGATATTGAACAGGAGGGGAGAGAGGACCGACCCCTGAGGAACTCCACAAACGAGAGACCTCGGGGCGGACCTCTGCCCTCCCATCAACACCGACTGCGAACGGCCCAAGAGGTGGGAGGAGAACCACTGCAAAACAGTGCCCCCCACTCCCAAACCCCTGAGACGTCGCAGCAGGATACCATGGTCGATGGTATCAAAAGCCGCTGAGAGTTCTAATAGGACTAGGACAGAGGAACAACCCCTGTCCCGAGCCCGCCAGAGATCATTCATCAGCGCGACCAATGCCGTCTTCGTGCTGTACCCGGGCCTGAAACCCGATTGGTATGGGTCAAGATAATCAGTTTCCTCCAGGAACAGAGTGTTCTGTACCAGCCTGCTACTGGCCTTGCAGAAAAGGCAACCCCTTTACAGACGGCAAGAGGCTGGAATACGTCTGCCAAATTTATTACAAATACAAACAAAACATGACCAAGATACCGGAGCTTTGAAACACTATCTGAGCGGTTGCTTTCAGCAACCAGCCCTCCCCACACAAGTCCTTTATAAAGAGTTCAGGGTGTGGCTTCTCTATCCCTCCTTCCGAGAAGCCCCATTGCCTTCCTCTGTTTACTCCTACTTGACTGCCTCCTGCGTCGGGCGTCCTTGAACAGGGCCAGCTGTGGGTCATCTTCATCCACGCTGTCAGGCTCACACAGCTGGGTCTCCACCAGGTGAGAGGGGCCTGGCTGGGGGCTCTGCGGAGCCTCAAAGCCATCATCAGCAAGTTCTTCAACACCCCCCTCCTCCCCCTCATCTGAGTCATCCGACCCAACTGCCGAACCCACAGGCTGACCCTGAATCACAACACTATCCCGCACCGCAGGGCCCTTCCCCCGGGTCTGCTGATCTGGATGCGGTCGAGATGGAAATTGTTCATGAAAAGCGGTCACCAACGCCGGGGCATGAACGGCGGTCGCGTCTTCCCAGGTGAAGTCCTCTGGTCCGTAACCTTTCCATTCAATCAGGTACTGGAAACGACCTTTCAGCCAACGGGAATCCCTGATGCTGGCGACCTCGTACTCGGGGGTGCTGCCTCCATCACGAGGTCCTGATGGGGGAGGTTCCGCTCGGCGGAGTGGACAGGCCGGTTGCTCGGGGACCAACAGAGACCGATGAAAGACTGGGTGCACGCGCAGGGAACGTGGCAGAGTTAAGCGATAGGCGACCGGATTGATGACAGCCTCGACTGGGAACGGTCCTAAATATCGGTGATCTAACTTTCTCACCGGCCGTGTTGACGGTAGGTTCCTGGTGGACAACCAGACCCGATCTCCCACCGATAGTGGAGGCGTATCCCATCTTGACCGATCAGCAAACCTTTTGTAATCGGCCTTGGCCTTCTCTAACTGACGTCGCACCAATCGATGGATCGCCTGTAACTCTGCCATGAAGTCATTCGCTGCCGGCTCCGGTGAGTCCACGGGAGAAAGGGGGAAAAACCGGGGGTGATATCCCACATTGGCCAAGAATGGTGTCATCTGTGTGGAGGTGTGCTGCGAATTGTTAAATGCAAACTCAGCTATGGCCAGATAGTCCACCCAATTGTTTTGCTGCAGATTGACGTAGCAGCGCAGATATTGTTCCAAGAGTTCGGGGATGAGGGGCAGCGGGTAACGATTGCGCACCGTGATGGCGTTGAGTTTCCTATAATCGCAGCAAAGCCGCAATTCGCCCGACTTCTTTTTGACGAAGAGCACGGGTGCAGACACTGGCGAGGATGAGGGCCGGATGAAACCGCGAGCCAAATTCTTCTCCAGAAAGTCCCGCAATGCAGCCAACTCGGGGTCTGACATGGAGTACAAACGCCCCACTGGGAGAGGCGCATCAGGGACTAAATCAATGGGGCAGTCATAGGGCCTGTGCGGGGGTAATTGATCCGCCTCTGTCTCGCTGAACACATCAGCAAAGTCAGACAGTTCGGGAGGCAAGGAAACCCCTGGGGAACCCTCCACCTGGCCGGCACAGATATGGCGGGAGTGGTCCACGCACTGCAAGCTTGGGAAGGTGACCAAGTTCTGTGACCAATAGATCTGTGGGTCATGCGCCCGGAGCCACGCCAGTCCCAAGACCACGGGGAAATGCAGATCTGAGGTGATATAGAACTGGATGGCCTCCACATGGGAACTGATGGCCATGCATAATGGTTGCGTGGCGGCCGTAATTGGCCCAGACAGGAGCACTCGACCATCGATAGTCTCCACTAACATGGGCGGATCCACCGGGCACTGGGGAACAGCCCATTTGGCCACAAATGCTGAGTCCATAAAATTTGTGGTGGCCCCAGAGTCAATTAAGGCATGGACTGGAATCCCCTCTGGCTTGCCAGGAAGGATCAGACGTGCCTCCAATATCAGATGCCGTGGAGGTCCACAGGCAGCATCGGAAAGACGTCGCTCAGTGTTGTTGTGGGACGCCCGATCTATCACACCGTCTAGATCGGGCTCGGGGCGTTTCCCGACAGAAAAGTAGGGGACTTTCTCGGGGCAGACTCGGTCACTGATGCCCGCTGTCGCTTCTTTGGGCAAAAAGCAGCCAAATGTCCAGGGTCCCCACAGTAAAAACACAACCCCCCCGATCATCGTCTGTTCATTTCAGTCACCGATAGACGAGACCTGGCAGCACCCAGCTCCATTGGCTCCTCCCTTTGAACTGGGGGCTCACGCACAACAGGGGCTGCAGGGGTCTGTGGGGTGGCACGGCGACTCCTTCGCTGCTGCAACCGAGCATCGATCCGCAGGCAGAGATGGATCAGCCCATTCAGGTCTGAGGGAATATCCACACGGGCCAGCTCATCCAACATCTCCTCCGACAATCCATCCTGGAAGGCATCCATGAGCGCAGCCTCATTCCAGGCGGAATCCTGGCTAAGCAGCCGGAAATCACTGATATAGCCCTGTAGGGGGCGTTGACCCTGCCTCAGAGCTTTCAGACGTCGAGTAGCAGTCTGCGTCTTAATAGGGTCCTCATACATCAGACGCATATGATCACAAAACCCCACAAAGTTGTCCAACAATGGGCTAGGTTGAGCCAGCAGAGGCGTGCCCCAACGAGCTGCATCACCCGAAAGAAGGCTTAAAACAAACCCCACCTTATCCCAGTCAGTGGGGAAATCAGCTGCTCTCACGCTGATAAAGAGCTGGCATTGTCCCAGGAAAGTAGGAAACAGTTCTGGAGTGCCTGTAAATTTATCTGGCATTGCAAGTTGGCATTTTAAAGTTAAAGTTTAAAGTTTTAAAGTTTATTAAATTTTTATACCGCCCTTCTCCCGAGGGACTTTTCTCCTGGGTGGGGGTGATGGTGGGGGTGCAGCATGAACCTGAGCTTGCAGTTGAGCCACCTGAGCTGCCAGCAAAGTGAGTTGCTGGGTGAGCTGAGCATTCTCAGCACGTAGCTGCTCCATAATATTAGTAAGGGGTGGGAGGCTGAAAGCAAACTGTTCTGTACCAGCCTGCTATCGGCCTTGCAGAAAAGGCAACCCCTTTACAGACGGCAAGAGGCTGGAATACGTCTGCCAAATTTATTACAAAAACAAACAAAACATGACCAAGATACCGGAGCTTTGAAACACTATCTGAGCGGTTGCTTTCAGCAACCAGCCCTCCCCACACAAGTCCTTTATAAAGAGTTCAGGGCGTGGCTTCTCTATCCCTCCTTCCGAGAAGCCCCATTGCCTTCCTCTGTTTACTCCTACTTGACTGCCTCCTGCGTCGGGCGTCCTTGAACAGGGCCAGCTGTGGGTCATCTTCATCCACGCTGTCAGGCTCACACAGCTGGGTCTCCACCAGGTGAGAGGGGCCTGGCTGGGGGCTCTGCGGAGCCTCAAAGCCATCATCAGCAAGTTCTTCAACACCCCCCTCCTCCCCCTCATCTGAGTCATCCGACCCAACTGCCGAACCCACAGGCTGACCCTGAATCACAACACAGAGGAAGCTGATGCGCCACCACACTCTCAACAACCTTTGCTAAAAAGCAAAGATTGGAGACTGGACGATATTTATTCAAAATAGCTGGATCCAGGGCAGGCTTCTTGAGAAGGGGTCTCACCACCGCTTCCTTCAAGGTGGCGGGAAAGACACCCTCGCTCAAAGAAGCAGATATCACTGCCTGGAACCAGCCTCGTGTCTCCTCCCGAGCTGAATAAACCAGCCAGGAAGGGCACGGGTCCAATAAACAGGTGGTAGAGCTCAGCCTCCCCATAATCCTGTCTACTTCCTCGGGAGTCACAGGATCAAACTCAGTCCAGATAATACTCTCAAGACCGCTCGATTCCTCCCCGTCAGACTCTGCCCAGTCAGAGTCCAAATTAACATGTGTTGTTGTTGTTAGCTGCGAAGTCGTGTCCGACCCATCGCGACCCTATGGACAACATTCCTCCAGGCCTTTCTGTCGTCTACCATCTTCTGGAGTCCATTTAAGCTCACGCCTACTGCTTCAGTGACTCCATCCAGCCACCTCATTCTCTGTCGTCCCCTTCTTCTATTGCCCTCGATCTTTCCCAGCATTAGGCTCTTCTCCAGTGAGTCCTTCCTTCTCATTAGATGGCCAAAGTATTTGAGTTTTAGCTTCAGGATCTGGCCTTCTAAAGAGCAGTCAGGAATGATCTCCTCTAGGACTGACCGGTTTGATCGCCTTGCAGTCCAAGGGACTCGCAGGAGTCTTCTCCAGCACCAGAGTTCAAAGGCCTCAATTCTTTGGCGCTCAGCCTTTCTTATGGTCCAACTTTCACTGCCATACATTGCAACTGGGAAGACCATAGCCTTGACTATGCACACTTTTGTTGACAGGGTGATGTCTCTGCTTTTTAGTGTGCTGTCTAGATTTGCCATGGCTTTCCTCCCAAGGAGCAAGCGTCTTTTAATTTCTTGGCTACAGTCCCCATCTGCAGTGATCTTGGAGCCCAGGAAAATAAAATCTGTCACTACCTCCATTTCTTCCCCATCTATTTGCCAGGAATTGAGAGGGCCAGATGCCATGATCTTGGTTTTCTTAATGTTAAGTTTCAACCCAAGTTTTGCACTCTCCTTCTTCACCCGCAACAAGAGGCTCTTTAGTTCTTCTTCACTTTAACATGTACATGAATTAACATGTACATGAATTAAATAGATGCTGTTGAACAGAGTGGGAGTTCTGTTGCAAATCTACTCAAATTTAGGACTGAGTACTGCCTGAAAAATGAAGTTACATATGGTTAATTAAAGGAATATTGAAGGAGGTAACATTCCCTCTGGATTTCTGAGAGAAGAGTGGGAGATCAGAGGCTTGCTGCCCTTCACATGAAAATAGGTGCAGTTTTAGAGCCATATGGGATCCCATTAAGCCTTGGGTGTGGTCATCAAGACCTCCAAATTCTGTGAGCAAATGAATGATTGGAGAGAAATATAATTACGTTTCAATTTTAATTAAATTCAAGAGTAAATGAAATAAAATCAGATTTAGATGTTACCTGTGACTTTGGGGACTGAAATCCATGGCAGACCACTCAAAGGCCAACTAAGGCTTTCAGTCCAGACAAAGTGGTGTCCCTCTGCTCTAAGTCATGATTTGCAAATGCTATTACAGGTAGTCCTTGACTTACAACAGTTTGTTTAGTGATTGTTCAGAATTACAATAGCACTGAAAAAAGTGATTTATGATCTTTTGTCACACTTACCACCATTACAGCATTCCCATGGTCATGTGATTAAAATTCAAATACTTGGTAACTGACTCATATTTATGACAGTTGCAGTGTCCTAGGATCATGTGATCACTTTTTTTGCAACATGCAAAATCAATGGAGAAGCCAGATTCACTTAACAACTGTGTTATTAACTTAACAACTGCAGTGATTCACTTAACAACTGTGGCAAGAAAAGTTGTAAAATGGGGCAAAACTCACTTAACAACTGTCTTGCTTAGCAACATAAATTTTGGGCTTAATTATGATTGTAAGTTGAGGAACATACCTGTACTATGTTCTTCCTGATTCATCTAGAAATTAATAAATAAAATTCTCCCCCATCCCAGATGTATACATTTCCTTACCTTTGAAGGGAGATATTTTCTTCTTTGTTTTGTACAAACAAAAAGTGTTTCATGATGTGAACCTGAACTGCCATCTGGATTGCTGTGGCTCCACCCTGAAAAAACAAAACCAAGAGTGAATTAATTGCTCTGTGATTTGCTTACACTATGCTACAAATTCAGTGTATTGGGGATCTTCTCCAATGCTTACAGGAGACTGAGCTTTGAGCAACATACATTCCCAAGCTCTATTTAGAACAATAGTGGGCAAACATTTTTCCAAATCATGAAATTAAACAAAAAGCTATTAATTCCTTGCTTTCTGCTTAGGCAGGAAGAAGGTGTCAAGCTGAGGTCTTGGAAAGCATAGAGCTGGCCAGATCCAGGAAGTACAGTATCACAATTTTAGTATGTATAGTATTTTCCAGATTTACATGTCTGTGTGAATCAGGTGGCATACATGTTTAATAAATTATTGCTCATTATTATTATTTATTTATTAGTTTTTTTATCTATTATTTTTATAAATATCTCAAAGCGGCAAATAGTCATTTCTCCTCTTGTTTTCCCTACAATAACAAGCTTGGTAGGCTGAGAAAAAAATTACTGGCCCAAGGCTCCCCAGCCACATTTCATGCCTAAGACAGGACTAGAATTCACAGTCTCTTGGTTTCTAGGCCAGAATCTTAAACAAGAAAAGAAACTGGCTCTTGTTATTATGAATACGTTTTGAGTTTGAAAGGTGAATATTGCCAACAGAAAGTTGGCATGCAGCTATTCTTGGCTTTACATGACAAGCTTCAGAGCAGTTACAGTAGTTCCTAGAGTCAACTGGAAACTTCTGAACCTATATAGGTTGGATTTACCAATTCTCTTTCTAGAAAATGCAAATATACTTAAAAATCACATAATTGGTTAAGAAAGTCTTCTCCTATGTGCTAGACTTTGTGTAATCCCCTTCATGGATTACTGCCTTGTCATGTAGAAGGGGCTTGCATAATTCAATGAAGCTATGAGCTATACCGTGCAAGGCCACCCAAGATGGATAGGTCATAGCAGAGAGTTCTGACAAAACATGATCCACTAGAGAAGGAAATGGCAACCCACTCCAGTATCTTTGCCATGAAAACCCTATGGACAGTACCAAAAGGAAAAAAGATATGACACTGGAAGATGAGCCCCTCAGGTCGGAAAATGTCCAATATGCTACTGGGGAAGAGCAGAGGGCTAGTACTAGTAGTGCCAGAAAGAATGAAGTGACTGGGCCAAAGGTGAAAGGACGCTCAGCTGTGGATGTATCTGGTAGTGAAAGGAAAGTGATGCTGTAAAGATTTTTTCTCCATAGGAACCTGGAATGTAAGATCCATGAATCAAGGCAAGCTGGACGTGGTCAAACAAGAGATGACAAGATTGAACATCGACATCTTAGGAATCAGTGAACTAAAATGGACAGGAATGGGTGAA
Source organism: Vipera berus (assembly GCF_964194415.1). Classification (NCBI taxonomy): domain Eukaryota; kingdom Metazoa; phylum Chordata; class Lepidosauria; order Squamata; family Viperidae; genus Vipera; species Vipera berus. Next base: position 26,743,482 of record NC_138207.1, on the reverse strand, counting down.
TTTAATTCAGTTGACCTTCAGGTATACTACTGCAGGCAAGAATCCCTCAGAAGAAATGGAGTAGCCTTCATAGTCAATAAAAGAGTAGGAAAAGCAATACTGGGATACAATCTCCAAAATGACAGAATGATCTCCATTCGAATCCAAGGCAAGTCTATGTCCCAACCACCGGTGCTGAAGAGGATGAAATTGACCGGTTCTATGAAGCCCTACAGCACCTTATAGAACTAACACCAAAAAAATGATGTCCTTATCATCATGGGAGATTGGAATGCTAAAGTAGGAAGCCAAAAGATAAGCGGAATAACAGGCAAGTTTGGCCTTGGAGTACAAAATGAAGCAGGGCACAGGCTGATAGAATTTTGTCAAGAGAATATGATGGTCATAGCAAACACTCTTTTCCAACAACCCAAGAGACGGCTCTACACATGGACATCAGCAGACGGTCAACACAGAAATCAGATTGACTATGTGCTCTGCAGCCAAAGATGGAGAAGCTCTATACAGTCAGTAAAAACAAGACCAGGAGCTGACTGTGGCTCAGACCATGAGCTTCTCATTGCAAAGTTTAGGCTTAAACTGAAGAAAGTAGGAAAAAGCACTAGGCCACTCAGGTATGAACTAAATCATATCCCTGACAAATATACAGTAGAGGTGTCAATTAGATTTAAGGAATTAAATCTGATAGACAGAGTCCCTGAAGAACTATGGATAGAGGTTTGCAACATTGTACAAGAAGTAGCAACTAAAACCATCCCAAAGAAAAAGAAATGCAAGAAAGCATAATGGCTGTCTGAAGAAGCTTTGCAAATAGCTGAGGACAGGAGGGAAGCGAAAGGCAAGGGAGAAAAAGAAAGATATACCCAATTGAATGCAGAGGAACGTTGTCCATGGGGTCGCGATGGGTCGGACATGACTTCGCAACTAACAACAACAACAGACTTTGTGCAAGTATCTATTCTCCATATGTACTAGATTTTGTGCAAGTATCCATTATAGCAACAGAATGTTGGTCTAAAGATATACAATTCTCTAAGGGAGAAAGATTGCTTGCAATCCATTTTTATTATTCCAGAAAAGAGAAGACAGACAGAATTGAAGTAGATGGATGTGGCTTTGGGTTGGACCTTTAGTAAATAGGTGAGATCCTGATAAAATACTTATTAGTTAAAAAACAAAGTTGGGCAGACATTACCTTATCCATCTCTAAGGCATAGGCCAAATCAGTAAAAGGGTGGTGAAACCTGAAATACGATTTTTTCCATTCATAGTTGAAGACTTGAAATGTGTTTCCAAATAACATCCTTCGCAATTCCTTTGAATGGGAAAAATAGATTTATTTAGCACACCATTAAGCTGGCCAACAATCAAAGAGCTCTTGGAGATGTTATTGAAAATCTCATATATACAATCATTGTAGGACATAATAATAAGAGAGCCAAGCAAAAACAAAAAAGCCCTGGAGCCAAACTATATAGAGATAGAAGAAAAAGCGAAGTAAAATCACTAGCTCACAAATCAATAAAACCATTCTTAAAATGTCATAGAGTAAAGAGCTTTGCCTCTGTTTTATATTAGTTCTTCTAAGCAGCCATGCCAAAACAAGGGAATTCCATGGCATGCAGCTTTTTGTTTTGCAACCTTTGGCAGTGAAAATTGGGCATTGGTTAAACATCTTAAGTCCCAGACAACCAAATAGGGATGGCAATAACCCACAAGTTAGTCCTGGCTGTAGACTTGAAACCCCTTTAAACTGATCCCTTCCAACGCAGTTCATTAAATATAATTTTAGTGGCCTGTCTCCAGAACAACACTACAGCAAGAAAATAAACAGAGGCAGGTTATCTCTAATGTTTAAGAGGTGCTGGAAGTACAATTTCAAACAAATTGTGGTAGTCAACAGGAATAAACAGGTAATATAGCACTGGAGCTAGAGAATGCAAAATCATGGAGATCACAGTAGTTATGTTCCTTTGATTTGCTAGTCTAGGTTAAATTAGATTATAATATATAAGTCTTAGCATGCTATGTGAACCAGGCTATCATATTAAATCATAATATGGTTATTCGTTGAGCATCATTTGTTAGGCAAATAAAACAGTTGTGTTTCATTAATCTTGATTTATATGCTAGTTAGTAGCAGAGGGTGCCAAAAAGAGAAAACCCTTCTTCACCAAAATAACTTATGTAATTTGGTTGTGAGATCCAGTTCTAATGTCTACATTGCTCTATACCTAGTGAGGTATCAGGTTTGTGCATTTCAAGTGATCATTTCCCATAAACATCTGTTTTAATTATTCTAACAGTGGTATACTGCAGTTTGCATCCAAACAGCATGGCTGGATAAGAATTCTCTGTTTCCTTAATTCTGGCAAGATTAAGTTTCAGCTCATGCTTAATTGATAAGATCTGCTTACCAGAGCCATTTCCAATGAGATGGGATGCCCTCCTAGGTCTGATGAAATGATTACAGCTTTGGGGATTGAATATAGAGTATTAAATGGAAACCTGTTCTGTTCTGAGGGTTTTTTATTTTGAGATGTTCCAGCAGCATCTTCTTTATCATTATCAGATTTACAGTCTTGGTATTTCTGAAAAAGATGAAGAAATGGACAAACAGAAACATGACAGCATTTTAACTGCAAGGTAATAACAAGGTTTTCGTATTAATTTCAACCATTGGTTGAAAATTCAATTCTTTAAGATGCAACATCTTTAAAAAGATGACAGTAATTTAAAGGCAAACAGTATTGTTCCTTTGCAGAAAGTACAATTTGTACAATAATAATGTGGGTACTTTGTTAGCTTGAACAAATTTCCTTAGAAGCAAATTCCATTGAAATCTTTGGGATTAGGAGGTTCAGAATGAGCTTTCACAATTACCCCTGAGCTACATATATTGTTCCATTTATAATCTGATTCATGCATTATAATATACAGCAAACTTAACTAGTTAAAAATAATCAACTCCTTGAATTCTCAAGCATACATGGCAGTTTTACTTTCTGTATTAAGAAAGAAAAGACAAATATTTGTCTTACTTACAATTTGATTCCTTTTTACTTCCTCCTGCAATATTTCTATATAACTCAACTTGGAACCTACCCATCTTTTGAGCTGGCTTAGTTTTAGTCTGCTATCCATAGCTAACGGATAGAATGAAAGACGTCACAAGTTATCAAGTGACTGGTGGCACTTAAAAAGGAGAACAGACTTAGTACAATATTCTGAATTACTCAAGAAAAGTGATCTTATTTAGAAATAAATGTCAAAGTAACCATACCATAAGTAATCCTGGAAATAGAGATATGGTCTTCATACAGAAATGTTGAATGATTCTCCAGTTCCCACATAAGTTAATAGTTATTTTAAATAGTTCTTGTTAAATTTGTTTTTTGGTGAAGCCTGATTGTGAGCCATGCAGTATATTTATATGGATAAAGAGTAATCACTGCACTTCTGAACTAAGTAGATCTCAATTTTGCTCTTTGTTCTAAAACAGCCATATGTATGGTTTATACATCCATTCTGTTAATATTTATTCACTTACATAAACATTGGCTGACTCAAAGTATTTTGGTGGATTTTTTTTAAAAAACATGCTCTTGCTCTGATCCAACATAAGGAGTCCATCTATCAAATTTAAAAGTACCTCTAAGTGATTAATGCTGTGCAGGAATGTGCATTTATACATATATTCATACATACCCATCATATTATTGCTTTTCAGAGAAAGCTACATTATACAAAGTTCAGAAAAAGGCAAAAGAAAGTAGCAAAAGAAAGACAGGAAATAAAAAGAACAGGAAATCTAATTAAAACTAGATTATTATTTAAAACTAACCCATTTTTCATCCTTTATTATGAAATTTGTTCATCACTTTCCCCATCTTTAGTAAATAGACTATTAAGATACAGAATTTCATTTCTTTAGGTATAACTTGCAATCTTTTACTCTGTTTCCACCAACAACTATTTTGGCTTTTGATATATTACATTTGATATATTACATCATTGCATCATACAATTCATTTAACATTTGCAAATCATTTATTTATATTTATATTTATTAAATTTTTATACCGCCCTTCTCCCGAAGGACTCAGGGCGGTGTACAGGGAAATAAACATTAAAAAACAAAGTACAAAAGTTAAAAACGATTAAATTATTTATGCCCGATATATACAATAGTTAAAACCATATTAAAACCCAACCCCAAACCCATCAGACCAGGCTGGCTTGCTCAAATAAATAAGTTTTTAGATCCCGCCGGAAGGAGCGAAGGTTGGGGGCAATCCGGAGCTCAACTGGCAAGCGGTTCCACAGGTCTGGCATGCCCACAGAGAACGCCCTCCCCCTGGGGGCTACCAGTCGACATTCTCTGATTGGAGGCACCCTGAGGAGGCCCTCTCTGTGGGAGTGCACTGGACGGAGGGAAGTTGACGCCGGCCACAGGTGCTGCCGTAGGTAATCCGGACCCATGCCATGTAGGGTTTTGTAGGTCATTACCAGCACCTTGAATCTCACCCGGAGGGCAACTGGCAGCCAATGCAGCTCGCGGAGCAAAGGTGTAACATGGGAGTATCAGGAAACTCCCAACACAACTCGCGCGGCTGCATTCTGCACCAGTTGAAGCCTCCAAGTGGTCTTCAAGGGCAGCCCCATGTAGAGAGCATTACAGTAGTCCAAATGAGAGGTCACGAGCGCATGAGTGACTGTACGCAAGGCATCCCGGTTCAGATAGGGCCGTAACTGGCGCACCAGGCGAACCTGGGCAAAGGCCCCCCTAGTCACAGCTCCTATATGATCTTCTAAAGAGAGCTGTGAATCTAGGAGGACCCCCAAGTTGCACACCCTATCTACGGGGGGCAATAACTCACCCCCCATAGCAAGAGATGGAGTAATCTGAATTTCCCCGGATGCCGGCATGAACAGCCACTCAGTCTTGTCAGGGTTGAGCTGAAGCCTGTTCTCCTCATCCAGACCCGGACCGCCTCCAGGCAACGGGACATCACGTCGAGGGCATCACTGGGGTGGTTTGGGGTTGAAATGAAAAGCTGGGTATCAACAGCATACTGATGATACCCAACTCCAAAACCACGAATGATCTCACCCAGAGGCTTCATATAGATGTTGAACAGGAGAGGCGAGAGGACCGATCCCTGGGGAACTCCACAAATGAGAGGCCTCAAGGTCGACCTCTGCCCCCCTGCCAACACCGACTGCGAACGTCCCAGAAGGTAGGAGGAGAACCACTGAAAAACTGTGCCTCCCACTCCCAACCTTCTGAGATGCCGCAGCAGGATACCATGGTCGATGGTATCGAAAGCTGCTGAGAGGTCTAACAGGACTAGGACAGAGGAACAACCCCTGTCCAGAGCCCGCCAGAGATCATTCACCAGCGCGACCAATGCCGTCTCCGTGCTGTACCTGGGCCTGAAACCCGATTGGTACTGGTCCAGATAATCAGCTTCCTCCAAGAACAAAGGGAGCTGATGCGCCACCACGCTCTCAACAACCTTCGCAAGAAAGCGAAGGTTGGAGACCGGACGAAAGTTGTTTAATACTGCTGGGTCCAAGGCAGGCTTCTTGAGGAGGGGTCTCACCACCGCCTCCTTCAAGGTGGCGGGAAAACTACCCTCACTCAAAGAAGCAGTTATCACTGCCTGGAGCCAGCCTTGTGTCCCATCCCGGGCCACATAAACCAGCCAGGAGGGACACGGGTCCAATAAACACGTGGTGGAGCTCAGCTTCCCTATGATCCTGTCCACGTCTTCAGGAGTCACAGGGTCGAACTCCTCCCAGATAACATCGACAAGACTGCCCGTGTCCTCATCGTCAGACTCTGCCCAGTCGGAGTCCAAACCAGTCCGAATCCGAGCGATTTTGTCCGACAGATATCGGCTAAACTCCTCGGCACGACCCTGCAAGGGCTCCTCCAACACCTCCTGATTAAGGAGGGAGCGAGTTACCCTAAACAGGGCGGTCGGGCGATTATCTGTGGACGCGATGAGTGTAGCAAAGTGGTTAGACCTTGCCACCCTCATCACCGCAAGATAAGATCTCGTGAACGACCTTAGTCTCAACCGGTCGGATTCAGATCAGCTGGACCTCCAACAGCTCTCTAGGCCCCGTCTCTGACGCTTCATCTCCCGGAGCTCCATAGAGAACCATGGAGCCCATTGGGATCTGCACCGGGTCAAGGGCTGCATGGGTACAACTCGGTCGAGTGCCACTGTGGCTGCCTTTTCCCAGGCTTCCACTAGGGCATCGGCCGAGCTGTGGGCAAAGGAGGCAGGTGGGGACCCAAGCGCTGCCTGGAACCACTCAGGGTCCATTAAGCGCCTAGGGCGGAACCATCTCGTTGGTTCAACAGCCCCACGACGGGGGGTGGCAAAATGGAAGACCAGCCGCAGGAGATGATGATCGGTCCATGACAGGGGTATAACAATTTCAATTTTATACCAGCAAAATGGCATCATCTGTATTCAAAGTACACATGTGTTCCTGTCTCCATGAACACAACTGTAACATTATCACATATTAGACTTGTTTGTTTAATGTTATTATAGGTTAACGAATTATAATTTATTTATAGAGTCCCAATACATTTATCTATAAATACATTAAACAAACATGCTAACATAACACATTATTTCCTGCTCAAAACCATTTGCTAGGCATTCTGTTTTACTCTAAAAAATATTACCCTACTGCATTCATCAACCAATGTTTAATTCATGCAAAAATTTCCATAATTCAAGCCTATTCAGTTCTTCATATGCTTCTCTAAATTGACAAATATACAATATTCATATATTTCTCACTGAACTGCTGAAGAGTTAAATCTGGTCTATGACCTCCTTTTAGGTGTAAATCTGCACTGTTTGCCCAACTATTGGTATTGTTACTACTTATACTTATTAAGTCAGAAATCTGTAAAATTCCTGCCCAAGAATATTTAATAAATTAACCCATGTGTAGTTTTTCTATTGCCCCATATTATCTCCCCCCCTTTCTTTTTTTTAATTTTTACAAAGGAACAATAATGGCATTCTTCCAACAAAAAGGGATGGATCCTGACATTGTAGGCTGAGAGAGCATGACTGGCTGAAAGTCACCCAGCTGGCTTTCATGCCTGAGGTAGAAGTAGAACTCATAGTCTGCCTTAACCACTAGACCAAACTGGGTCTCTAATCCACTGTAATTCACTGTACATCTACATTATTTTATTATTTTATCAATCATTTTTTTCATATTTCCAGTTAGCACAACTCATAGAATCAAACAGCCATAGAATTGGAAAGAATCTTCAGGGTCATCTAGTCCAACCCATGCTTTATTTCCAGGGAAGGAAAAATCATCGCTTCATGTGGAACCTCCTGTTCTACTGCCTGGGAGTTTATACCACCAGGAAATTTCTCTATGCACCTTCTGGTAATTGAAAATCTTTCTTTCAATTGTCTCTCTTGTAGACTGAATGAACCCAGATACTTTAACCATTCATGTACACTTGGTTTACAAACCCCTCATCTTCATGGTACCCTTGTTTTGAACTCATCTAATTCATCACTATCCTTTTTGATGCCCAGAACTGGACACATTATTCCAAATAGGGTCTGACTGGTTCAAAGTAGAGTGAATAGTTACTGTGATCAGGACCAATGTTTTTGTTAATTAACCCCAGATAAGCATTTGCCTTTTGGCAGCTGCATTACACTGCAAGCTAAAGTTTAGCTTGTGGTTGATAAGGACACTGGATACTTTTCACATGTGCTATTGCCAACATGAGTCTCATGCATTCTATAGAATCACCCTGTGATAAGATGGAAGGTCAAAACATTTAATAAATAAATAAACAAATTTTGCAACATTTATTATTAACATATTTCTGCTTTCAATTTTTCCTTCCAAAATGAAGAATTTTACAGTTTTCCTTGAATTCCGTGCTGTTCATTTCAACCCACAATTCAAATATCTAGATTTTTAAAAAATCTCTTCCTGTTAAAGTATTACCCAGCTGCAGCAATTTTGTACCATCTGCAGAGCTGATAAGGAACTCCTTAATGGCCTCATTTCAGTCACTGATGAAGATACCGAATAGCTTAGAATCCATTACACATTCTATGGCACTCCATTTGATATCTCCCTCCTAGCTGAAATGGAACTATTAACAAGGATGCTTGGGTACAATATCTTAGACAATTATCACTCCATCAACAGTAGTATCATCTAGCTATGCTTTACTATTGTATTAAGGAGCATATCATGAGCAACTTAGATGAAAGTTTGGCTGAGGTCCAGGTACAATACGCATATGGTTTTCTGATCTACTAAAGTAGTAATGCTACTGAAGGTAAATCCAGCATGACTGATTTGCAACTGAACCTTTACTAGCTCCTACATATACGACTACATCCAAATATGCTGATGGGGTCTTTTCTCACCTTTTCTTTTTTCCTATTTTTTCCATCTTGGGTTTGTACAAGCTCTCTGGAAGTTCTCAAACATATGAGAGTTAAAATGATTCCAAGATCATCTTCACTATTTCCTTCATTTAAGTTAGCTAAATTGTTTCTTGCTCTCTATCCTAAGCTGTACATCTATCCTAAGCTGCTATTTTCTCCTTCATCCAGTGCAGAATGAAAATAAAGCTAGTGCTCTATTTCTCTTCAGAGAGAATACAGGCACAAAATAGAAGTTAAGGAATTCTATGTTCTTATCATTACCTATTACTAATTCATACTTTCTCCTCACAATGGAACTATAGTCTCTGGCTGTCCATTTGTTTCTAACGTAGTCAGAGAACACTCTGTTGTTTTCAATATCTCTTGAAGCCTCAGCTCATTCTGAAATTTGGCATTTCCAACAAAATTCCTACATATTATGGACACTACCTAGTATATATTTGGTTATAAGCCTATCCTTCCATTTCCTGTAGAAGGAGGGGTTTATTTCTCTTCAGCATTTGAGAGAACTGTGTATGTATCTCATTATCACTATTGTATACCACTTTGAAAGAAGTGCATCAGATGCAGAAAAGCTTCATCTACATTTTTTGCTTGCCCAGAGCGGTCTTTAATAATGGCATTACTTTTCTTTTTCTCTTCTTTTATTCTCACCAAAATCTGTCTGTCTGTCTGTCTGTCTGTCTGTCTGTCTGTCTGTCTGTCTGTCTGTCTGTCTGTCTGTCTCTCTCTCTCTCTCTCTCTCTCTCTAGCACAAGCATCTTTTTCTGTTGAGCCTGTTCCTTCCAAAGGCATTTGTCAATCACGGGCATCCTGCTGCTACATTTCAGTCAAGCCTATCACAACATACTGGTCTTCCTGACTACACACACTTCTGTGAACTCTATAATGGAATTCTTTTCACATTTTTTTCAAGCAGCTTTCATATCCTCTTTCTTTACATCCAATTCATCTGTTTTCTATTACATCTTCATACAAGACTCATACTTTCTCCTTTGGCAAACATTTTGTTTCCCTTTCTCCCATATCATTTTCTCAAGATGCTTTCCTGACAATACCAAAATTCTGACCCACATTCAAAACCTGTAATCAACCTTTCTATTTGTTTACAAAAATAGATCTACACTTAAACCAAGATTTCAAAACATCAGACAAGAAAGTAGATATTTAACATTCATCAAGTTCTGATTTTTTTCTCTCCCATCCACTTCTGTTGCCTAACAGAATAATTTCTTCCTTATCACATTTATTCAGAATGCTGCACTTTTCCCCCCAAAATATACCCAACTCTTCCTCTTTTTTTGCCAACAACAGGACTGAAATATAAACCATCCCAGTTATGATTTCCCACTTTCATGCATATACATAACCTAGATGACCAAGTCATACTTTTTGAAGTACATTTTAGTTTCTTCATTCATAATTAAAATCACGTTCACTTTCAGGTTGACTTTAGTGATGACAGCTACTTTTTTGCTGTATTATTTTTTAAAAATAGTTTTTATTAAAAGATTTTATAACATAATAAGAATTACATTAAAAAATAAAGTAAATGTGAAAAAGAAAAGAGAGGAAAAGATGAGACAAAGAAAAAAGGGATAGAGAAAAATAATAAAAGATCAGAAAACATGAATATGTATATGATATGTTTGTGTGTGTGTGCTTGCATGTGTGCACGCATGTACCTGTGGCTTCTAATCTTCTTATTGGCAGTTATGCATACAATTCTAATCAAAACCCTCTCAGTGAAATTCCCTTTCTTTTTATGCAAAATGTCCATATGTGACTTTTTACTGTATTGTTGATTACAGACTGGGCATTGATTACTTTTTAACTATCATTCTTAGACCACAAATATTACAGATAGGGGCTCTGTCTTATTTGTAAAAATAGAACCATAAATATGTTGATTCAGTGCTGGGGAAGGGCAGAATTGTGTAATTATCCTAACCACATCTATATTTTTAGAAAAACAAATGTCTACTTTACTTTAAGGATACTTTAGAAATTGATATAGAAAAACTGAATTACATTTTTCTCTCTTAAAATGCACTAGTGATAATACATAAGATATCTAAACTTACAAAAATTAAAAAACAGCCCTGTGTGAAAACATTTTTGAGTGCCCATTTGAATAATTTCTTTGATTTATTGCACAAGTCAAAACTCTCATCATCTCCTTTATATTCACAAGCTATTTTTATGAGTAGTTGTTGATGGCTAGATTAATCTACTGATACATTCAATTTTATGTAAGATCAAAGATCAACCTGATCAAAATACTGGAAAGGCATGGCGGACACTTACCTGAAAGGTTCTGTGACTGATCTCCAATCTATGAAGGAAAACACAGTTGAAAATAACCATCTAGCAAATAAATAGCTTATGCATGCATAACCATAAAGATTACCATTCTATATCAAACCACTTCACCTCTTAGTACAGTCATAGAAGTACATAGGGAACGCTCCAGTACTACACACGTTTACAAAAAAATCTTCATAAATGATGTGGGTCTTATTTCATAAAAACCTGACCTTAAAGCAATCTAATTTTTAGTACTCATAAAATTATAAAGAAAAAAAAACCTTACCCACGAATGTTGAAAATCTTTCTCCACTTGTCTAGATCTGCTATTTTGCCGGATATCTCTTCTAGCTCCATTTGGACTGAGCTGCACACATCACTAGATGCTTCCTTGTCCATCTGTTTGCTGCACAAAACTATGTATTTTCACCATTAGCGATAAGCTTCCCAGGACATAACAATACTGTATCCTCTTTTATATAATTACCTATCAGAAATGGTTTGAACCTAGGTTTATACCAAAGAACCTTGCCCCCTTTTCTGTCTCATTACACTTACTGTAAACTTAATACGAATGCATTGCAATTAATCTTTCATTAGAGTTGTACATAGCCCTGTGTTTTCTGCCCGTTGTATATATAGCATAAATGTTTAATGTAAGACACAGATTTATATAAAAACAGGCTGCAATTACATACGCATTTCAGGGAAATTGGATCCAGTGAAGAAGATTGACAGATTACTTTCATACCACTGGGCAGGTGGCAGCATATGTGAGGATTAATGCTTTATTCAGTTTGCTGGTAGCAGAATGAAACCAAAATTGTGCCTTATAACATGAATAGCCAATAGTGAAAAATGTATTTCACAAAGTTCTCTTTATAAGACAATGTCACATTTGAGAAGTGAGAAATTTAACCTGAAGATAATGTTGTCTTTAATGAATATCCCTTATTGGCAGGGATACAGTACATGATATATCCAGTTCTACATGACATATATGTTAATATTACACATAAGGTTAAACTGTGAACAATGCTATATTTCCCACTTCCAAATATTAGCATTCTTTTTCCCTTTTTTAGATTAGTTTTAGTTATCTGGCATCTCTGTCAAATCTTTGTTGATGTTTCAAGAAAACTTATTTAAATGCTTGATTACATTAGGTCATCATCTGTAAGATTACGATGATGGCGGTGTTGGTATTGGTGATAGAAATAGGCTATTGTACATTTTAAACTAGAACAGACATGTATCATGACATCTGAGTTCTTAGATTTATCTAGTAGATGAGTCATCTAGAAAACAAGTTACTGGTGACTAATATGAAGCTGATGCTTAATTATGAAATTGTGAATATATTACATATTTAGTTCTTTATTTTAAAAAGACAATAAAGCAGCAGGTGCATCAGATCTTTTATCTAATCAAGTTTTTTTGTCTAAACATTTTCTGTATTTTCACTGAGTAAAATATACCCTCGAACAATATGATATGCCTGGACCTGATACCACCATTATTTAATCATTTGCCTGGTGATCCAGTACCAGATGAAGTAACCTAACCCAAAAATGTGGGTGCAGATTCCTGCCCAACACAGGGCAGCATTCAACTCCCCAACCTCTGTTTCATTGTCACTTTTTCAACCTTGTCAGACAGAATTTTGCCAAATACCTCCCCAGGCACACTTACTCTTATTACCTTTCCCTTTGTATGGGGAAACAATAATGGTATTACTTTCAAGCTTCAGGCACAAATGCAATCTTTATTCACATGAAACAAGCCACTTCACAAGGAAACCAAGGAAACCACAAGAATTTTTAACAGGTAGGATATTGGTTATTTAGAACTCTTTGGGGATGCTATTTCAGAGGTCAGGTGCCTACTTCCTGGGCCCCATCAGGTGACATTGTTTGACTAATGGGATTTAGAGTATGTCCACTCTGTCCAATTGTATAGCATGGGCAGGACATAGGATATCTTGGAAATGTGTGCATTTGTCTCTTAAGTTTGGGTTGTCTACAAGCCGTTCGTTTGTTTTCTGGCATGTGTTTTGGCACAGAAAAGAATAAAGTAAAAATCAATATCTGCAGAGGAATGGGATGTCAGAATGACACCAACAGCTTTAGGGCTGCCTCTTTGGAACATGTGTCATGGCCTGAAAGGGTGAAACTTACACTGCAATGCTACAATGCCATTTTCATGAATGTAATGTAATGAAAGTAATGAGTTTCTATGGAAAGGACAGGACAGGACAAGATTATTATGGTGAGCAGTAAAATAAACTTCATGAGAAAAGCCTATAATTTCAGAATAAGTAAAATGATAATGGCCTTCACTGAACATCTAGATGAAGCATCACTGGAGTTGTTTTAAAGCACGTTACAAACTCAAGTCTGAGCTGCAATTGGAGAGCAAATAATTCTTGATCTGTTTTGCTGTTGCTGTCTTTAGGGAAAAAAATCTGGGAGTACTTGGAATGTCCAACTTGGGAGAGAAGAAATTGCTCTTACTATCCTAGTTTCTTTCTTTGCTTAATAAACTTAATGCAAATTTCCTTCATAAATTGGATGAAAAGAGAGGAAAATATAGAGCTGCCCAGACTACTCTTGCTCTCACTATTGTGCATGATATCTACAATTGCTTCCCATTAACTCTCTTTCTATATATATCTTACACCCTTCCATGTTGGGCTGTCTCTGCATATAGTGGGAAGCAGAAACAGCATACACTGAATGGCACAACCAAGTAGCTGGCCTTGTGTACAGGAACATCTGTACAGAATATGGACAGGGCTGTCCTAAGTCTTGATGGGAGATTCCATTGAAGAAGAAAATAAGAGGGCTAAGGTCCTGTGGCATTTCCAGATCCAGTTCCAGACAGACGAGGTATTGTCAATCAATGAGACATTGTGGTAGCAGGTAAAGACCCAAAGATAGCACTGGTGATATATGTAGCAACAACAGGAAGATAGGAGTATGAGAAACTGGAGAAGTGCCAGGGCCTGACGGAGGAACAGGAGAGGATGTAAAAGTAAAGTAGTTTTAGTGGTGGTAGGAACACTCAGACTGTGAATCCTAAGTGGGAGAAGCTCCAGGAGTGACAAAATCAGAGCTGTCTGTCCAGAAGAGTGCGTATACTCGCTTCTTACCCTTACACTGTATCTTTCTCAATTTCAGGTCCTCTATCAGGTTCTGTGCAAGGGTAAGAAGGGAGTATACACACATAAGGGTAAGAAGGAACACTCCCACCCATCCACCCACCCACACCTGTATACATAGACATATGTACATATAATATAAATCTGGATAGGGTATGGTTAGAAGGCTGCCTTCAGTGTGGGAGAGTGGGGTTCAATCTAACCTACCTTACTTGTAGAGTCCTTGGGCAGAACCCCCTATGCTTCATCAGCCTATCTCAAAATAGGAGAGTCACATAATCAGATGTCACCCTGATTAACAAGGTTTGCATCTGATGTCTAGGAACCAGGACAGTCTGATGGTAAATGAGCTATTGGACCAAGCTATTCATGGACAAGACAACCAAAATGGTTGGAATGCTACTATAATAGTAGACCTAATGAGAGGGGATATATGAAATGTATGAGGCAACTATGGAGGAGAGAAAACCTGCATCCACATTCTGAGAAATAGCTACTGTAGTTACCCAATGCTTCAACTTAGTGAAGAGGAAGATACTCTCATTACGTGAGATAGACCTACTACACATTACATCCCATATTCAAGAAGAACAACTGGATGTACAGCCAACCCCTGAAGTTGGAACATCACTAGCACCCTCTCCATTACAAAGCACAACAGCTGATATGAGGCATAAGATCATAGATAAGCTAGCTACAATCAACCCACAAGACCAGTTACCAAGAGTCAATAGAGAAGTATCATCAGATGCCCTCACAACAATCCCTACTGCCACAATAAATTAAACCAATAAACTGGTATACACTACAGCTGCTGTCATTCTGGATAAGCTTAGCCACACAATAAAGAAGAACAGCAGTACAAACCTCTCCAGAAAATGAGGCTGGAGGCTAAGATCAAGGCAACTCAGAGAGAGGTTAGTAACTGGTGGAATTATAGAAAGGTATGAAGATAAGACTTGGCTACTGGAAAAATACATGGGCCTGACTCTGTTTTAAGCCCTCAAGACTGCTAAACAAAGGCTCACAGCAGTGGCTACAAGGCTAGGAGAAACATTAGAGAAACAGAAGTCAAGATGTCTTGTTCTCCATAGAACCATCCAAGGTATATTCCCAACTGTAGGGCAATAATATAGTAACAGCAGTGTCACCAACAGCAGTTAGCCTAAGCACACAATCATTCCTTTAAATTAAATGGACTATAATATAAATATTGGTTTTATACTCACACTCCCTTTCCTGCTTCCTGTTAGAGAGATTTCTATTTGCTGTTTACTGTGGCATTGCAACCAATTACGCAAACCTTCTTCATTTTTAGCTTCTCTTTCTTCTTTCTCAACTACTCCATTGATTTTACTTTTCCTACTTGCCAATTGATGTCCAAGGAAGGGACCAAAATTTTCTATCTCCATTCTGCTAAAAGCTACATCTGCATTTTCATCATAATTTGCCACCAGTCTTTAATGTTCACTCGGGTGCTGTCCGGCCATTTGTGGAGTTGTCACCCTCCCCTTCGTTTCTGTGGAAATGTCAACACTTTCCTCACCTTTCAGATTTATATTGAGGAATATAGCAATAGGTAAATAATATTGTTTACTATTACTGTTCAGTTACATTTCCCAGTTACTTCCTCTTTGCAGAACATGCTTAAGGAGTGCAGAAATAAACTTCATTTCAGTTGTAAAATGGAAAAAAGGTTTGACAACATAATCTGATAAAATCATCTCTAGTTAGACGGCAAGCTCAACATTCTAGCAGTCTCAAAGTAACAACTTAGTTCACTGCTTCCCAGGAAATGCTTGCTTGCAAGCAAGCCTTGATTTTTCAAATTCCATGACAAGATGCAGTATCAATTGTTTGAACTACTGTAGGAAAACTAATAACTCAGCTAACTTCCTAGAGATTGTTGCCACTCACAGATAAACCAATGGTTATTTCAGGGTATATGATTTGAAGGTGGCTGCAGTCACCTCCAGTCCTACTACTATATAACTACATGTGATATTTTTAGCTATTTTTTGTGGCACCTGGCAAAAACTCTTTGAAAGAAACACTTCTAGCCTCTTGCTAAAGCACCATAGTTTATCTTGGCCTGCAGTAGAAAAAAGAGGAAAAGAAAATGGATTTCAAAAAAAGGAGAGAATGATACTCCCACTATTTCTTAGTCTAGTTCCTGTTTCAGCCCTACACCTTTTTAACATGTGATGTCAGTATAAAGAAATTTATCCTCTGGGAAATCAGTCCTCAGTGGAAAATGAGCATCCCTCAGCACTAATACAAGAGCTGTTTTATTTTTATTTATTTTATTTATTTTTATTTTTATTCCATTTATATCCCGCCCTTCTCCGAAGACTCAGGGCAGCTTACAAGCTTAGCAGTAGCCTTCATTCTATGTATATGCCTGCTTATTAGGGCTTTCACACACCCCCCAAGCGGCATTATTACAAAGTCAGCTTAATTGCCCCCAACAATCTGGGTCCTCATTTTACCTACCTCGGAAGGATGGAAGGCTGAGTCAACCTTGAGCCTGGTGGGATGCGAACCTGCACTAATTGCAGGCAGCTGGTGTTACTTAAGGAGGCATTAGCCCACTGCTCCACCAAGGCTCTTTTAAGGCTCTGCTATCAGTATAGTGCTTCTGATTTGGTAATAAGCCTAATGAGATGGGACAATAATGGGGGACAAGATTCTCTGAAATACAACTTCATCACAGTATTGATTTTTTTCTGTCCTGTTTAGCCACAGGAAGTTGGCAGAACTAGAATGATTAGAGTAGAGATAGGAGCTTTTAATTCCCTCACTGTAAAGTCCTATGTCTACTAAATTTGGCAGAATCATGAACTGTCTACCTCATTCTGATACAATAACTTCATTTCCATGATTTTGTGGCAATAGCTCAGGAAAGAGGGAACAATACAGCCAGTTTGGACTAGTGGCTAAGACACCAAAATAGATATCAGGAAATTGTGCATTTGAGGCCTATTTTACGCATGAAAGGTAACTTTGGTTCGATCATCCTCTCTCAGCCCAACCCACCTGACAAAGTTGTTGTGGGAAAATAAGAGGATGAAGGACTATTAGACATGTTCGCCTGCCCCTGCTGTGCTGGTATTTCCTGTGTGTGCTTAACAGCATACACTACATCGCCTCTTTGAATTGTTTAGAAAAATAATAAACTTGGGATAAAAAAAAAATATATATAAAAGTTTTGTAACTAGATGGGAAAGGTTCGGGACCCTGGACAGTACCCTTGGATTTAGAGATTCTTGAATGATGTTTATTAAGAGTTATGACAGGTGATCCTGCAGGAATCCTAAGGAACCATAAAGAAAGACAAATAAGCCCAATACAACTCTGAAGCAATAGGTAGATTTTTATATTTTGGGCAGAATAATCCTTCTCAGAACCACAGAATTGAATCTGCTTCTTTAAAAAGCCAGCACTTATTTTTTTCTGCAGCTGTCAAGGGACCTTCCAAACCTCAAAATGTTTCCATTCTGAATTCCATTTATTTTGATTAATAACTTCCTAGGATTCTCAGCTTGAGATTCCCTTAGATTTCCTAGCATTTTTAGTCTGAATCCACAACAAAGCTCAGGTTTTCTTTCACCTGAAAAGTCCTCAAAATGTTGGGACAGAAGCATTAGTGAGCAGCTGAAAGAAGGTCACCTTGACATAATACTATTTCCATGTTGCCAGGCTGAGGAGACAGAACATTTTTATTAGTCTACTTTTTATAAAGAGTCACTCTTTTGGCATTCATATGAGTAAAGAGCAAGCTAATATTTTTTTTGGTCTCCGTTTATTTGCAAGGCTGTAATAAACCAAGAAATCTTGAGGAATATCTATGAGAATTTCATCAGCTTTGTAATACTATTTGTAATATTTGTAATAATATTGTACTATTGATTTACTCTGATAAAATGTGAGTTTATATCTTTGGCCAAAATGCACCATTTTTTCTTTACCAAACCACATTGGTTATGTTGTATTTGTATGATGAGTTTATTTATGGTTAACAGTGGTTTAATAAATAACCCAACTGCTGATATTGAACCATAAACCTGAATATATGGGTAGAGTTCACACATTATTTTATTATCTTTACAACAATTTTATTGAAGTTTACAAATACAAAGATAAAAGATTAATACAAACTAAGGAAAATATATAAAGAAAAGAAAAAGTTCAAAGTGATTGAAAAAAGAAAAGAAAAATAAAATATATAAAAGATGATTCCCCTCTCCCTCTAGACAAGTATAAACTTAACACCTTCTCTTGTACTTCAGTTAAAAACCCTTCTTGTTCCAATATCTTAGGCATTAAACGAATTATAAAAACTCATCATTCAGTTGTAATCAGCAAAAGTCTAATCAGCAAAAGAGACATCAGAAATATTAACATACCTATTTTAAGCTTAATAAAAAAATCCCTTTTCAAATCTAATATTGTTCTAAGAAACAAAGTGAAGAGTCTCACTTTGACCTCATCATTCAATCCTGGTCAAAAAGAAATCCCATTAATAACTACCAGAAACCACAACTTATATATTTTAATCCTGATCAAATCAATTCGCTTTGTAGATATTCTGTTTAATTTTAAAAAGTTTCATCCATATTCCCATTAAGTAATGTCCCACAGGTTGATTTCTTATTTTCTGTTTATCCCTTCTTAGAAACAGTTTCCTTTGTTTCATACATTCCTTTTAGAAATCTGAGATAAGAAGGCCTTCCACATTTCTCTTTATTATTTATTATTTGTAAGTATCTTTAATTATTAAGACATCAGCTGGGCTTATTTGTAAATCATTTTATCATCTTTTTCCATATCACTTACACTCTGGCATTTTGAAGTCCATTTTCACATCTACAGTATCTTTTTTCACATCATTTTTGTAATCCAGCACCTTGTTTGAATTCCAATTCTGTACTCCAATCTGTATCTCTATTTTATCCAATAAAATTTGTTGTTGTTGTTATATAGCCTTTTCTATAGAACTTCACCTACAAGCTAAACATCCTGAATTCACACCTGGCTAAATTGTTTCCCACAACAATAAGGCTTTCTGTGTTCAGACCAACAATACAAGTAAGTGATTTACTTAATCGTTTTTTGTTGTATTTAGGACTTATATTTGGTTGTTTTAACAATTATTATCTAGTCTTGTACTGCAATTCAATATTTATTTATTGGTTGTTTTTTAGTTTATAGTTTAGTGTGATGTGCAGCCTCTGACATTATGATTTAGTATGTTATAGGAACCAGACCACTTAATGAGAAGGAAGGACTCACTGGAGAAGAGCCTAATGCTGTGAAAGATTGAGGTTTAATAGAAGAATGGGACAACAGAGAATGAGGTGGCTGGATGGAGTCACTGAAGCTGTAGGCGTGAGCTTAAATGGACTCCAGAAGATGGTAGAGGACAGGAAGGCCTGGAGGAACGTTGTCCATGGGGTCGCGATGGGTTGGACATGACTTCGCAACTAACAACAACAACAAGGAACCAGACTATTGTTTTACTTGAGATACGCTTTATGACAACCTTTTCCAATAGGGTACTGTTCAGATGTGTTGTCTCTAATTCTTATTATACTACATAGTCCAGTTATCTTAGGATGGTGATTTTCTGATATAGGTATTGGAATATGCTGGGGGAAGAAATAAATTGATACACAAAAATATATGAAGATGTCCATGTCCATTTTGGAAATAGTACCAACTATTGGAACTAAAATCATAAACATGAGAATAAATGTGGAATAACAGAATAACAGAACAAAAGAAAAATAAGATAAAAATGACAGAGATATACTAACCAAAATTTCTTGTGACACATAATACTAACATATAAGATGAATTAGAATAAGTTCCAGCACAGATATTTTATTTTCTTCTGTTTTGAGCATTTTTTTATTGACAATTATTTGAAGCTATAGTATAGGGCATAACAGATAGTATTTATTTATGAAGCATAAAATTCCATATGAGAAAGATCAAATCTGAAATTAAAGGATAATAGTGAAAATTAAAAGAAATATTTTAATAAGGAAAGAAAAATATTACAACTTTACTGTATCCATAGTTTAGTACATATGGGCCCAGAGCTCCCAAATATGACATTAAACAGAAGGTACAAACATCTTTGGTAGTTCATAAAAAGTATTTCAGTTAAAAATTAATGATAGAACATTAATTTCTAACATAAATAGAATAGAAATAACACAGCATGGCACACAATAGATGTTGTCAATGAACACAAGCTGCTTGACAACTACAGAAGGGATCCATTTATGGTTAACTCTCTATTTGTGAAAATAAATTTCTTTGAGGTGAGTTGAAAATACTGGATGCCAATTATAATGCCTGATTTCAAACTGGCACTTTTCATTTTTATTGGAAATGTTGATTGATTCTTGATTTTGCACACAATTTTTCATCTCTAACATTTCAGCAGCTCAATTTCGAAACTCTGTGTGACTTGCTGCTGAAATAATGGTTTATGGCTAGATGTTTTCAATTTTAATTCTTGAGCCATTAGTTCTTTGAAATAAAAGCTGAGATGATTGCACATACTTCAAATATATTTCAAAGTATGTACAATACTTTGAAATATTGACGATACCTCTAAACAAACACTATTGAACATAATTTGCAAATAGGAAATAAGCAAGTTCTGTTATAGATTGCTGCATGTGTTCTGTTTTGCATTCTTTTTGTATTGCTGTGATGAAAAGTGATAATCTAATGAAAATAATATTACTGATTAAAGCCCTTAATACATTCTGTTTGCTGGTATCTTGTGTATGTTTTTGCCTCAAAATACGCTTGTAAAAACCAACCTTTTAAATATGTGTAAGCTTTGCATCTTTTGGGAAAAAAGCCAAGATGAATTATTTGCATAAATCAAGATTTAAGGTATGTTTAGTACATTAGATCCATCGCTCCATTTGGTGCCTCAGAATTTTTTGATTTTGAAAAAGGAAACTCAAATCCAGTCAGGCGTATAAGCAGAATATTTATAAAGTGTACTAATGAGCACACCAGGATGATCCAGAAGGATTTTGCAAACTTCTCACTGTGAGTTTTAAAAATAAAACTTCCTTCTTTATAATTAGCTATTTTCTCAGAGAGATGGTGGATTTTGACTTCTGAAGAAAACAGTATCAAAATAAGAAAGCCACAAGAAACTGAAAAAAAAAGAAATGCAAAATTAATATTTAGTCAATTTTTCAATCTAATTCTGCAACATTTGTTGTTATACTTCAACATTTAAACATTACCTCTCCAGCCTATTTTTTTCCTCTGAGACGTTGGGTCCCAGTTGAATCCAATAATTAATAAGAACAGATAATTATAACTTGCTTTTGTTCCATGTTTTCTCCACCTTTTCTCTAAATAAATCAGTTTAAAATCCACACTCAACTGAGTTTTACCTGGTCTGTGTAGCTTGCCAGCTTCATCTGACAGATCCCCTAACTTGCTTTATTTGGGACTTACTTGGATTAAAATGAGTGTTCTAATCCATGTATTAAAGGGTGAACATGCTAACTCTAGCTTTTTTCTCCTTTATAAATTAAATAAAGCTCCCCCAAATCTGTTTGTACATGAAAAATAAAACTTATTAATCTGCTTGAATGGTAATATTTGTTGAACTATTTCTTTCACACTGCTTATAAAGTGAGTGTGCTTGTTGAGCTAATTCTATTTCTTGTTGCTTGAGACAGACATAAATGGCTCTTTCTCCTAAGAGCATAAACTAGGGATATAATGTATTATATATGCACTAGATCTCTGTTCAAAGATTCTTCAGAAAGGTAATTAGGAAGTTTTGTGCCAATCTAGATGATGCTTCCAGCATCCCACAGTACAACGTGGTCCAAAATGTTGCATAGTCCTGTCCCTGTGTCTGGAAGCTGTAAGGGTCTGGATGGGTTGCAATGGGTTTCAATTCAATCCAAGCAAGAATGAGTGCTTTGGGTATTTGGTAAGGTTTTTCCACTGTTGGTCCTGGATGGGCTGGTCCACTCTGCCCTAGATGGACTGGGTGGCTTTTTCTGGAAGAGCAGGTAATAGATGCAGCCAGAAGGACTTTTGCACACCTTAAGGTTGTGTGCCAGTTGCATCCATTCCTGGATCAGGAAACTTTGCTCACGGTCACTCATTCCCTTGTAATCTCTCATCTGAATTACTGCAATGAGTTCTACATGGAGCTGCCCTTGAAGAGCATTATGAAGCTTCAACTGGTGCAGAATGCAGCTGAATGGAGAGTAAAGGATGTCATATATTTGACACATGTAACATCACTGCTTTGTGAGGTGCATTAACTGCTGGTGTGCTTCTGGGTGCAATTCAAGGAGCTGGTTATCACTTTTAAAGCTCTGTCTTCTCCTAGTTCAGGCATGTCAAACTGCCAGCCTGCGGGCCGGATGTATCATGCCAAAACCGTACCCACCCCAATGGGAAAAAGTTCCGATACGTCATGCAACATCATGTGATGTCGTGAGTTTGACATGCCTGTCCTAGTTGTTTCTACACATCCAATTTGGTCCAGCTTATGGGTTCCATCAGCCAAGGAATGTTGGCTGGCAGGGAGAAGGAAACATGCCTTCTCTGCTGTAGCCCCTGCCCTCTGGAACATTCTCCCCCCTCGGAGATTAGCATGACCTGATCCTGTTGACCCTTTGTAAGCTATGAAGACCTCATTCCCCCCCCCCCGCCAACACACACTCTGCTCTCCACCCCCATTCATCATTTTGGTTATATTGATGTATTCATTGTGTTTTTTTGTTATTGTTTATTTTATTGCTCTATTATTCTACTACTGTTCTGTTTCCTTTAATTTTTATTCCTTTTTGTCATTGTAAGCCACCTAGAGTAACCCTACTACAAGATAGGCAGCAAATAAAAGTTAACAAATGAATTGTATGCCTGGGTCTCCGGCCCTCAGTGTGGTAAGAGGTCCATTTCTTGGTTATATTAAAAATCATGGCAATGGTTTTACTCACTGACCATATGTATTAGTTTTGTATTGTTTTTAATTATTTTTATGATATACGTTGTCCAAAGTCATTTGTTCTGCATAGAACTCAAAGCTGTAGTAATCAAATAAATAAACAAATAGGCATTCTGTTTTAGCAATGTTTAGTTTTATAGTTTTATAACTTTAATACTGTTTTAACTTTACTTTACCTTATATAAATATTTTAAACAAATAAATAAATGAACTTACATTCCCAATACCTATTCTTGCCTTGAATTGTACCCAAGGATTTACATGCACATGGTAAGGTATAGTGTGCCTGATTGTGGAAAGCTTTCTAATTTCCATGTAGAATGTGCAAGAATCATTAATCAATATATGCCTCCTGAAGCAGGTGCTAGAAAGTTTAAATAATGAAAATGGTTTTATTTAGGGATACAGTTTTGAAGTTATATAATTCAGAGCTGTTTTAAACTATGGCTTATTTTAAATTGAAGTTGGATTTTGCTTGCTAGTTTATAGTTCTGTGTTTTGTCTAGTTTTTTTTTTACTTTGCCAATTTTATATAAGCCATTTTGTAAAATTGTTGGGTATAAAATTACATTTTAATTTCTAGCACATGTAACAGTGTACTGTTCTTTTTGTAGCTATTTTAAATGTTTATAGAATCTCAAACTCTCAACTTCCAGCAGTACTATGGTCTGTTCACTGTTCAGGACTAGTCATTCTTAGACTGTTACTGAAATCTCACAATCCAAGCATAGTTCTGTGTTGATGGTCTAATCATTAAGTGATCTCATTACACCTATGAGAATAGAATAGAGCTGGAAGGGACCTTGGAGGTCTTCTAGTCCAACCCCCTGTTCAAGCAGGAGAATCTATACCATCTCAGACAAGTGACTGTCCAGTCTCTTCTTAAAAACCTCCAGTGATGGAGCACCCACAATTTCTGAGGGCAAACTGTTCCAGTGGTTAATTGTCCTCACTGTCAGGAAGTTTCTCCTTAATTTCAGGTTGCTTCTGTCTTTGATCAGTTTCCAATCATTGTTTCTTGTCCTATGTTTCTTATCATATGTTTTATTAAAAAATATTAAAAAGAAGGGAAGGGAAGGATGACTGCTCACACTAGATGTAGATGTTGAGGTTGTAACACAAAACATGTCAAAATATCAAATTAGATTGCATGTGATGATGACAACATATTGAAAAGAAAGCATCAGTTTAAAAAGAAAAATTTTTTTTCATGTAAAAAAATGAATAAACAGAAAAAAATTATTTGGGAACATAATTTGATATCTACCTCATCTTACACGAGAATCTGGTAAATGCATTTACAGAGATATATCTACATGCCAAAGTATTACTGGACTTACCTGAAATGAAACTCCACAGGTAGAGTCCTAAAGGACCATGTAAAGTTTCATAAGGATTGCCAAATGCATTGTACATGAAGAAGCCGGTTGCAATCAGTGCAAAGACGAATAATGCCAAGCAAAAGAGGATGACACTTACGTGGATACTTGCAGGCATAATTTTGAATAAATCTGGAAAAACTAACAGAGTGGAAAAATATTTATAAAATCTGGAAAAATAACACAGAAAAGTATATATTCATTTATTTATCTCTGACATTGTGTATTGCCTCATCAATCATTGTGGCTGGAACAAGGAATTACTATCAACATGGAAGAAATCTCAATAAGCAAGGCAAGATGTTTTTGTAACTTATTTTTAATTGAGGATTGAAATTAAATAGAAGTATAGATGAAATAGACAACTATATGAAGATAGCAAAACTGATACTGGCATAGAGGACATGCTGACAATGTTTATGTTTTAATACATATCCATTTTCTGAGAAGGCTTTGCAAATTAAATGTAGTTTGGCATCATTTAGCTTCCTTTTGTTTCATTACTGGAGCAAAGCTCACATATTCAAACCTGACTGAGGCACATCAATCAGCCAATCAGCATTCACATGCATTTCATACATTTCCTAACATGGTGCCTTCCAGAAGGGCTAGACTTCAGTCCAAAAATTTCTACCAGCACAGCCATATATGGACAATGTTGTTTACTTTCTCCAGGCTACTCTCCATTATTTAATTTATAGGTACCCCTCAACTTACAACAGTTCATTTAGTGAACATCTGAAGTTACAACGACACTGAAAAAAAGTGATTCATGACCATTTTCCCACACTTATGACCGTTGCAGTATCCCCATGGTAACATGATCAAAATTCATGTTTGGCAACTGACTCATATTTATGAAGGTTACAGTGTCCCGGGGACATGTGATCACCTTTTGCAACCTTCTGACAAGCAAAATCAATGGGGGAGCCAAATTCATTTAACAACCTGGTTTATAACTTCACAACTGCAGTGATTTACTTAACAACTGTGGTAAGAAAGGTCGTAAAATGGGGCAAAACTCACTTAACAACAGTCTCTTTTTTTGACACAGTTGTTAAGTGAATCAATGTAGTTGTTAAGTTAGTAACATGGTTATTAAGTGAACCTGGCTTCTTCATTGATTTTGCTTATCAGAAGGTTGCAAAAGGTTTTTTACATGACCAGGAAACTGCAACTGTCATAAATACATGCCACTTGCCAAGCATCTGAATTTTGATCACATGACCACAGGGATGCTGCAACAGTTCTAAGTGCAAAAAAACACTTGTCACTTTTTACAACGTTGCCCTTATAACTTTGAATGGTTGCTCATTGAATGCTTGTAAGTCAAGGGCTACCCGTATGATTTAATACAGGATGGATTCCACAGATGGTGAGTTTTTGTTTGTGAATCATATACTAATTTGGCTCAGCCTTATAAAACATATTGTATATTAATATATAGTAAGCAAATGCACTATCTCTACATGGGGCTGCCCTTAAAGACCACCCGGAGGCTTCAGCTGGTGCAGAATGCGGCTGCACGGGTAGTGATGGGAGCACCCCGATACTCCCATATTACACCCCTCCTGCGTGAGCTGCATTGGTTACCGGTTGCCCTCCGGGTGAGATTTAAGGTACTGGTACTTACCTTTAAAGCCCTACATGGCTTAGGACCGGGATACTTGCAAAATCATCTGCTGCCAGGAACGAATTCCCATCGCCCAGTACGCTCACACAGAGAAGGCCTCCTCAGGGTACCGTCAGCTAAACAATGTCGGCTGGCAACCCCCAGGGGGAGGGCCTTCTCTGTGGGAGCGCCAGCCCTGTGGAACCAGCTCCCCCATGAGCTTCGGATGGCCCAAGATCTCCGGTCCTTTCGCCGCGGCCTCAAAACACTCCTTTTCCACCTGGCTGACCTGGACTGACAGGGATTTTAATTATGTTTTTAATTTTTAACTCTAACTTTTAATTTATTTTAATTTTAATTTTAATTTATTGTACAGAGGCCTTTAATTTTAATTTTTATCTTAACTTCTGTATTTATTATATGTTACTGTTGTTAGCCGCCCTGAGTCCTTCGGGAGATAGGGCGGCATATAAGTCCCAATAATAAATAAATAAATAAATAAATATTTATCTAAAATATATATAGTCACATAATGGCTCTACAGGCATTGTACAAATAGATAACTACTTAGGCAGAATAGTTTGTGGGTTAATCTTTCTACTGATTTTTAAATACCTCTGCTGAGTTAGCCACAACAGATATTTTAGAATGATTTGTAGAATACAAGATAACTGCTCCTAGTCCCCAGGGGTATGATTAAACTGATGCTAATAACTCCTTAGAATTGCTTGGCTGTGGTTAAAACATGCTGAGAAAAAGCAATGTAGGTACTGCAAATAAATTTATATAACATGTATAATATAAATTATCTGCAACTCTTTAATTCAGTCAACTGGGTCAAGATTCATGTACTTCATCTTAATATTATAATTTGCTGGTGGAGTAATGGTGCTATTGGGTTTAAAATGCAGATTTCTACAGCATTCCATTTCTTAGAAATGAAGCTCTAATCTTCAATATTGCAAATTAGATCATTGGCCAGGAGTGGGAGGCTTGGATGTACTGGTGTAAAAACATTAATTACTTTTTCATTTACAAGCCTTATTCAATGGTGTGTCCTGATCTTAATCTCTAAAATCTGTGTAAGTTTGGATCCAGACAATGCCTTCTCTGACAAGCCTGCCTGAACATGTCAGATCATTATCGAAGCTTTGTCTCCAAGCTTTTGCTCTTCAAAAGGCAAGACACGTGCTAAGTGAAGAAATAGTTCTTTCAGATATGCTCTCCCAAAAGATTTGTGTGACGCCATTTTGTTCCATTTTCACACATTTCCTTGTTTTGAATCTCTTCTGAGAATTGTTTCTGTTGCTGTTTTTCCCCCCTATTTGATTTATAAGTTTCTGGGAGATTTAGTTTAACCTGAAGAGCAGCATCTTCTTTAAACATTTCTCTCTTTGTACAACATTTAAAAAATGCTAAGAGAATTAAGAATTACTTTAACTTCCATAGTAGTAATAAAGTGCAAAATGGGTAAGATCAGTGCTACCCTATCACTTCTGCATTCAACAGCTAATCAAGATGTAGAATATAACAATAAATCAGTGGAATGTCTTGCCTTCAAAAGTTCTGGGTGCTCCATCACTGGAGACTTTTAAAAAGAGACTGGACACCTATTTGTCTGAAATGGTAGAGGGTCTCCTGCTTGAGCAGGGGGTTGAACTAGAAGACCCCCAAGGTCCCTTCCAACTCTGTTATTCTGTTCTGTACTAGCAGAAATAAATAAAATAAATAAAGTCACAAATTGTTCTGTACCAGCCTGCTACCGGCCCTGCAGAAAAGGCAGGGACAACCCCTTTTACAAGTAGGCAAGAGGCTGGAATTACGCCTGCCAAATTTATTACCACAAAAACAAATGGAACAAGACAAACCAAGAAACAGGAGCTTTAAGAAACATGAACTATCCAAGCGGTTGCCTTCAGCAAACCAGCCCTCCCACACATTCCCCTTATATAGAGTTCAGGGCATGGCTTCTCTGTGCCTCCTTCCGAGGAGCCCCATTGCCTTCCTCTGTTTACTCCTAATTGACTGCCTCCTGCGTTGGGCGTCCTTGAACAGGGCCAGCTGTGGGTCATCTTCATCCACACTGTCAGGCTCACACAGCTGGGTCTCTGTGGTGACCAAGTGGGAGGGGCCTGGCTGAGGGCTCTCATCAGCAAGATCTTCAACCCCCTCAGCAAGGTCTTCAACACCCCCCTCCTCTTCTGAGTCATCTGACCCAACTGCCGAACCCACAGGCTGACCCTGAATCACAACACAAATGTATCAGTTGTGGGTAAGGATAAACAGAGTCTTTTGTTGACTTAATAAAAAGCTGGTGAAGTTTTATTTAAATAAAAGATTTTAGAATCGTAATCATGCATTTGCACACTTCTCTGGAAATAAGGCAACTGGGTAAAGAGACTATTGCTGATGGAGAGATTAAAAAGTTGGAGACCGTGATATCTATTTCAACTGGTCTTTCCTGGTTTAAGCAATTGTACTCTTTTCAAGGGTACTTAGGGTTTCCTCTTATAGAGGATAATTGTTCAAACCTTAAGTTAATCAAATGTCTAAGGCATCTAGTTTTGCAGCATATTCCTATGAAAATATCCTACTTTAGAGGCATATCTAAAGATTTACAATATGATGATGTTGGGAATTTCAGTGGTTTGTCATATTCTAATTCATTTTGAAATACATAATGAGCTTGAGGTAGCAGAATGCAGAAAACAGCACAGCTTAACTAAAAACTTCAAGCTAAGCATTCAATAACTGACTTCGAGAATTTGGCCTTCTAAATGTATCTGGACCTTCTCCCACCATACCAAGCTAGAATTTAGGTCGCCACACATTGTGGTATCTTTAGTCTTATCACACAAATAAAGCAAGATATAAACTTAGTTTATGAAGAGTTCCAGATTATGGAAGGCTATGCTTGTGAGTAAACATAGTGGTAATCATGAACAAACCTGTTTTGAGCTGCAATGCATATTGTGCAAAAATGTGCATAATATACATGTAAATCACAAAATGTCAATTTTTTTTATTAAAGAGTTTTACAAAATTTTACAATATATCCCCAAATCCCTCCCACCCCAAACCCCCCACTTCCCCCCCCACTTCCCAGAGCTAAATACAGGATTATAGTTACAACAATCATATTCTAAATAAAAATTTACACAATATACAATCAACCAAATTCGTACTGCGCTTTAACTCTCTCTTAGCATAACTACTAACAATAACAATATCCCACTAAATTCTACTCATAAGCTAAATGGAACTTTTTGGTCCCATATTTGTTTTCAATATAATTTATCCATCTCCTCCAAACTGAAATATATCTCTCCTGTGAGTGATCCTTTAAATAAGCAGAAATCTTGGACATTTCTGCAAGATTAGAAACTTTAAACACCCATTCTTCTACCGTGGGCAGATTGTCCTTCTTCCAATATTGTCCCACCAGTAACCGTGCTGCCGTTATCATATTCAACATCAGATTAGTCTCTTTGACATCACAATTTACAACAATACCCAGTAAGAACAATTGCGGGGAAAACTTTATCTTCCTCTTAAAAATCTTTTGAATGTTCCACCAAATTTTAATCCAGAAGGCTTTTATGTTTCTACAAGTCCACCACATGTGGAAATAGGTGGCTTCTAAGCTACCACACCTCCAACACTTAGACTGCAAATGTCAATTTTTTTGATAGCCAGTGTGAATTTTTTAGCAATTGCAATACTTACACTTGATGTCATACCACACTAGGCACCTATTTCTCTCCACAGCTACATTTAATTTTTTTTACATATCATTTAAATTTATAGCTGACCATGTAATAAAATTTAATCCTGCAACAATGTTGCCTTAGGAGCAAAACCACTTTTAACAGTGAGGAATAAATCTGAATGCTGATGGCCTTTTAGAAAATGAACTGCTGACCCAGAAACTGACAAAAGTCAGAGGAAACGAAGCAGAAGGCTCTCTTTGAGCCTGCATGGATTTTATAGGCAGAGCAAATTCATTTTACGATTATATATAACATTTATATATAACATACAATTATATATAACATATAATGCTATATATAACATTATATATAACATTTAACTGGAGAAGAAATAGGTCTAAAACAAGGCAAGATGATTTAATTTTTCTTTTCAAGCATGATGTCAAGCAAGAACATCCAATGTTAGCACATGACATATAGGAACTCACTGCACTGAAATGTAAACACAGCTAGCGTAAGTAAATGGTACCATCACTAGGGACATTTTTTGTGACTTAAATAGAGTTTGCATGAGTGGCGCTGCAAGTGATGTTAAAAAGAATGTTAAACCTTTGATAGGAATTAGCTGCCTTAAAGCTACAGTGCAAAAAAATTAAATCCATAAAAAGGGCATGAAAACCCCCCACTACCACTATTTTATACCATCATTGCTTTCTGCTGTCCTAGATTAGTCACACTTTTCTGCTGTGCACTATAGACACATTTTTCCATGTATTGGCAAAACCATATATGCCCTGCCTTGTACACATTACACACATATATAATCTGTATGCTTTACCCAGTTTCCTGTAAAAGAGCCAATAAAAATTTCAAGGTTAGAAGGGAATATCCCTCTAGTCTATCCTTTGATCATATTGCCCAAACATACCTCCAACATATGAAGGCTGGATTGGATCCTAGAATCCTGGGTTGCTTAACAGTTTCAGTGGATGTAGATAAGACTGCATGAAAAATTTGCTGCTGTCCCCAAAATATGAAACAGCAATTTTTTGAAAAGTAGTTGTAGACCAAATAGCATAAACCTAATAATAATAATAATAATAATAATAATAATAATAATAATAATAATAATAATAATAATAATAATAATAATAATAAGTAAGTTGGAAGGGACCTTGGAGGTCATCTAGTCCAACCCCCTGCTCAGGCAGGAAACTCTATACCATTCAGGCAAACGGCTGTCCAGTCTCCTCTTAAAAACTTCCAGTGTTGGAGCATTCACCACTTCTGGAGGCAGGTTGTTCTACTGGTTAATTGTTCTAACTGTCAGGAAGTTTCTCCTTAGTTCTAGGTTGCTTCTCTCCTTGACTAGTTTCCATCCGTTGCTTCTTGTCCTGCTTTCAGGTGCTTTGGAGAATAGCTTGACTCCCTCTTCTTTGTGGCAGCCACTGAGATATTGGAACACTGCTATCATGTCACCCCTCACCCTTCTCTTTGTTAAACTACACATACCCAATTCCAGCAACTGTTCCCTATATGTTTTAGCCTCCAGTCCCCCAATCATCTTTGTTGCCCTTCTCTGTACCCTTTCTAGAGTCTTTTTTACATAGTGGTGACCAAAACTGGATGCAGTATTCCAGGTGTGGCCTTACCAAGGCATTGTAAAGTGGTATTAGTACTTCACGTGATCTTGATTCTATCCCTCTGTTAATGCAGTCTAGCACTGTGTTGGCTTTTTTGGCAGCTGCAGCACACTGCTGGCTCATATTGAAGTGATTGTCTACTAGGACTCCAAGATCCCTCTCACAGTTACTACTATTGAGCAAGGTACCACCTATACTATACCTGTGCATTTGATTTTTCCTGCCTAAATGTAGAACCTTACTTTTTTCACCATTGAATTTCATTTTGTTAGATAGCGCCCAGTGTTCGAGTCTGTCCAGATCCTCCTGTATTTTAAGCCTATCTTGGCTATTCCTGCCAGCTTGGTGTCGTCTGCAAATTTGATGAGTTCCCCATCTATCCCCTCATCCAAATCATTGATGAAGATGTTGAAGAGCACTGGGCCCAGGACAGAGCCCTGGGGCACCCCACTACACACTTCCTTCCATGTAGATGCAGTTCCATTGAGGACCACACGCTGAGTACGGCCTGTCAGCCAGCTACGAAGCCATCTGCTGGTGATGCTATCTAACCCACATTTTTCTATCTTATCAAGTAGTAGGTTGTGATCTACTTTATCAAATGCCTTACTGAAGTCCAAGTAAATTATATCTACAGCATTCCTCTGGTCCACTAATTTTGTCACTTGGTCAAAGAATGCAATAAGATTTGTCTGGCATGATCTGTTTTTGACAAACCCATGTAGACTTTTAGTGATGACTTTGCATCAAGGTGTTCGCTGATTTGTTGTTTAATTATCTTTTCCAGAATCTTCCCAGGTATTGTTGTCAGACTGATAGGTCTGTAGTTTCCTGGATCTATTTTTTTCTTTTTTTTGAAGATGGGAACTATATCAGCTCTCTTCCAGTCCTCTGGTAGTTTCCCAGTGCTCCAGGATCTTTGAAAAAATAGGAATGTTATTGTATCCTTGGTGGGTTTTTTTTAATTGCACTGTGGCTGTTGTTTTGTTTTACTGTTTGTTTTACTTTTTGCCACTCAGAGTTTATTAGGAACAGTGTTGCTTAGAAATGTGGTCAAATAAATATAAGGCACATTTTTTAGACATTCATTCATCTGTTGTTATTAGTCCATTTGCCTATTTAGAACTTGATTTTATTCCCAACATGTATGTCTAGTTGCAATACGGAACACCTTTGTGTTTTGAGAAGTTTACTGACATACAAGTAGTCCTTGACTTGCAACTATTCATTTAGTGACTGTTAAAATGGCAGTGAAGAAAGTGACTTATGCCGGGTCCTTCCCCTTATGACCAGTGCAGCATCCCCCCAGTCTTGTGATCAAACTTTGGGTGCTTGGCAACTGTACTTATGAGAGTTTTAACCACATTAAACAATTATGACAAGCAAAATCAATGGGAGAACGTGGTTTAATGATCACATGGTTCACCTAACAACCACAGTGATTTGCTTAACAACAATGACAACAAAGGTTGTAAAACTGGGCATGATTCACTTAATAACTACCTTGCTTAGCAACGAAAATTTTGATCATAAGTTGAGGACTATCTGTATTTTGATTTCTCCTTTATATTAAGGAAATTCTAGAGTTTTTAGAGTTCATTCTGAGCTATGTTTAATCTACCTGTTTTCACTCTTGCTTGATAAATAAAGGGGGGAGAATTTTCAAACAGCTGCAGATTGTTTAGGCAGGCACTGGCTTATCAGAATGATCGTTCCCATTCCAGAGTTATACACAATCTGGTCAAGAACAAGCCTTGCAGTCTGGTGACCATGGAAGCAGGGCCAGGAAGTCTTGGTGCCAGGATTTAATAACCCTGAATATCTATTAAGCTTTGCACCTCTGCACAGGCTTGTAAACTCAGTGCTCTGCACCCCTGGCCTTGGAATATCTCTGCTGTTTGAAATGGATTCCCTGCAGCTGAAGGGAAACCATCTTCCTTGGAATGTTATGCTTTTTTTGTGTTTCTGTTTAGTTTTCCTGTTATGGTTAAATGATTAAGTTTGAAATCTTCCTATCCACTGATACATTTATTGCCTCTAGATCCAAAAGAACCAAGAGAAGAGAGCCTAGGCATCTGATCAGTTGGCAATACAATGCCTAAATTCTATTAAAATAATTTAAAATTTAAAAAAAATATTAAAATAATTTTCTGCTTGTTTATAATGACAGGAGTATGTCCAGTGTTCAACATGTTCCTTCAGAGGTTTGTGCCTCTTTCCAACACATATGCCTCTTCAATAGGAATTTTGTTCTGTAGCATCTCCAATCAAAGGATGTAACTAAATAAAGGAACTTCTGCTTTGCAGTCAGAAAACACCAAATTTAATTTTTAATATCTCTGGGTGGGTATAGAAAACGTGCAGTGAAATTTGGGCAACTACTGCCAGCCAGCAGTGGCAGTATTTGGCTAGTTGGACGGTTGCAGTGTCGTGGGGCCAGGTGATCACCTTTTGTGATGTTCTTACAAGCAAAGTGAATGGGGAAGCCAGATTTGCTTAATAATCATGTTACTAACATAACAATTGCTGTGATTCATTTAATAACTGTGGCAAAAAAGGTCATAAAACTGAGGAAAAAATCACGTAACAAATGTTTCTCTTAACAACAGAATTTTTGAGCTCAATAGTCATAGGTCAAGGACTACCTATAATCTAGACTCTGTAAATTGCTACTCTTATTGAAGCATACTTTGAATTAGTGTACATTTTGGAAATGATTTGCACTTTGTGTGAATACAAGTTTTCTATTAAAGGAGTGTTTCTCAAACTTTTAAGATGGGTAGACTTCAACTCCCCCAGCCAAGCTTGGGGAATTCTGGGAGTTGAAGTCCACCCATCTTAAAGTTACCAAGTTTGAGAAATACTTCTTTAAAGTGTCCATGTGAGGGTGAAAAGAATTGCTGCTGTAGCTACTGCTTTAAGGAATCCACTTATCGGAGTGCATGTGATGCTTAAAATGACTCTGTTGCCAGCCTTGAACAGAAAACTGCAAGCAGCTGTTGAGTGAATATCAGTGCAAGATTGGATTTCTTAATCATTTCTGAAGCATGTATACCCCACTGCATATGAAGAATATTTCTCTTCTGCCCCATTTAGCAAATTCTCATTTGACTAGCGTAGCAATGTAACAGCCAGGCTGTTTCCCCCCCCCCCCACATCCTAATAAAGCAATACTATCCCCCTTGGCTTATGCTGGGTGAAAAAAAGAGGCTTTATTTGCACTGCAGATGAAGCATCTGTTTAAGAGGCATGTTCAAGTTACAATTGTCATCATGGCTCTTTTAACAAAAACATGAAACTTGCCTTGTTGCCTGAATTCAGATTGGTCACCATTTTGCATATAACAAATTAGTAACCAAGCTCTCATATTATGAGAAATGAACACTGTCAATTCTTGGGCTTTTTACTTGTCATAGCTGAAAACTAAATACTTAATCTTATGAATTCCAGGCATATTGTAAGAGCAAACTTAGTTTGCCTCATTTTAACCTATGTCTGAATTCTGGCATAACAGTGAAAAGATTAGAAGATTATGTTTCTGTTGTATATAAACCAAAGTCTGTATTACACAAACACAGCAAACCATAGTTAAATTTAACTGGATTATTGACATTTTCAAAATGTGACTAGGGATCTGTGTTTTTCTCACTAATCCAATTAATCTCCTTTCACACAATTGTATCAGAAGAGTAAGGCTCAATAAAATACACTGTGTCCAAATGATCTCATGCACCCTTAGTATAGCAGTTCATGCTTCATGGGGATTAGTTAAGCAATATGATGTTAGTAAAAACAACATCCAGCTCCCGTTTCATTCTTTACAGCAGCATTCATATTTGTAGTATGCTGCAATTTGAAAAGTAGACCATCAAATTGCCGAGGAAAGGAATAAAGAGAACTTTTTGGAAAATAGTTTGTAAGCTGCTTGCTGTAGAATTTAATTAACAAGGCTATGCTTGTCAATAACTTAAATGAATATGGTTGTCATCACGGCCAAGATTTTAGACCATCACAAATTATTTGCATCAGCCAGAACTGGTTCTCTGCAGATTGCCTGCCAATTCTTTCTGATAACATGTCACCTAATGTTTATTTTTTTGATCAAGTGTTGTGTACATAACCATGATTTGCGTGATGCTCAAAGTTAACTCTGTGACTGGCAGCCTTAATAATATTTTGGTGTGGAAGACAAACTGATGCATCCAAAAGTATAATTCTTTTTAGGCCAATCAGGGAGAGTAGTGGTTAGCAGCACAATCAACATTTTATTTCTCCACTTAAAGTAATGTTGCAGTTTACAAATAAATCTATTGGAACTGAGTCCAACTTTCTTTTTAAAATACTAAGCTGTATTAGCTTTGTGAAGGCTCACCATATATTTACACATCTATGGGTCTAAGGCAAGTAGGCATCTTTCTGTAGAAATGGAATTGTCCACTGGCAGGATTGCACTATTTAGTTCTCATTTTCTGCATCTATTGAAACTAAAGAAAGATTCATTCCAATTCTCCTTGTCCTTCTTCCCCCTCATTTTAAACAGATTAAAACAGAAGACAAAGTTCTACCTTGGGGGGTGGGGGGAAGCAGCTGAGAAGTTAATATTGCAATTTTCTGCAAATGTACTTAGAAAAAAAAGCCCTATAGAACAAAGTTGATGTTACTTCCATGCAAATCTCTGTAGTTTGAGTCTGCCTTATCCTTATATAATATAGTATAAGAACATCAAACAGAAATCAATTTTAAAAAATGATAGATTATCATATACATCTTACAGCAATATAATTTTGTATTTCCCATTTCAGAAGAAATAGGAGAAAGCTCGTTTACTTTGTCTGTCAGACCATGATAGCATGCACAAAGTATTAAATAATTCAGATTGTCATTGTTACTTACATGAAAACTGAAAAGGTCTCCCTCCAAGGCCACATTGTCTAACCCTCTCCCCATAGAATAGTCCATACTGAATTTCACCAATAAACTTATCTAATTCCTGGCCAGTAGCATTAACAAGCAATGCCCCAGTTTTGCAAAGAATTTTTCCTTGGATCCATAGCTGAGTTCCTATTGCGGCTGCAATGGCCAGAGCACAAGCAAAACTGAACACACCAGCTATGCAGAAAACAACTTTCTTCTGTTGGGCTGGCATATATAATCCTAGATGAGGCATGTAGAAATGTGAAAATACAATTTCAAAGGAAACCTTTAGTAAGGTGGGTTTTGCAGCATCCCTTCTCAATGTTACTTGAGAACAAAGGTTAACATAACAGATGGAAACCTCAGTGTAATTTGATGAGTGCCCTCTTTGGGTTTGTTTTTTTAAAAATAGCCTTTGTCTGATTGGGTGAACTGAAAATTCCAGAATGAGACCTGGCTCTTGGATTAAGTTAGCAACTGTGTGCAGAGAAAAAAAAATATAATTCTTACATTTAAATCAGGAAGAACACAACTGAAAAATATTCAGATTTTAACATTTTATCTTTGCATAACACTAAAATGTTATTCAGGCAGATGATGCAAGGTCTATTATGTACACTTAATATTATTATTAAAATAAGGCTGACATTGATCTATTTTATTCTCAGATTGGGCATATGAATGAATGGACAATTGGCAATGACTATTTTACTACTTGTCACAAAGCTATTCAGCTGGATGAGTGCTTTCTTTCAAACAAGGGTTATCTGCAAAATTCCAGATGACCTCTAGGTGCCAGAAAAGAGATGTAAAACACTCTCTTTCTAACCATCTACCCAAATTCAAACAACTTTTCTAGATAAGCAATTTCATAGTTAAAACGGTGTACATCTAAATATTCAGTTCAGCTGATTTGTAAATGGAATTGTTTATTATCCCACGGCGATGATTTAGCTATTTTCAATTGTGCAGTTGAATTAAGTAATTGAACTCAAAGCTTGTAGCTTTTAGATACACGTCTTACTTATTCATTTTAAATCTCTCACTGGAAATGCAGCAGAGTAGAATAGTAGGTAGTAGGTAGAACATTGTATATAGCACATACCTGTTCTTTAATGATGTTTTGAAATGGATTTATGTAAAACCTGGCATTTGTAGAACAGTTTTCTGCATTCCGAGCAGGGCAAATCATCTCTAACGTTTAAGCATGTTACTATGCATGCAACATATTACTATGGGTTCTTTCTTTCATTCTCTCTTTCTTGAATAATTCAACCATGGCACTCTTAATTAATTTATGCACATGTAATTATCCTTCCATGTGTAATTTGCTGCCTTGTTCCTTCCTCATACATATTGTAAGAAGTGGGTAGTGGGAAGAGGACTTGCACCAATTCTACGTATACACAGTCTTGACCTCTAAGCAGGTTATTCATACCAACAATTATGTTTTATATGTTCAGAGTTGCTAAGAATAATAGGCCGATTCTAGATGTTTTCTTCTTTTTTCCCAAATAACTGACTAATGTCTTGAATGCTGTAATGTACATGTAAACTTTTGCCCCTTAGTGGTGACAGGTATAGAGGAAATTTCTATGAAGAAATTCTATCACATTTGGAGCTATAAAGCTTACAATACATAGTAGAGAAATTAGGCTGAATACAGTGACTGTCCATCCTATGGCTGAGACCAGTTTGTTCCAGCAAAGGATTTATTTCTCTAAATTTTCTTTTTAAAATGCTGATGGTGTCTAGTGCATGTTAACATGTTAATTCATTCCCAAGACCTAATTTCACATCAACCTTTTCAATTAATAGAATAGAAAGCATAAATTTATTTTTAATTTCCAGGCTAGCATTTCAAAAGCACCAAAAAGAGAAGATGCAGCCTTTCATAACTTGAATCTAAATCTGGCCTATTCACATGTCTCAGTAATGATTGTTTTCTGTTATTTCCTCATAATGTTATCTTCATGTGATTTCCTATCCTTCACCAGAATTCTTATTTCAATGTAGTGATATTATAGTAGTGTTTTTCCTCTTTTGTATACCACCCTATGTCCTTCAGCAATGATTCCGTTGGTAGGGTAGTCAAGTGATCCCTCAAGAATGGGATTAATCGATTGGCCACTTTATACTAATAAGGACATCCCCTTCTTCTGTCTCTGAGCACCAGGGGCATTTAGATTTAAAAGTAGGAGAGTTCTTCAGGTATAAGCATCAGGCATCTGAGTTGACCTCTTGTTTGAAACCAGGATCACCCTAAATAGCAGCTGACAAGCAATGGTGGTGAGGAGGGGATGCACAATGAAGTGAGAGAATGGGAGTGTTGGTCAGAGCTGTAGGTGAGACTGGGAACTTGAAAAGGCCACCTTATTTGATCTTGTAACTAAATTTGGTTCTTTAATTAAGAAAACAACATGAAAGTATGCATGAAGTCACTAGGAATGAAGCATAATTTGTTTCCTCAATACAAGAAGCAAGTGTCATAATCTGCTTCCTTAATTTTGACATTTCCATGAAGTAAGAAACATTGTTTCTTTCACATGAAATGGACTGACCATTTCCCAATTTAACCAAACATTTAACCAGCATGCTTAGTTGATTTCACAATATAAAATGGCACTTACTGTCATGAGAAATTCCACATAAAGCTTATGACACATGTAATTCTGTGTATGTGTGGGAAAAAAATAAATACAGTCCTATAATGGTATTTTGTTAGTTTTGAAGCCCAGATTTAGTAATAAAAATTGGCTGTGGAGAATGAAGTCTTTGTGTTAAAACCTTAAAATTGTTTGGACTAAGAAAATTGACTACCCGCATGCACACAATAAAATATAAAGTGATGATAATGGGATTTTTTAATTGCCCTAAAATAGAGATGTTCTATTGAAATATAAAATGCTGTAATCCCCACTGGAGAATTAGACAACCCAGCATTCAAGTGACTGAAACTCTGTACAGGCACAGTAGGCAAC
Source organism: Vipera berus (assembly GCF_964194415.1). Lineage (NCBI taxonomy): Eukaryota > Metazoa > Chordata > Lepidosauria > Squamata > Viperidae > Vipera > Vipera berus. Next base: position 26,704,295 of record NC_138207.1, on the reverse strand, counting down.
CCATTCAGAGATTGAATGTACTAATTAAAAAGCTAAATGAATATTTATGTAATCTGTCAGGTGAGAAGATTTCATAGAGCTCTAAATTCAAAAGCTATATTTCATGAACAGTAATTGCTTTCCTAAATCAAGTTTTTGCATATAGCTGTATTGCAACATGATCTTATAATATATTTTATGTATTGTTCCAAATTAAGCTCCATCATCAAGAGCAGGCATTATTTTTATATAATGAATTTTATTATTAATATATTATTGCCTTTCATTATGAAAGAGTATAATTATTTTTTTAAAAAAAGATGTAAATTCAGGCATAGAAGAATCTATAGAAGAAAGGAGATTATAACTGATTTGCTTATATCTAGTCATATTATTAATATAAAATATAAACTGATGTGCGATTTTTCCGTGACCATCTGCATGCATGGCTTTTTAGATTAAATACAGTTTTGGTCACTACCAGTAAAATTTTCCCATTCCTTCTTGGATTTCTGTTTGTAAAATATAAAGATTTTAAAAGCATATTCTTTTGTACTGTAAAGATTGTGATAATCTTTAAAAGATATACAAAGATTAAGGACCATATGCAATCTACCACCAGTAGAATTTCTAAGAATTGGTGGAATTGCAAAATTGATCTTTTTACTGTTTTTAAATTTTTTTTTAAAGGTTTTTAAAGAGAAAAATGCACAGCACAAACTTTACAGAGGCTTAAATTTCTATTTAATCTCTTGGCTCCTAGCATGCTTGAGCAACCTTCAAGTTCACAGAAGAGGCAAAACTAGATATAGTTGAAGGTAAAGCACTAAAATGCTGATAGAATATCAGAAGAAAATTCTGTTCCAAGCTAGGTTATGAAAAAAATGCACTGGACAAGGAGGGTAGTTTATTCTACAGCATGGGTGTCAAAACTCAATTGTGTCACATGACATATCGTGATGTATCGTGACATTTTTGCTTTTACAGAACTGGCCTGGCACGTGACACATCCGGCCTGCGAGATGCCCGTTTGACACCTCTGTAACACAGCATAGGTTACAGCAATTCAGGTAGCTATCAAATGGGAGGTCCAAGAGTGGTGATATTTATAGTACAGTTGGTCATTTGTGAGGTGTGGGATCAAGGTGTTTGTCCTGGTGGACATGCCATTCCAGAGAGTGAAGACATCATTTTTTTTTCACCTTACTGGGTATCTTGATGCTACTGCTAAGCTTGTAAGCCGCCCTGAGTCTTCGGAGAAGGGCGGGATATAAATGGAATTAAAATAAAAATAAAAAAATAAAAAAAATATTTCTTGAGTGTATCTGGAATGTAGAATTAGGGGTACCCCCTTGCGTAATTTCAAGACTTCTGCATCCTGAAGAGATTTATTTTTAATTATAATTAAATGGCTGGTGTTTGCTTTTCCCAAGGCGACATGCTTTTATCAGTTTCAGTCCCGCCGTCAATTATGGGCTGAGAAGAACTGAAGTGGTCTTTTGCAAGATTGTATGTTCCCTGCTTGCCACACTGTATATCTTGCTTTCAGTTTAGTCTGCAGCTCAGTTTTTCCAAATGGAAAAAGAATGTTGGAGCAGCAAATAAATATGATTTTTCCAATGAATATAATTGTTCCTCTTGCAACAGTATACTATGTATCCGGGTATAATTCCTAAAACATGTTTTGCATCATGATTACTCATGACCCACTGTTTCCTTAAGAGACCCTCTGAATGGAATATTGTAAAGTAACTGAGCCCAGAGGGAAAGACAAACCAAAGTTGCTGCTTTCTCTGTTACTTTAAAACGGCTATAAAAATGGATGCTGGCACAGAAAACTAATTTTGAAATGGTGCCCTTGTAATGTGTGTTCAAATTAATCTATGGATGACCAGGAAGAAGCTGCGAGAGGTGATTTGCAGTGGAGCAGTGTGAGACAACTGAAAATCACAGACAAACAAAGTCAAAAAGATGCCCAAACCCTGTCAGATGACCTACTTAATGGAGCAAAAAGTAAAATATGATGGACCTGAAACATTCATGAATGGTAGCTATTTAGTCTTTAGTAAAATGCTTCTAGTGATGCATATACAACCAGCTCCTGATGTTGTCTTCTGTTGCAGAGGTAAACTGTTCTTGCCATTAATAATTTTCTTATACATTTATCTGAAATTTCTCCCTGCTTGTTCTACTTCTGCCCCTTGGAGCAAGAATTCTAGAAGAGATTACCAATGGTCCCAACAGACTTTATTCTGCTTCTTTAATTTATTTTTGCTTGCTCATGTATTTCTAAAGTTGAAACTATCCTAAATATCTTAGATGAAAGTAGTATTTTCATGGTCAATCTTTTCTTGAAAACCTCCAGTGATGGAGCACCCACAATTCTGGGAGCCAAGCTGTTCCATTGATTAATTGTTCTCACTGTTAGGAAATTTCTCCTTAGTTCCAGATTGAATCTCTCTTTGAAAAGCTTCCACCCATTGCTTCCTGTCCTGCCCTCAGGTGTTTTGGAGAATAAGTTGACCCTTCTTAAGTATTGTAAGAGTGCTATCAACTCACCCCTAATCATTTTCTTCTTTAGGCTAGACATACCTTAGTTCTCTTAACTGTTCATTGTATGGTTTAACCTCCAGATGCTTCATCATCTTTGTTCTTCTTCTCTGCACTTTTTCCAGAGGCCTAGCATTTGTTTTGTATCATGGTGTCCAGAATTGGATGCAGTATTTCAAGTTTGGCTCCACTAATGCAGTATATAGTGGTACTATCGCTTTTTGTGATCTTGATGCTATCCCTCTGTTGAGGTGGCCTAGGAGTGCATTGACTTTTTTGCAGCTGCAGCACACTGCTGCCTCACTGGTGGTCCACTAGGACATCTAGTTCTCTCTCACAGTCACTGCTGTTGACTTAGTTACTGCCTATTCTATACCTGTGCACTTAGTTTTCCTGCATAGGTGCTGGACCTTACTTTTCATACCAAGCAACATAGCAGAAGTTGTAAAGAAAAAGATGAAAACAAATCACATATTTAGTAGATGTAGCAAAATTGCTCAGCCTAGTGATAAATGATGTTACAACAGAGTAGCCACTTTATTCCATTGGCATCTATGCAAAAATATAATTTCTGAGATTCTTAAATGTAGTATGATGACAAAATTAAGAAAATAGTTGAAATGAGGATGTTAAGTTGTGAGACTTTTGCATACAGGTTGATCGCCATCTAGAATACAGCAAACCAGATATAACAAAGAAAAGAGTATTTTTTGTATATGTGGCAATATACCTGGATAGCAGGATCAATGAAATAATTCAAATAAAATAAAATATAGAAATATAATCATCAAAATAGGTAAATTATTGCAAAGGCACTGCTTTATTTATTGGTGTATTATGTGGAATACAAGCAAATTAAATACATTTTACTTGTATTAAATATTTCACCTGTATTAACTATATATGTGCTTCCCCACTTTTGTTCATTATAATTATGTTATATGGATAGCTTCCTGACTGGCATCTGAATTTACAAAAATATAAGTCAAAGATGTGAATGATTATTTTTATTTTTTGCACTGTTATTCCTTGATTCTGAAATAATTATAGCAATACACCCTTATTATCAAGCAACAAAGTCTGCCTATCTCAGGTCTTTGGAAAGGACTGAACAGATGGATGAAAATGCCAAATCCAGTCTAAATATCTGGTTGATTATGTGACTAACCATAATAAGAAAAGACAAACAACAATTCAGACATGGAATTTGATATATTTTGTGTCAGCAGTGTTTGGTGTGGCTAGCAATATGAAAATTTCATCTCATTTTTTTTGAGTAATTGACAAGCATAAATTGAGAGGGAATTTTTTTGCAGCCTATATTGCTTGTCCAAACTTATTCTGGTGTAAAATTATTTCAGGCTTCTTCTAAAAACGGTTACTTCTCCAAATATCTTTATGGCCAGGAAGCAGTAATCTTACACCTATGGCCCAGCTGATGATTTATCATTTATGCCTACAGGAAAATAGAACCCTTTCTGGGTTCTCCATAGTGGGCATTATAAATAGGGGCTGAATGGCTTCTAAATTTTGGGGGCAGGCCGATAACCTACCTGCCTTCAAGCAAACTCTAAAAGCTTGGTCCTTTCCCCAGGCCTGGGATATTTGAAGGGAATGTTTGTTTCTTTCCCTGGAGTGATTATTTTTCTTTTTATATTCGTGTTGCTTTCCTTTTGGCTTCTCTTAATCATGCCCAGAGTTGTTTTGAAATTGGGCAGCCTAGAATAGATGGTTAAATGAGTACACAAATACACATTTGGCATTTTGCTCTCACACAGTGGATACCTTGTGAAAAGTCCTCCCAGTACTAAACTACCCTTTTAGCAAAACACACATTGGTGAGATTCTTTCTCCTTAAATTCTCAGGATTGTCATCCCATTTTTCCTTTATCTTTTTCTTGGGAGTGGGGGGGGGGAAATTCAGGCTTTATTTTTATTTTCTAAGAACATTTGAGGCTACAGGTGATATCCAGAGCTATTCAAACTTAACTCGGCGTTTTTACTTTTACCATAAATTAAACAAATGGAAGGGTAATAAACTGAGTTTAGTGACATTTTGGAGATTCAGAGAGTGCAAGGCCTTACATATGCCTTCTGCAAATTGGGCTCAGTGGGTTAGGATGCTGAGCTTGTCGATCAGATGGTTGGCAGTTTGACGGGTCGAATCCCGAGTGCCGCGTAACAGAGTGAGTGCCTGTTACTCGTCCCAGCTTCTGCCAACCTAGCAGTTCGAAAGCACGTAAAAAATGCAAGTAGAAAAATAGGGACCACTACGGTGGGAAGGTAACAGTGTTCCGTGCACCTTTGGCATCTAGTCATGCCGGCCACATGACCACGAAGACGTCCTTGGACAAGCGCTGGCTCTTCGGCTTTGAAACGGAGATGAGCACCGGCCCCTAGAGTTGGAAACGACTAGCACACATGTGCGGGGGAACCTTTACCTTTACCTTAGGCACTACAAACAGAGGGGCAGAACGATGGAGATCACCCTTATGCCTCTTCCTTTCTCAGTTCTGGCTGATCTATGCCCTTTCTCTGGGAAGTCAGTGTGAATAATGATGAAAGCTTTGCAAGCTTGGTGGTGCCATGGAGGACACTACATTTCTTGTGCTGCTGTTAAAAGCCACTAGCCAAGTCAGTTGCAATCTGTTGGAGTGGCTGGTTAGGTTGTCAAGAGAACAAATCTTTGTTTTTAGGATCTCCTGTGTCCTGGGCATTGATTAACTATTTGATTGCATCATATATTTTTGTTGCACTGATGTAGCAGATACAGATTACACAGTTAGGTCTCACTGGAACTTCTTTAAGTAAATATTCAGAACTGATTAACATAGTTTACGTAATATTCCTTAAATACCTTGTAGCAACTTTTGTATTTCCATTAAGTAGTTTCTCTTCACAATCTTCCAGTGTAGAAAAAAAAATGTTAATTTGTCATGCAAGTACAAAAACAACACATGCTAACACATTCCATCAGTCAATGCATTTAATTAAGGAACCGATGTGGTTGAGATATCCTGTTTAAGCCAAGTCATAGTCAAGATCAGATAGATTGATTTTACTCTCTCATGCCAGTTTATAGGAGAAGTGGGATTTCACTTATCCCACGCTAGCAATACCGGGCATGAAAGTGGGGTTCATAACCTACTTTAGATCTGAGGTACCCGATCTTGTGTGGAGGATATTTGAACTTGGAACTTTGAAACCTCATGAGTTACTGGGGCAAAGACAGTGAGTGTTGTCTGCTGTCATGGGAACTACATCCATGTTATTTTTTTTAAAAAAAAAGCCTTTAAAAATCTCTCTGTGAAATTTGGCCTAGGGCAAGAGAAGGAACAAACCCTGCAAGTATTGGCAAGGAAGGATTCGTCTCTTCTGGGAAGGGCGAGTGCAGGGCTCTTTTCTCCCTGGCCTCTCTATCCAATTTCACCCCGGCGCTTGATCCTTTTTGTCACCCACCGCCACCCTCGCCGTCTCTCAGCTTTCCAGGGATGTTTGTCTGCGCGTGTGGGGGTGTGACATTTGCCTCTGTGGGCGGGCTGGGTTGCCATCCTGCCGCATCCTAAGCCGCCCTTTGCTCTCCCCGCGTACGTATCTATGTATGTCTCCCACGTAGGAAAAGAGCCAGACCCGGGGGGGAGTCTGTCTGTCTGCCAGCCAAGTGCTGCTCCCTGGTGCTCAGAGGCTGCTCCATCTCCAACTCCTCTCTCTCTCTCTCTCTCATTCATTTCGCCGGCTAACATGAGAGATCATGGCCGCCTTCGGGCTCCTGAGCTATGAGCAGAGACCTCTCAAACGGTCCCGTTTGGGGCCGCCCGACGTCTATCCTCAAGACCCCAAGCAGAAGGAGGTAAGCTGCTGTGTGTCCGTCGCACACACCTGGTCCGGGGGAGAAGTTTGCCTGGCGACCACCTGATCGGGGGAAGGGAAAGCAGGCTAGGTGGGTTGAAGGAGAAGGAGGAGGAGGAGGAGGCGCCTGCCAGCTTCAGAGCGGAGTTCCTCGCAAGGCTGTTGCGGACCCTGAGAGATTTCGTAGCGTTGAGTTATTGTGTGTGTGTGTGTGTGTGTGTGTGTGTGTGTGTGTGTGGAGTGATATGCTTGCGCGCCGGGCCCTGACGCACTCCGGGGCTGTGTATTAGATACCCGCCCCCTCCTCTTCGTCTCTTTTCGGTCCACTTCCTTCCCCCCCCCAAACTTTTGAAAGACATCAGCTAGAAAAGAAAAGGGCGCTTCCCCTCCTCCACAACCCTGACTTGCGTTTTACGCACCTAAACAAACCCCGGGCTAGTCTTGAACCCCGGGTGACTGAAGCCACCCCTCCCCCTAGCAGGTGGAAACGGCTTCTCTTCCCTTCCCTTCCCTTCCCCGGATTCCCGAGCTTTTCTTAAACGGTGCTTTTCTGGCAGACATTGCCTGTGGACCAGTGACTTGACATTTGATCACTTCTCTTAGTCACTAGCCACCCCAAATCAGATGACTTTCAAAACACTGGTACTTTGCATGTATTGTTCCAGCTAGTGGCACTGGGTTGTAACCATGACGTTATGGCACTGTGTAATTAATATAATTGCTGGGGGGTGGGTGGGGGGGAAAGGAAAGTTGTTATAATGCTCAGTACAATTTGTCAAGGGATTCCTTAACTCACCTGCTACTCAGTTGCCACTAATTTCTGTCTCTGTAGGTTAAAGTTGCAAGTTACTAAGAAACTGATAAATTAAGGGCTCCTTTAACTGTATTACAGCCTTTATGTTGGAGGCCTTAGTAGTCTGGCTGTAATGTTGGCAGACCGTTTCTTGCTTTGTTATGACCATTCCCATAAAAGGACTGTGTTTGGCCCACAGGAGAACTATAGCTAACCATAGTTAACAATCAACGCTGTCAGTATTCATGCATGCTAAGCCAAAAGAAGCAAGCAACAATTATGTCTTATCCCGATGGTCTGGTTCAGTCAACATGCTCCAACATGTTTTGGCTGGTTACTTAATCATAGTTTACACTTCATCATATTGGATGAATCCAAGTAAAATCTGTTTTAATACTTTTTAGAAATGGACGTTATACTAGGAATTTTGTGCTATTGGTGCAACTCTTATGTAGTTTGAAACTCTCATAATTCCTATAGGAAATAGTTGTAAACAATAAATGTATATACAGGGGCACTATAAAGAATTACTTTTGGTGCCTTCATTTCCGTGTTGACTCCTGGTGACTGCCTGGAAAGGCCTCTGCAATTTCCTTGGCGGTGTTTTTCACAAGTGGTTTGTCATTGCCTCTTTCCTAGGACTATGCTGGAAATAAGCTAAGTACTGGGTCTAGAGCAGGAGTCTCCAATCTTTGCAACGGACTTGTGGACTTCAACTCCCAGAATTCCTCAGCTAGCATGGTCTAGAGAAGTTAATCCAAAAGGAAAGGGAAAAGTGTGCAGAACTCTAGTCAGCAGCTGATTTAAGAATGGGGTATATAATATATTTATCTTTTACAGTGATGTTTATGTTATGGTAAATCACACCTACTTTTTATTTAAAAATATTTAAATTACAATAGTAATTTAAACTAAATTGAGAGAGAGGAAGACAAATAGAAAAAAAGAATAAAAAGGGCAAAGAAAGAAAAAGAAAAGTAAGATAAAGAAAGAAAATGTCATCTTTGTCTTAGCATTTGCTAAGATAGGCTGGAAAGTACTGTGAGCTGTGGAGAAATCTTGATTCTATTTTATAGTTCACGTTTTCCAAAACACTTTATGGCTTTATGGAATCAATTGCCGGTGGAGCTCCGGATGGCACCAGACCTTCGAACTTTCCGTCGGGGCCTGAAGACCCATCTGTTCGAATTAGCTGGTCTGGCCTGATGGGGGATTATGGGCTTTTAATTGTTTTTAATCTGTACTTCTGTTTTAATTGGGCATGGATTTAATTCTTTTTAATTTTTGTATAGTGTTTCTTATGTATGCCCTGTGAACCGCCCTGAGTCCCACCAAGGAGAAGGGCGGTATATAAATCAAATAAACTATAACTATAACTATAACTAACTTTAGAATTATAATACTAAAGATCTTTCTTTATCTCTCCAGTCTTTCTGTTATTAAAAATACCCACATGAAATGTGAAAAAATAAGTTTATTTTTCATTTTATTTTTCAGATTTTTAATAACTTTTGTCTCATGTTATGTAAGAAAAATCAATTGTTCCAACATCTATCAATTTATAGAACAATTTTGTGTACTATGTAATATGTCATCAGTATATTGTTTACTACCATTTAAAAAACTTAAACTAGGCATTGTTCTCTGGGTATACCTTAGGAAACTGATATTTGTACTGCTGGGCTCTGCATTCTAATGAATCTCACTCCTATTCTTTAATTTAATGTATATAAGTATGTACCATATTTTCATGCCATCTATCTTCTTAAAATAGATTCAGAATGACTTAAAGAAATACAACTTAGAATCTTTGGTATGGAAATATATTTCATGTTTTGATTATGCCTGAAACAATAATCATTGACCTAGCACAGGGGTAGGCAACCTCGGCTCTTTTATGACTCATGGACTTCAACTCCCAGAATTCCTGAGTCAGCTGACTCAGGAATTCTGGGAGTTGAAGTCCATGAGTCATAAAAGAGCCGAGGTTGCCTACCCCTGATCTAGCATCTTTCTTTGTAGAGATTTCAATTCAGCTGTGGTTTTATGGGCTTGAATTCCCTTGATTCCTATTTAATACACTCTCTATGTATTGATGATGTAAATATAAACTCCCAGAATTCCAAATTAATCTGATGTAATACATTAGACTTGAGTTTTCAAACAATTTTAAGATATAATGTGGTTTGTTTGGTTTGGCTTAAATTATCAAGTAAATTTAGCCATTGTGGTTATTAACCATTGACTCTAGCTTAATGTGATGCTTAAGTCTAACCAATAGTTGTATCTTCAGCAAAGTATGATTAAGTTAAGTATCACATAACTGTCTAGATGCATGCATTACACCATTCAAAACTGAACAAAGCACATTATAGCTTAATAGGTTGCCTGGATTCAGCCAATATATGCAAAATTCAAGGTGCTGGTGATGACCTATAAAGCCCTAAATGGCATGGGTCCGGATTACCTTAGGGAGCACCTGCTGCCAGCATCAGCTTCCCATCGTCCTGTGCGCACCCACAAGGAGGGCCTCCTTAGGGTTCCGCCAGTTAGAGATTGCCGGTGGGTGATTCCCAGGGGGAGGGCGTTCTCTGAGTGTGCCCGCCCTTTGGAACGAACTGCCGATGGAGCTTCGGACTGCCGCCGACCTTCGCTCGTTTCACCGGGACTTAAAAACCTGGTTGTTTGAATTGTCTGGCCTGGACTGAGGGATTTTAAATTATATTAAATTAAATTAAATCAAATTAACTTAATTTTAAATTTTAATTTTTAATGTTATCTTAATTGTGGGCTGTATTAATTTAATTTTATTTTATTCTCTCTTTTGTATTGTTTTTAACTTGCCCTGTGAACCGCCCTGAGTCCTTCGGGAATAGGGCGGTATATAAATTCAACTAATAAAATAAATAAATAAATAAATAAAATTTAATAACCAAAATATCTAAAACACTGGACGTTTTTAAGAAGAGACTGGACAGCCACTTGTCTGAAATGGTATAGGGTTTCCTGCCTGAGCAGGGGGTTGGACTAGATGACCTCCAAGGTACCTTCCATTGTTATTGTTATTGTTATTATTAAATCATTGCTTTTGTGCCTTGAGCATACACTGGATATACAACATATCGTATAACCCTTTCTAATATGCTGAGCTGGTGTGTTAATTTATTGTAGTAATTTTCTAGAACAAGAAAAGTTTTGTATGTATTTTTTGGTCTGCCTTTCAGCCAAGAGATTCCCAAAAGTTGATGCATAGCAATAAATAAAATTACATATATAGTTGTGCAATATTATAAATTAAAGTATTACTTTTAATATAGTTTGTGTAGGGCTAGTTCTTCATGCAGTATATAAACATTTGACTGACCTTGCCACTTTCTCTTTTTCTTTCTTTTTGCATAAAAACATGCCATTAAAATAGTACTGAATTAAACTGCAATTGTAAAATCTTCCCTGAAGAATCTCTTAGTCATAATGTAAAAGGGGTCCAACTCTTGAAACTGCTGTATTAGTTGAAATTGATTCTAGTCTCTTGAAAAGGTTGTATGTGCTTAATGTGATCCTTACTAGGGTGTTCCTAAAACTTGGGACAAAGTTTGAACTTGGACCTAATGGGGAACAATTTGGATAAAACTTTACTTATCAAAGATGAGGCAGTTGGATCCATTTTGATTCAAAAACTTCTACAAAACCCTAGGACAATTTCACCAGGTCAACTTCACCAACAAAGTTTTGTTGAAAAAGGAAAACACATTGCTACCTAAATTGCAATCTTACTTGGAAGATATTGGAGAAGGTGTCACATGAAATAGGAATAGGAGAGCTGTCATAGTGAGGAATGTCATCCTTATAAAGAATACCAACCTGCTTTATCTCTCTAGAGATGTGGAATGAACAGATCTTTATGAGCATTTGATGATTTGTAGCCTTGGGCTAAATGGGCATTGTGAACAGGCTTCTAGATAAATTCTAGCCTGTTGACTGCCTAGGAGGGAGGGAGCTGCTTTTGCACTATTGTATTTGACCCTCCAAGTGAATATGGTAGTCTTTGCACAGTTGTTAATTATGTATAACTAAGGTTGGGGAAACCATTTTAGACCTTATTGTACACCTTTTAGTATTTTATCTGAAAGTTCCTGTGAATATTTATGAATATGATGGAATTATACTGGGGAAGTGTTTGGGCTTGAACTACACAGAAAAAGTCAGATGGGTGCATCCTAGCAAGTTCTTATACAAAGTCTATATTAATTTAATGATGGATAGTTCTAACTTTCATCCAATAGATAAACCTTTCTGGCTGTTACACCTTTAAAGGAGAATATTTGTAGCTCAGGGTTGAAACGAGGGGTACTTGGTGGTCTCTGAGCTTGGCTATTTTCTTGCAGATGTTTCATTATACAAACTAGGTAATGTAATCAGTGCTAGTCATAGTGAGTAGCACTGATGTGTTACCTATTTTAGGTACCCCAATGTGTACCACAGAATGTTACACAGAATGTGTACAGTGCTTGTTTGTCTGGCTTTATGTAGCTTCATACAATCATCAGGGGAAATAGTCATAATATAAAGCATACATATTATGGGCTATGCTATTTCTCTTATCTCAGTCCTGTCTAGTACTTATAGAATATATTAGCAAGCAGAAGTTCAATAGAATAGATTTCCCCCCCCCCCAATTTGTGATATTATGACAAGACTGGCAACATTTATATGCATTTCAGAATCTTTTCATATCCCTAGCTCAGCTATGCTGACTCAGGAATTCTGGGAGTTGAAGCACATGAGTCATAAAAGAGCCAAGGTTGCCTACCCCTGCCCTAGCTTAATGCTGGGAAAATAGCTTCCCCCCTTCTCTTCTACTAAATAATTTTTGGGTTCACTTTTGTCTTTTTTAAAATTAACATTATGAATAACTGGTTCTTTAATTTAGAATTTATAGGTTTAGAGTATTCTATTTTTCAATATTATATAAACATTCAGAATCAAAATAACTGGCTCCATGCTTTTTCTTACTGAACACAATACTTAATTTAATGGTATTATTAAGAATTCAATGAGTTTGGATTTAATATCATTCCTGATTATGGATTAAAATGAAATAAATTACATTGAACTTGTAATTATCCACATCTGGATTCAAAGCAAGAAATCTGAATAATTTGATGCCCAGGTTTCCTCACAGAGAAATGCTATTACAATATAAGGGAATCTATCCTTTCTGGCAATCAAAGCATGTCCTATGAAAATTAGTTCATAAATGTTGACTTGGGATAGAAAAGATAATACAGATAATACAGATTTCAAGAAGTGTGGGAAGGTTGCTGTTGCAAAAATTATGTATGGAACTCATTGTCTCCTTTGAGTAATTCTAATTTTTATGTTCTTTCCCCCCCTTTCTGGTACGCTAAATGAAAATGTGCAAAACTATAAAAGAATCACTTTTCTTTTTCTTTTAAAGAATTGGGCGTAAGACCAAGCAGTATTTATAGTGAATAAATCCAATAGATTTCCTCAAGGTTTTTTCAGAATAAATATGCATTTGTTGTTTGGGATATGTAGAATGTCAGGGAGTTACAGTTCAGTTTTCCTTTAATTGTCTGCCAATAATTTCCAAGTGTAAAAGCTTGAAAAGAGGAAAAAAAATCTTCCTTTGTATAAAAACTGTTGTAATTCAGGCTATTCAGGTCCTCTGTACAGTTGTGCACTGAACAGTGGTTGCTCTCTGAAAGCAATGTGTGATTCTGTCTGTCAAGACTACTGAAATGACAAATTCAATGGAATAAAGACAATTCAGAAAAATTAAATTTGGGGATAAACACTGTAAATTGTTTACAAGATGTAAAAAAATCAGAACTGAAAATTACCAATGGGATCTAAAGGTAGAATGGTTCCAAATAGTTTGCAGATTCTGATTGTGTATTGTATCTGTAATTCTACAGATTGCATCCTAAAGTAGAAACAATTTATTAGAATATGTGGTTGTGCTGTCTTTCACAGGTAGTTTAAATGCAGGTTATGATTTTGTCCAGATTCGAGTGAGGATTTGATTGATTATGTGAGATTAGTGGTGTTGACTTTTAGCAATCACATAGATTTTTACAAGTGAAAATGAATCAGGGATCTTATTATCTCAACGTATGGAACCACCTTTGAAACATTTTTTCCCATGGAATGTGAACACATTTTGTTTAACCTTGGTCCTTTTAAACCATCATTTCCTTGTGAGTGTAATCTTAATTTGTAGCTCTAGTGAAGAAGCAGAAGAAGAGCAACTGAGGTATAAAAGGGGAGATTGTTCTATACTTGGAGACAGAGAATGGGTTCCTAGATCATGGCAAATTATAGTTTGCTTAGTTTTGTCACATTGTCTTCTGTGAGTCCAACCACTATCATTTGTGAATTTTTCTTTATGGCTTAGGGCAGTATATGAACCCAGCCAATTGTGATTTAATTTGAGGAATAAACTAGGTCACTATGTCATGTCTGAATCATTGCTGTTTGGCAGCTGGTTTTAATTGCTGAATAACTCTAATAACCCCTAACGCACCTAACCAGATCAATAAGATAGATTGCCATTAAACCTTTAGGCCATATTGGCTGGATACATTGGGAGTTGTAACCCCAATACTTCTGGATAATGAAGCTGGGCTCTCATGAAGTATTAAAAGAATAAAAATGCAATTGGTGAATATCATGTTCTATACAGCAAGGCCAAGGATGCAGGAACTGCAAGTAGCCATTGACTTGCCACCACAACTGAGCCCAAAATTTCTGTGGCTAACTGAGATAGTTGTTAAGTGAATTTTGTCCCATTTTATGACCTTTTTTTGTCACAGTTTTTAAGTGAATCATTGCAGTTAAGTTAGTAACACAGTTGTTAAGTGCATCTGGCTTCTCCATTGATTTTGCTTGTCAGAAGGTCACAAAAGATGATCACATGACCTTGGGACACTGGAACCATTATAAATACATGCCAGTTGCCAAGAGCCTGGATTTTTATCATGTGATAAAATGGGGATAGTGCAGCAATTGTAAATATGAAAAACTTTCATAAGTCACATTTTCCAGATGGTCACTAAATGAAAACTTCAAATGGTCACTAAATGATTGGTTATAAGTCAAGGTCTACTTGTAGATGATTGAATGGTGGACAGAATTCATGTTAGAGATACCTATCCTGATAGAACACTTTTATTACAATATTTTACGTCTGCTGTTCCTGATTTATTTCTAAAATTTATCTGTGTTATCTATGGTTAGAAAAAAATTACTTTTCCCAACAGAGAACAGCCAGTTCTTGGATAAAAATAAGATCTAAGGTGCAAATCAATTGAATGCTTTGTGGTTGCTGTTCTTTGAAGCTGTTCATCAGGTTCATGTTCTGAATCAGGAACTGTGTACATTTGATAATGTAGTAGTACAACAAAGACAAACAGTATGGGCTTTTTTCTTGCAAACGTTAAGGTTGAACACACATTTTTCAGGGAAGTGCTGCGATTACAAGCCTGTAGGCACAAAGAACATTTTTTTGTTCAAAAGTATCCCTATGCATTTAGAGAGTTAGTGTGCTGGCTTTATTTAATCAGAAGGATGTGTCTACGTTGGCTCAAAAAAAATCCTTATATACATTTTGAAATTACATAGTTGAACTTGTTCATAGGATTAAATTTTTGTTTTTCAATAAAGTTCTGCCATTTGTTTATATAACATAGTACATATTTTATGGCTTAGAAAATACATTAAAATATAGCATTAGTTTCTATCTCTTGCCCTTTAAATGGGCCTGATATACTTTTTTTTTGAACTGGGAAAAATGCTATACTTTTCTGATATGCACTGTTTGATTCATTACTCTTCCACCTAGTAGCTAGTATATGCAAGACAGAAACTTAGGAAACATATGATGATGATTTATTGATTTGTAAATAGGAGTTAATTTCAATGGAAAGTTGATGTGGCAGAAATATTTTAAATGCTAAGCTGTGACATGGTATATAGTTTTCACTTTATTTGCACATGATCGCTGTTAGATTTTTGCAAGCTTATGCATATGGAAGGTCTTGTACCACTGATGGATATGGTATAAGAAGGATATATAAGGATATCTTCAAAATTATGTCTACATCTTTTAATTAGAAGTTCAGATGGGTTACAGTGGATCCCAGTCTCATCTGTACAGCTGTGCTATTGTTTAAACAGAAGGCTGGTTAATCTTCACTGTTGAAATGAGTTAGCTTCAAAACTAATGACCAGGATTTGAAATTTAGATCTCTGTTGAAGTCCAGAGCTTTTTTGTTGCCGAAACAACAAAAAAGGCTAGCTTTAGTCTTAACTAAATTAACTAAAAGTAGAAATCTAAACCTCTGTGGAAGTTCTCAGTCATCCAGGTCACAGGTGTCTCAAAGGTGAATTGTTGTTTTTCTCAAAAGGCAACTGGACTGTTTTTTCTTTGAGGAAGAAGAAGAAAATGTTTCGTTTCTCACCCAAGAAGCTTCATCAATTCTGATGGTGGGGGGAGCGAAGGATAGTTTCTGATAGAATGGTGGGGGAGGGGGAATGGAAAGATTGTATTTCTTTGGAGTCATCTGGTCATTAGCACCTTCTCTAAGAGCTGTTGAGACCCCTTGAGAGTTTACCTGTGCCTTCAGTGTCACCTGAATCACAACCACAACCAATTACACCCTAGGTTGTCTAATGATTTGTTATTGTAATGTAAAATGCTGACTGAAACAGCTGAATGAACTAACTGAAAAATAACAGAGTAAACCAAAATACTCAAATATAACAGCAGGGGTTTTTTTTGTATTATCCATAAATTGTCTCATTCTTAAATGCCAATCTAGGTAAGATCTTTGATTTTTTTCTTCTTCTATTCAATCATGTTCAGTTCTTAGAGACTGCCTGGATGAGTTCCTTCATTTTTCTTTGCGAGCTTTTTTTCCAGAAGTGGTTTGTCACTGCTTCCTTCCTAGGACTGAGACAAAATGATTGGCCCAAGGTCACCCAGCCAGCTTCATGTCTAAAGTGTGACTAAGACCTCATGGTTCACTAAGTTTCTAGCCTGATGCCTTAATTGCTACATTAAACTGGCTTTTCCCTGATATTACTTTAGGGTAAAACAAGAAGTAGTGGAAGAAATGATTACCTATATGTTTAAGAATCCAGAGATTGTATCATTAATGTATGAAATCGTCTAGATTTTTTAAAGTATTTAGATGACTTTGATAACTATCAAATTTTAATTATTTTTAGATAATATAAGAGAATTGTGTATGAAATATTTGTGACAAAAATTCATAAACAGATTTGCATTTGCAAAGAAAGCGTGAAATTAGTATATCTTACACATAGCACAACAGAAGTTTTAATTCCTTAGTGAGAATCTAACCTCACTAAAATTTGGAACTGCTGCAAAACTAAGTTAACATTATACTTTATTTGCAGGATGAGCTAACTGCTGTGAATGTAAAACAAGGTTTCAGTAATCAACCAGCTTTCTCAGGAGATGAACATGGGTCTGCTAGAAATATTGTTATTAACCCATCAAAGGTAAGCGCTTTTTGCAACTAAAAAGTGCTTCCTCTAAAGAATTTCTAATTTTGTATGCTGTTTTACAATACCTTCTTTATTGATTTGGTAATGTGTGTCTTCATTTTTTAAAATTTTTTAGACAGAAAATTTGTGTAACCTGTAAGTTATAGACACATAGGTGAATGCATGCAGGGTCAAAATGTTGATTTCCTAATGCTGTGAGTGCCTTCTTCTTCAGTTTGAATCAAAACATCTGGATATATTGATTAGGCTTCATTTTTCTGAAATGAGCCCTCGATATGCTGATCAAGTATCTACTTTTACAAAAGATTTTTAATTAAAGTATGAAAAAAGAAAATGTCATAGGCTTCAAATTTAACATTTGTCTTTTCTGGACAGGTTCTTTAACTGCAAATATCCTTTAATAATAAAGTTTATTTTTATTATAACTTAAGAGATACTTTAATATTCAGAGTCAATAACTTTTATATCCATAATATCTATACCTGAAACATAATGGGAGACCATTTTAGTTATTCATATTATCAAGTTCCTGATGACTACAATAGAGAATTTAGAAGCTAATCTTATGAAGATAATACTTAAAGTACACTTGATCTCTTTAATCCGAGACATTGTATATATTTCAAGTTTTAGAA
Organism: Vipera berus; assembly: GCF_964194415.1. Taxonomy (NCBI): domain Eukaryota; kingdom Metazoa; phylum Chordata; class Lepidosauria; order Squamata; family Viperidae; genus Vipera; species Vipera berus. The sequence goes on along the minus strand of NC_138207.1, from coordinate 26,686,934 downwards.
AATGCTTATTATGTTTTTGTTTTCCCCCCTTATCAGATTGGTGCTTATTTTAGCAGCATATTGGCAGAAAAGTTAAAACTTAATACATTCCAGGATACAGGAAAGAAGAAATTGCAAATAAATGCTAAAGACAATTACTGGCTAGTTACTGCTCGTTCCCAGAGTGCAATTCATACTTGGTTTGCAGATTTGGCAGGAAATAAACCTCTGACTTTGCTAGCAAAAAAGGTAAGCCATGGTGGCACAGTGGGTAGAATGCAGTACTGCAGGCTACTTCTGCTGACTGCCGGCTGCCAGCAATTCGTCAGTTCGATTCTCACTGGCTCAGGGTTGACTCAGCCTTCCATCCTTCTGAGGTCGGTAAACTGAGGACTCAGATTGTTGGGGGCAATGTGTTGATTCTGTAAACCGCTTAGTGAGGGCTGTGAAGCGGTATATAAGTCTAAGTGCTATTGCTATTTTGAAGGTTTCTTATCTATTTGGGAAAGCTATTTGGGAAAGGAAATTTCAAGAGTTCTTGTTTTAGTTTTTACCTCTAAAAATCTCTATTGTTTTTTTCATCTCCTTTTCTCAATTTTTTTTGGTGTCTTCTTTCTTATGTATGAGCTGATGCTAAGCCAACTGAAAAGGATGGCCGCATAAATGATTTCTGAGGACTCATGCAAGTTTCTACAGCTGCTTGTGCAATGTATTACTTATGACACTCTGGTGGACAGAACAATTTTGTTCCTATTGCTATTGTGCGATGAATGATACCTTAATTACTTCTTGCAAGAGATTTAAGGAAAGGGATTGGTGGATTTTTCTCCTTGATTTCCCTTGATTGGTGGAAGAACAACCACCAATCATTTTTGCTCATGTGAGATAGTGCAGAGTAGTGTCAGTTTGGGCAGATGTTTAAAATGCTAAGTTTAGTCACTGGTCAAGGTGACTAAGGGGTGTACGAGCTGGAGCAGGAGAGAATGACTGATAAATGAGTACTTTATCTGGCCAATGTTACAAATGCTGGCAACAAGTGGCCAAGGAATCAGGTTTTGACTCTGTGCCAGCTGTAGACAGATGTAGCTACTGGGATATGTATTGGATATGTATTAGAGCAGACTTCTGGATTTTCACAGTTATGATTGGCTTGTACATAATGGCAACAATAACTGCTGTGACCCTTTTATTGCCTACGCTGAAATGCAGTGGAAAATAATGACACCTCATCCTCCAGTGAGTTGTAAGTAACTATGGTATATTGCACAAACAGATACTGAAGCTTGCACGAGTCCTCAGAGATAATAAAAAGAGTAAAAACTCATAAAAATGTATAGCTGCATGAAACCTCTTGTTGCTAACTCTGAGAAAATTATGTTAGAATTTTGTCTTTCACTAAGAATCCACAACTTTAGGTGCTGACTTGCTTGTATTGTTTCAGACTAAAGCAGACACACTGTGTGTAAACTAAAAAGGAAGTGTTTGAAAATAACAGGAGTCCTAAACACAAGAGTGGAGGAAGCTGACTTTTCAATATTTCAGGAAATCTGATAAAATCTATTTCTTGTTACTCATTTTTAGATATTGTTAAGATCAAGCCTAAATTTCACTTAGGAGTGTTTACCAAGTCTGCATTAGTGGAACTGATCTTTTTTCACAGGGCTTAGATGCAACACTTTTGGGCTTGCATCTTTAAGAAACATGGCATTTTAAGGATTGGCATTGATGGGAGCTGTTAATTACATTAAGATGTAAGAGTAGTCATTGTGACATAATATATAAGTTTACCATATTTTGCCTCAAGCATTTTCAGAAGCAGCATATTATAGCTATTATGGCTATTTTTGAAAAAAAATGTTTGATCAATGAATAAAATATTGATTTTGCCAGCAAGTGTGTTTTAAGCTCACAAATTTAAAATCAAGCAGGTTTTAATGGGAATAATAGATAATTTCATTTGATCCAGGTTAACTCTGTATTATTTGAACCTATAAATTATTTTTGACATACCAAAGAGCAAAAATCTGACTAATCTGGTACCAGTAGTCACTAGCTTACTTTCTCTAATTACTGTCATTATTTTTTTCTACATATCATTCAGTTATTCCTAGATCTCTGTAGTTGAATAAAATTTTACAATTTGTCATCTAACAGGTTTAGAGTATTGTAGCCATTTTTTAAAATTATTCCTCTTTTTTTTCAAACATAGGTCCCAATTCTCAGCAAAAAGGAAGATGTTTTTGCTTATTTAGCAAGATATTCGGTGCCACTCTTGCGAGCAGCATGGTTGATAAAAATGACTTGTGCCTACTACTCAGCCATCTCTGAAGCTAAAATTAAGAAACGCCAGGCAGCTGATCCAAATCTTGGTAATAAAAGCTGAATGAAATATCTTTGCATCATTAATGTACCTTTTTGTACTGTTGTGTGGTTGCACTATTGAATGGAGGGTATAAGTTGATAAGCTTCACTTTATCCTGTATGCTTCATAAACTACAGTAGGTGTCAGTGCAGTTCAAAAAACCAAGAATCATAAGCTTGTTGTATCAGAAAATGACAAAACAAGCTTCCATTTCCTTTAGGTTCTCATTATTGATCAATGAAAACATATTTGAATTTTTAGTACAAGAGCAGAAATAAAGCAAAAGCATGATTAATGACCTACAGAGAAAAATGTATTAACTGCTTTCTTCCTGTTCTAAATGATAAATTTGAGCAGATTCTAGACAAGTAGGCTGTATCTATTAAATGACTTTTGGTTTTTACAGTATGTACATCATTAATACCGCCGGGTTTTCAAGAATGGTAGTTACCACTATTTTAACTAGAAATTTAGTAACTGTAGATTCAATTTCCCAAATGGAGAACGCCTTTTATTTAAAATATTGATATTTGTAGATAATACATCCCTATCATGCTACTTCCTTTGGGGTAAACATTATTTGGAGTCAAGAAACGTAGTAAAAAATAAGTCAAATAATTTAAAGGAATGGGGTAAAAAATGGAAGGAAATACAGCTATAGCGAGTGTACACTATAGCTCTCGTATCTTGCTAGCAAAATTTACAAAGATAATATAACTTTCTATACCTTTTCACTTGAAAACTTGTATTTTTAGTCAACTTATATTCAGAATTCTTTCAGATTTTTCCCCATTTGTTTAAATGTGGCTTCTGAAGAATGATATTCTGCCAACTTCATTCAAGGGACTTGTTTTCACTAGCTTTTTCCATACTAACCTTGAGAGCTCACCTCACAGTAAAATTCTTTAACTTCTTATGCAAAGCACTTTTCCTTTTTAAGAGTAATTTGGAAAGTTTAAAGTAAAAAATGCATAATCCAAACCCCACAGTAGAAATACATCATACTGGCATTTAGCTTTTTAAAAAAATATTCTGATTGTTGCTGTTACTTTAAAGATGTTTATACCTTTATTTTTCCACAAAGTAGATTCATTCTTGCATACTAACCTATTCTGTTTTTTGGGGGGCATTCACTCAATAAGAGGTGCTTCGTTGCATTTCATTACAAACATGCATATAGATAAGAGTTTCCCTTACTTAACTGTTGATGTGGCATGTTCAGGATGCCTAATTAAACCTGCCTCACTCAATAATTCTTTTCAAATACTTTTATATTATAGACTTTTGTCTTCCTACTTGTCTGTTGGTGTCTCCAAGCAAATATAATTGGCTTGCAAAATATGACCTCTTATGTGTAAAATAGTTTTTCAACCTTATGCTCTCCAGAGGTGTTGAAGTATAGCTTCTAAAACATCTGGAGAAGAATAATGCAATGTATTCCTTGTCTCTGATGAAGTGGGTAGCTTTGCTGCTGTATTTATGCTAAACCAATATTTAAATCATGGGTTGTTGAAAAAGCCATAGTGTTCCCTTTGGCATGTAATGTTATGATATCCATTATACTAAGCTGAAAAGAAGCCAAATTGTGCCTTAGGTTTTGTTAACTAAACCAGAGAATCTTCTAGTACTTATTTCATTGTCGTTGTCAGCCTTTCAGTCATGGCCGATCCTTGGCCACTCTATGGATCAGCACTCTCCATGCCCCTCTGTCTCATACCACCTCCTTCAGATCTGCCATGGTCATCTCAATGTCATCTTTTATAGTGTCCAAACAGTGGCCCCTTCTCCTTTTTCCAGCATGATTGACTTTTCAAGTGAGACAGCTCTCATGACATGACCAAAGTATGACAGTCTCTATTTGGCGACTTTGACTTCAAGTGATATTTTTGGTGAGGTAAATAAATCTGGTACTTACAGCACTAAGTAAAATGCCAGAATACAATGTACTGTGGCATGTTTATTGATATAGCAAATGAAGTGAATTCTAGTTTTTTTTAAATAGCTGTCACATTAAATTTCAGAGATACTTTATTGACTGATCTATAGATGTAATAAGACTAATTTATTTTCTTGAATGCCCAGAGGCATCATTTTATATCTAGGACTGTTTCATATCTGCTCTGTAATATGTTGATCTCAGTGAGTATCTCAGAGGCATGGATTATGAAAATAGAAAGGCTCACTCAGTAGTCAGCAGGAAATAGAGTTTTGCTGTAAAGATGATATGTTGACAGTTTGATTTGAATATTTTTCCCTTTGGCATGTTCCATCTGTAACTCTAATGCAGTACTGCATAAATCTTTGATAGCGATGGAGGATTCCATTCTGAAATATCTGCTATCTATTGAAATGATTCTCTTAGTTTATTTCTATAATATCTCTTGAAAGAATAAAGAAAGTATGTATCATTATATCTCTAAAGAAATGGAAATGTGAAACTTATCATTTTTACATATCATTTTTATGGAAAATGTAGGCTGGAAAAAAACTGAATTTCTGGCTTGTAGGAAATAGAAGCAATTTAGTCACCAAGACATAATCATTTCCCAAAGTGTTGCAGATAATCAAGAAGCTCTAAAAGATTATTCCAAATTGCAACTTTTCATGTTACAGAAGGGGAAAATCAGTAACTATATATGCAGAGACAAATATCTTAAGTATATTTAATTTCACTTAAATTATGCAAATAAAATAAATTTTGTGATTTGTTTTCCCTCTACACATTGGTTTGAGGAATATGTCCTTCTCAATATACCGCACAGATGTGTGATCTTCAGCTAATAAAAGCTGTGTCAAAATAGCTGAAAAATAAACTTTGTAAAGGTCATTTCTGAAGCATTTGACTCTGTAGAAATCTTAAGCTCAGCTATCATGTATTTTAGTGAACAACATCTAGCTTTAAACTCTATGCAATGAAATCAAAATGGTGTATTTAAATGTAACTACATGTTATGTAGAAGGGACGTGGTGGCTCAGTGGGTTAGGACGCTAAGCTTGTCGATCAGAAGGTCGGCAGTTTGGCGGGTGGAATCCTGAGTGCTGCGTAACAGAGTGAGCTCCTGTTACTCGTCCCAGCTTCTGCCAACCTAGCAGTTTGAAAGCATGTAAAAATGCAAGTAGAAAAATAGGGACCACTACGATGGGAAGGTAACAGCGTTCCGTACGCCTTTGGTGTCTAGTCATGCCAGCCACATGACCATGGAGACGTCCTCGGACAAGCGCTGGCTCTTCGGCTTTGAAACAGAGATGAGCACCGGCCCCTAGAGTTGGAAACGACTAGCACGCATATGTGGGGGAAACTTTACCTTTACCTTACCTTACATGTTATGTATTAGATAAAAGGAGTACCTTTGGTTTAAAATATGTTTGGGGATTAAAACTGCATTTTGGAAAAGATTCAGCATTCCTGAACTGCATTCTCCTTTTATAGTACATGATGTGTAGATGGAAGCTGATTTGAGAAATACAGTAAGAAAGATACAGATAAGGAGGAGAAGAAGAATTGAAGTTGTTTTGTTGGAATGGATGTTATCTTGAATATTAAAATGGATTGCTCCACATCTCTTGTCACCTGAGTTCATATCACTGGGGTTTAAGCAATCAAAATACGTATTGTTAACACTGAAATAGAATCTTAAAATAATATGCTACTCAAAGTTGTGTTGCTGTCCTTTTCTGAAAACTGTACACTTAGTTGCTCTCAAATGTATAATTTGAATCCAGTAAAATGATCTGGATTGCAAATATCAGGTAATCTGGGTCTTCCTGCTGCTACCTAATGGCAGTTTTGTAGCTCAGATAATAGCCACAAGATGGTGGAAAGTGAATAGCTATAGAAACCTAGGAAAATCCAGGGGTAAATTTCTAAGCAATGGGCAGCCAGATGTCACAGTTCAGCAGCCTAATGGATCATAAATGAAGATATTCATGTTTCCAAATGCAAAATGAAATTTGTTTCAGCATTGTATGCCTCTGCCTTAAAGCTCCAGCCTTCAGGTCTACTCTGTGTTCAGGAGCAAAGACTGGTTCCTAAGCAGAACTCTGTGTGTGAGGGAGATAAATATATGTTCCCTATAACTGAACAATTTCTCACAGTTTCAGAGGCATCTGCTCTTGTGAGGGCTGAGAATCTCTCCTTGGATTCAACTGTTGAAATATTGCAAAAGATAATCATGCTCTGAAGTCTGTAGGGTTTGTGTTAGAATCAGATGAAGACTCCTCCAGAGTGAGAGAAGAATTAATATTAATTTTAAAGGTAGTCACTTATTTTACATTAAGAGTCTTTTTATGTAAAGCCCATAATCAATTCTGGATTTAATTTCCCAAAGTGATGCAAATTATTTTCAGTTGATGACTGGATACTTACATGGAAATGCTTGAAGAACAATTTTTATTCTCACATGAATTATCAAACCTGATTCATATCAAAGTACAATTCATTTCTCCTTGCTCAAAAAACATAAATGTGATCCATGAAAATAAGACATTTGCAGAATAGACTTCCTTTAGCAAACTTCAGTACCAGCTTGCATTCTTTGAAATCACTGCAGTAAAGAGACTGTCATGCTAAAAGTCATTCAAACTGAATTTTGGTAGATCTCCCACTGATCACTGTTTTGAAGATTATGGGTTTGTGACAGGTCACTTGAGTATAAATCAAATTGTGATGAATTTTTTGGCCCAGTTTTGTCATTGAGGAAAAATGAATGTCAATGATTACTTAATTTGTGTCTCTATAGAATGGACTCAAATTTCTACCAGGTACCTAAGAGAACAATTGGTAAAAATTGCAGAATTTTATCACATGACCACAAGCCAAGGCAAAAATTCTGTACTTGTGCCTCGTGAGGTGGAACAAGCTCTGAAGCAGTGGGAATATAATGAAAAGTTGGCATTTTATATGTTCCAGGTAACCTTTATTTATAACGAAGCAGGATGAAGTTCTATAAAGCAGTACAGTGTGATTCTAGTTTGCTTTCAGTCTCCTTGCTCATAATGTGTTTAGTGTCTGATTATATTAAATATGTTAAATACTAGTAATTAAAGCCAGTCTTATTTCCAGCTAAATAGTCCTTTTACTGTTACATTTGAAATATCCAGGATGAAGAAATGTAGAATTTAAAGTAATGCTAAATAACAATAGTAGCAACAGCAACATTACAGATTTGTATTTACCGTATGTCATTCATCATCTCATGCAATGATCAGAATCACTGCCCTGACCACGAATTATTTATATCTGCATATATATTTATGTGAGCAGCTATAAGGAATGTCAGGTTATAGTGAAAAACACGTGTGTTAAACATATTCAGTGAAGACCTATTAGTCAGATGATTCAAAATTAAACAACTGCAAAAGAAATATGAATTTACTGCTTTAATCAGTCCTCACTTTATGACCATTCATTCAGTGACTGTTGAAACTTATGGTAGTGCTGAACAAATGATATTGATCACTTGTCCTCAAAGTTATGGCTATTGCAATGCTCTCATGGTCAGTTGATTAGAATTCAGGTGCTTGGCAGCCCACCTGCATTTACAATCACAATGTGTGCTTCAACTTCTATCCACTTAACTCCCTCCCATCTCTGCTCAGTTGGCTGCCCTGCACTCTGTTTCCCCTGCCATCTTGGCTTCTGCCATCTCTACAGCCCTGCACTCCATCCTGCACCCTCGCCACTCTGTACTCTCTTGCTGCTTGCTGAAAGGCCTGGCTAGGCACACCTTAGCAGCAGGAGAAGGAAGATGGTGAAGACAGCTGGGATGGCAGAGGTGCAGGAGCACAGGATGGTCAAAAGGCAGAGTTGGGGGCAGGTAGATGGGGGCAGAGTTTAAGTGGAAACCAGCATAGCAGGACAGGAGAAGTGTGAGGTCTTCAGCTAACATGGCATGGTCCTGGCCTAACAACTGCAACTGGGACCAACAAAACTGCTTTCACTAAGCGACGTGGTCACATGACATTTCATTTAAGAACTGCATCACTTAGTGGTAGAAATTCTGGTCCCAATTAGAGTTGTTAAGTGAGGATAAATGCTGTTAATTGATACGTAATGATATTAAAAACATCAGAAATGCCAAGACTGTGCATCTTTAATGAAAAAGAAAACTATACTAGTTGTAGACTAAATAAACCGTGTACATTTGGAGAAAGATGTACCTCTGTAGAATTATCCAGAAATTCCATCCTTTCATATTCTTTCCCAGAAAAGGGAAGTATAGAACTTGTTTAGCACATTTTTACCACATTTTGGATACACACTTAGGCTTTGCCAAGGAGAGAACAGTTAAAATATACTACAGCTGGTAGTTTTACACAACAAATTGTAGAAGACTTCTATTCAGACTTTCAAACATTTAGTCCATTTGTTCTCCCTACATTTTTTTTGCCTCCTGTCAGAAGAGAAAGCATTCTGTTCCCATTTAGTATGGCCACTCCATGTTTAGCTACACTTATATCAGTAAGTGCGTAAAATAATTTTTCAGTGTAAGTAAGAAATGAAAAATCAGACTACAAGAGCATTCTGCTCTTCTTAAACAAAAAACTGTGCCTTTTCTATTTTCTTCCTTGTTCAATCACTCAGCTTCATTCATTCTCCCACCCATTTGGGTGTTGTTTTGCTTAATGCTGATCTCTGACCATTGCATTTCACCGAAGTAAATCTATTGGCTTGCTCTTCTGATTCTTGTTTGTGAATGATAAGGTTTTGGTTTCATTAGCACCATCACAGGAAGAATTCAGTTGATACTGTAGGATGATAATGATTCTGTGCAGTCATTTCACATCTTTAGGTTACTGGTATGCAACTATTAATTTTAAATTTTAATTTTTTTTTGTAATTTATCAAAAATGTTCAAATGTTTATGTGTCAGTTTTGTGACATTAAATTTTGTTGCATTTATTCTTAAATGACATCTTAAGCAATGAAGCAGTGATGTAGTTGTTTTCTGTTGGATTTGGGAATTTCTTTACATATATTTCTAAAATTCATTAAGGAAGGAATGCTTGAAAGACATGAATATTTAACGTGGATCCTGGATGTCTTGGAAAAAATAAGACCAGCTGATGACGAACTTTTAAAACTCCTCCTCCCACTAATGCTGCAGGTACAAACGATAATATAATTTGCCACAGTCTCAAAATGCTCAAACAGATGATGTTTTCAGAATTCAGTATGTTAAACTAAGTTTATCTTGTTTGGAGTTGATTAGGTTTCATTGTCAGATAAGAAATCAAATAGCACAAATAAAGAATAACTGCCAACTTTCAGTCTGTTAGCTAAAATATCTGCCTCTTCTATGTAGTTAATAGTTTTAAGGCTATGAAAGAAAGACTCAGGTCTCAGATTCCTACTACATGGAAATATGTTGATTCTAGACCAGGGGTGTCAAACTCAATTTCATTGAGGGCAGCATCAGCATTGTGGTTGCCCTCAGGGGGCTGGGTGGGTATGGCCAGGGTGGGCGTGGCCTACTGGGTGGGTGTGCCTAGAGTGCATATGGCCTACTGGGTGGGCATGGCCAACTCTACATCATTCGCATCAAGGGTGCCTATGGGGGCTTGGGCAGGAATGGGACAGATTTGAGGGTCTCTGGCAGAAGGAGGGTCTCTGGGCCAGGGCCAAGGCAGTGGGGGCCGTTCCCTCACTGTTTCCAGGATGGCTTCATGGGCCACATGAAACCACTTCGCGGGCCAGATCCGGCCCCCGGGCCTTGTGTTTGACATGTCTGTTCTAGACTGAAGGTCATTCAATTTTTGGAGTTGTTGCTTCAGTACTAACATTCACCTTAGTAAGTCTTGGTAAAGAGAACTCAGTCAAATTCATGTCTGCAAAAAATTACTTTCAATTCATATATCTACTAAAGGCTTGACATTAGAATAGAATAGAATAGAATAGGAAGGGACCTTGGAGGCCTTCCAGTCCAGTTCCCTGCTCAAACAGGAGAATCTATACCATTTCAGACAAATGACTCTTTAGTCTCTTCTTAAAAACCTCCAGTGATGGAGCGCCCACAATTTCTGAAGGCAAGCTGTTCCACTGGTTAATTGTCCTCACTGTCAAGTTGCTTCTTTCTTTGGGACTTCCGGTGGCGGCGCGGCGCCGAAGACAGCCTTCCCGGGCTGCCCGCGGCTCAGCTGTTTGTTTTTTTCGCCCGAAACAGCGCTGATCAGCTGTTCGGGCGAAATTGAAGCCCCCTCCTCGGGAGAAGAGGAGGGGGTGAGGTCTCAGGTAGGGGTAGAGTTCTCCGGGGCCGCCTGAGCTTGGAGCTTGGGCGGCTGAAGGATTGAACTCCCCCGAAGCCTGGGTTGCTCCCAGCTGGCCGGCGTCTCTGCTCCGAACTTCTTGGAGCAGAGCCAGGCGTCTGCGAACCATCCCTGCCTGAGGAAAGAACTATGATTTAAAGGAGCAGGCAGAGCGGTGCAAGAGGGAAAGGTGAAGAGGATTATTTTACTATACTTTCTAGCTTTTTGGACTTTTTAAACTTTAAGTGAAAGTGCGTCATAATTGAGGACTAAAAGATGGCGGCGAAACCTCCCCCTAAAACTCTTCGGAGCGGTGGATCCTCGCCGGTGCAACAATCATCACTACAGGCGTTGCACCCTTCTGAAGTGCTGACACCGAAGGATTTACGAGATGCTCTGGATAAACTTTTGGAATCAATCAATCAATCAATCGGTGATAAATTTGCACAGATGGAGGAGAAATTGGAGAAATTGGAGGAGAGAATGGAAGAGAGGATGGAACAGAAGTACAGCGTGATGAAGGTAGACATTTTGTCTTCAGTGCATAAAGTGGCGGGATGTGTGGAAGAATTAGATGAAAAAATGGATGATCTGGCTCAAAGGAACGCTATATTAGAAGTAAAAGCACGGGAGAATGAAAATGCAAGAGACAAAATGGAAAGGGAGTTAAGCCTAGCCCAATATTACCAGATGCAGTTTGCTGTTAGAATCAGAGGGTTAAAAGAGAACATTAAAGAAGATTTAAAGCAGCTGATTTCTGAGGCTCTTGAAGTGGTATTAAACCAGCCAGCATCTGAAATAAGAGCAGCTATGGATAAAGTGTTTCGGGTGAATTCATGGATTGCCAGACAGAGAAAATTGCCTAGAGATGTGGTGGTCTACTTTGCAAAAAGAGAGATTAGAGATCAAGTTATACAAGCTGCCTATGATGCTAAAGTGGTGATTGCTGAACAAGAAGTCTTGGTTTTAAAAGAAATTCCTCCAAGGATTTTAAGGGGAAGGAAGGACTATACATTTCTCGTGCATGAGCTTAAGCAAAGAGATATAAGGTTCAGATGGGAGATCCCAGATGGGCTGATGGTGATGCATGAAGGTAAAAGGTATCGGCTGATTACTGTGAAGCAAGCGCGTGATTTCTACAATAACGTCTTAAAAGCAACCCCATCAACACTTCTGGAAGCTGGAAAGGGATCGGGAGAAGGAGAACATCAAGAGGATGAAACAGAGGAAAGTGGCCCTGGAGTAGATCAAGATACAACTTCTTTGGATGATCCTAGAGAGCAAAGAGTAACGCGTGCTGCTTTAAAACGAGCAAAGAAAATAAAAGAACAAGATCAGCAAAAGTCTTCAGATTCTTCACAACGTACGCAAGCTGTGGGAGGAGCACGGCCTAAAGAAATTAGTCCTATCAAAGCTGTGCTCCAAGAGCTTTGGGAGGATATGCATGGCAACTAAATTTCTAACCTGGAATGTTAATGGACTAAATTCACTGCAGAAGAGGAAGAAAGTTTTTCAATATTTAAAACAATTTAAGATAGATGTTATATGTTTGCAAGAAACGCATATTAGAGTTTTGGATCAAAAGTATTTATTGAACTCGAGACTGGGTACGCAATTTGTTGCCTCTGCAGAGAATAAGAAAAATGGAGTGGTTGTTTATGTTAAAAGTGCCTTAACAGCAGACTTAATTGAAGTAGATAAGCATGGAAGATATGTTATGATTGAGCTGTTGTTAGAAGGCAAAAAGACGCTTCTAGTTGGATTATATGCACCTAATCAACAACAAGCGGATTTTTTTAGCTTACTCCACACAAAGCTTACCCAGTTGGATTATAAATCTTTTATTCTTATGGGAGACTGGAATGGTGTCTTGGATGCACAGTTGGACAAGGCTGGAGCTTTTAAGCGCATTCCAAGTCATGCTAGATTGCCTAAATCTTTTTTTGAAATGAAGGATGACCTGGAATTGAGAGATATTTGGCGTGAGAGGCATTTGCAGGAGAAGGATTATACTTTTTATTCTGATAGACACCAATCTTTTTCGAGGATTGATTTTATTTTGTTGACTAATGATTTTTTTTTGAGAACTAAAAAGGTGAAGATTTGTGCAAGAACTATTTCTGACCACAGTCCAGTTTGGTTGGAGATTGATAAGGAGAAAAGAGACAGGCGCTCATGGCGTGTAAATGAGAATTTGTTTAGAAATCAGAGAAATGTGGAAGAATGCAAACAGCGGATGAAGGATTTTTTTGAGATTAATATGAATAAGGGTACCTCTATGGATATGGTTTGGGATGCTAGCAAGGCATATATGAGAGGGGTGTTGATATATATGAATAATAGACATAGACGTGCAGTGGAAACTAGAAGGAAAGAACTGGAGAATGAAATAAAGGAAAAAGAAAAGGCTTTGATTCTGAATCCAGAGGATGTGAAGGTTAAGGAGGCTATTAGACTGCTAAGAGGACAATTTGATAAATTAATGGCAGATCAAGTGGCAACCAATCTGCGGTTTGCTAAGCATAATACTTTTTGCAACGCTAATAAGCCAGGCAGATGGTTAGCTTATAGACTGAGGAAAAAACAAAGGGCCTCTAATATAGATAAGATTGAGTATAAAGGAAGGGTTGTGTTTCAACAGAATCTTATTAAGGATGCTTTTGTGGATTTTTATTCGAAATTATATACTAAAGAGGAAATTAATGTAAAAGATATTGATATATATTTGGAGAATGCTAGCATCCCAGTTCTTACGCAAGTACAAAAAGAGGGGATTAATCAACTGATTACAGAAGAAGAAATTCTTACAGCAATTAAGGAATTGAAGTTGGATAAAGCGCCAGGTACGGATGGCTTGACTGCAGCCTATTATAAAAATTTACAATTTGAGATGATAAAGCCGTTAAAGGAACTGTTTCAGACAATTCAGAGGGAGGGAAAGGTGCCACCGTCTTGGAGAACAGCTTTTATCTCTTTGATTCCGAAGGAAGACCAGGATGCTACTCAAGTTAAAAATTACAGACCGATATCGCTTTTGAACACAGATTATAAGATATTTGCTAAGGTTTTGGCTAATAGACTGATGAGGGTTCTGCAACAGGTGATTCATGGGGATCAAACGGGGTTTATTAGTGGTAGGCAAATGAAAAATAATGTGAGACATATAGTTGATGTTTTAGAGTTTTTGGAAAGGCACAACCAGATCTCTGCAGCGCTAATTTTTTTAGATGCTGAAAAGGCCTTTGATCAATTGAATTGGCAATTTTTGTTGAAAGTTTTAGATAAAATGGATTTTGGGGAAAATTTCTTACAGCCGATTAGGGCATTATATCAAAAACAAACTGCCCGAATCATAGTTAACAATAGCCTGACAGCAGCATGTAACATTGAGAAGGGCACAAGGCAGGGGTGTCCGTTATCACCCTTGTTATTTGTGTTAACATTAGAGATATTATTGGTTAAGATTCGGAGTTCGGGAAAAATTAAGGGGATACAAGTTGGGGATCAGGACTATAGATTGAGAGCATTTGCAGATGATCTGGTTGTTACAGTGACCCAGCCAGAGCACTCTGTTGTGGACCTGATGGAGATAATAACACAATATGGGAAGGTTTCTGGATTTAAGGTAAATACACAGAAAACTAAAATTTTGGCTAAAAATATGACAGTTTCACAGAAGGCTCTCTTAGAAGGATTAACTGGATTTGAGATTGTTAAGAGGGTTAAATATTTGGGGGTGATTTTGTCGCCCTCTAATACAAAGCTATATAAAAATAATTATGAAAAACTATGGGGGAAAATTCAAAAAGAATTGGAGAGTTGGCAAAAATTGCAATTGTCTTTGTTGGGACGGATTGCAGCAGTGAAAATGAATGTCCTGCCCAAATTTTTATTTTTGTTTCAAATGATACCGATCCTTAAGAAAGATTCTAATTTGGAGGAATGGCAGCGTGGTATCAATAAATTTGTGTGGGCAGGGAAAAAACCACGAGTTAAACTTAAGATTATGCAGGATACTCGTGAGAGAGGTGGTCTTAAACTGCCTAATTTTAAATTATACTATGAAGCTGCTGCATTAGTAGGAATAAGCGATTGGATTAATTTGACGCAAGGGAGGTTATTAAATCTTGAGGGCCATGATTTGTGGTTTGGCTGGCATGCATATTTGTTGTATGATAAGAAGGTAGACAATGTGTTTAGGGTGCATATTTTAAGACAGGCATTGCTGAGAGTTTGGAAGAAGTATAGACATAAGTTGAGTTGCAAGATACCATTGTGGGCAATTCCAAAACACGCAATAGAAAATATTCATGCTGGCTTCAAACATGATGTGACTACGTACAAGGAGATTTTAACTTTGGAAAGAAATGTTTGGTGTTTGAAATCATATAGCCTCTTGCGAGAAGAGAAGGTTGTTCAAAACTGGTTTCAATATATTCAGCTACGGGCCAGGTGGAAAGAAGACCAGAAAAATGGTTTTACAATGACTGATGAAAATTTGATAAAGCAAGTTAGAAATCAGGGATCAGCACATATCAAACGGATATATCTTGCATTGATAGAGATTGATTCAGAGACAGAGCTTGTTAAGGATTGTATGATAAAATGGGCCCAAAACATCCAAGAAGTTATCACAATGGACATGTGGGAAAAGATTTGGGTGAGGAACGTAAAATTTACTCAAGCTCAAAATCTAAGAGAGAACTTTTATAAAATGTTTTATAGATGGCATTTAGATCCTAAAAAGCTTGCAAGTATGTATCCGAATTACCAGCCTAAATGTTGGAGGTGTGGTGATGAAGATGCAACATATTTTCATATATGGTGGACATGTAAGAAGGTCAAGGCTTTTTGGATAAAAGTCTGGTGGAATATGCAGAAGATTTTTAAACAGAGGATAAAGTTTTGTCCGCAACTTTTTTTGTTGGGAATAATTGCAGACGCTACAGTTGTGGACACTAAGTTGATGTTGAACCTAATTACGGCAGCAAGACTTTTGATAGGCCAATATTGGAAGAAAGAGGAATTGCCGACCATAGAAGAGTGGACTTTAAAGGTTTCCGACCTGGCAGAGATGGCGAAGATTTCGGCCTATTTGAAAGATCATTCGCAAGAACGCTATATTATGGAATGGAGAAAATGGATTGAGTTTATCCAGAACAAGTATAGGGTTAAGAAGTTTTATGTAGCATTCGAATAAGTCTTCTTTCGTTTTTTTTTTTTCTTTTAGTTTTTTATGTATAGTTAATATTGTTAAGGTGTGTCTTATCCTATATAAGCTAGAGAGTAATGGATTTTAGATTTTATAGTGGGTAGTATATGGTTGCTTATGATTGCCTTTTTATAGATATATACCTTGTATTTAGCTCTGGGAAGTCGGGGGGGGAGGGGGGGATGGAGGGAGGGGA
The DNA here is from genome assembly GCF_964194415.1 of Vipera berus. Classification (NCBI taxonomy): domain Eukaryota; kingdom Metazoa; phylum Chordata; class Lepidosauria; order Squamata; family Viperidae; genus Vipera; species Vipera berus. The sequence goes on along the minus strand of NC_138207.1, from coordinate 26,670,941 downwards.
GGAGGGAGGGAGGTTGGGGGGAGGTAGGGGGGGAGTAGGGAGGGGGAAGGTGGGTTTTTTAAAGGAAAATTGTATTTTAAAACTTTTCAATTAAAAAAAAAAAAAGTTGCTTCTTTCTTTGGTCAGTTTCCAACCATTGTTACTTGTCCTGCCCTCTGGTGCTTTGGAGAATAATTTGAGCCCCTCTTTGTGGCTGTCCCTCAAAGTTTGGAATACTGCTATCATGTCACCCGTTTCTTCTTTTCTTTAGACTAGCCAAACCCAAATCCTGCATCCATTCTTCATATGTTTTAGTATCTAGGCGTTTGATCATTTTAGTTGCTCTTCTCTGAACTTTTTCTAAAGTCTCAACATCTTTTTTGTAGTATGGTGACCAAAATTGGTTGCAGTATTCCAGTGTGGTCTTACTAGAGTTTTATAAAGTGGTACTAATACTTTGTGTGATTTTATGCCTCTGTTTGTATAGCCCAGGATTGCTGCATCATCAATAGATCTTGTGAGATTTCAGGCAAGAATGCTGAAATCTTGCAATTTTTTTAAAAAAAATCTGGTAAGATTTGGCCCATTTAAAACATTGCTTACATATTCCTATACTGTTTCCCGATACTCCCATGTAACACCTCTACTCCGCGAGCTGCATTGGCTTCCGGTTGCCCTCTGGGTAAGATTCAAGGTGCTGGTAATGACCTATAAAGTCCTAAATGGCATGGGTCCGGATTACTTACGGGAGCACCTGCTGCCGGCATCAACTTCCCTTCGTCCAGTGTGCTCCCACAGAGAGGGCCTCCTTAGGGTGCCGTCGGTCAAAGAGTGTCGACTGGTGACCCCCAGGGGGAGGGCATTCTCTGTGGGCACGCCAGACCTTTGGAACTGTTTACTGGTTGAGCTCCTGATGGCTCCCGATCTTCGCTCCTTCCGACGTGACCTAAAAACATACTTATTTGAACAAGCCGGCCTGGTCTGATGGGTTTGGGGTATTTTAATATTATTGTATTAATTTTATTGGAATTGGGCTGCATTATTTAATTTTTTTAACTTTTGTATATTGTATTTTTATTGTATTTGCCCTGTACACCGCCCTGAGTCCTTCGGGAGAAGGGCGGTATAGAAATAAAATAAAATAAATAAATAAATAAATAATAGTGACTGAGAAGATTCCAGTCCTGATTTTATACTATTTAACATTTTAAAAGTCTATTTTAGAACTCACACTATGATTTTTGTTTACATACCATACTACTGATTCTGTCAGTATATTGCTTTTTTTATCCCTGAGGCTTAAGGTTTCCTTATATCCCTTAGCACTCACCAGATTTCTCCCCCCCACCTAAACAAGACAAAATGGACAACACAGAGCTTGTCCATGGTGGGAATGGTCTGGGACAGAGATGGGCCTAGAAAATCACATAAAAGGTGACAGAGATCCTGCGGCTGCTGTCTGCTAACTCTGATTTAGGAGAGAGGGGTTTGAAAAGTGATAGTTGAAAAAAAGATCTGGCAGATTCGATACACCAAACACTTCCTAGTGTGAGAGACTGGAAGTCCTTGGAAGGACTTAAGGCTTGGCTTTGGATGTTTGGGGATGCTAAAGAAAGTAGCAACAACTGGGTGGGGAGTTCTGATGTACATTTAAAATGAATGATCTGATGATTATTTTTTTTTAAATAATATCTTTCAGTATTCTGAAGAGTTTGTTCAGTCAGCGTACCTGTCGCGTCGCCTTGCTTATTTCTGTGCCAGACGTGTCTCTTTGTTGATAAGTGACAATACTAACCTCATAGCTGCCCATTCACCTCATATTATTATTGGACCAAATAATCCTCCTCTGGCAGCTCCCAGCTCTTCTACAACTGGTACTGTAGTCAATCCTGCTCAGCTTGCCTGTTCAGATTTTGTTTCCTGCCCCCAACACCGCCCTCTTGTTTATGGCCTAAGCTGTATGCTGCAGGTAAGTGCATGCCAGAGAGGAAATTCTGAAATGACGTTTATTGGCTATTTCATAGCTGAATAACATTTCTCTTTCTCCCCCTCCTCCTCCTCCTCCTCCTCCTCCTCCTCCTCCCCCTCCTCCTCCTCCTCCTCCTTCTTCTTCTTCTTCTTTCCCTCTCTCTCTCTCTCTCTCTCTCTCTCTCTCTCTCTCTCTCTCTCTCTCTCTCTCTCTCTCTCTCTCTCTCTCTCTCTCTCTCTCTCTCTCTCTCTTTCTCTCTCTCCCCAATCTGTATGCATTTAAAATATATCAGTTAAGCTTGAAATTTAATCAGGAAGAGATTGGAATTAAAATAGGTTTTTTCCTGAGAAATACTTGGCAATTATTCCTTATTTTCTAGCACATTTTCTAGAAAGGCTATTCTTTTCTTAATTTATAAAATAACCACATAGCTATAAAATTAGAGTAAAAGGTTTAGGGTTATACCCATTCACAGTGACTTTTTGTAATGTAGTATGAAGATAATAATACTAAGTATCTGCTTTTGTTTGTTGTTCATTTACTCCACCAAAGTCTGTAGTAAAAGTGGTGGAGAAGTAAAGCTCTGTGGTGGTTTTTTTGGTAGGAGGGGGAGAAACAGTGGTTTTCTTTTTAGTCTTTAATTTTAATTTTTAATCCAATCTGATGATTTGCTTCAGTATGAGAATCTCATTCAGAGCAGCAAATGTTTAATTTTTAAAAGTAGCTTTTGAGCTTTTGTATTTTGAACTGTAGTATGTTATATTTGTTTCTTTGTTGGTTTCTGTAGAATTGAACAATCTAATTACATGATTTAAGTTTATCTATTTTCTACTTCAGACTATAACTCTCTGTTGCCCAAGTGCCTTGGTCTGGAATTATTCTACAAATGAAAGTAAAACCATAAATCCTGGCTCACCTTTGGATTTACTTCAAGTTTCTCCATCTAGCTTACCAATGCCAGGAGGAAATTCTGTATTCAATCAGCAGGTAGTTTTTACTTGTATTTCAAAATGTGAACAATCTGCTGAAAAGTTTAATAATTATGTCTTTCAATGATTGGCTTTAAATAGGTAGTGGCCATATCTCCAATCATGTATCACCTTTCCCTGCTTCTTCATTAAAGGGTCCATATATTTATATAGGAAGGGGAGGGGGTTTGTTTCATGGAATATAGAAAGGTAGAAAAAAGAGTATAATAAAAGTGTTAAAATGAACTTTCTTAGAATGTTGGAATACGTATATAAAAGAATACACCATATAAACATGTTTAATTCTCATGGCTGTGAAAGTACTGTTTCACCAACGTTGTGCATATATCTTGAATCTCAAATGCAGTGGAATGGCTTTGATTGGTCATACGGTTTCAGTGTACCATACAAGTTCTTTACTCCTTCCAATATTGACAAGAGTTGTATAAATTTAAGTAAAATAATAAATAATGCACATAAGCTGAACCATTTATAAGAGATAATAAGCATCTTTAATATCAGTGCAGTTGTAAGATAAACAGGTAAAGGTTCCCCTGCACATGCGTGCTAGTCGTTTCCAACTCTAGGGGTTGGTGCTCATCTCCGTTTCAAAGCCGAAGAGCCAGTGCTTGTCCGAGGACGTCTCCGTGGTCATGTGGCCGGCATGACTAGATGCCAAAGGCACACGGAATGCTGTTACCTTCCCACCTTAGTGGTCCCTATTTTTCTATTTGCATTTTTACGTGCTTTCAAACTGCTAGGTTGGTAGAAGCTGGGATGAGTAACAGGTGCTTACTCTGTTACGCAGCACTCGGGATTTGACCCGCCAAACTGCTGACCTTCTGATCGATAAGCTCAGTGTCCTAACCCACTGAGCCACCATGTCCCTGTAGTGCAGTTGTATTCCCCATTAAAGTGAATGTCAAAATCTTTGAAGATATCACCTTCCATGTTTTTTTTTAATTAAGGCAGTAGCCTAATCCTAAACTATCCTAAAGCTCTTTCTGCAGTAAGGACATTTGCTCATTCAATTTTAATAAAGAATCTCCATGACATCATCACCACCACCATCAAACTCTTGTTATAATAGTTTTTATGGAGACTGAAGAATTGAATGATATGATATGCCAGTACCTTACCAATTTTTTTATGCTGGCAGCATTTTAGCTGGTTTTAAAAAAATAAATTTAACATTTAACTTGTTCTATTTCAAATAGGAAAAAGCATTGAAAGAATTATTAACATAGTTTTGCAGCAGACTATGAAGAAGGCATGTCAATTAGCCAATGTAAGTGACTTACATGAGAGTCTCCCCTAATTTATCTCCTTAACACAAATTGTTTGAGATAAACTTCAGCTGAATGAGTCACTGAACCAAAGGCCTCAGCAAGCTTCTTCTGAGACAAACATTTAGAGCTCATAGTACAACTTATCCTACCTCAAAAGAGATATCATATATGTCTCCTTGAACTCCTAGAGAATAGGCAGAATATAAATGTAATCAATGAATAATATTCATATTCAAATATCTGAAAAACTTGCAGCCTTTCAAGTCATTGTGTTTTGATTTTTATTTTATGCTGTTTTCAGCAATATTGCAATAATTGCACAATACTGTACATTTCAAAATATTTAAAAATTGAGCAGTTTTATAGACTATTGAGATGATTAGTTCTGCTCCGTCTTCACAAATAGTATCCTGTCCATAATTTTGAGCAGAAATCAAGGAATATGTTCTTTCCCTGAACTGTTGAAAATAGATTTCTTTTGTTGCTTTACAGTAGAGGAGTAATGATTGGTTAAAAAAATAGTGTCTTATTTTTAAAATGCTAATGAATTTGATTAAAACTTTCAGGAAGATGAACGTTAAGAATTTTCAGTTCAAAAGGCTATTTTGTTGTAACTTACATGAGTATGTTGCTTTCCTGATTTCTTGTGGTTTATCTGTACTTATTTTTCAAATAAATGCTCTGGCAAAGCTAGCACATTATGTGTTAATGTAGTAAATTATGTATTATATATTCTGTAATGGTTGCTTTCTTTACAGGTTCGTGCAAAGATTTTTGAAGTAGAACAACAGATAAAACAAAGAGGCCGTGCTGTGGAAGTACGGTGGTCATTTGACAAGTGCCAAGAATCAACTGCAGGTAGACACCAAAATGGATTGTAAAAGCCATAAAGCTTTATGGGCTTGTATTTCATCTAGTGAAATTTATTGACTTTTAAAACTAAGTGGTAACTGCGTTTTAGTTACCATTTATTGCTTTTCAGTCTTGGATTAAAGCCTTATTCTAAATGTATTGGTGTTGTCCACTTGAGTGTAGAAGATGAATTGATATGGAAGGAGTATGTTCAAAAATATTTGTTGCTACTTTTATGTCAGTTTTTAAAGTTTCTCAAAAACAACCCCATCTAAAGATGCCGAGTCATTGGATACGAGATGGGCGGCAAATAAATTTTCTAATAAATAAATAATGAAGCAGTGATTGCAATAGTAGAAATATATGCAGTTGTTGTTGTTATTACTATTATTATATACACAACAATGTGCAATCACAGCTGCCAGTTCTTTAGCTCATGTTGGCCTTCATACGCATGATGTTCTTCCCAAATTCTAAACACTTGGGGAGTTCTACACAGTGTGTGGTGTAGTGTACAGTATGTGTGGATCCAAACTATCCATGAATTTGAATATCACACTATAAAGATCTAGATCAGGGGTGTCAAACAGCCGGCCCACAGGCCGGATGCGTCATGCGGAAGCTGCGCCCACCCCATTGCCGGCAATGGCAAAACTCTCCCGATACGTTGCGTGACGTCACGTGATGTTGCGAGTTTGACGTGTCTGATCTAGATGCTGAATGCAACAATTCTAGCCCTGAATAATTAGTATCAATACTTAGTTTATTAGACTGAGTTATTTATTTGTGCAAAAATCATCATTATTATAATTGATCATCATCATTATGATAATTCATAATCATCATTCAAATAATTTTTTCCCAATACTTGGCAACACTTTGCTAAGAGGAAAATAACAATGCTAATTTGTATGGTGCTTCTCTGGAGGTGGTTGCTCCTCACCCACTTTGTCTGAGTTTGGAAGATAAGATGGCTCTGATTTGAAACTGTTGGAGATCACAGGAAATTCCAGAGCTTTGGGATAGACCTGGAACTTGAGAGAAAACATCTCAGAACAAGGCAGTGGAAATACTTCTGCATTATTTCCAAAACTCTGTGTGTGTGTGTGTGTGTGTGTGTGTGTGTGTGTGTGTGTGTGTGCACGCACACACACACACACAGACACACACATTCAAATTTACTCACTAGGAGATGAGCTTCACTCAAGGTCATCTTTTTTTCTTCTTTTTGAGGGAGGCTTGCTTTAAAAGTGATACTTAAAGGTGGTAATTTTTGCTTATGTGTTTGTTGAAAACTCAGTGAAAAAAATGCCTGTCTTCTAAAAAGAAAAAATATATATGAACATCTGGCCTTGTCTATATTTCAATTCTGGTTATTGACATATTTTGTCATATTTTGGGAATCTTTTTGGAACACTATGACCAGGTTATTTTTGGAAGGATTGTTTTGATGTAAGTAAGAAGCTGAATGTATTTTTGTACCCTGAGATCCCAAAAATCACAGCCTGTTCCTAAAGAAAAAATAGGAGAGAAGTCTGGGAACATGTCAGTTTATCTTTCTTTTTCTTCCTTTGAAAAGTTATAGTTTCCTCTGGTAAGCAGGCCAACTATTTGAAGGATACATTTTGTTCTATTGTTCCAGTAGTTTTATGTATTTTCCCAAGAGATTTTTGTTCCACATTTCACAGTCAAGCCTCATAGTACTTTCACATATAATTGAAAATAGCAGAAATATTCTTTCATGTTTTAAGTCTACAAAACTTTTCCATTTAAGCTCATCCAGAAAAAATGTATTTTCTGCAATCAACTGATAAGTTTTTATCACTTAAACTGAATAGATACTCACACTCAAATACTTATGTCATTAGTGCCATTTGAAGTTTTATCCATGTTTGTGCAAGAATCTACTCAGTTAATGTTCTTAGCATCTTTAAACTTTCTGTAGTATAGCAACTTTTCCCAATATGGTAGCCTTCAGGGATCTCAGGCTCCAAATCCCATTATTTGGCCATGCTGGTTGTGAGTTAAAAGATCTGTAGCCTAAGAGGTCTGGTGGACACTGTTTAGAGAAGCTTATCTTATAGATTTACTTGTGTCTAATAAACAATACAAGTTTTATAACTATTAAAACATTTCAAAACTCTTGTTATCACTGTAGCAGTTAATTAGGAGATAGAGAGCTCTTAGTGTAGGCATAGGGCTTGTGGGAGAGAGGTTAGTGATAAGGAAGACACTTAAAAAGTATAGTATGGGGAGTGGAGATCCATAAAACAACACACAGGCAGCTCCCAATCAATACCAGTTTTCTTCTAACAAATTGTAATAATTTTGATGCCAGAACTTGAATGTACCATCATTTTTTTCTTTTCTGTTTTTTCTTTATCCAGGGGTTACTATCAGCCGTGTTTTGCACACTTTGGAGGTTTTGGATAGACACTGTTTTGATCGTTCAGATTCTAGCAACTCAATGGAAAGCCTTTATAACAAGATTTTCTGGGGAACCCATAATAAGGATAACCAGGAGGTATTTGCATTATTCATATTCATTTTTCCATAGTGTTTAGTTATTATATTCTTCTTTAATATATTTGCTTCAAGTTTGATTTTCAAATCGTGACTGTATAAAATGTAGTTTTCAAGGTCTGAGGCAATTTTTCAATGTTGTGCCACTTCATTTACGGTGTGTTTTGTGATCCCAACTTGTCGAGAAACTGCATTTTTTTTTAATTGAAAAGTTTTAACATACAATTTTTCCCTTAAAAATCCCCCCTCCCCCTCCCTTCTCCCTCCCCCCTTCCTCTCCCCCCTCCCCCCCTCCCCCCCCGACTTCCCAGAGCTAAATACAAGGTATATATAAAAAAAAACCAATCATAAACAACCATATACTAACAACCATAAACTCTAAAATCTATCACTCTCTAGCTTATATAGGATAAAACAAACCTTAGTAATATTAAATATATATATAAAAAAACTAAGATAGAAAAAGAAAAAAAGAAAAAAGACTTATTCAAATACTACATAAAACTTCTTAACCCTATACTTATTCTGGATAAACTCAATCCATTTTCTCCCTTCCATAATATATCGTTCTTGCAAGTAATCTTTCAAATAGGCCGAAATCTTCGCCATTTCAACCAGGTCGGAAACCTTTAAAGTCCACTCTTCTTAAATTCAACATCAACTTAGTGTCCACAACTGTAGCATCTATAATTATTCCCAACAAAAAAAACAACAACAAAAAAAAGGTTGCGGACAAAACTTTAACCTCCGTTTAAAAATCTTCTGTATGTTCCACCAGACTTTTATCCAAAAAGCCTTAACCTTTTTACAAGTCCACCATATATGAAAATATATTGCGTCTTCATCACCGCACCTCCCACATTTAGGCTAATAATTCAGATACATACTTAGCTTTTTAAGATCTAAATGCCATCTATAAAACATTTTGTAAAAATTCTCTCTTAGATTTCAAGCTTGTGTAAGTTTTACATTCCTCACCCAAATCTTTTCCCACCTCCCACTGCTTGGCTGTAAGTACGTTGTGAAAGTTCCATAGACTTCTGCTGATCTTGTTCTTTTATCTTTTTTGATCGTTTTAAAGCAGCACGCGTCACCCTCTGTTATCTGGGATCATCCAAAGAAGTTGTAACTTGATCTCCTCCAGCACCATTCTCCTCTGTCTGTCCATCTTCAGCCTCTTGATGTTCTCCTTCTCCAGATCCCTTTGCAGCTTCCAGAAGTGTTAATGGAGTTGCTTTTAAAACATTATTGTAAAAATCACGCGCTTGCATCACAGTAACCAGACGGTACCTTTTACCTTCATGCATCACCATCAACCCAGCTGGGATCTCCCATCTGAACCTTATATCTCGTTGCTTGAGCTCTTGCACAAGAAATGTAAAATCCTTCCTTCTCCTTAAAATCTTTGGAGGAATTTCTTTTAGAACCAGAACTTCTTGATCAGCAATCACAACTTTAGTATCATAGGCAGCTTGTATAACTTCATCTCTAATTTCCCTTTTTGCAAAATAAACCACCACATCTCTAGGCAACTTTCTCTGTCTAGCAATCCATGAATTCACACGAAACACTTTATCCATGCCTCCTTTTATTTCAGATGCTGGCTGTTTCAATACCACTTCGAGAGCCTCAGAAACCAGCTGCTTTAGATCTTCCTTAATATTCTCCTTTAAACCTCTGATTCTAATGGCAAACTGCATCTGGAAATATTGAGCAAGACTCAAGTCTCTATCCATTTTGTCTCTTAAATCTTCATTCTCCAATACTTTTGCTTCTACTATGGCATTCTTTTGAGTCAAATCTTCCACTTTTTCCTCCAAATCTTCCACACATTCAGCCACTTTATACACTGAAGACAAAATGTCTACCTTCATCACACTGAACTTCTGTTCCATCCTCTCCTCCATTCTCTCCTCCAACTTCTCCAATTTCTCCTCCATCTGTGCAAATTTATCACCCATTGATTCCAAAATTACCTGGGTATGTTTTTCAAGAGCATCTTGTAAATCCTTCGATGTCAATACATCAGGAGGATGCAATGCCTGCAATGATGATTGTTGCACCGGAGAAGTTCCAGCACTCCGAAGAGTTTTAGGGGGAGGTTTAGCCGCCATCTTTTACTTTCAATTGTGACGCACCTTCACTTTAAGTTTAAAAAGTCCAGCAAGCTCGAGAGTAAAATAAAATAATCCTCTTCACCTTTTCCTCTTGTACCGCTCTGCCTGCTCTTTTTATTCCATAGTCCTTCCTTCAGGCAGGTGTGGTCGCAGACGCCTGGCTCTGCTCCAAGAAATCAGGAGCAGAGGCGCTGGCCAGCTGGGAGCGACCCAGGCTACGGGGGAGTTCGATCCTTCAGCCGCCCAAGCTACAAGCTCAGGCGGCCCTGGAGAACTCGACCCCTACCTGGGGCCTCACCCCCTCCTCTTCTCCCGAGGAGGGGGCTTCAAATTCGCCCGAACAGCTGATCGGCGCTGTTTCGGGCGAAAATCACTCAGCTGAGCCGCGGGCAGCCCGGGAGGGCTGTCTCCGGCGCTGCGCAGCCACCGAAAGTCCCGAGAAACTGCATTTTTGATCTGACAATTGTGTACAGAAATGTCAAATAACAGCTGTGCATATAACAACACAATGAATGTGTGTTTACATGTTTCCAGAAATGATTTGTTTCTAGCTGCTCTTTCCCATTCTTCTGGCACTCAAAATAAATTTTGTGATGCTGATTCATTGCTGAAACCAAACATTTATATAAACAACTGTACAAACCATTTCTATAACACTGCAGAGGACTATATTTTTATTTTCACATTCGGGTTAACACTAAAATTACAAGGTTGAATATTGAATTGAATATGTTCCTTTTAGTATTTGGATTTGATTGTACTTATATACCATATTTTGATTGAAGGACATTTCTGATCTGCTTTGGTAAACTAACAGCAGCATCTTTTCTTTTTATTCCCATTAAGTTCAACAAGGCTTACTATGGTAGTTGGAAGATGTACTACTGAGAAACCAAGGGGAATTTTGGTCACAATAGAAATATACATTCAAATATAGGATTTATCTTGAAAGATAGAATAAGGAAAGTATTGATTTCTTCCTATAGGTAACAGGATAATAGTTTGGAAAAAACTAAGTAAGATCAGAAGTGGTTATTACTGTGTGTGCCCTATTTCCCCAGAGACCTAATGGCCCCAACCTTGTTTGCTTTTTGCAGTGCATTAAATTCGCAGGCATTTGGGCCAGATGAGCCCCACTGGCTAGTTGTTTAGTCATTGCTTCAATAATTATATTAGAATTTTTTTTACCTCAAGGATATAGTGTATTATGGTGTCTCCCTGTGTGTATTTGTGTTATTTTTTTAACTTTATCTTTTGCATTTCATCTAAAGTCACCTCATGAAATGGGCTGCTATTTCAGTGGTGTGAATATATGAAAAAATAACTAAATTAATTAATATTCGGTGGGACACTTCCAAGAGACACCGGGGCTGAACTAGACTGGGAAAGAAAACTAATAGTCCTCTGAATATAAGCTTAACTCTTCACATTTATTTAAGAATGTTATTTGCATTTTTAAAATGTTCAAAGCAAATTCAAAAGCTTAATAATTGTGTTGTTAACATTGATGCATGCTTATGGTTTAATATTCTAACCTGTGTTGTGCGATTAACTTGATAACAGTGGAAGAAACAAAAAAAGATGTGTAAGTAGATATACCAAAATCCCTCAGTATAATATTTACCACAAAGGTTCATTTATTCAAGAACTGCAGTAACTAATGTTATCAAAGGAAAGGGAAAAAGAGCATTGTTTTGTAGAACATCTAACCAGTAAATAATCAGGATACCATGCTGTTTTCTCATGTATATTTCCCATTGTCTTGGCAAAATTGCATATAAGTTGAATGCTGCATAAGCTCATACAGGTAGTTCTCGATTTATGACCACATAAATGGGACTGGAATTCCAGTCAGGATGGTTATTAAATGGGTCACTACATGATTTCATTTGATTTTATGAGCGTTTTTACGATGGCCACAGTTTTCCAGTTTTCCATGCTGGAAATGACAAAAACATCGTAAATCATGGTCATGTGACGCTGCAAGCTGTCATAAGGGCAAGTTGGTTTCCAAGCAGCCGACATGTGATCATGTGACTGTGGGGGATGCAGGATGACATTTCATAACAGTTGGAAGTGCTGTTCAGGCCATAAAGTACCCTTTTCAAGACCCTCATAACTTCGAACAGTTATTAAGGAACTGGCTGTTAAGTGAGGACTATCTGTTGCTTGCTGATCACCCCTAACCTATATTATTTCATGATTCTGAAACAAATAGGAAATAATTGGTTTCTCTTCTACGCTATACCAAACTATTTTTACTATATTTCCTGGCTTTCATCTATCATACCAAATTGTTTTTTTAACTTTTAATGGAGGTAATATGTGTAACTCAGGCTTGGACTGAGTTTTGGTTATCTGCAAGAAAACAATATCCCAGTCAAGGAACTACCAAGGGAAAGCCACAACCTCATCAATATTATTAGGGCACACTACTGTATATAAACAAGGAGCAACCCCCCCGACTCATTAGCACTGATGATATTTCCTAATCAGGTAATGAAACGTCTACTAGCAAACAACAAAGACCTTAATTGATTTGTTGAGCTTACTAAAAATCAGTGTATTCACTTAAAGCCTTTAGCTTGCAACTGACAAAACAAATGCTATAATTGTGTATGTGCTGGTGTTGACTTCTGGCTGCAACTGCAGAAATTGCCAATTCTTCTCAGCTACAGAGGAATAACATTTTTAGAAAGTTGTGATAAACTTTTCTGGAATACATGGTCAAAAAACTGTAGCCTTTTGATATGGGATTGACAATATTGTTAGCTGGAATATCTGTTTTTCATGATCTCTATGAGAGCCTTAATGTCATGTAACAGATGTAGCACTTTTCCGATATTATATTTTGGCCATAATGACCACTAAATCATGGTTCAGTTGATCATGGTTTATTGAATAAATAAAATTAACTTACTGTTTTGTATATACCTAAAATTTGAAAAATTGCATCTGAACCACTAGATGGCAGTTTATTTCTTTATTTAAAAAGAGCAAAAATGTTACAGCCTATCTTCTTTTAAAGCTGGACACCGTGTTAGAAAGACATGAGTATCTTTCATGCTATTCTTTTTAAAAATAGTTTTTGTCCTTTTTTTCTTTCTAGCAAGTTATTGTTTATAGTTGAATTTTTATTCAGTTTGAGCATATAAATTTGGAGCCTCTTGTGCATATACAAGAGTGAAATTATTTCATAATTACAATGAAAAACAGTTAAATTATTTAGACTGAAATATTGACAAATTGCAGTAAAAGTCTACAAAAACATCTGAGTGACTAAATTTATTAAAAATAAAAGCAAGTGTTCGCTGATGTAAGTTAAAAAGTGTCATTTGGTTGATGTGCACAGCCATAGAAAAATAAATAGATAAATAAAAAGTTACCTTAGCAGTATGATTTTACTGTTATTTAATGTTTAGTTTGCTGTACCATGGAGAAAATGTATTTATGGGGTCAGAAAGTGTCAACACTGGGCACATAACCACATTTTTGATAATGAAAGTCATATACCTTTATCCTTGTAAGTTTGTGTAAACAAAGCCTTTGAACATAAGATTTGCAAACAAAAAAATTGGATTACCGTATATACTTGAGTATAAGCCGAATTTTTCAGCCCACTTTTTGGGCTGAAAAATTCCACTTCGGCTTATACTCCAGTCAACAAAAAAACTTACCGAGGACTTGTGCGCGGCCGAGGCTTTGGTGCTTCCGGGATCGCGCGCACCTCTCCCAAGCCACCGCAGTCCGAGACCTGCAGGTCTCCGTTCCTCCGCGCCCTGCCTGCCTGCTTCTTTCAGCTGTCTGCCCATCAGCTGTCCATAGGGATGCTGCAAAGCTCTCCTTCTCTAGGCCTTGGACTCCCTCCTGGCTGAAGAGTAGATGAACCAAGCCAGCAAGGAGACAAAATGTTTCTGCAGCTGTTTTTCCTCTGAAGGTTTTTTTGTTTTTTTTTTTAAAGTAATCTCCGAAGGTTATGCCAGAAAATGGAGGACGCTGGGTCTTTGCAAGCTTTAGCTGTCCGCCTGGCTGCCTGAAGGCCGCCCTTTTCAGGCAGTCTGACAGACAGCTAAAACTTGCAAAGACCCAGCGTCCTCCATTTTCTGGCACAACTTTTAGGGATTTATTATTATTATTCCTACTACTACTATTACTACTACTACTACTTCAGGAGTAAAAAGTTGCAGAAAAAAATTCTCTCCTTACTAGCTTAGTTCCTCTACTCTTCCATCTGGAGCCAAGGTAAGATTTTAAAAAGGGATATTGGTTGGAAGGCAGAGGGAGAGTTTAGTTTTAGCATCTAAAAAAAGGGGGGGGGAAATCAGCGAGTACATCCCAACCAGCTTTTTATGTTTTTGTTATTGAAGAAATATGGGGGAGGGGGAGGGGTTCTGGGGTGGGTTGGGGAGGGGATAATATTGTAACTTCAATAAAAATTTTCAATAAAAAAAAAAGAAATATGGCTTTCTGGGGGAAGGTGGGGAGGGCGTTAAGGAAGGAAAGGGTTTTTGGAAGCTCGTCCTGAAGCTGCCTTTTGTGCAAGGGGCCTTTTCTCAAAGCCTAGAGAGGCAGCTTTGTTGCCTCCCCGTAGACAGCTGATGGGCGAACACCAAAAGCTCCAAAAGGCTAGGGAACTAGTCCCAGAACACCTTGGTAGGAGGAAGGGCAGAGGCAGAATTGGGAAAGAGGTAAGACAGGGTTTTCCTTCCCAGATGTTTCTCTTTGGCAAGACAGCCAGCTGTGCTGAAGCCCAGTATCTGGGGGTGGGGGAGACCTGAGGCAGGCGGGGTGGTGCTTGCATTAGGCCTCCCAGGATCCCAGAGGCTTGCAGAGCGCGGATCCAGCCTCCGAGGCATGCAGAACGGCGGATCGGCTTATACTCGAGTCAACAACTTTTCCCAGTTTTTGGGGGTGAAATTGGGGGTCTCGGCTTATACTCGAGTCGGCTTATACTCAAGTATATACGGTATTTTAGCTTGTTAGAGATGTATTTTAATTTTATTAATTATATAACATTTTAAAAAATATGCAGAATTCTTTTAAGAACATATCAGGGCAAAGCCAAGTGTTTTGAGGTGATATTTATGACATGGTCATAAACATAAGTTGTATCCTTTTTATTTCATGTTGTGGGAGAATAACTTTTGGAAGCTTTAAGAAATAAAACTTCTGGGTAAAGGACAGAGGGAAATTACTCACAGCAACCTTTATCCCTTCTCTGCCTGCTGAGTATTTATCAGAACAAGCCTTGAAAGTTTTCCAGTAAAGTCCTTAGTAAAAATATCTGATTTAGCACTAAATTATCCATGGGTAGCAAAAGGTTTGATTCAGTCAACATCACAGTTTCATTTGGTTGCTCAAAGCCATGTTTTGTGTTCTCTTGAACTCTGCTCTTTAATACTTACCCTTTGATGTTACTTTTCATCTCACTTTGTGGAGAAGATACCCATCGTACTAAAAGTCTGTTTTCACAGACAATTCTGTCTACTGTCTACACGAAAACAATTTATTTTGGGAAATCAGTTCTTAGAGCTGTCTTCTGTTGTTGAGAAAGGAGCTGATCAGAAACATTTGCCTACTTGCTTAGTTTGCTTATTTTTCACTCGCTTGCTGCAGTTTCTCTCTAACTTTCATTATTCATGATGTGTGATCAGTTCATGCAAGGAGCATTAATGTATACATTAAGCATGCCTCAGCCTCAGCCAGAAGACTAATATAACCCTCCTAAACAAGCTGAGTTGGAGGAAAGATTCATGTCATACATCTTGTTGTCAGCAGCTGAAATTTGTAGAAAGGCTAACACAGACATTGAGTCAAAATGAAACATGTTCTTAAAAGTAAATCCACCCTTTGTTTTTGCCCATTTGGAGTGAAAAACTGGACTCTTACTCTTTTGGAAATGAATAAGAAAGCATAGGCTACCAGGAAAACAGTTGGGAAGGATGCCTGCCCTAAATCCTTATTCCACAAGTTCTGTGCTAGAAGATAATTAGAGGATCTTCATTAACCATTTTCCTAATAAGAAAAGTGCTAATTGAATAAGGAATAATGATGGTATGCTTATTCTCTTTCCACTACTACAGTATACAGTCATATTCATAAGAACCACAAATGAAATTAAATGAAAAATATACAATCCATTAATATAGATCAAAGGAACAGATGTGCAGATAGAGAAAATATCCAGCAGTCCAAATTATATGTGCCATTGTTTGCCCACTGAAATTCATTTGCAGGTTCTATCCCTGATTACCATAGGTTCCTAAGAGTTGAGGCCCACAAATCTTAAAGTTGCCAGATATGGAGACCTCTGATTTAGACTATCGAGTCTTATCTCCTGTTCAGTGCAAGGATCCAAATTAAAGCATCCTAGACAGATTGCTGTCTAGCATCCATACTTAACTACATCAGATCCACTATTTTGTATAATTGTTTCCGTTGTTGAATTGTTCTTACTATTAGAAAATTGTTTTCTGACATACAATTGGTACTGTATTTTCTGGCGTATAAGACGACTGGGTGTATAAGACGACCCCCTACATTTCCTGTTAAATTATAGGATTTGGGCTATACTCGCCGTATAAGACTACTCCTCTTCCAACGCACACCAAATAAAAATTACAAAACATCAGATTTGATTTTAATATGGTAATTTTAATTCAAATGCTTATGACATGCAGGTACTTAGTAGGAAAACTGTCACTTATAAACATAAGGCTGTTTGTCATCAAATATGTAAATATAAAACAGTGCAAGTGGATTAAACTTTTCCTAATTCACTCTAAAGCTTTCCCTGTGCAGACCAAATGGGAGATCCGCTCCAGGTTTTCCAGCCAGCCTGCCCAGTTCCTGAGTCAAATGTGTTCTTAGAACTAAGGAGCTGCTCTGGCTGCTGCATTCCCCACCTGCCTTTCAAGTTGGGATAGACTGCAGCTGCTCTTCAACTTTAGAAGGAAAGACGCCCAGACCCCAGCCTGTAAAAAATCACAGACTGCAGCTTCTTCTCCAATTGGTCCCACTTTCCCTGCACAGACCAAATGGGAGATCCGCTCCAGGTTTTCCAGCCAGCCCTGTCCCTAAAGTTTCAGCACCCGGCGTATAAGACGACCCCTGACTTTTGAGAAGATTTTCATGGGTTAAAAAGTCATCTTATACGCCAGAAAATACAGTAGATTTTTTTTTGCAACTTAGACCCATTATTGTGTCCTGAACTTTCAAACAAAAGAGAATATGTCTTCGAATCTTGATCTCTATCCATGCAGGCCACTCATGCTGAAATACTGGATCACATGTTTTATTGAAATCAAGCTATACTATATATAAAACTTTCTTACAGTCTGGTAAAGAAATTATTTCATCCAAACATGAGACAAAGTTGATTTGGCAAAATTTGTTCATAACAAGTTCGTGTTGACTTTTTTGGCCACCTGATCATCAGCTACCGTATTTTCCGGCGTATAAGACGACCCAGCGTATAAGGTGACCCCCGACTTTAAGAAGATTTTCAAGGTTTTTCATCTTATACGCCGGAAAATACTTACATGCCAGTTGCCAAGTGTCCGACACAAGTGTTCTGAACCAGCCCTCTTCTCGTAACCCCTAATTAAAAGAAGAGTCTGGAAAGCGTCCAAGGCTAAAAGGCTTCTGCCAAGATTTAATTACGCAGTTAACAAAAACACAAGAGCTTGTCTTCTCAAGCGGAAAAGTTGCTTTCAGCAACCAGCCCCTCCCCAAACACTTCTTTTATAGAGAGCTCAGGGCGTGGTCTCCCTGTGCCTCCTCCCGAGGAGTCCCATAGTCTTTCTTTGTTTGTCCCTGCTCGTCTGCCTCCTGCGTCGGGCGTCCTTGAACAGGGCCAGCTGTGGGTCATCATCCTCCGCACTCTCGGGCTCACACAGCTGAGAAGAGGTCCCCGGCTGAGGACTCTGCAAAGCCTCCAAATCATCATCAGCCGGTTCGTTTCCCTCCTCCCCCACATCTGAGTCTTCCGATACATCGGACCCGGCTGTCGGACCCACAGGCTGGCCCTGAGTCACAACAACAAGCCCGATTCAGCCCCGTCTGATGCAGATGGTGCAAAGCCTCCCTTTTGAAGCCCAAAGGGGCTTTTCCTTCCACCCACCCATTTGAGAGCACATTTGCAGACGGAGCAGCCGCGCGTCTGGAGCCAAGCCCCGCCCAGGAGGCGGTCAGCCACGTGGGCTTGGAAGACGTGCTGGAGAGGCGGGCTTGGGGCAGCCATGCCGAGGCTGGCTGGCGAGGGCCGCTGCGTGGTCTGCGGGCGAGAGGGGTGCCAGGCCCGCCGGAAGTTCCCGGAAGTTCCTGGAACAGGCTGGCAGGCATGCTCTTCCCCGGCCCGCCGGAAGTCCCCGGAAGTTCCCCAAACTTGGAACGGCCTGGTGGCGGGCGGGTGCTCCCTCCCCGATCCGCCGGGGAGCGTCTCCCAAAGCGCAGCGTCTGGCGGCCGGGAGTCCATCGGCCTGGTCACTGGCGAGCTGGCCCGCAGCTAGGGCCAGGGCCCAGGAACCGGTAGCCGGGTGCGGGTGGGGGGAAGGAAAGCCGGGCGCGGGCTTCTGCAGCTGGTTGCGAGGCCGGATGCGGGCGTCTGCCGGGAGAGATAGCGGGTAGCAGGGCGCGCTCTGCTTATGCTCAGATGCCGCTTGGGTGAGGGGGAGGGGCTTCCTGCCGCTCCCGGGGTCTGGCGTTTGCAAGGGGGAGGGGAAGGGGCTTAGAGGCTCTTGGGGGTGGGAAGGGAGAGTCACGATGGAGGGGGGACTGGACTAAGGAGGCTTGAAGTTGCTTTGCAAGAACGGGGACGCTCGACTGATTTATGTTTTTTTTCCCGGCGTATAAGACGACTGGGCGTATAAGACGACCCCCCCAACTTTTGAGAAGATTTTCATGGGTTAAAAAGTCGTCTTATACGCCGGAAAATACGGTAATCTAGCAATTCTTATTTTTTTCTAAATCCTCTACTGGCTTTTATTATATACTTTAGTTCTTACAGAAGAACTTATATTTTCATATCTTTTTAGTCAGAGTTTGGTCAAATATGGCTGCAGCTCCTGCCTTATTTTATCATGCATTACTATCAGCTATGGCTAATCTACACTAGATTAGTATTGCTGGCTTAACAGATGAACTTTGTCAGTTTATTGATGTACTAATGTATTTTTCAGCTGCAAAGTGTTTTTTGCTTTAGTGGATCTGTGGTGGGTGATACTTCATTAAAAGGCCTCAATAGCATAATCTTAACCTCTTCCTGTCATAAGAGGTGGTTTGCTGATAAAATTTGGTTGGCATACGAAGAAGATATGCTTTGCTTAATAAAAGCATTGCAGTCAGATGTGCTTTGCTTAATAAAAGCATTGCAGTCATTTTACAACTAAATATTATTTAGCAAACTCTAAATGGCAAATTAGAAAGTTGTCTGCAAATCAGAAGATAGCATTACATGCAGAACAGAATGAAGTTTTGGGAAAATTCAGAAATACCAAGGAGAATCCTATTAGTTGATTTTGCTGAATTGTATGAGAAATTTTGACTAAACTAAACATTAAAATGTTTAATTTTAATTCTAAAATAGAATTTTCAGTTGACTTCCTGTTGTAAAGACTGAGCTGTGAAGCAAAAAATATTGTAAGATATGAAGCTGCAGCTTTTGAAATTTACTCTTTGATGCTTGGGTTGACCTTTGGGTTCTTCTTCTGTTTTTGTCAATTTACCTAGCATTAAAAAAGAGCAAGGAAATTGGTAACACATATCTTACTAAGAATCAGCAGCACACATTTAGTTTACTTGAAGAGTTTACTGCATATTAAGAGCAAGATTTTTTTTAATGTAGGATGCATTTGCCATCCCACAGGAAAGGAACCTTTAGCAAGCAGACTTTCAGATATTTTTTTTTATTTTTTTTATTTTAATTCCATTTATATCCCGCCCTTCTCCGAAGACTCAGGGCGGCTTACAAGCTTAGCAGTAGCCTTCATTCTATGTATATGCCTGCTTATTAGGGCTTTCACACACCCCCAAGTGGCATTATTACAAAGTCAGCTTAATTGCCCCGAACAATCTGGGTCCTCATTAAATGCCCATGTTCCAATAGCTTAAGCTAATTTCACTTTTTTGCTACGATTCCATAGAATTGGGAAGTTGAATAGGCTTTTTTTGCTTTAAGCATCATTGAGTCAACAGCTTGTCTTTTTTCAGTTTCATAAACATGGCCATAAAAGGTATTGAAAATCTTCCATGCATAAAAGAATTGTGTCAAAAGGTAACCATACTAGTCTTCCATTAAAATTCTTGAAATCTGGATTAAAATGATATGTAACATAATTTCAGTCATCAATACAGTTTTAAAAATGATATTTTACACATTTCTCACTATTTGTATTAAACTATTGGTAAGCGTTCAAACATTATCTCACATTCCTTTTTAAATAGAAAATTTAATTTACTTCATGTAAACGTTTACACATTGGTTGCAGAAAGTCACTGTTGTTATTCTGAGTTGCTTAAGAATGTTTAGCTTTTGTGAGGCAGAACAAGCTGGTTTTTCATATTTTTGCTTTGTTTGTGCTACTGTCTACCCCTCACCCAGTTTTCTGGATCTCTGTTAAACAAGCAAGGAATTTTTACAAAACTGAATCCCACCATACTTTCCTAATGAAGAATTTACTGTTTCTTACAATGCTATGCCTTGAACTTTGCCTAGCAGCATCTTCCTTATCTCTTTGGTCAGTGCTGTTAGACTGGAATGTCACTTAGGAACAAGGACTATGGGATACCCCGTGCTGCTTCTGCATTGAAAGATCAGGTTAGGGATAGATTTTCGTGGTGAAAATCTATGTAGTTGCTAAGAGTTGACAACCTGTTGGCATGTAATCAATTAACCAATTGTTTGTTTAAAGAAATATTCCACATCTATCTAATAATATATTAAGCTCTGGTACTTAATTTTGTAATATTCACTGTTAGAATCCTTCATATGAACTTAAATTGCAAGAAAGTATTGTATAGATTAAGCAGAATCTGGAGTATGATGGATAAATAAAAGATGGAATAACAGACCTATGGTTCATAGAGATTCTGAAGTTTTAAGGTCAATATTTTTGACCTAAAGCAGGAAGATACATAAGCATGAGGCTACAGAAATCCAGACC
This sequence comes from Vipera berus, assembly GCF_964194415.1. Classification (NCBI taxonomy): domain Eukaryota; kingdom Metazoa; phylum Chordata; class Lepidosauria; order Squamata; family Viperidae; genus Vipera; species Vipera berus. Next base: position 26,650,082 of record NC_138207.1, on the reverse strand, counting down.
TTTTACAGCTTATTTTGTAATTAGACTCATCAGCTGTAGAGTAGCCTAAAAAAAGGAAATGGCATGAATCTTCATACTATTTGTAGTCACAATGCTGGTAGTACCCAAAATAGCTCAACATGGAGAACATCAGTTTTGTTATTCATAAACCAAGACATTTTTAGTGGTAAATTTAGTTATATACTTTGCCTACAGACCTTAATCTGCTTTTCCTAGCAGTAAGTTTTACTCCTACTTCCTGGATTTCTCCTTGGTTTTAGTCATTGTGTTCTCCTGTTCATAATCAAAATCACCTTCCATACAATAGACAATATGGACATCTATAATTTTCCAACTCAGAAAAGATTAATTTAGAATAATTACCTGAAGATTATTCTGTTTCAATAAATTGTTGCTATTTCTAATTGAGCTCTATACTCTGTATGCTTTTGGAGAAGTCTCTGAAAATCATAAATTCTGAAATATGAGCAGAACTTCAATGCTGGCAATTGGGTGTTTTTATTCTTTTATGGTATTAATTCAGTCTCTGGCTTTGGTCTGTAGATAAAATTATTTTGCATGATCTTGTTTCCAGGTGTTCATAGGAACAACTGTGCTTCTCTGAAACTGGAAGCAAATATTTTCTATTTCCTCTAATTGTGTCACTATTAGTTTTTACTCTATAGTACCATAATATGTCTATTTATATACATTTATTTATTCTAAACATCTCTTTTGCAAATCTAATTTATTTCACATTTGGGGTTATAGATATAGCTGGAAAAAAGGTGTGTAATAAATAGATATTTAAATACTTAAGGCATTTATGAAATGAACTTGTTAAAAACATTTCTTCAGTTTTACAATCGAATTTATTCTGAACACTCTGTTTGAAAATTGTACTGTGAATTTATTTTTTATTTTATTTTTTATTTTAATTCCATTTATATCCCGCCCTTCTCCGAAGACTCAGGGTGGCTTACAAGCTTAGCAGTAGCCTTCATTCTATGTATATGCCTGCTTGTTAGGGCTTTCACACCCCCCCCCCAAGCGGCATTATTACAAAGTCAGCTTAATTGCCCCCAAAAATCTGGGTCCTCATTTTACCTACCTCGGAAGGATGGAAGGCTGAGTCAACCTTGAGCCTGGTGGGACTCGAACCTGCCCTAATTGCAGGCAGCTGGTGTTACTTAAGGAGGCATTAGCCCACTGCTCCACCAAGGCTCACCAATTTGTATCTTGTGTGTTAGATATGAGGACTTTGTGCACTTATTCTGCTTACATCTTTAAACCTTTGAAATGTTTGCTTTAAATCTGCAGTTCCAAATCAGAGCTGTGTCAGTCTGAAAATTGCATCAGGATTTACACAGTATAAGAGCCAAAAGTAAACAGGGCTTGTTTAAAATTCTTTTTGAAAACAGCACTAGACACTGGAAGGACATGTAATCAATCCAGTGAAGGATAACATTATTAAGAGTTAGATACAAAATATATCAGGGATGGAAAGTATGGCTTTAGAGATGGGGCAGTCTAAAACCTTCTTGATTTCAGTCTTTTCGTACTCCATGTCTTGTGCCATACCTTCTAACACCTGGTGAGGCTATTCCCAGCAAGATAGATAGCTTGTCAAAGGGTGGGACACAGACATCTATATATCACTCATGCAGCGAGAAATGTGCAGTAAGATGTATATGTATGCAAAATTATGCAAAAGATATATATGTGTGCAGCAAAGTGGGCTACAAACACATTTAATAAACAAATAAAACACTTTTGAACTTCACTGCTGGAGAAGACTCATGAGAATACAGTAGACAGCCAAGAAACTGAACAAATGAATAATCAAACAAATCAACCCAGAGCCCTCACTTGAGGCACAAATGATCAGGTTAATTTTTTTCTTCTTTAGACATATTATGTGAAGACTTAACTCTGTGGAGAAGACTCTAAGTTAGTGCTGGGAAAAGATGAAAAGAAAAAGAATAGAATGACAGCAGCAATGTGGATGAATTCAGTTACCATGACAATGGATTCATTGTTAGAAGATCTGACAAACAAGATTAGGGACAGATTGTCATGGGAAAAAATGTATGTGATTGCTAAGGCACATAATCAATCCCAGCTGTTGTGTTCTTTAGCCATTGCTTTCTTCCTGGAAATTTTGGTTTCCTGGCATCTGCTACTTCTCTCTATCTTATTTCTGTTTCAATCCTATCCCTCTCTTGTGGCATCTTTCTATTTGTTACTCATGACTAGAGGCCTGAGATGGCCTCTGTTGAGAGGAACAAGTGACATTTTGTGTGGGTGACTACCAAAAAGTGATCAATTCCTATCATACTAGGATTGGAAGTGGTGAGCAGCTGTGACTTATCTATTTCACTATCTTGGGGTTAATTGTTATACGCATGGTAAAGAAAGAGAAGAGGAAGAACAGGATGTTCTTAGCTGTTCTTCCCCTCCTTCTACAAGGCCAAAACTCTGTTTTGCAAGAGTTTCAGTTTCAGGTGTGTAATGGGTTCTTAAAGCATTCCCTTGCTGTTGTTACATTTTTTGCTATTTTTTAAAAAAAAATAATTCACAATTCCATTCTATCTTGGATCAAAAACAGTACTTCCATTTTCCTATTCCTCCTTTTTATTTTTTCAACCTAATGAAATACTGAAAAGAAATGATTAAGAAAAGTTTTTGCTCAATCAGCTGAAGGCTGTTACCCCTCCAGACCCACAAAGACTCCAGGCACTGAAAAAGGACATCAACAGCATCAATTAAGCTCACTAGGAATAGAGATGTAAAGCTGAATATCATCAGCACGCTGATGGTTTCCCACCCCATGATGACAAATTATCTCATCCAGCAGCTTCAGATAGACCTTAAACAGGACTGAAAAGAATCCTGAATCCTGCAGGGCTCCGCATACTATAGGCTGAGGGGGTGGAATCTCTCATTTCTGATCAAGACTCCTTTACAATACCACCATCCCCTTACCCCCTTCCTTCCTTCCTTCCTTCCTTCCTTCCTTCCTTCCTTCCTTCCTTCCTTCCTTCCTTCCTTCCTTCCTACCTTCCTTCCTTCCTTCCTTCCTTCCTTCCTCCCTCCCTCCCTCCCTCCCTCCCTCCCTCCCTCCTTCCTTCTTTCTCTTTCTTTCTTTCTTTCTTTCTTTCTTTCTTTCTTTCTTTCTTTCTTTCTTTCTTTCTTTCTTTCTTTCCATCTTAAATTTTCTGACAATGCACTAACTAAGGAGAAGCTGTTCTTGGAACGTATACCTTATCTCACTTCTTTGGGCAAACTGTCTCCAAGGCTATCAATAGTGAAGAATAAGAAGACCAACAAATCTCAAACAAACTGAAATAAAACATGATTTATGAGTCTTAATAAAAGTGTAAACACTCTAAAATATTTTAATATTATATTCTATAAAAAGTTCTAACATTCAAATGAATAATACATTTGCTTTTGTGATTTAATAGGTTGCACCTAATGATGAAGCTGTTGTAACATTGCTTTGTGAATGGGCTGTGAGTAGTAAAAGATCTGGTAAGCACCGGGCAATGGCTGTAGCTAAACTATTGGAGAAGAGGCAAACTGAAATTGAGGCAGAAGTAAGTTATCTGCTAGTCTTCATTTCTAAAGGAAAATTTGGTTCATTTTTTAGAGACCAAGCATGATGTTCCTGATCTTCAGTGCAAATCTGTCTACAGAGAATCTTTTGGACAATTCTAAAGAAGCTTTAGCATGCTTCTCACATTTTTGGGACAAAATAAAGAAAAAACACTTACATATTGGACTTCCTATAGTTCACTTTGAATTTACAGATGGTACATGATCAAAGTTGCATAACCTAAAGAAAGTACTAAACTGCCACTTTAAAGCTGCTGGAATGATTTTTCAGGCTATGGTTAAATATCTTTTACCACATCATGTAAAAAAAGTATTTAAACATAGTGGATAGATGCAATAATCCCCTTTTATTCATGTATTTCAGTAGCAGCCATAATAATATTTTTAATTCATAGAGGCATGCATTAATTATTTTGTTCTCTGTAGATAATATTTGTATGCAACCTAGAGTCCTATCGGTGCTTGTGGCTATTTACAGAAAGATTATAAAAGATGTTCCAGTGTTGAAGAGCGTATACTCTATATTTATTTATTTGTTGAATGTATACCTACTGCAGGGACACGGTGGCTCAGTGGGTTAGGATGCTGAGCTTGTCGATCGGAAGGTCGGCAGTTTGGCGGGTCGAATCCCGAGTGCCGCGTAACAGAGTTGAGCGCCTGTTACTCGTCCCAGCTTCTGCCAACCTAGCAGTTCGAAAGCACGTCAAAATGCGAGTAGAAAAATAGGGACCACTCCGGTGGGAAGGTAACAGCGTTCCGTGCGCCTTTGGCGTCTAGTCATGCCGGCCACATGACCACGGAGACGTCCTCGGACAAGCGCTGGCTCTTCGGCTTTGAAACGGAGATGAGCACCGGCCCCTAGAGTCGGAAACGACTAGCACACATGTGCGGGGGAACCTTTACCTTTACCTTTTTATACCTACTGCAATTAACTGATCCCTGGCAGTTTACAGCACATGAAAGAATAAGCAGCAATACTTATCATATTTTAAAATGTCCACAATAGAAAATAAAATTAACAAATTTATAAGCTCACTAATTAATAATAATTAAGCAAGCTTAAGTCAGGGAAGAGGTTAAAAGTGACTATATCATAACTATGAAGAAGATAGGTAAAAGCCCAAACTCAGTGGGATAAATACAGTTAATGCAATTAACACCTGGGCAATTCTGCTCATCAGACGCACAGTTGGAATAGTGAACTGGACTCGAGTAGAACTAAAAGTCCTAGATAGGAAGACCAAAAAAATGATGTCAATGAATCATGCCTTTCATCTCCACAGTAATGTTGGCATATTCTACTTACCAAGGAAAATAGGTGGGCGTGGAATGTTATAAGTACATCAGACAGTTGAAGAAGGAAAAGGGGTACGGAAGAATATCTGGAGAACATTGTAGAAGATGCAGTGAAGCTAGTATATCATGAAGGCTTACTGAGTACTGGATAAAACAGACTGACCTACAAGCAAGAACAAATGAAGAATAGAATAGACATGGCAAAGCAAAATGTTAAAACAAGATCTAGCAATGGCTAAGAAGAGAAAAAATAGAAGAAAAAGAGGAGCTAATTCTGGCTCACAAGATCAAGCCTTAAGAACAAATGAATACAAAGCCAGAGAAGATAGCCATAGACAAAAAATGCCATATCTGCAAAGAAGCTGAGGAAATAGTGCATAGACCAGTTCATTGCTGCTGGAGGATTGCATAGATTGACTGAAAAAATATCATGACAAAGTAGGGTGCATTGGAAGATCTGCAAGAAGTACCATTTGCCGCAAGCAAGAACTGGTCGGACCATAAAAACAAAACAAGAACAAATGAAGAAGCTAAAGTGCTCTGTAACTTTAGAATTTAAACAGACAAGCATCTACCACAACATTCCAGGTTTAACATTTGTTCAAAGAAAAGTAAAAAAATGTCTGGATAATGAACATGGCAGTATCTGGACATAGCAGAATAGAAGAGAAATAACTGGAGAAAATCACATAATACAAAGACATGCAAATAGAAATAGTTTTACTTGTAATAGCTTACATCCTTGACAATACCTTTAACACCATCAACCAACATCTGCCTACCCTAGACTCACCTAAGGTACTGGTAGCTGTGACTTCACATTGTTGTTAAGAGATCTCAGTCAAAGGTATCTTCTATAATTCTAGTGTTTGAGAGTGATGTAGGAATAGCTTTTCATTTCTTTAGCAAAAAGAACACAGTGACACTGCAACACAGTTTCTTAATTTGCACTTGTGTTTTATTAAGCCAAGATTCAAATAACTCTTGAATTAGATTTTTTTCATAGAATATCACATTGTTCCTATTACAAATGAATTGATAAGTCCTTTCTCCTTAATTTAGTTGTTCTTTGGAATTTCTGGGAAAAGAAGGGGAGGAAAGTAATTTTATAGCTATAATACTAAAAGTCTATTATTTTATTTTATATACTTTTATAGAGATGTGGTGAAATTGAAATCATAGATGAAAAGGAGTCCATTTCTTCAGCATCATTTGCTGGATCTAGTCTGCCTGTTTTCCAGAATGTTCTCCTTAGGTTTTTAGATACTCAAGCCCCCTCATTACGTAAGTATCAAATTATATCTGTTCCAGATTAGGATTAAGTACATTTAACATTTTCCCCAACAACTGTATTGCTTTTTGTACCTGCTTGGATTTATTGGGAAATTAACAAAATTCAACCCTTTATCTATTGTTAGCTGATCCAAACAGTGAATATGAAAAAACTGAATTTGTGAACCTAGTGCTGCTTTTTGGTGAATTTATACGGCATGATGTTTTCTCGCATGATGCTTACATGTGCACTTTAATATCACGTGGAGATTTATCTGTCACTGCAACTTCTAGAGCACGTTCACCAGCTGGGGAAAACATGGATGACCACTATTCTAAGGAACATGATGTGAAACTTGAGGTGAGGAGTCCATTGTTGCCTTATCATGGAGATGGGCAGCATATACATTTAATAAATACTTTATGTGTATAAGATTGGATTATTTGACCTCTGAATTGATATATAATATTAGAAGAAATCTGAAACAGTAAGTTTAAAAGATAATTTGTGATTTGCCATAATCTTTGGGCTTCCATGGCTGCTACTGGATGAAATGAAATAAAATGCTACTTGAATGTGACACCTATCATGTTGTAATTGTCTGGCTCTCCTACATCAAATGGTATTTATTAAAAAAAAGCAATAGACATAGTTGCTTTTGAAAAATAATATAAATGGATTTCTCTCATTCAAATACTTCCAAAAATGTGCAACTCCTGATGATTTACAATAATAAAAACTAACAAAACAATGTGGCCACAATAAAAATACAATATTAAAAAATGAAAGAAGTAACAATAAATGTTATAGAATCATTGTGCGAACACATGCCAGGCAACAGCAACTTTCCAAAGTCCTGAGAGACACATCTTTGAAAGGTGACTATAGTTAGTGCAAGTCTATTATTCCTGTGTGGGGACACCAACATGGGAAAAAGGATGTAGTTAGAATTTGCAAGCAAATTTTGGAGAACTTTTTGTTTTAATTATAGAGGGTCTTGCTTCCCTCTTTGAGGCATTTGGTAAAATCTAATAATGTCTATGGGACCCTTTGTGCTTTCTGACCTTGGTGGTTTTCTTGCACATATTTCACTACCCAACTGTGTGAGAGGAAACTTACAAACATATATTTAATACTGCTTATTGTTTGGAACTACAAGAATATTTCTTTCCAGCTTTCAAATACATTGTAATTTATGCTGCCTTAGAGAAATTTTAATCCTCTAGAGCAGCTGAAATTGGTTTGCCACACTTTTTCTTCCTCTTCACTGAAGCACCTGATCCCACAGCAGAAAGACACATTTCCTGAGAGATCATTCATTCATTGTAAACAAACCTACAGACTGATCTTCTGAGTACAGTCTACTCAAGCTTGTTAACTTTATTATTTTAAGCACAACTCCAAAGATAACCTATCTTGATTGTAATGTCTATTGATTATTATAAAGTATTCACTCTTACTGCATATAATCAGTAATTTATATTATGCTTGAATTCATATAATTTGTGACGAGTCCAAAGGGTTTTCAGTACACTCTGACTCACATTATTGTTTTTTGTCTCTTTGGTGACAATTAGGAACATAGTCTTATGGAACACATGTATATTGACTCAGGAACCACTAATATTTTTGATGATGTAGACAAGAATGACTTTAAGACAGACTTTGGTTCGGAATTTCCAGTAGGTTTAACTCCTTATTTTAAAACCCACAAACTATATATTTATTCATTATTCCTTTTGCTACATGACATCATGGAATATGCTCTGCTTATCTAGTGTACATTTCTTTTCATATTTTCACATACCTCAACTTGTTTAGCAGAAATCTACTTTTATTCTGTGAAACAGTATCACATTAGGTTTTCAAACTTCCTCATCTATTTCCACTAATGTTCAAAATATCATTGTGGTTACTGCGTCATGCACACCTTCAAGCATAACTTCATATTGTTTTGGGTTTTTTTTTCTGTTGAAAATCCTGAAATTCAAATAATTTCATAGACCTGGCAATGTTGGTATTTATTAGTGTAACTTGGATAGCCACTTCATTTGAACCAAATTTCAGAATGTAGAGGCTCAGGTTCCCAGAGAGGATGTTTGAACATGGTGCGATGAGGCACTTCTGAATAATCAGTCATCAGTGGCCTGACAACAAAGCCGAATGTTTCCCATATAAAAAAAATAAGAAAAATAAATAAATAAATATATTTTACATTTCTTTGATGTACAGTATTGTACAAACACGTAGTGTAATTGTTTTCTTGCTAAAATAAGAACTATTAGTTGTAGATGTGTCTGAAAAATGTTAATCCTTCCTCCCAAAATTTATGCAAAATTTACTGTAAGCATTTACCTCAGTGTTAGCCTTAGTTATAGGTTCTTCACCATTTTGTGTGATAGGCTATTTTCAATCTTTATATCAATAGCATAGGGAAGAGGTGAAAAGGCATTTTTAAAGAAACTCTTTCTATTGGGCATGCTAATTGAGGTTGTCCTCTTGCTAAAATCCTGGAGAGCTACTGCTAACTGTTGGTACTAAGTTAATTAGTACAGATTTAATAGAAATCTTGCAGTAAAATGATTGCAAATGTTATTGTGTCACTTGCGAATTGCAGTGAAGGAACTGGATGTTAACTGAAAACTTATAAATATCAGATAGTCCTTGACTTAGAACTGGTCTTCTAATGATCCCTTCAAAGTTACGGTGGCCTTGGGAAGTGTGCTTTATAGCCCGTAAAGCACTTTCGGATGTGCTAAAATTAATTAATGTATAGGTCGCCCATGTTACCACAAGGTAAATTTGGGCAGCTTATAATCATGAAATATAAAAATATGTATCTATGTTAAAATAAATAAATTAATACCCTCAAACACATTTATAGCTGGCAAGGGAGGGGGAAGGGTGGGAGGGAGGTGGGATATGTTAATTGATCAACTATCACTGTGATGCTACCCCATTGGAGCCCCAAGCCAACTGGCAAAGCCAGGCCCTTAATGAACGATCAGGAGGGTTGGGGTCAACCTCACATCAGGGAGGAGGGCAAGAAGTTCCAGGTGCAGCAGCAGAGAAGACCCTTCTCCTGAATCCTGCTGGCTGGAACAAGTGGGCTGACAGGGCCTGCAGCATGCCTGCTCTACTGGCATGGGTGGGACGGGCCAATCCTAGTTGCCAAGCATCTGAATTTTGATCATGTTACCATGGGGTTACTGTTACAGATTACAGTCGTAAATGTGAAAAATGGTCATAAGTCATATTTTTCAGTGCTGTTGTAATTTTAAACGGTCACCCAACAAATAGTTGTAAGTTGAGAGCTACCTGTACATAGGCAGGTTTCTTTGGCATAAGAAACGGTTACCCTATTTTTATGTCTTTTTACTCAAAAGCTTTGCATTTGCTCCATTTTCTTATTACTACAACATAAAGGCTGGGAGCTGGAATAGGAAATTGTTCAGTAAAATTGTCTGTTGGTGCTTTCATGGAATGTAGAAAGTTTGCTAGAATAGTAACTGTTATATTGTTGGTACTGAATGCTATTCCAAACTCCTCATCAGCCTCTACAATCATTATTGCATATTTGAAGATAATTCCATTATATTCAAAATAAATCATAGATACCTTTGTTTTATTTCTTTTTTTCTTTTTTCTTTTTAAAAAAATAACCATGCTATAAATCTGGAGGACATTTCTGTTTATAATATTAAATATTTTAAATGGTCTAGATCTTTTCTCCAATGCCTGGGGAGTCTTGTGAAAATCTGAATTCAATACCAGTACAAGACAGAAGAGCTTCAGTAAATAATGAAAAGTCTACAAAGAAAGAAAAAGTAAGGGAGCTGATTTTTCCATCAAATTACCACCTTCTTCGACATTTGCAGTATGCTACACATTTTCCTATACCTTTGGTAAGTAACCCTTCCCATCTTTAAGAGTTGATGCAAACTTCTCAACAATGAGATCCACTTCATATATATATTAATTAGGAAATATGTCTGTGTAAGTTTATTGGGTTCCAAACTTATTGTCATCAGTTCATAATGTACATCACAATTTAGTTGGATTGAGACTGGCACTCTGATTGGCTTCTCCATTATTTAAGTTTCACTGAAAAGAGTAACAGTTTAATCATAGTTAAACTATTCTATTATGCATAACGGGATCTAATCAATTAGAAATACAACTTGGGATGGATAGAATCAATATTATGATATGATGTAAACAGATTAAACTTATGAATGATTTTTTGTTAGCTAGACTTCAGGTGTATTAGTTAAAGGCATTAAGGCACAAATTGAGACTGTGAGTTCTGGTCCAATCTTATGCATAAAGCCAGGTGAGTGACTTTGAGCCAGTCACTCTCTCTCAGCCTTAGAAAGAAAGCAGCAGCAAACAACTTCTGAATATCTTGCCGAGAAAGCTGCAAGAACTTGGCCAGACAGATAAAAGCATTTTGTTTAATGAACGCACCATGGATTTTATAAAGAATTAAAAATGCTGGCCTTTTGAAAGGCGCACTACCTCACAGGTGTGAGATATTAGGTGTAGAGCCAGAGTTGGTAATTGGTGCCCTGTCAGATTTTGAAAACTGGATGTGAAGCTCTTAAAAGCTGCAAATTCAGGATTACTTATATTTTTGGAATGCTTCTTATTGCAAATAGGATGAAGTAATGTTTAAAGCCTAGCAAAGCATTTCTTCAGAACAACTGATACCTTGCATAATTAAGGCAGAATTAGTTTGACTCTCTTTCACATACTTGCCTCTTTCCTGAATCAGTGTTCTACCTCCAGGTTCCTGGGGTCTGTTAGACATTCCTTCATATAGGACTAACATTTTCAGATTTTTTAGAAGGTGTTCTTCAGAGAATAATAATTGAAAATTGTACAGTCCCTCTTTAAAGAAAGAATTGCCTGAAGTTACTCAAAAGGGAAACAAATTATGGAAGTTTCTTCTAATGAAATCCTTTGAAAACTGTCTTCCTATTTAGTTCTACTCAGAGGTGCTTAACATTTCCATAGCTTTGAAGGACACCAGTTTGGGAATAATGACCTGAGACACATCTGTTCTTCTTTTTTTAGCAATAGCAGATGTGCAATAAGGGGAAGAATAAGGTAGAAAATAGTGTATGAAATTATATATATCTGGTTCAGATGCATGCATGAGGAAGTTCTCTGTGTATTTTTTTCTTTTTTCTGTGATCAATTTGATTAAACTTTTTCTTCCCACACATATAGTTTATCTTTGTATTAAAAACAGCAAAGTAAGAATTTACTTACTATTAAGCAGATCATGAAAACATGGTTCTCTCTGAAGACCTTTGTGTGAGTCACCACATTCAGAAGTTCTTAATCTGAACTCTGGCAACATCTAACAATTATTGCTGAAATAACTTTTGCACTAACTTTGGAGACATTTTCCAGTAACAAGTGAGATTTAAATCTTACCCAGGCCTTTTAAATGAGCTTTTTAGCCAGTCTTTCAGCTGTTTTCTACTGGTTTAATTATAGGTTTGTATGATGATGCTGATCTTATATTTTTACTATTTAATTTTTACTATTTAATTATGAACTATTTTGGGAGGTTCATTGCAATCTAGAACAGGGATCCCGAACTCCGGTCCACAGCCCAATGCTGGCCTATAGCCTATTCAGAAGTGGCCTACAGATGTGGTGGGTGAGTGTGTGTGTTTGAATCTGCATTTGTGAAAGTGGCGTGTGTGTGCACAAAACCATCCCTTATTTCACTCCCGACCACCGTTGCTTCCACTGGCACTGGTTCACCAAGCTGCCGAACCCAGAAAGGTTGGAGACTGCTGATCTAGAGGGTGAAGTATGAACTACTGTTTGGCATACCACCAGAAATGTCCATGTTCTTCTCCTGTTCAGTCTTACCACCTCCCCAACAATCTGCAACCTTATTCAAACCATAGAAATCCAAACTATGCCAAAGAAGTGGGAATACAAATGTATTTTTAATGTCCTGTTCATGTGGAAAAGATTGCAATTTCAGCTGAAACCTGAAACTGTGGTATTTTCTCTCCATGCATTTCTTGATCACCTAGAGAAACATGTCTACCTTCAAAGGGTACAAAACGTTTAGTCTTTGTTAGCCTAAATGTTTTTGAAAAATAAAAACACAAAATGGGGTCAAAGCACAGATTTGATACACCAAAGAGCAAGGTGGATTCTTTTGCTTTGTAAAGAGATTCTCTAAGAAAACAATCTGTGATTATAGTTTTACTTTGGCTTAGCGTATATGGGATTCGAACAATATGGTAAGGAACAAAGCATATGATGTAGCTTGCAGTAACTAAAAGGATGTTTACCAGAGCTCTTTTTACCCTGGGATAGCCTTCTGTACCTTTGTTTTGATATAGTAATCTGATCACAAGAAAATTAGAGATAAGCACCATAGCTGAAAAATACAGAAATATTGCAGTACATATGAAATTGGTGAACACATGCCAGTCTCTTCCCACTTTTGTTTTGAAATCAATGCATCCTACATTTGATGATTCTTCGATCTCTGTGATTGGAATAATCATATTTGGTACCATGATGAAGAGAACCATTACCCATACAACTGCTGATATCATCTTGGCAAAACCAGGTTCCTGAATCCTATAGATCTTGTATCTCTTTGTTAACTGGAGACATCGGTCCATGCTTAAAAATCCCAGGAATATGATTGATAAGTACATATTAATATAGATCAGGCATGCTGTGACTTGACAGTGGAAAATTTTCAGTTTCCATGGGGCAACTCCTAAATCTACAATTATTTTCATTGGCAGGGCAAGGGTCAGCAAAAAATCTGCTGTCAGTAGGTTAATTAAGTAAACATTCATGCATTTGTGATGCTTCTTGGTCTTCAAGAAGTTCCAGAGGGCAAAACAGCTCCCAATGAACCCAATAAGAAAGATCAAGTAATAAATATAAGTGAATGGCTGCATCTGAGAATAAATATTGCATTCTGAAGAATTGATGGAAGCCATCTGAAATGTTTAACAGTAAAGGCAAATTATAGGAATCACCTTGAATCTGTGAATGAAAGAGAGAGAAAACAAGAAAGAAAAAAAGAGAAGAAAAATAATTGTTTGGGTAGAGTAACAAAACACAGCCTAACATACCTATTAGGGTAAGAGCCCCTCAACCTATACATTAGACCAAACCTTATGTAGAAAAAGATTTTAAAGTTTTTGAATGAAGTCAGGATAGGAAAATTTTAGGCATTGCCTATAATCTTAAAGGTAGTTTAATTAAGATGTTAATAGTAGTGTTGTATAGAATGTTGGGATCATGTTCAAGTGCTACTCTGCAACAAAACTAGTATTTTTTTTACCAGTATAAGTAGTAACAATTCTTTAAAAAATGTAGTGTCACTAATAGGGTAGTGTCACTAATAGATAAAGAGAAACCAGTACTCTGATGATGTTACCTAGTTTGGGTTATAAAACAACTGCAAGAAAACAACCAAGCACAGAGATCACTAAGGACCTTTTATTTCAACCCTACAAATATCTACAAATATCCTGCTTTATTGGTACCACATTATGATTGTCCATTATCTTCACAATCAGAATGAGAGAACCTTCTTTTTTGCATTTCTTCAGCAATTTGGCTATCTGTTCATTCATTCTTTTATTTCTTTGCTAATTGTTTAACCAATGTTGTACCCAGAAAAGAGGGGGAAAAATAACAAAGAAGGCAATGAAAGGAAAATAAAGAAGTTAAAAAACCCTCATCTCCTGATCAATCTATATTTCACCTAGAAGAGAGAGAACTGTGGAAATTAAGACCTACCTCAGTCTGCCATAAATAAAGAGAAGCTCCGTTGTGCTGTTTTGTTTCAAAGATGGTTTTGCATCATGTTCTATGCCTGTTTATTTAATAGTAGAATAAACTTATAATAACAATAATACATTATCCAATCTGGGTGGGCATTTCAATGGTTTGAAGAAGCTTTAGTAGTATAAACCTTGCCATGAACCTTTTATATTACTTTTAATTTCTCACATGCTTAATTTATCTCAGGGTAAACCCCTAATAACTGGTGAAATTCAACATTATCCTTGAGATTTAGAAAGAAATATGGCAGTACATATGACATTAAGCATAGTTAAAAAATGATAATGAGATATATTTTAAGACTACATACCTGCTGTCTTAGCTAATGTTTCAGAAAAACAGAAGTAGTTCTGTTTAATGTTGCCCAGTGAGTTCTTTCTTCGGTTTGTGGCTTGTAAAATAGAATTTCCTGTGTCTTTCAAGTTTTCCAGTTGATGCATGGGAAATCAGAAGTTAGTTGAAAATCTTAGGTGTGCAAGATAGCTAGTTAAAAGCTGCTTAAAGAAAGATATAGAACAATATTTTATGCAAGATAGCAAAGTAAAGTTGTTGCAGCAGCAGAAAATCCATTCTCTGTTTTTGTAACAAGGATTTTGTGTTTTTGTGTGAAAGAGAAAGTGAGAGCAAGTAAAGTTAGGAATATGCAATAATGAATTTTTATGAGAAGAGGAAGCTAGTTTTCTTGTAGAATTGCTATTGTTGTATTTCTGTTGTGTAAAGATTCCCCTGTCCTTCAATTGATTTAACTCAAAGGAAAGACTTTGCTGAAGAAATGAGAGTAAGAAGAGCATTGAATGGAAGATATTATGCATTGGTGGACATTTTGTTTTTAAGAGAAATTGATGCTGAGTGTAGACAAACACTTATCTAGAACTTTTAAAAAGGTAGGGAATGAGGACTGTGAGGTTATCTATAGGACCCAACCCCCCCCTTTAACTTGAGAGATGTTACAGGAGTATTTAGCCCACTCAACAAGCTAGCGCACATGGCTGCCTTGTCTCAACCAGGCGAGTCACTCATCCCCAGTTAATACCGGGACCTAACTGAAGCATTTAGTGAGAAGGAATGCCACATTCCCCATTGTTGTACAGGCCCAGGGCTGGGTGGTCAGTAAGCACATTGATCCGAGGTTTGGCTGTCCTGGTGATGGTTCGTGCTCTTATCCCGTTGGCAGTGATCTGGGCTTTTGGAGGGGTGACGACTGGAGCTGTCTCTCCCCGCAGGGCTGGAGGCCATGGTCAGTGGCTTTGAGGATGGGGAGGCTACCTGATCTGCACAGGGGGGACTGGGGGTTCTCCTTGGTAGGAGTTGGTGGCTGCCTCGCCCATCATCATGATCACTCGCATATGGGGAGCAGGAAGGTTGTTCTCCACTCTTCATCTCTAGCTCCTCAAATCTTTCCACTAACTTCTCCACTGACTGACTACGGGCTGCAGTCGGGTACTTCCACTCATCTGAGTCCTCAGCGGTAGATGGTTTTGTGGTCCTCCACCAGTCTGGGGAACGCGACGTGTGGGAATCCCCTCTTTGCAGCTTAACCTCATCCACCTTTGAAGCACTTTATGGTGGCAAGGCCATCTCAAGGTGTCTGGAGTCGCTGCTGGGTAGGGTCCATTCTGATGACCAGATCAGCTGTCCTTGCAGCTTGGGCTTTGCCCCCAGCTGGGAGGCCTGAAAAAATTCCTTCTCCACCAGTGCGCTGGCTGTTGCTCCTCCCACTGGGGTAGCAGCCGCTGCCAGGGTGCTGGTTTCAGGCGCTCTTTCTTTCTCCATGCTGAGACCTTCCCTGAATCTTTGTTGGTTTATCCCTCAATTCTAGGGACAGCGACTGGGGCTTGGGACCCCGAGATAGTTAGGGAAAAATTGGAGTTTTTGGCTTAATGTCATGGTTCCGACAGATGAAACTCTTTAAAAGAACTTTGAGGCATTGTTTACCTTAAAGAATCTTTTATTCAAGAAACAGAGTATTCCCCTCCCCCTGGGCACAAAGTATCAAAGCACAATTCCCTCCTCCAATTAACAGTCATAAATCACATTCCCCAATTAGCTTGAAGTGCAGGCTTTCTCTCCAGCTCTCCAGCCTGCCAAATCTTTATCAGCTGTAGGCTCAACAACCTTGATTCCCATGGCTGAGTACTTGTTATGTCTAACTGGACTCTCATTCACATTGCCCTCCCAGCATCATCTAACTCTAAAAGCAAAAGAGAAAAGATGGCTACATTCCCATCTGTTGTCAAAACAAGAACATCCGATGCAAGCAGTGTTGACATCAGATTTTAATGAACTCAGAGCAATTATAATAGCATTTTATGGTAGGAGCAGCTAAGGAATCAGCACTGACTGAAAGGCCCCACCCCCTGCTCTGCTGCCTTATTGTGCTGGTAGTGGTGTGTTCCAGGGAGGGATGAGTGAAGACTGTTAGCAGTGTATACCAATGTTGGGAATGTATGCTATGTGAAGGTCAACCCAGCTGCCAGCTAAAGCAAGCAGGCACCTATTAGGGGCAACAGTGATATAGGGAGATGCTGGAGGCAGATTACCACTTTAGTGATAATGGCAAAGACATCATTTCATATACCTGAGATAAGGCAATGATAAACCACTCCTATATTTTTACCATGAAAACAGCATGCACAGAATATATAATTAGAAGGGAAGAGAAGGAAAGAATGACCAGCATCAATGGATTTAGTTACAAAGGTATGAGTGCACCTTTGGGAGACATGAAATAGGTTAGGAGTAAATCATATATTGGTCACTAGAAGTTAAAAATAATTGAATGGTATATAATAAATCAATTGTAAAGAACTTGAAAACAATACAGTATTTATTTCCCAATGTAGTTATTTTGTAAGGACTCTAGGTCCTTACATTGCTTTATAATGGTGTGTGTGACAACAGAGAAAGTAATCCCAGTGTAGGAGAGAAGAGGAATAATTCAAAACATAGAATGCAAAAACATTACAGTGCTCTCTGATTATTTTTACTCATTAGTAAATATTTCTCCCAGTGTTGTCATATTTATTACTTGCCTTTGGGCACTTAAGTTTGAATTTGAAGTTGATTTCCATGGTTTCTAGGCATATTAATAATGCAGATTAGAAGAGCTTTGAGATCTGAAGCTAAGGGAAAAAATCCTAAATTGATGTCTATCTCATTAGAGATATGAGTTGCAAATGACAACTGATGGGAAACTTGTTTGATCATCACAAATCTTTCATAAACTGTCAGATAATGCTAAACCTCAAGTTGTCAAATCTTAATATACTGTCTATCTGGTTCAACTTCTGAACTACAATTCAGGGACATCTGCCAATGAATAAAAACCAAGATAGCGTGTGCAAATCATATGATTGAAGCCTGGCTCCTTTGTACATGCATACAATGTTGACATATATACAAAGAATCAGGATTTTGATCATGAGGGCTTTGATCATTGATCAAAACTCAGCTTTTTGACTTTTTTGATCTCTCACCAGCAGATGCCCCTGCAAATGAATACTAAGAAATACAACTTCCAGGAACATATTGTTGAAAACAGAAACAGTATCTCATATACTGTATGAGATAACTTAGTATATCATGTGCTCTGATGCACATTAAGTAGTCTCAAAGTTAAGATTTTTGTCTATTGGCCAATCCCATGCAAAGCATCACATAGAGACTAAGAAGGTTCTTGTCTAATTCTTGTGAGCGGATGTCTGCCTTTTGGAGCAAATATCTCTAAATTTGGGCTGTGAACAAGGTAGTTGGTGCTGTATAGCCTGGGGCTGCTATGTGAATGAAAGAAAAATTAGGGGAAGAAAGGAGGAATGTGTAACTAGGGATCTAACAGCAAGCATGACTTGAAAGCAAGGAGAAAAGTATCTGTTGAAAAAGAACTAAGATGACAGCAATTGGAAAGGACAAACCAGGAGTCAGTGAAGAAAGTTTGACTAGGGCCCTGGAATTCCAAAAGGTTCAAAAAGACTTATTTTCCCCTTTGCCATCACCTCTCTAGGTTAAAAGTAAGCTTAGAAAGTATGGAGGGTAGGTGTCTAACAGAGTCTAACAGAGTGAAGATATCAAAGCACAGATACAAATATCTGTGTGAAGAAGGAGGGAGAAAGAGAAACAGTTAAGAACTTGTAAAAAGTTCTGAGTAGAAACGTATGCACGTATATAAACACATACTTTGCTAAGCTAAGGCCAGCACAATTCTTTAACTTGAAAAGCATGGTAAGAACAAACAACACTGTATTCAGAGAAGAAGTCTGCATGCACGCCCGTACGAGTGTTTGTGTCTGGAAAGATCCTGTCCTTTTTTCACCCTCTGGCATTCCACTCAGCAGAATGTCTTTCCTTTATTTGGTAATTCAACTTTCTGCTGAATGTTCTGTCTGCTGTCCAAAATGGCCTGTACAGTTGAACTGGCAGGTGAGTTGACACACTTTTACTGTGTTGAATCAAAATTGAACTACATCCTGATTTTCTAAGGAAGAATCATAACCCTCAAAAGACAATGCTTATTTCTCATCCAATTGTTCCCATTCCATACAGCTCTCTGCTTCAAATGGGACTGAAATACAAATATTGGTATCAAGCTGTATCTCTAAAAGGAAGAAAATCTCTAGGACTCTGTCCTTATTGTACATATGAAATCATTTGACGTTTTCATACATTCACCCGCATGCCCTTGACTGGGCTACCTAGTAGGATGTCTGATGGCTGAGTTGAATTTGTGGATATGCTAATGTGGACGAGGGTTTCTTTATAAAAGAAAAATGATGAAACAAACTGGAAATCTTGGAGAAACTCAGAAAAAACACAGCTAATTTCTTTAGTATTTTCAATAATAAAATCAGTTCTAAAATCAGTTGTTGGGCTTTCAAAATGATATTTGGTGGAATGTGTTTATTTTGCTACACTTTAATTCATATATCATTCACATGTATGTAGTTGGACATCTTCATAATCAGATGTATTAAGAAAAAACAGAAACTAAACCAAAAACAGGTAGTCCTTGAGTTACAACCATTCATTCAATGATTCTTCAAAGTTACAGAAGCTCTGGGGGAAAAAAAAGTTGACTTACAACCGGTCCTCGCACTTACAATGATTGCAGAATCCCAGCATCATGGGGTCACCATTTGTGACCCTCCCAGCTGGCTTTTGCCAAGCAAAGTCAATGGGAAAAGCCAGATTCATTTAACAACTGCAGCAATTGAAAACAATGGCAAAAAGGGTCCTAAAATTGGAAAAAGTCACTTAACAATTACCCTGTTTAGCAATGGAAATTTTGGTCCCAACTGTGGTCCTAAATTGACTATGACCTGTAATCAATTCATAGTGTAAGGAAGGGGAATTCTGGATAGGTATTGCAGTGATAATTGAGTAGGGCAAATATTCTTCATCAGTCATAAACTGTTTGCTTAATTTAACAACATGCCCACATCTCCATAACGTTGAAAATGCTTGCTATTAAATTTATAAAATAGTAACTGTTTCGACAGCATTTGACTTTCTTGATTTAGAATTTTCGAACTCTTCGGATGTTTTAACTTTCAGATGCAATTTTTGGTACAGTTTTTCCTTAAATGGTTGACAAAGGAATACATAAATAACTGGATCAAGACAAACATTTGCAGCAGACAGTAGCAAAGTAAGTTCTTTTAGGTAAAACAGTATATTTTTAATCTCACAGGGGTAATCACCTTTGATTTGATTTAATGTATATGGGGCTCTGACCAGGTGGTATGGAACAAAACAAACGATAAACACAAGCATGATGGTGAAAATGTTTCGATTGGTCTTTTTCTTTGCCAGCTTGGAATTTTTCTTAAATTTTTGGTGTGAAGTATATATTTTCTTTGCAATGGAACTGTAGAAAACTATTAAGAGGAAAAACACAATCCAGAAAATTCCTAGACATGTATAGTTTGAAGCTGTGTGCCATTGGATTCCAAGATGGCTTTTGAGTTTCATACAGTCATTTGAATTGTCTTCCGTAGGAGTTTGGTTTGTTAAAATAATATTGGGAAAAGAGATAAAAATCTGTAGGAGCCATATGACCAGACATACAATTTTGCTACATTGGACATTGTAAGCCGAAGTGCTGAAATGGGGCTTCATTATTTTAAAGCATCTGTCAAAACCTATGAGTCCAAGTAATGTTATACTAATATACATATTTAGGTAAAAGATGACAGCAGAATAGCGGCAGACAACAACATTAAGCTGCCAATGTCCAATTTTGGAGTCAGAAAATATTTTAAAAGGGTAAGTTAAGCTCATAATAAGGTCGGCTGTGACAATGTTCTTGAGATAAACAATAAAACTTGTCTTGCTAGGAATGTGAAGAAAGATCCAAGCTGCCACTGCATTTAACAGTATTCCACCTATAAAGTTGAAACTGTAGATCAATGGAATAACTTGTTGTGTAATGATTTTATTGCTACCACAGTTATTTTCTGAAGTATTGCTTGAATCCACCATGTTTAATGCATTTTCAGCTCCTGAAAATAAAATTTAAAAAATCAAGTTAAGTTGAAGAAAACAATTTGCATGCATTTTTCTCTTTTAAGATATCAGAAAGTTATATGCAGGCCTTTTTTTTGTCATAAAACGCTCAGAACGGAGTTCCAGCACCTTTTTTGGATGGAACCTTGTAGGGTAGGCAAGGCGGGTTGTATGACATGTAAGTTCCGGCACCTTTTTCTTTTACAAAAAAAGCACTGATCATATGCAATTGCAAGTAAAAAGGCAACGTTCTAAAAGTATTACTATTTTGAAATATAATTTCAAACAGAATCAAAGAAATTTCTAGCAAATACTTGTCACAAAAGCAGCATGTGATTTTTTAAAATGCTTTTATGTTACTATATTTATGTAAACAGCTTCATCTAATGCTGAGCAGAATTATCACTGATAATAATTAATGCTGAGATGCACTACCTAAGCAGCCCCTTGTAGTCCTGGGTACTATCAGAGAATTGTAATTTTGAATATGATAGAAGAAATAATTACTTCTACTAAAAGTTGAAGTCAGCCTCTGATAAAATGTGCTTTTCTTAATAAGAATAAGAAACATTTTGCCATTATTTTTTTATGATTTTTTTCAACTTGCCAATTTAGTTTAAAGCCTCATTTCCTGTTGGTTTTCCAGTCCAGTATTAGCCAGTAATAATTCTGCTCAGCTTTTAAAAGTTCTGCAAAGTGACATATAAATATTTTAAGAAACACATAAATAGTAAGAAATATTCATTCCTGGTTCCTCCATACTTTAGAAACTCACCTTTTATAAAGCAGCTTTAAACAAGGAAATAGCCACAGTTCCCGATTATGGACATTGATTTCTGCATATATAGAAGCCTCTTCACTATGAGCAATTTTTTAGAATATAAGATCATTATGTGATATTTTTTAAAATAAAATCATAAGTATGTATATCATCCCTTCCCAAACACACAGAAAAAAAAATCTGTCGCATCCTTCAGTATATTGTTGTGTAATCCTGTTTTAATTGGGGAAAACATAACCGGATTAAAATTCTTGTTCAGGACACCATAGTTCAGTTATTATAATGATAAATATTACAATCATCCTTTCACTTCCCATAAATACAGCTTTTCCTTTCAGTCTCCTTTTTAAATTATAAGTCTATAAAATCAGTTTTTGTCATTTTACTATTTCTCGTTCTTTTGATAAATTGAACATGAGAAAATTATAGGCAAACTTTTTCAGTAGGAAATTGCTATTGATAAAGATACCCTGGGGCTTATTTTTAATAAGATTTCATGGGACAAACACTGAGGATTGCAGGAAATATGATTTTAGAGAAAAGAAGCAGTTCATGTCAGTTTATTACATTCATTTAATGTTGTACTGAGAAGTATGAATTGAAAATTAATGTGTTAGGTGCCAGAAATGCAATTATTGAATCCAAATTACATGTAAATGTTGAAAAATTAAAGTAGATGAACTTATGTACCTTGGTAAAAGTTTTCTAAAATTGGAACATAGGCGGGGAAACTTTAAGATGTAGAAATGCTGAAGGAAATGCTGAGTAATGCTGAGTAATATGCAATCTCTTGTAAAGGATAAATGATTCTTGGAATAAATGAAAATGGCTGTCTTGAAGAACATGCCAAGAAGTATGTAGCGGATGAATGAGGACTAAATTACAAGTAAGCTATAGATGGTTGGAATTATGTTTTTCAGAGAAAAATGAGAAATTTAAAAAATAAAAGACAATATATGAACTATATGAAAGTGATAGAAGGTATAGCAAATGGTATTGGTATTACCCAGCTTTCTTTTCTTTTCTTTTCTTTTTTTTTAAAAAAATCCCTTCTTTAGTTAAATCACATTAACTGACAAGTTACATGATTGCAGCTATTAAACAGGATCTTTTCTCTTCCAAATCTATAAATGGCTTTGTGAGAAATATTTTTGCATATATGGGAAATTTCTGTGATTGTCATTTACAGCTGAAAATTTAATGAGGTGATTTAAAAAATGAAGAAACAGCTAAAAGAAAAATGTGATATTTATGCAATTGAACTTGACTCTGTACATGGGAAGGCCAAAGAGATTGCAGAAATAAACCTTGCACGGGATTACATATATACTGTAATATATTCCATACATTTACGGGAATCAGTAAAAAATATATCAACTGTTCTCTCTTTGAAACAACTCCAAAATTTCATGCTGCAGTTGTATGGCCTCTAAGACAACAGCTCCATACATACTGTAGATCCATTTCCTTCAGTCAAATTAAGATCAGAGAAAAAGTGAAACGTTGGAGACACTAATGAATGAACCTTTATTGTCAAAGTACAACCATGTATACATTGAGATTGGCTGAGCCTCCCTTTGTGCCCCCACCCCCAACTTACAGTGACACAAACCCTCCATCTTATTACACCATGTGGGCTAATTGCACAACACACCGGCCTCGCAAGTCAATCATGCATAAAGTTTATAAAATTATATCCCGTTCAAAAGCGTAATAGCCCATGGATAAAAGCTGTTCTTCAGCCTGTTGGTATGGCTGGCTATACTCCTACATCTCCTACCCGATGGTAGGAGAGTAAAGAGATACCATCCAGGGTGTGAGTCATCCCTGAGAATTTTCCTCACTTTTCAAGGCCGTGAGCCCTGGCGATGTCATCCAGTGCTGTCAGGGGACAGCCCACAATGCCTTGTGCTGTGCTCACCACCCTCTGTAATGCTTTCCTATCCATGGCTGTCAGACCAGCATACCAAACCACAATACAGTACGAGAGGACGCTCTTCTGATCTTTTCAGACTGGTTGATTTCTATGTGAGGAACTCAATACCTACAATAATTTTTGTGACAGCTTAGCACAGTATGGCCCAAGAAGAAATCTGGATCCATTTCATTTCTCTGCTTGCAAACCAGAGTAGCATTTATACCAACTGTTAACATCCAAAATAGAATTGCAGGCCCAGATAAAAGCCCCTAAACCAAATATATCTTCCCAAGGAAATCAAAGCACTACTTGAGTCTATGGTGTTCAATTGAGCCACAAAATATATTACAAAAATGTATTTCCAAGAAAATTAAACTTGTTAGCTCAGCCATTAAATATTTTGAAGGCCAAGGAAAGCTCGTAAGTTAGGAAATGGGAAGCAAGGGAACAGGAATAGAAAGTGAACAGGAAAAGCAAAAGAAAGTTACTTCCAAAAAAGAAACTCTGTTCATAAAGTATTGCTTCTTTTTTGCTCTTTTGTTTCCATAAGCCTATTATCTTTGTAGTCCTTCCTTATTAGTTCATAATTGTAGCCTAGTAGCCTCACTGAGTGGCCTAAGCCTATAAGAGGGTCAATTATTTTAGACCTATTTTTGCCTTCGGTACTGTCCATAGGGCAGTGTAATGTATCCTAGTATCCAGTTCAAACCTATCCCTAAAATGCACAGCCGTTTTTTTTTTCATTTCTACTGTGCAGAGCTTTGAAATCACTGGATTGCTTTGATGTCACAAACTCAACATTATTCTGCCAAGTATGAAGTTTACAGAAAAAGAAAAGGGGCTCTAACAATGAATTACACTTTTTTTAATAATAAAAAATAACTTAGTAAGAAATATAGGTTAAATATTGTTACTTGTATAATGTGTAATATTTCTGTACAAAATAATAATCAGCATGGGCTCAATAATGCTGTATTATTACTGAATATTCATAGTAAGAGGTAAGTCATTTATTCAGTAGCACACTAAACATGCTTAGTAGACCATTGTTAAGTGTCCAATCCAATGACCTAAATAAGTCTTTTCAAAGAGTCTTAACTTGGCTTCTTTTTCTAATTGTGGTACTTTTTGCCTTTCTGGTTTCACAGATGCACATACAACTTGTTTTCTGTTTTTATTTTTCTCCAGAATCTTTTTTTAAAAATTAAATTCTCATCCCATCCCAGTAACTATAAGTACTGATATACTGATATATTTGAGATGGAAGCAATCTTTACTACAAATGCAATCAGATTTAACTTTTTAAAACTTTTTTTAAAGTACCAGAGGTACAAAGATGATATAAGTTAACTAGTTTTATAACTACTTGAATAATTAGTTCAGTGGAAACTATATTTAATACAACGTAATGTAACTAATGCAATTTAATGCAATGTAACTAATAATGAACAACAAAATATTTTCTTTATTTTTATCTGTAAAACTATTTCTTAAAATAATATATACTACCAGTAATATGATGACATATTCAGCATACATTTACTCATTTGTTGTTTTTCAAATATCTTTTTCTAGTCTGCGGTTTGGAGTTACAATCCTATGGCAAGATTTGAGAGTAAGCATTTTGACAAGAATGCATTTTTTAAAAAAAACACCAAACAAATTAATGTATAGGAACTTCTTACCAGTACAGACTTTGGTAGTTTTTCACATGATTCAGAAGTGATGATACCCTTTCAAATCCAGCCCAAAATAAAGTTCCCAGCACTTCCCCACACTGGTTTAAAAGTCAGAGTTGTAGAGTTTGCTGCTTCCAGCTGATGCTGCAGCTGGCCATGAGAGGCTGATTAAACTGTGAGTGACAAATCTAAATAACTCTCCCCCCCCCAAAAAAAAAGAAAAAAGAAAAGAAAAAGGAAATACAAGAAGCTGAAACCATAAAAGTTCCCTACTGGTCATAGCAACTCTTTCAAAATTCTACCCTCTCCAGTTCTTAGAAACTAAACAGTTCCCAAGAAATTGGCTTAAAAACAAACTACACATTTATTTATTTACTTTAGAAATTTCCCAAAATTACTGAAGTACATATCTTTGGTCATAAATGTTCTACTTCCATATTAAGCAGAAAAAAAATATTTGACCATACTCGTTTTTGTTTTCTTTTTTTAAGTGGTACAATTTGATGAACTTTTTCAAAGTGATATGTGCCTTGTATGGAAGGAGTGAAAATCTTTTCTAGGATTGCATTCTTTTTATGGAAGCAATGTTGGTGCTTTGCAAAAAGATAATACCCTGTTTTACAATAGCTGCAGACAAATGCTGTTAGATTTTAATTAGTATGATTTCCTTTTTGGTTATATTGAGACAGAAATGAATACTGTTTAAAATGAAAATATATGAAGTCATGATGAGTAAAATGTTAAAAATCCTTGTGGGAACTGCTGTATAAAATTAGTCATATCTCATGGAAAATTGCCACCTGCTGAGAGCAGCACAGGAAGAGCCCATAGTTGCAATTCCTGGTGTAATTATGTGAAAGAAGGGGGGGGTTGGTGCTCTTTTTTCTGATTTAAAGTTAATTATATAAGGAATAACTATTTCACTCTGACCCAATATTAATATTATTGAACACACTGAAATTGCTACAGTATAAATTCGAAGGGACAGTGGTGACATGAAATATACCACTTGAATGAACCATCAACTAGATTCACCTTTTGTCTTCTAAGATTGGGAAACATCTTGTACCACAATGTCTGCTTTACTTCCATATGAACATTTAAAAGGAAGAGGTAATGGTGCTTATATAAAGTAGACTAAATTGCTGAAGTCATACATAAGAATGAAATAACATTGGGTGCTAGAACAATTCTTTCTGTACGTATTTAAATTTCCTTAAACATTGGTATTACCCTCGGCATAATTCCTATTTTTTATCTTTCTTTCTTACCTTTCCCATATTCTATGTTTACTTCAGTTATAAACTGTTCTTGAGCATTCTTATTAAGAAGAAAATCTGTCCCATTGGGGCTTACCATCAGGAAGATAAGATAACCTTTGTCAATTTTTTTACTGTGAGCACACTAGCCCACAAAACAAAGTATATATCTAACCATACATAAGTTATATTTACACACACACACACACACACACACACACACACACACACACGCTATATTAATCACTGTCCATTCTGAGTACATAGCAGAAAGAGGAAACTTGTAAGTTCAGAAGGTTGATGCTATATGGAACAATATAGCTGAATCTGGAAGTTCTGCTTCAGATACCACAAAGCCTCCCAGAAGGTAACAAGAAAATATAACTTGGTATCAAATGTGTGCAAACTTTCAGCCTCAAAATGCCAATCCAGTAGAGGTGGTCCTTTACAACTATTTGTAAACCATTTACAACTTTTTGAAATTACAATGGCACTGAAAAAAGTGACTTGCAACCAGTCCTCACTTTGCAGTATTCCTTTGGTTATGTGATCAGAATTTGAGCATTTAGCAATAGGCATGTATTTATAACAACTACGGTGTTCCAGTCAGCTTATGACAAGCAGTGTCAATGGGGGAAGCTGGATTTGCTTAAAGATTCACTTACAATTTCAGTGATTCAGTTAACAACCATGGCAAAAAAGATTGTAGAAGAAAGTATGGGCTCACTTAACAATTTAGCAATGGAAATTCTAGTCCCAATTGTGATTGTAGGTTGAGAACTACCCGTATGTCACTGTTATTTCCCAAGAAATTCACAGGAAAGTTTTGATGTCCTTATACAAGCACGCAAAACAACTATGAGTAGAGTGCTCTGTGTCAAACCCTTCCCAACCATCTGCCACCATGAAAGTTAGAAGATCACAGAATGTTATTAACCAGATTTATTTAAAGGGAAACAGAAGTTGGATGATAGAATCTTGCCAACTAAGTATGTTTACTTTAGCATCATACTTCTCTCCAATAGTTTGTTGCGAGCAGCTTTCCTTAATTTTTCTAATTACAGGAAGTTCTCAACTTGCAACCAAACTGGGACTAGAATTTCTATTGCTAAGTAAGGCAGTTGTTAGGTAGTTTGTGCTGGATTTTATGACCTTTTTTGCAAAGATTGTTAATCTGCACTTGTTAAGCAAATCCAATTTCTCCCATTGACTGTGCTTGTCAGATGCCATCTGAGAAAGTCACAAATAGAAATTATATGCCTGCAGTACACTGCAACAGTCATAAATATATGCTGGCTGCCAAGTAACCGAATTTTGATCATATGACTATAGCAACGCTGCTATGGTCATAAGTGAAAGGATGGTTATACGTCACCTATTTCAACCCCATTGTAACTTTGGATAGTTGCTAAATAAATGGTTATAAATCAAGGACTAGCTATATCTGTAAATGTGGAGGAGAGATGGATATCTATTTTCTGGTAAGGGAGAGGTGTACAGTTATGATAATGTTTGGCTAGTTTGCTGGTGAGACAATAATTCCAGATTAAAATACAGTATCTTCAGTATTAAAGTCATTGTGCTGATAGGCTTTCAGCCCCAATTTAAAATGCTGATTATTACCTTTAAAGTCCAGTAAGATGCAGCACTGGGATTCATCCAGTGTTGTCTTGCCAGTGCCGATTATGCCTATGTGGTCAAATCTACAAAGTCCCTCGGAATCCCCACTCCTCAGGAGCTCCATGGGACAAGGACTATAAAACAGGCTTTTGCTGTGGGAGCACCTTTGGCCTTTGGAATATCCTGGATGTTTCTACAAAAAAATAAAATGAATACACTACTTTTTCTGTCTCTCTTTGGCTTCAGTTAATTGTGATTGGCCATCATAGGAACTGATTTTGTTTTGTTTTATATACTTTATATTATTTCTTTTGCTTCTTTTTAATACATTTTATATGTTGCTGTTAGCTGCTGAGAAACCTTTCCAAGTAGGCCTATTTTAAAATAATGCATAATTAAATTTATATGAATTTTTAAAAGGCTTGATGCATGTGTTAAGATACCTCTGTCATAAGATCAAAGAGTTGCAACTGGATTTTGTTTAACTATACACTAAAGGTAAAGGTAAAGGTTCCCCCGCACATGCGTGCTAGTCGTTTCCAACTCTAGGGGCCGGTGCTCATCTCCGTTTCAAAGCCGAAGAGCCAGCGCTTGTCCGAGGACGTCTCCGTGGTCATGTGGCCGGCATGACTAGACGCCAAAGGCGCACGGAGCGCTGTTACCTTCCCACCAGAGTGGTCCCTATTTTTCTACTTGCATTTTTTACGTGCTTTCGAACTGCTAGGTTGGCAGAAGCTAGGACAAGTAACAGGCGCTCACTCTGTTACGCGGCCCTCGGGATTCGACCCGCCAAACTGCCGACCTTCCGATCGACAAGCTCAGCGTCTAGAGACACTTAAAAATGATTTTTAGAGTGTAGTAGAAGTGGTAGAACCTAAGGGTGGAGTTAAAAGAGAGATCAGCCTAGAATCCCTACATAGCCACAAGCAAACCAAGTCCAACCTCCCTTGAATTCTTTTGACCTTTATCTGACTCCAACTCTAACTCCGTTCTCCATTAGTTGAGAATATTTCTTTGCATAGGTGTGAGTAGCAATACATCAGTTTAATTGGACCTTCAAGTATGGAACTGTTCTTTCACATCTGACATGAATTGCATCTAAAATCCACATCTGAATTAATGTTAGCATGAACTTGTTAGGCATGTCAGTTTATATATTATTAACAGAGATATATTGCCACCTTTTGTCTGTGCAATATAACTTTTTAAACTTCCATTTGATAAAATTAAAAAGGGCATTTTTGCTTCTATTGATCATTTTAAAGATTTGCATTATGATTTGCATTGCTTTAGGAAAAGTTTGTGGAGAAGTTAATATACTTTTCATACTTCAGGTAATGCTATAAATATGAGTAAGTGGATTGGCTTGATTTTTAATTAGTATTCCTTTTTTCAAGGAAAAAAATTGATTGGAACAGGACTACCTCTTATCTTGGCACAATGTGAATCCTTTCCTGATTATTTGTTTGCTATTTAAATTATTCTTGTGGTTGATGCCAAAGTTAACCTGACTGGAAACTAGGTTGGAGAAAGTGTCTAGCCATATCTTGTCAGATGAATTAAAAATAGCTTATTATGAATTCTGTGCCTAAATTGATTGTATTATTGCCTGATTTAAGTCTTACATAATATCAGTTAGGCAACTGTGAGTTTGGGCAAAGCCATACTTTCTGTTTGGCCCATTGCTAGTATAGCCACCTATCATTTCTTGATTGCTGAAACCTATGACATCCTCTTTCTCCCTTTCCCAGGCCAATGGAAATGAACCTCACACCTGTATTTTCCAGCTTCTGGTTCAAAACTGCTCTGTTCTGGCCTAAGCAGATAGTCTTAAGGGCTTCCTTTCAATCTATTGACAGCTTAGGTCTGATTGGTCAAAACTCCTTACATGCTTCCTCCCCTCCAATATTGGGTCATTGTCCTTTGCAGCCATTTTGTTCTGCTCTATCGGGTTACAATGTCCTCCGATGGTTAACAGATGCTATTTTTTTTCATAATCTCATTTGATCCACCAGTGGCCAGTTAAGTCAATGAACTATTCTCAGCTCCAGAAATGATGCTCCATTCAATCCTTACCTGTCCCAATAAGCTCCCTTTTGATATCTACCAATGCTGAATGAAGTATGTACCCCCTGATTTCCTGCCCCCAGCCTTAGTCCTGCAAAGCTTCTCTGTCTTTTCATTTTCATTTTTTAAACATCTTAAGGATGTTTAAAAGTGTAGAAATGTTACAATCAATGTTCTTTGCTACAAAATTCCCATGGATCTTCAGATGAGTAAAAGCAAAAGGAAAACATGTCCCTGAATGCATTGAGTACAGTAGCACCACTGCAATAATGGTACTCATAGGTCCACAAAGGAAAGGTTATTGTCAAAAGACATAATATGGGAAGGGTGGGGCATGAAGGGCAATAATGGCTTCCATGTGTGTGAATATCTGGGAAAACAAAGGAAAATATGAGGGCTGGTTAGGAGGGAACAATCAGCAAGGCAGGGATGGGAAGGGCAAGAAATCAGGCCTTATGTTTATGGCTCAGCCCGATTGCCAGCTCATCAGACTGGGATTTCTGAAGTTGGCGTTAGAAACAGTTGGGAGTAGCCTGGGAGAAAAGCAACTTAGCCTACCTGCAGTTTTGAACTCTCTTTAGATAGCATTGTTTGAGCCACTCAGTCCTTGCATTGTATCACAACCTTGCTTTTGTCCACTAGATGGCACCATATATCTTTTAAAGTCATCCTAATGTAAGTAAAAAATACTCAATGGTCAAGCGGAGATATATTTTGTAATAGTGGACTGCCCACCTCCTTTTCAAACTGAGAATCATGGAAAGGATGTAAACGTTAATCATATGTTGCACGGAATATATTCAAATTTGTATAACAAGCAAAGCACCTTTATTTACAAATAGAAAACATTGATACAAATAACATTTTTTAAAAAAAAAATATGCTTAGCAATGATGTCACAAGTCAGTATATTCATGATATATGCGCACCTCTGACTTTCTGATACTCTGAAAGGATCTGATGCTTTCGCTCCTTGTCCGTATGTTTGATTTTCTGAAAAGCCTCCGTGAAAATGATCTACACATAAAAAAGTAGATGATTGGATCTAGGCAGACATTGCATGCTGATAGGAAAATAGTCACTTCCTTGCAGTAGTACAGAATCTTGTGAGCTGAAGCATCTAAATAATAATCTAACTGGCAGAAATTAAAAAGGATCGTGCATAGGTGGTATGGCAAAAAACAAATAAAAAATACAGTCACCACCACCCTTATGCTTTGACTGTGTTTCCTCTTGTGACTTGAAGAGCTAATAAACTGCTTGCTGGATTTATAGATATATTTGGATATTTCAATATAACAACCTATTAATACAATCATCACAATGATAAATATGCAATTATTGAAGTAAATGACAGCATTGTGCCATTTGACTCCCAATGGGGTTTTCAGTTTTAAGCAGTCACCCGTATTTATCCTAGTTGGGTTATTAGTGAGGACCAGATCTGGCAAAGCTAAGAATGCCATAACAATCCAAACCACAAGTGACAGAATCTTAGTGAATGTAATGCTATACATCCTGGAATCTCCAAATGGTTTTACCACTTTTAGATAGCGATCAAGGCTAATAAGTCCAAGAAAAACAATTGTTGTATACATGCTGGCATAAAACAAAACTATTGTATACCGGCATAGGAAAAAATGGAAGTACCACGGTCCCAATCTTGAATCTTGAATAATTTTAAATGGAAATGTCAGAGTCATCAGCAAGTCTGCGACTACAATGTTTTTGAGGTATAAAATAAAGCTGGTCTTGCTTCTGATGTGGAAGAAAATCCATACTGCCAAGCTATTCAGAAAGATGCTTGCCAAGAATATAAGGAGGTAAAGCATAGGTAAAACAATAGTTGTAAATTCATTACGGGTAGCATTCCCAATTAGGTCTTGTGAATAATTGGCCAAAATATTGTCTTGACCCGGAGATTGATGATCTATAGAAATGATGGTTAAAAAGGTTGGTTAAAAATTGTAACTATTTCAACGATGCTCTCAGGTAAGTATTAACAGAAATCATAATCACATTGAAGCTGGCTCTGAATGATGAACATTAAAGTCTGACTCATTTCTCTCTTGATTTTAGTTCACAGGCCCAGGACTCATAAATCATAAGAATTTGCAGTGTGATGTGTGTCACTTTCCTTCATTATGACAACTCAGTATTATGTTGAAGTTCCCCTCTTTGCTCAAGCCAAGATTCTTTAAGAAGTACTTTCTAGGCATCCTCTGATAAATAAAAATATATAAATCTCTTTCCTAGCATCTATTTAGTATAGTAGGACTGGCACATATGGTGATATAAGAACTGACCAGTTTTCTACCAGGTTTATATATATAACTGTCCTTGAAGCTAATCTTCATATTGTATTATTTTATTATGATTGTAGAGATGGTATATAACCTACCAAACCATTAGAATTAGTGCTTTAACATCATGTCATTTTGGTTTTATGGCAAGGATGCAAAACTGGGAGTTACAATAAAGTAGCATCCTTTTAAAATAAGTCTTTACACATATGAATTGATCATGCAGTGGATAATAATAAAGAGCATTTGATCATTACGGCCTATTAATGTACTACTACATGCATTCACACAATGTCCTGTAAATACTTGAAAGTAATTCTGAACATGTAATTGAGAAATTGCCTGAGAATGCAGCAATAGAATTAGTGGATGAAAATTATAAAAAGGCAAAGTTCAGCATTAGAAGGAACTGTGCAATAGAAGAATGGTGCAGCAGTGGAATGGACTTACTTGGGGAATGTTGTTTCGTAATTAGTAGGAAATATTTAAGCCAAGGATAAGGATAGTAAAAAATATGGTAAGCTTTCAAAAATGCTGAAGTTGCCAGAAATGAGCTCTGAGCTGCTTGTTGGACTTGAGGTTCTCAAAGATCACTTTATGGTCCCTCAAGTGTCTAGGAATAATGCTATTGGGCATGATAACTGAGTTTGAGAGTTTCCATATTCAAACGAATATAATCACTGAAGAACAACACAGGAAACTGTTGCTGCTTTAATTCATCCTTGAGAGTTTTTTAGAATCTTCTGGTTGACCACTATAAGAAACAGGAGACTAGACATGATGGATTTTAAGTCAAGCTTTTTCTGCAGTGGATCATATAAAGTTTGACATCTAATAATCCATTTGGGAAACTTTTTCCTCTAAAGCTGCCTTTCAGCAACAAAACTGGTATTTCAAGAAAATTATTATACTCTACTGTGTTAGTATTTTATAAAAAAAGCTTTAGACCACAGTTACAGCAATGAGGTGGCAGGGAGTATATTGTTTTAAATAATGAATACGTTTAGTGATGCAGATGACTAAGTTCCTGCTGCATGCAAGGGCTTGTTGAGTTTACTCTCTGAAGACTTAAGACAGGGACACAAAGAGGAAAAAAATAACTCCTGAAACATTTGTTGTGTTCAGCATTTGGACAAGCTCGCTAAGAAAACTTTGAAACCTTTTTTTGAATACTCCACGGCTAAAATATGAGATTGTCCAGTAAGATACATATGTGTGAACTACTGAATAAAGGAAAAATAGTTATATAGGATTGGAGAGGTAATTGAAGTCTAATTCTAAATTTATGCCAGTGTCGTTGCTTTTTTAAATACAAAGGTCATACAAGTATGAATCAACTATACCGAATTGGGCTGCATTTTTGTAGCTAATTACAAATACTGTACAACATGTACCCTAGATACTATTAAACATGGTTTACACTGTTAGAAGGATGCATAGACAAAGAAGGAATAGTTTATGGGAAATTCTTGAGGAAGATCTTCAACCCAATGCTCTGTGACTTTAATTTATAAAAAGGAGGAACTCTTTTAAAGATTAATAAAATAAATGAGAAAGATGGAATAATCCATAGAATAGCTTTATACATGCTTTTAAGACAGGAACACAGAGAGCAATTTTAGATTGGAAAGGTTTGTGGGGACTTTTAAAAACTAAATAATGTAATTATTAGGAAAATTAACAACTTTAATAATATGAACTATAATTGAAATAACTTTATTAGGCCAATTAAAATTTTGCATAATTGTTGCAAGCTTTCAATTCATTAGAGCAGGAAATAAATTTATGAAATATTATAAAGACAATACAGAGAAGGAAATATAGCTGATATATGGACTGTGTCTAGGAAATCTAAGTTGGCATTAGCATAATAAAGTTATTGCCTTAATGGTTTTTGGAATTTTTTTCTCCCTAATTTCCAAAATAGGGCTTCTTCTGTCATGTTCATCTCATGATTGAAATAATATTATGTTCCTGGGCTAAAACTAATAATGGTTGCAGGAAGGAAAAGGCACTTTGCCTCTTTCAAAACAAATTATTTTCTGATGCCTTCTTTTAATACTTAATGAAATTGGGATTCACAAGCATCTAAATGTTTCTCAGGAGCTTCATGAAATTGCATTGTTTTTGTGGATAGCAGAGGTTTAATTTTGTGGGAAAACATATGCTTACCTAATGGAACAACTTTACACCTTAATCAAATATAATTCACATGTAAAACAATAAATAAATTGGCTGCGGTGTCAATAGTTTCCTTTGAAAGTATTTGCTTTCTTTGTACCATTAACACTATTTTGTATGACTTCGTCAAGAATACAGATTATTCAAAGTTCTGACAATTTTTCTTAAATGTTATATGAAGATTAGAAAAAGTACTCATTATGATACTGAAGCCAATTTGGTGTAGTGGTTAAGGCTCCAAGCAAAAAAACGTGAGACCGTGAGTTCTAGTCTCAGCTTAGGCATGAAGCCAGCTGGGAGACCTTCAGACAGTCACTCTCTTTCAGCCCTATGAAGCAGGCAATGGCAAACCACTTCCAAAAATCTTGCCAAGAAAGTAGTGGGGACTCATCCGGGCAGTTGCCAGGAATCATGACTAACAGTATTGAAAAGGAATGAAATAATCATAACATTTGCTTGCTAAATGTTATGTGAATCTTGCAAAATTATGCTGAAAAAGCAGTGGAAACTGTTTAAAAGTTATAGAAGTCCTTTTCTATTTTTTTTCTAAAAAAACAAAAAACAATTACCTGTAAGGTTCAGATATGATCTATTAGACCCCATTATTACTGTTGATTTGCACATCAAATGCTTTTCAGAAGTCATGTTGGTGGCAACTGATCTGCAGTATATGATGGATTGTGCAAATTTTAATTTCTGTAAAATATAGAAATGAAAATATTTACAGTGAGCAAATAATTCAGTATAACTATCTTATCTATAATTGGATAGAGAAATAAACAGATGGAGATGATGGTATCTTTGTTAAGAAACATGTTACAGTTATCTTCTCTACTGCCGTTATTTTATGTTTTCTTTCCATATCTTATAAGTAAACACAAACCAAATGAGTGGCCTTGATTTGGCTGGAATACTCGATTTCAAGTTATGAATGAACCTTTATTATCGAACTACAACATGTATACAGTGAGATTGGCTGAGCCTCCCTTTGTGCTCCTCCCACCACAACTCACAGTGACAACAAACCCACCATCTTGTTACACCATGTGAGCTAATTGCACAACACACTGGCCTCACAAGTCAATCATACATAGAGTTATTTCCCATTCAGGAGCCTGACAGCCCATGGACAGAAGCTGTTCTTCAGCCTGTTGATGCAGCTGGCTATACTTCTATATCTCCTACCTGATGGTGAGGTGTTAATATTAATTTTTTTCCAATAATGACAATATTTCTAATCGTTAATATAGT
Organism: Vipera berus; assembly: GCF_964194415.1. Lineage (NCBI taxonomy): Eukaryota > Metazoa > Chordata > Lepidosauria > Squamata > Viperidae > Vipera > Vipera berus. Next base: position 26,614,514 of record NC_138207.1, on the reverse strand, counting down.
TTGCATTCTTCTATATGAATGCTTTCTATTTTGTTTTAGCTGTGTCTTATTCCTCTTTTTTAATCCTTCCTTTTCCAATAGAAAACATTTCAACAACTATAGTTGAATTCTATGCTGCAAAGTTGGTGGTTTAGTCAAATTACCAAACAAATAAGAATTCTCGAAAGCCTCCAGTTATGGAGCATCCATAACTTCTGAAGACAAGCTATTCCACTGGTTGACTGTTCTCACTGTCAGGACATTCTTCCTTAGTTCTAGGTTGCTTCTCTCTTTGATTAGTTTCCATCTGCAGTTTCTTGTCTTGCCTTCGGGAACTTTGGAGGATAGCTTGACTCCCTCTTCTTCTTTGGGCAGCTCCTCAAATATTGGAACACTGTTATCATGTCTCTCCTTCACTAGACTAGCCATACCCAGTTCTGCAACCATTCATCGCACATTTTAGTCTCCAGGCCCTAATTATCGTTGTTGCTCTTCTCTGCACTTAGCAATGTTTTCCAGTCACATGAAAGTTAAATAAATTAAGAAACCATATCATTATAAACAGAGAAAATAATACTATTGAATCATTCTGTTCCTAGAATTATTTAACCAGGAAAAAAGAAATACTAATATGTGGAGTTTATTTGGATGATGTGAAGGGATTTTCCACTGTTTGCACAAGTCATCAAACCTCCCCTCAACTTAGTTTCATCATGATACTTCATTGAGTGATTTTTATAAAGCTGCTTTAGCTGTAAACAGAGAATTTGAGTGTATATATGGATAAGCGGAGCTAATCTTGGCTTTCTACATGCATCAGAAATCATTTTAGACTGAGGTGGAGATATATCACATAAATATTTGTCAGCAGAGGTTTATCCACATAGTATTTTTAGTGGGCACAGTCTTTTTTCTCCATTTTGTCTGCATTTATGACATTTTCTGACATTTTCTGACCAGCAACATTGTCCTTGTGTACAGTATATTTGTATAAAAGATACTTTGGAACCTGTATGAGAATTACTGAATACCAGATGGTCTTCTATGTTTTGGGCACTTGGAAAATAAAATAGTTTGTATGCCTAGTGTTTATATAATAGCAAAACAATGCTTATATACAACAAGTATTGCATAAACAGAACTTATTGGGATGAAAATAGTTCAAACTATTTGACTCATTTGAGGCTGCTTGAAGAAGAGAAAGTGTGTGTGAGAGAGACAGGGAGTGACAAAGAGAGAAAGACAATAGTGTATTGGGACCATCATATTTTATATGAAAGTCTGAAATTTTTCCTTCATAAAAATGACTTCAGGTCTACTATCTTCTTTGTCTCTCTGTGAATGCAAGCAAGAAAGAAGGTAGGGATTGAGATACAAAATGAACTAAACCCAGACTGAATGTAAATATGGGAAGACAGCTTTGATTTGGATTTATTTCAAAAATTTCAGGAGAAGAACAGAGCCTGAGGGCAGAGTCAAAAAAGGAATCAGCCTAGAGCCACTATGTAGCCACAAATGGACTAAGTCCATCTTCTTTTTAATTCCATTAATCTTTATTGCATGCCAAAATTTGCCTTCCCAAATACATTAACCCTTATGGCAATCCATGCAATCACTGGCAGTGAATTTCAAGCAGGTATAGCCTATTCAAATATAACATAGATTATGATTCCATAAGAACATATGTTGGAAATGGTTTAAAAATCAAGTAACATTTAAGGAAGAGTGTATGTATAGGGTTGGAGTAGAAAGGAATAAAAGTCAACTAATTTATTATGAATCTCCAAATGGAAGCTATTAACATTTTGCTGTCCATCAGGTCTTAAAGTCATTCTGAAATTTCATGGCCAATTGAAGATTGCCTCCACATTTCATTTTGTCAAATGCATATGATTGTTACTTGTGTATTCAGAAGGGAGTGACAATCAGTTTGGTTCCCATTGTTTGCACTTTTTCATTTTGTGCATTTTTGACATTAATTTATGATAAAGCAAGTATTCTTGTTTCATTCTTAATTGCGTATTGGTCATAAAGATCTGAACTTCGCTCTTGAAGGAATTCAGTTTGACAGCATTTAACATGTTAAAAATTCCCCCTATTGCTCAACAAAATAATCCACTGCCTTGCAGTCAATATACGTAAATTGCTTCTCATTCATATCCAAATAATCCTAACCAGGTGTGTCCAAATAAATGCTATAAAAAGTTTATTAGGTGTGTTGTAAATATTTTAGGTTTGATAATTTGACTATCAACACAGGTTTTAGTTGTCCTTTGCTAGTGCACTATATGTGTGTTTCTACAAGATTTGTTTTTAAAAGAGGAATATTTATAACCACTAATTTTAACAGATTTTGTTATTCTGTGTTTGTTTAGCATCTATAAAGTTAGAGTTTATCAGATGGAATAATTGTATAAAAATATGTACAGTGTTACAGGTATTATGTAATTTGTCAGTAAGGTTGATGGACTGGTTTAGGTATAGAAGTAACAATCTTACTCAAGAAAAAAATCATAGATTGAAGGATAATAGCTGATATATTTATATATGTTTCAAAACGAAGGATGATAGAAAACATTGCATAAAGAGATACAAAACTCATCTTGAACTGCCATTTCCATTTCCATCTGTTTTGTTTGTTTCAGTATCTGATAACAAGCAATGCAAGAATTTGAATTCTGGATGTATTTTTGATGTAGCTGCTGTGGATGCTCTTTCCTTCTTGAAGCCTGTGGAATAAATATTTAACAGGTTGACAGAAAGTCTGTTCTGTTGGAGAAAAATCTCCTTCTCCACTCTGATAGAAATGAAGGAGGCTGACAGGGTGGGAACATTTGCTTTTTGTATATTTTTTGTTGAATTCCATAAGAGAAGATTTTGTGTAATTGTCTACTGCAGTGGAGCACCAATTCAGCACTTGTTATTTGAATTAAAAATTGCCATCATTAGTTTTTACAAGTTATTATTCTAGTGGATTAATACAAATTTAGATTTTTCAAATAATGGTAAAAGGTATCTTGGGAACTTTCTTGTATATTTTAACCATTCTTCCAGTTGTGAGGTAAAGAGCCTTGAACAGGGCAATGCTACTTTTTTTTGCAGGCAAACTTTGCTATATATACCAGAGCAAATATGGAATATACTGTATATTAGAACAGATCAGTTTGGTTAATATAATCACACATCTTTTTGTATATATCTTCAATCAAAGCAAACACCACTGTTTGACTAGACTATATTTTGGGGAATATAGCTAGAACATTATCTCTACCCAATGAATCCATTATATTTATATTTTAGACTACAATATTGTTAGGTAACTGTCAGAATTTCAATTTAATTCTAGACACAGTGTGAAATTATCTTTTAATTTTAATAACACATAAATTTATAGAATTGGGAAGAAGGTTAGAAGCCATCTCCTGCAACCCATGCACTATGTAAGATCCACTAGCACATCTCTGACAAATGACTATTCAACTTTTATTTGAGGAGTGCCAGCAAAGTAGAACTCACCCCTTCTTGTCATAGCCTGACTGACAGCTTGCACAATCAGGAAGGTCCTTCTGACATCTAGACTTTCCTTGTACTTTTGCAGATCATACAAAATGACAGTGGGTGGCTAATATTCTAAAGGAGATTTATTCATCTTCCTTATCATGTAATTGCTGAGAACAGAAATATAGATCATTACAATATAGATTATTAGAAAATCAAAGCTTTGCTGAGATCCATATAAAATATGTGCATAGTATTCACATAATCTACTAAAATAATAATTCTGTTGAAGGAAATAATGTTCATCTGATATGATTCATTAGAAACTAAACCTTTGCTAGCTCCTCTTAATTGTAACATGCTGTTTAATAATCTATTGGAAATTTATTACCTGTCAATAATACTTGGCAAATCTATATTTATGGGTTTTTCCCCAGCCCCACCATTTTGAAAATGGAGATAGAATATGTTCTCTTCCAGTGTCTTGGCACCTCACCGATCTTCCAGGAGTTCTCAAAGATTATAGACAGCAGTGCCATTCTCATTTCTGCTAGTTTCATCATAGCTATATTTCATCAATTTAATAAGCGTCAGGCCCCACCTTCTTCCAATGGCATAACAATTGCTAACTAGGTTCTGTTTCCATTTTGAGAGAAGAAAAATGCAAAAGAGCACTTAAGAAGTATTATCTTCCCATCATCAGCCATTACCAGTTCATCACTTTCTTCTCGCCCTACACCTTCTGGCATTCTCCTTTTGTCATTCTTTTATCATATAAATTTCAGTTCAATTTTAGCTTTTTAATACTGTTCCTATCAATTTCTGAAGACTTCATAATCTTCGTATTCTTGATTGGTTATGTGTTTCATTTCCTATCCATCTCCCCCTTTTCAGCATTTTAAGAAATCCAAGTTTGTGTCATAGTTTCTCTATTTTTTTCTTGATATTCATGATAGCTCATAGCTTATATATTGAATTCAATGATAATATGATTGTTATTCCTCAAGGTACAAATCACTTTGATTTTTCTTAACAAATTGATGAGAATTATATTTAGGAAAGCAGATCACCCTGTTCTTTCTTCCACCATCTTCCATACAATGTTATCAGCAAGAAAGGACATGCATTTGTTAAGGGTACAGCTTGACAGAGTAAGATTCCTAGTGGATATTTGGATAATTGAATAATTGAAACCCCCCATTATCCCTATCATCTGACACAAGGCCTGATATTAATTTTTTGTCTGCTCAAATAGTCCATAATAAACTCCTTGGACAATGATATTTTTCTTCTCTCTCCGTTTATTCTTACATAAACTTTTAACAGAATTTCCATGTACTGATTACTCAATGTTTTGCAAGTATATTTCTTTATGTCAGGTTCAGATACAGAAATATAAAATTACCTCAGTCAAACCATGATGTTTGACTGAGGTAATTTTGTATTTCTGTATTTTCAGTCCTCTGTTCTATTACCCTGGCTATTGTTTTTTTTAATTTTTATTGCAAATTTTATTATTTAAAACTTTGGACAAGGTGTTAACGGTCTGACATTCCTTCTTGTCTTACTGTACATCATTTTTGTGTTTTATATACATATATACACTTTATGTACATATCATTTATATACAGTTATACAATATTCAATCTTATCAACCACCTAGTTCTAGTAACACGTGAAATCAGCATCCTGTATATTTCTGTTGAGACCTTCCTTTCTGTTCCCACCATAGGTAAAACTTATTCCAAATTTTGTAGTAATCTGACTGATCTTTATTTTTAATTTCCAAAGTTAAATTGTCCATTTCTGTGCACACCCAAATTTTATTTATCACTTCACTCTCATCCGGCATTTCACTGTTTTTCTATTTCTGGGTGAACATCATTCTCGCTGCTGTGATGATGTGTATCTTTATATATAACTTTTCTTTGGTATGCTTCTCTGTTGTTATGCCTATTTTTTGGCTATTGTTGAAGCCAAAAAAATATATATCTAGGGAAAGATCATAAGAGAGCAACCCAAATGGGTCCAAATCAATCTGGCAGGCAGCTCTTTCACTCTCTGGCTGAAAATATCCTTTTCTGCACAGGGAGTGGATGGTGGGGGGAACTCCTTCTCTAGCCCAGCCAAAAAAATCCATGCATTGTTCAGCCAACCCAGAAAAGGCATGTACAGGGAGTGAAATAATTGTCTGTTGAAGGAGGACAGGCTGCTCTTTCACTTCCTTTAGGAAGTTTCTTCTTCAACGTTTTCTGTGGAGTCTCCTCCTGTGCAGAGAATGCCTTCCACTGGGTGGGCTGAATTTTCCCCATCTAGTGGAGGAATTCTTTTCTGCACATGGAGTGAAAGAACTGCCTGTTCTCCTTTGACAGCCAGCTATTTTGCCTATATCCACTTAATGACCCATATGGTCATTTACCAACAGCAACTGGGTGAATGAAGTGGTTACAAGGGCTTCTCATTTAACTGCAACAAACTATGACCAGATAATTCTGGGCTCAATTGTGATATTTAGGTGAGGACTACCTATGTTGACTTTTTATTATAACATTCATAGCCATTCTAGAAAATTATAGGGTGTATATAACAAAACAAAATTCAAAATCCAATAGTTCAATAGCATAAACATAAATTAATACCGCTAACCAAGTCACTAGTTTATTAAACCAAAACAAAATCTGCATTATTTCAGTTGCTTTGTATTTAACTGCCAGAGCATTTAGCAAGATTAGTTAATGTTGAAGGGTGAGTACATGTTGAAAGCAGAAGTAAACCAGGGTTTTCCCCATAATAACAATACATTAAATACTTTCAGAGATTGAATAATCCTGAACAAATGCCATGGAATATTTCTACTTCACCAGAGTAGATTCAGAGTCAGTCTGGTGGACATTGAGTCCCTTAATCATATTCTTGTCAGGCATGAAAGACTAGGACCACATTTGAAGCTCCAATGAAACTGATTTATTCTTACTCATACCTATCTACAGGAATCTAAACTAATGGTTAGCACTATTTTGGTGCTAAAGATGGGTTAATGATACTTAAGAAGAGTTGAACTTAATATGTTTATGGCTATATAGGGATTCTAGGCTGATTTCTTTGTTTGACTCTGCCGTTCTGCCACTCCTGCTCCTACAATTCTATAGAGTTGTCATCCCAAGTTATACAAGTGTTAATAATAGCCTATCCACCAAATTATATCACAATTATGCTTTATTTTTCCCCCAAACACAAAATGTACATAATCCATGAAATTCATAATTTAAGAAGCAAAATAATTCATTATTTTGAACTTCAAAACATGAAGTACATAATAGTGGAAGCACAATTACTTTATCCATTCTACGTATACCAAAATTATGCAATAGATGTTTACAGTCAAAATATTTTGTTTAACATTGACTAAAAAGGAGAAAGTTACAAGAGCTGAAAAAATAGGCATATTAATTTATGCATCTATTATATTGATTTATTACCTGATAGTTAAGAAATGTGTATCATTATTTCTTCAATTTGGGTGTTAGTATAATAGTTTGGACAATATTTAGTATATTAAAAGAATTAAAAGTCCAAATTACAGTAACTTAACTGCATACGTCTTGCCTTGCTTACCTATGGTATTAATTTTAATACTGACAGAGTTTAAATAAAGTAAATTTACTTTGGCAAATTGGTAAAATAATTAACTAATATACTCTGGGACTGCAACAACAAATTGAAACTTCTTAAATTCCTTAAATTCCTGCTGTGATCCTGTTCAAGATTGTGCTGCACCTGCCCAATGGTGGAATGGCTTATCTGTCTATATAACTTACTATGAAGAAAAAAACACAGTTAACATAATTTTAGCCCTGAATAAGTAAGTCTATACACAGTTAGTAAGAAGTCCCAGCATAGCTGGAGGGGAGGAAGTGTACATTGTTCTTTCCTCTATATGTGCTTCATATTGACTCCCTGACTATATATTTAATTTAACCAGTCTTAATTTAGGATTATCAGAGAAAACTAATTTTATTGCTTTGTTCTATTGAACTAGGGCTAAGAAAATAAAATGGCCCTAATTCCTAAGATGCATTTATGTAAGGAGAGGCTGAGACGGTGTTGCAGTTTGTTTCAAGGCTGGATTTTTGTCTTCTTGTCAGATACATGAGAAATATCACATAGCAATTAAATCAGTGCAGGAATTCCAAGAAGCTTTGTACTTAATTGTATACCAGGTAGTTAATTAGACTTGTAATTAAAGTGTATAGAAGTCCACTGTATGTTATTAAAATATAAATATAACTGTGTTGTTGTTAGTTGCGAAGTCGTGTCCGACCCATCGCGACCCTATGGACAATGTTCCTCCAGGCCTTCCTGTCCTCTACCATCTTCTGGAGTCCATTTAAGCTCACACCTACTGCTTCAGTGACTCCATCCAGCCACCTCATTCTCTGTCGTCCCCTTCTTCTCTTGCCCTCAATCTTTCCCAGCATTAGGCTCTTCTCCAGTGAGTCCTTCCTTCTCATTAGGTGGCCAAAGTAGTGCTCTGAGCTTGGTTGTTTTCTTGCAGATGTTCCATTATCAAACTAGGTAACATCATCAGTGCTAGCACTTTGCTAGCAGTGATGAAGTTACCTAATTGGATAATTAAACAAGTGCAAGAAAATAACAAGCTCAGGGCAACCACCAAGGCTCCACAATTTACCTTTTATCCCTAACTAGGAACCTGTGTTTGTGTTTTTGAATAAGATTTACTGAAGCACAGTCTTTTAAAAGTTTCTGGCTGATATCATTCTGCACATGATCAAAATAAGGATATTTTGAATGTGTTATTTGTTAAATATTTATAATTGAATGTATATCCTGCCTTGCTGTTTATAACCAACAAACAACATGCTTAGAACATGCTCAATATCAGTGATTGATGAGATGGGCTCATTGTCGCATGCATACTAAGTTAACACTCTTAACTAGTGATCTCCAGATAAGTTGGAGATGAGAATTTCCAGGATACCTATTTAATATGATTTTGTTAATTGGAAATTCTGAATCTGGGATTGTGAAGGTGCAAATTTGTTCCAAGATCAGAAATGTTAACTACTTTATCCTAAAGCAGTAAAAGCATCCATCCACAACACATTAATATAACACTAATTTTACATACACACTGGAATTCTATTAAAAGAATATTATTGACTATCTCTAGGAAAGACAATTCTGTGCCTGAAACTTGCAGAACAACTAAGAAACAAAGTAAGGCAATGCTGGCTTTAAGAAACAATAGGAATGATAATTTTAGTTTCAGTTTATGTTGGGTTTTTTTTGACTATGCTACCAACTGACCAGGTTTCCTTTTACATCAATCTGTAATCTTAAAGTTGTTAAAGTTGAGAAACACTGCTTTATATAAAATTTCATCAAAAAGGAATTTATGGATGTCCATTGTAAAATTCTTATAAAATTTAACATGCATGATATGAGCCTTGGTGGAGCAGTGGGCTAATGCCTCCTTAAGTAACACCAGCTGCCTGCAATTAGTGCAGGTTCGAGTCCCACCAGGCTCAAGGTTGACTCAGCCTTCCATCCTTCCGAGGTAGGTAAAATGAGGACCCAGATTGTTGGGGGCAATTAAGCTGACTTTGTAATAATGCCGCTTGGGGGGGGGGCAAAAGCCCTAATAAGCAGGCATATACATAGAATGAAGGCTATTGCTAAGCTTGTAAGCCGCCCTGAGTCTTCGGAGAAGGGCGGGATATAAATGGAATTAAAATAAAATAAATAAATGATATATTTCTTTGTCAATCAAGATATAAATTCTTAAGGTAATGCAGATTTCAAGAATTGTTTTTGTAAATGGATACGAGCAGGGTCATCCATTTTCAGTGAAAAAGACTTCCCCTTTATCACTTGACACAAAAGCTGTTTCAAGGAAGTAGCAGAAGGATCCAACCACTTGTCTGAGGTGGTATAGGTTCTCCTGCTTGAGCAGGGGGTTGGACAAGACCTCCGATGTCCCTTCCAGCTCTATTCTATTCTGTTCTCTTTCTGTTCTGTTCTATTCAGTTCTATACAAAAATAGTTCAGTTGTTAAAATTCTTGTAATTCTTGTAATTTATGTCATAAAAACTCTGGGGCACATGCTTAGGAAAAGGAATATTTTTATTTTAAGACCCTGACATTAGTGGACAGTATTGACCATGTTAATTTCCATTTTTTATTTTTGTGAATAGTTTCTCTTCTATATTAAAAATGTTTAGATTTTTTACAATGCGGTTTGGAAAGAATAAAACCTCGATATTGTACTAATTGCCCATGTCAAATAAACTACAAACACTGGGCCTGTGGCTGCTTAGGGGAGCATCTTATGATCCTTGGACCATGACCCATAGGATTCTTTTGATTTCTTCTTCCAGCGTCAAGACCCTTCAGTATTTCAGATCTTGAGATCTCTACTCATGCCTTCTTTCACTGGTCTGTTTTTTCCCACTTAATTTCTAATTGTGGAACAAAGTAGGACAAATTTTGCTTAATGTTTTTGTTGTTGTTAGCTGCGAAGTTGTGTCCGACCCATCGCGACCCCATGGACAATGTTCCTCCAGGCCTTTCTTTCTTCTACCATCTTCTGGAGTGCATTTAAGCTCACACCTACTGCTTCAGTTACTCCATCCAGCCACCTCATTCTCTGTCGTCCCCTTCTTCTATTGCCCTCAATCTTTCCCAGCATTAGGCTCTTCTCCAGTGAGTCCTTCCTTCTCATTAGGTGGCCAAAGTATTTGAGTTTTAACTTCAGGATCTGGCCTTCTAAAGAGCAGTCTACTCTAGGACTGACCGGTTTGATCACCTTGCAGTCCAAGGGACTTGCAGGAGTCTTCTCCAGCACCATAGTTCAAAGACCTCAATTCTTTGGTGCTCAGCCTTACTTATGGTCTAACTTTCACTGCCATATATTGCAACTGGGAAGACCATAGCCTTGACTATACACACTTTTGTTGACAGGGTGATGTCTCTGCTTTTTAGTGTGCTGTCTAGATTTGCCATTGCTTTTCTGCCGAGGAGGAAGCGTCTTTTAATTTCTTGGCTACAGTCCCCATCTGCAGTGATCTTGGAGCCCAGGAAAATAAAATCTGTCACTACCTCCATTTCTTCCCCATTTATTTGCCAGGAATTGAGAGGGCCGGATGCCATGATCTTGGTTTTCTTAATGTTAAGTTTCAGCCTAACTTTTGCACTCTCCTTCTTTACCCGCAACAAGAGGCTCTTTAGTTCTCCTTCATTTTCTGCCATTAGAGTGGTATCATCTGCATATCTTAGGTTGTTAATATTTCACCCGGCAATCTTAATTCCAACTTTTGATTCATCTAGCCTGCCTTTCTCATGATGTGCTCTGCATATAAGTTAAACAGGCAGGGCGACAGTATACAGCCTTGCCAGACTCCTTTCCCAATTTTGAACTAATCAGTGGTTCCGTGTCCAGTTCTCACTGTTGCTTCTTGACCTGCATATAGGTTTCTCAAGAGACAAATAAGATGGTCTGGTACTCCCATCTCTTTAAGAACTTGCCACAGTTTGTTGTGATCCACACAATCAAAGGCTTTAGCATAGTCAATGAAGCAGAAGTAGATGTTTTTCTGGAACTCCCTAGCTTTCTCCATGATCCAGCGTATGTTGGCAATTTGATCTCTAGTTTCTTTGCCTCTTCGAAATCCTGCCTGTAGTTCTGGTAGTTCTCAATCCACATACTGCTGGAGTCTAGCTTGTAGGATGTTAAGCATAACTTTACTAGCATGTGAAGTGAGTGCAATGGTGCGATAGTTTGAACATTCTTTGGCACTGCCTTTCTTTGGAGTTGGAATGTAAACTGATCTTTTTCAATCCTGTGGCCACTGTTGAGTTTTCCAAATTTGTTGGCAAATTGAGTGTAGCACTTTTACTGCATTGTCTTTTAAGATTTTGAATAGCTCAGCTGGAATACTGTCACCTCCACTAGCTTTGTTGTTGCTCAGCTTTTCTAAGCCCCACTTCACTTCACATTCTAGGATGTCTGGTTCGAGGTCAGTGACCACCTCATTGTGATTATCAGGGACGTTAAGCTCATTCTTGTATAGTTCTTCTGTGTAATTTTGTCACCTCTTCTTAATCTCTTCTGCTTCTGTTAGGTCCCTGCCATTTTGGTCCTTTATCATGCTCATTTTTGCATGAAACGTTCTCTTCATCTCTCCAATTTTCTTGAAAAGATCTCTGGTCCTCCCTATTCTATTGTTTTCTTTTATTTCTTTGCACTGTTCATTTAAGAAGGCATTCTTATCTCTTCTAGCTATTCTCTGGAATTCTGCATTCAATTGGGTATATCTTTCTTTTTCTCCCTTGCCTTTCGCTTTCCTCCTGTCCTCAGCTATTTGCAAAGCTTCTTCAGACAGCCATTATGCTTTCTTGCATTTCTTTTTCTTTGGGATGGTTTTAGTTGCTACTTCTTGTACAATGTTGCAAACCTACCTCTAGGTATATCCTGCTTTAGAAACAGCCTTCTATTTACAGTAGGTGTCTTCTATTTATACTTAAAGGAGTCCAATATCTGAGGATTGCCTCAAGTAGACCATTTAATCTTCATATCATGGCAAATGGTATCTGGCCAACAACCTTAAAATGAAATCTTTCTAATAAAATGTTCTCATCATTCATTGACTTGGTTGCTAAAGTAATCCATTCTTATTCTACTATTCTGTAGTTATTTTTATTTAACTTTGCAAGCCATTTAAAAAGATACTCAGAGATGAGCAATAAACATAAGGTAGCTCATATTTACTCTAAATTCCTCTAATTTCTCAGCTCCTATCTTCTTTAATGTATCTGCTTAAAATAAGTTCTGCAAATTGAAAAGCTGTTCTATTCTGGGACAAATTAAAGCACAGACAAAATTAGTTCCAATAAATCATCACAAACTTGCCTTTATTCATTTGGCATTTCACAGTCACCTCTGCTTTTTTCCTGGTGTAAGTACATGCAGAATAGGTTGTGAGACTGTACTGGGCACTGTAATACCTTTATGAAGAGCACATTGTACTGAACAACATGTCCTAAATTGCCAAGTAGCTTGGAAGTGGAGTAAATCCAGAGAATACTGCATGCTATTACTTGCATAAGAAATTGTATAGCTGAGTGACTTCACTCTATCCAGAGTTCCTTTAGGGTGGGGAGTGGAGGAAAGGCAATCATAATTAAATTTTGGAGACACTAAAAGACGACTTCTATGTAACGGGGAAGGTTGCAGATGAAATGAAGTAAGAAAATACAGGCTGAGAATGTTCAAGACTTGTGGACCATCTCTATGGTCCATGTCATATGCCACTGTGAGTCAAAAATGTTTGTTGACTCTCCACACATTCATGTAATTTTTGGCAACAAACAAGGAGATATGGTTTCACAATGTTACTTGAAAACCACAGAATGAACAAATAAGTTGTAAAGAAAGGCACTTGGTCTTTGGTTCTACTTTTGAAGGAATCAAAAGTATTGAATAATTACGTATTGAATAATTCTACATATTTAATAGAAATAGAAAGAATGATTTGATTAAAGAAAAATCCTAAAGCAATGTATCTGCTAATGTGCAATGTTTGTAAAATTATTCAGAATAATGTGTAACAGAAGCTTTATCTTTACATATAAAAGGGGAAAATATTAAATATAAGTGCAGTAGGATAGCTTTAATATTTTATATGATTTATTTCTAAACTTCCTGAAAATTAGATAATTAGATAACTTTCAGATAAATTACAGTACTGTCCTGTTGTGTTTTTTTAATAAGAGTGCAGCTTTACCAACTATATGGGTATTTAAAACTCTGGAATTTTGTTTATGGTAGTTTCTAGAATTTCTAATCTGACATGTGCTAGCATGATTTCAGAACTCCTTCTGTAGCCTTAGTACAATTAAGAGAGTTAAAATCCAATGTTGTTTTTCTTGGACAAGAACAAGCAGTTCTAAGAGCATACTTTCACTTTTTTAAAAAAATTGGAACATACACAATTTACAATAGAATGCTAATTTGCCTGTAATACAATTTTTAACTTTATCTTCTTTTACATATAGAGCAACTTATTTTTTCTTTCTATATAATTAATTCAACAAAAATCAATATACCGTAGATTTATCTATAGAGATCAAATTCTGCATTCAGAAACACTTTCCTTATCACTAATTGCACTTCACTTCAAGTTACACTTCCTTGTTGAACAAGGAGATAATGAAATAACACAAAATTCAATCATGACTGCCCATAGAGAATCCCTATTTGAGAGCTTTTAAACATTACCTGTCATTTTTCTTTCTTCATTTTCCCACCACTGCTTCCAGGTTGCATCGTATTCTTCCCCAAAAGTACAACAACAACAAAATCTTGTTAGCTTGAACCAGGAGAGAGAGAAAAAAAGATAAACATATATCCTGAAGGGAATGCTGTAAAATCTCTTTGAATAAACTGGATTTGTTAATAAGAAGGGGCAACATCTGATCCTCAGTGAATGTCCTTCAGATCTTCTATGCCTGAAGTGTTTCAAATGGCTCCAGCAAGGAGAGAGCTTGGGAAACTGGCTGTCTCAGAACCTGGGCATGACTCACAGACTAGTGTAGGTGAGATTTGGAAATTAGGACTATTTTTCTGAGTCAAGGGTAAAATTAAAGTGACAGACGGCGTAGAAAAAGTTGGAAAAAATGTGTTTTACCAATATAATATATGTAAAAGATGCTTACTTTTCATTTGAAATATGTGCAAGGAGAGCAATGCTGTTTTAAAAACAACCATGCTTCACAGAGAAAATAATTCAAAGGGACAGAGAAAAATAAATTATAATTTATAATAATTTATATGGTATATTATCACTGAATAAAGCAATTAATATTTTATGCTATTTTTGTTTAAATACTGTGCTGTACAAGGATGCTGGGGGGTCGTCTGAAGGAGAGATCATGTTTAGACTGACTTTAATTCAGAAGAGACACAAATGCAAATAAAACATCAGCGGAACATTATTTTTACCTGCAAAGATTTGGGGGAAAAGTCTGAACTTGTCTCTCTGCTTGTTCAAAGACTGTCATTTTTTTTTACCAGTTGAGCTTTCCTAAGAAAAGAAAATCTGCACATGATAAACCTGGTCATTTACCAGTATATAGGTAGTCCTTATTTAACAAATGCAATTGGGTCAGGCAACTTGGTTGTAAAATGAAGTGGTCACTAAGTGAGACCTCCAGAGATTACAAATGTGAAGACTGGTTGTAAAGATATTTTCATCACAGTCATAATTGCAGCCACTAAATGGGCCAGTCTCTAATCGAGAACTACCTGCATAGTTTTGTAAAATCCAAAGGGAAAGCATTTTCTAAAGTGCCTTTTACGTCTTCTGCAATACTACGAGCTATTTCTGTCTAAATCTCATTGTTATTTAACTAAAGCTTCAGTTTCTTTCATGAAAAATAATATTAAATGAGAGCTAATTGCATATTGTTGATATATTGGTTTTTTTAGTTTCTATTAACTTACACATTATTGTTATGTGTATTGTATTTGGCCTACAAGAGTCTTTTTAATTTCTTTGCTGGTGATTTATGAAACACGGTGGCTCAGTGCTTAAGACACTGAATCTTAGACCATTGAAGGTCTATAGGTCTATAGTTCGGCAGTTTGAGACCCGAGTGCTACAAGATGGAGGGAGCTGCTGTCACTTGTCCTAGTTTGTGCCAAATGAAAGTAGATGAATAGGTACCTCATAAAAGCATTCCGTGTTTCATCATATGTTCTGTGTTTCGTCATATGTTCTGTGCTGTGGTGTGATGTCATGCTGGCCACATAACCACAGAAACATCTCTGGACAACCTGAGATAAGCACAGTCCCCTAATGTTGGTCACTAATAGTATAGTAAAACCTGCAGGGAGACCTTTATCTTTACTTTTTCTACATCTGGTGATTATCCCAATTTTTACAGCCCAGAAACTGTAGGGCTGATATTGTGGCAACATAGACACAACATATAGTTGAATTGATAGATTCAAAACAGTCTGATGGGTTAACATAGTTATTGTACTGAGGTAGTTGAAATTGAACTTTGATTTGCTTCTGACATAGGTATTTGTTTGCCAGCTCACAAGCTAAGTCTTGTTAAACTCATTCAGCAGGTAATGGAAAACATCATGACATTAGTAACAAGAACAATGCCAATACAAAGTAGATAGTTGACAATCTATATAGAGTATTATTTCATTTGTATTACAAGGTGGATTAGCAAGAATTCTGTAATAAATAATGGCATGGGAGTGAACTGGGAAGAGATTTTATCCAGTTTACAGGTACTACTTAAAAACCAATGTGTTGGTTGTGGGATGTGTTGGATGAAAAGCCAGACAAACTTGTATCAAGATGGCATTACTTTTACTAAACTTTTACTAAAACAGTAAAAGTTCAGAGTCTTTCAATAGAAAATACAAGGTTTCTACTTACAAGTTGTCTAAGTATCATGTTTGCAACATTAATGTTCAGATCACTTAAATCCCAGATGTGAAACTGCAACCTGGGCATCCTAAGAAGGGACATTAACTCCATCCATCAGTTGTGTCCACTATCTTGACTTTTTTGATCTCCTGCAAGCCTCCTCCTCTATTGGAATGTATTCCTTAACAAAGTGTGCAAAAACTTGTATGGCCACTGAGCCATTTGTAACCAGTGCCAGTGCAAGATGCCCCTAGGCCACATTGACTGATGACTCCACATCCTGCTGATGTGAAAATTAGCACTTTGTAATGATTCAGATGAAGAGGTTGTGTTGATATTGCCTAGATTTTGGCATGCTAAGTGTGAGCCTGCTCAGCTTTGGCCTAAAGGTGACCTTACTTGTGACAAAAATGTTTAGATTTCATAATTGTAACAATATTAAAGATATTTAATATGAGTTTGTTTATATGGATTACTTGTCCATATTTTCATAGTTCTTTTGCTTATCATAATAAACATATTTTGTTGCTCTCTTTCTGAAGTAGAAGAACTCTTACTTAGTTTTTAAACCCTCCCACTGCTGACTCAGTCAGTCTATATCTCACTTATGTTCTCAAGTTATATAAATTTCACATTTGTTCTTGCCAAAATACTTTAATCATTCAACCTCTCCTGCAGTTTTACTCCCTGAATCTTTTACATTCTAAATGAGATTTATTTGTTCCCAGCATGGCTGATTATAGTGATTTAACAACCATTTGTTTCATGATCATCCAAAGCTACACTGGCACTGAAAAAAGTGACTTATGAGTGTTTTTCACTTTTACAACTGTTGTAGCATGTGATCAACATTCAGACATTTCCAACTAGCAACTGTTTTTATGATGGTTGCAGTATCCTGTCATGTGATCACCTTTTGTGACGTTCTGACAAAGTCAATTGGAAGGACAGATTCACTTAATAGCCATGTTACTAACTTAACAATAACAGTGGCAACTGCTGGCATGAAAAGTCATAAAAAAACTCATTTAACAAATGTTTTACTTAGCAGCAGGAATTTTGGGTCCAATTTTGGTCGAGGAAATCTGTACTGTTATGCATTATGGTTTGCTAGCATACATTTTATAAACTATCCTTTGTATGTTGTTCACATGGAATTGGGTCTTCGTATGGGTCTTTTGCTTGTGTCCTCAAGGTTGCATTAAACTGAGAATTTCCAATTTCCTAATATAAAATAAACAATAGATAAGATAATTGATAATTGATATTCAGCCAACCTTTTCAAGCCACAAATGTAACAAGGAATGGAAGGCTTCTGCCATTGCCTGGACATTGCAGGCTGATGATGACATCTGCTCACATTAGGAAAGGCCACTACTAGCATTTGCAGGGATAGTTTCTGTTATGTATTGGGCTTGTGGTGTTAAACCACGTGCGTTACTGGAGCAGCTAACAGCTCTCCAGCAACCCAGACAAGCCGTCTCCGGTCCTGCAATTGGTTAGCCCCAGAGGGCAAGAGTGGGTTCAAACCTATTGGCTGCTTCCTAGCGGCTAGACTATATATTGTGGCTGGTTGCGGCCCAAGTTCCAGTACAGTTCTAGCAAGAATAAAAGTATGACTTATCCTGTACTCAGCCCCATGTCATCATTCCTGCTCCCAAGAGCCCACGACTTAACAGTTTCAAATCCGTGTAAGGTGTACGTAAGGCATAATTCTAATTCAGTGGCTACTTAACTTGCCTTCTGCTACTTCTTGTCATTCAGCAATACCCTCTTCCTTTCTTAGTCATGCTGTTCTAGGAGTTATTCATAGTGAATATTTGAGCATGTCTTGATACATAGGCCTGATGGTATTTGTCAATACTTTTTCATTACATTCCTTCTAAAAATACCAAACTCTTTTTTCAATTATCCTTTCAGATTTCTGAAATCTTTGGAGGTATGTATAATGCATATTATGTACAGTGCAAATGATGTACTGAAGTTTCATGGTTCACAAGATGCCTAGTTTGTTTACAGTAATTTCTGTTTTGATGGTAATATGTTTCAGCATGAGATTATCTTCGTGCTGATAATGGAGGAATTAAATGTTCATATTTGGTACTTTTGTATTTATTTGAAGAGGCAGATCTGCGTGCCAAGATAGTTTCTGATTACATAACCATACTGCTATAGGAATTTGAGTTAATACTCATAAAGAAATAATTATACAAAATAAATTCATAGCTTTATTGTTCAGATAAGATTATATCCTGCAGAGAAATAATGTTATAAAGAAGACTTATAGTTTTAATCAATTCTGTTAAGGAACTGCTTTAGTGTAGCACATCTGATTTTATAAATAATGCAAAATAACTACAGGCAGTCCTCAACTCACAAGGCAGATGTTAAGTGAGTCACATCTGATTTACACCGTTTTTGCCATAGTTGTTAAGTGAATCACTGAAGTTCTTAAATAAATTATGCTGTTATTAAGTGAATCGGGTTTCTTTCATTGATTGCTTATCAGAAAGCAGCTGGGAAGTTCACAAGTGATAATAACATGACCCCAGGCAGTGCAACTGTTGTAAATACAAGCTGGTTGCCAAGTGTCTAAATTTTGAACACTTGATCATTGTGAGTGTGAGGACCAGTTGCAAATCATTGAATCAGTGCTGTTGTAATTTTGAATGGTTGCTAAACAAATGATTGTAAGTCGAGAACTACCTATATACAAATAAAATTAATAAATAATAAAGAAAGAAAGAAACAGCCTGAATATTTTATGAGTAGAGCTTTTCCCACCAATTTTGTGTGAGATATATAATAAAAGGATATTGCCATAGGAAGGATAGTTTAAAGGAGATATACCACAAATTTTTGAAATGTAAGATATGGAAAAGGCAAATGATGATAACAATTGGAAGAACAAGTAAACAGATGTGAGTCTGTACAAATGTACAGCAGAATGATATTGTGTACTTTATGCTAGTATACTTTGTGGACTGCAAAACTCCTAAAAACCATAGAATTGGAAGGGATCTCAATTATACAGTTCAATTCCCATTACGATAAGAAAGCCACTGCTCAGCACCCCTTAGGACTGATTCTAGCCTGTGTTTGAAGCTTTTAGTGATGGAGTGGCCATCATCTTCTGATGCAATTAATTCTATTGTGAAATAGGTCCTACCATCTGGAATTATTGTTTACTTTGCTTTGCAATTTGAATTAATTGGTGTGTAATACTTAAGTTATGCAATGGAAAGACATACATCGTGAGAATGCCCAACTAGAGAGGGGTTTTACTCTAGTTTCAAAGAAAAAAGTACAAACAATGTGCACTTTTGCAAATGTAAAAACAAGATTAGAACTTGGTGAAAGGAAAAAAGAATTAAAGAGAATAAAGAGCCTCACCCCCTTTTTTTGCCAAAGCTCTGGAGGCAACAGATGATTTTTTTCCCCCTTCACAACAGACCAAAGATAGTACTGCTTTTAAAAAGGGAGGAAACCTTTTGCAGGGTTTGAGATTGACTTTATCTAAACATAGAGCAAAAAGAGATGTTTTTCCTGAACATTTTTGGATTTACATCCTTCATCCTAGCATCAGAATTTCATATTTTTTTTCATTTTATAAGAAATGCCCCACAATTCTCAGATTTATTGAAAAGATTGAAAAAAATAAAAAAGCATAGCTAGCAGCTTTTAGTGCTAAACTGATTTTGAATTCATAAATATGCAATAATACTTCTGGTAATGAATTAAGATTATATCTCCTTTTATCTGTGAAGATCTTTGAAGTAAATACAATATGATTGCCATTCTGAAAAGCTGTTTTAGTTATCTTAAGCTGATATGTGAACATTTTCTCCTTTTTTGTTTTTTGTTTCAGTAAGCATTTTTGTAGAGGAGCTTGAGAAAAATTTAAGATGCAGAAAATTTAGTTACAATTAGTAACTTTTGAAAGATATTATCACAAATGTAGTTACCAAATTATATATCACCTATATCTGTACTTTTGTGCGTGTGTTTTCTTAGTAATGGCTCCATATGCCTCTGTTAAATTGCACTGTTATTTTTAAATCCATTTCTCTAAGTTTTCCAGATTGCTTAAAATTTTATTTCTTTTAACCTATTCACTAGTTAATTCCAGCTGAGTCAGCTGCAGTGCTCATAAGCATTTTCTTCACTTCAATCAAATTATTAATAAACTGTATTGAAAACACTAGGCCTAGGAACTAACAACAATAGTTTACCCCATTGTTTTCAAGACTGATTTATGCTTATTACCACCTGTTTTCACAGATATAAAATATAGAATTACAGATACAAATATTAGGTTATTTTTAATACTAAATTTAAATTTACATCAATTTGATCTTTGAAAGAATCAAAATGCAATGTCTCCCTTTTGTCTGAATCAAACTTCCTATAAATTGATCATGGTATTAATTACTTTTTAGGCAATACCTAAAAGTTTTACTTACAAAAATGTTTTTATAGGTTGTTTCCCTAATATCAATTTATTTTGAATTTTGGCTTTTTTGGTATCCTCTTTCCAAACGTGGTTAACTATTCTTCCTTGGTTTTCTCTCCTTCTTTTCATTTCCTATACATATCCTTTTTTTCATTTTCATTATCTTAGTTAATCTGTCAGGCATAGATTGGCATATAAAAAACTGAAAAAGATTACATCGCTTTAAATCTTTTCTAAACAGTATAATGTTATTTAAATAAGCAAAATAATAATAACATTTGTCATTTCATTGCTCAAGTTCATATTTCAGGTTCAATAAAATGAAAGTATTATCTCTTACAAGCAAGAAATATTGCAATGGTAGAAGGTAACTTCTAAGAAGATTTTGCTTTTCTTTCCTGGAACTATGGTTTTGAAAGATTGTCTGTCAAACTAATGAGACTGATTGTCCTTAATTTTCACTCATTAGGATCTCTGATAAAGGAGTCCTAATTCTAAATTGCAGCTGCTTATGTTTGCAAAACATGATCATAGATTTTAGCTTAATGTGCAAGATACCACTCATTTAATATTATGCCAAGTATATTACTAAACAGAACTCACCAAATAGGAGCATGTATGTTTTGATCTGAAAAGATTAGATGTACATATTAAGTTACACAATCCATTGAAAGTATCAAATGCAGTGCAAAATGAAGAAGGCAAATAAGAACAACAAATATATTAGAAAATTACATTTCTAATTAAAAAATTAGAAAAATTAGCTTATTTATTTATTTTTGTTTTATAAAATACATGTTACATAAATATGATTATATAATTATAAAACATACTGTGCTGTATTTTAAAGGTACTGCAAAGCTCTCCATGGTCTACCAATAGCTTTGAGGATCCAGAAATAATTGGAGAAAATCTGGAAAATATATTATTGATTTTCCCTGATGACTTCTTTCAAAATGCATAGTACAATACAAAGTACTTAAATATAAGATAGCCTACAAGAGACATAGAGAATAATTCAGTTATGTATTATAGACATATTTCTGAAGGTTGAATATGCAGATGTCATACTGAGAGAAGCATAAAAGTATTAATACTACATTACAATGCCTTGGTAAGACCACACTTGGAATGTTGCATCTAGTTTTGGTTGCCATAATATAAAAAAGATATTGAGATTCTAGAAGAGGGGTCCCCAATTCATGGCTCACAGCCCACTTAGTATCCCCTCCATACCCCATCGTTCCACAAAGCCGAAAAGATTGGGGAACTCTGCTGTAGAAAAAGTGCAGAGAAGAGTAACAAAGATGATTAAGGGACTGGAGATTAAAACATATGAAGACTGGCTGCAGGAATTGGGTATGTCTTGTCTAATGAAAAAAGGACTAAGGATGACATGCTAGCAGTGTTCCAATATTTGAGGGGCTGCCCCAAAGAAGAGGCAACCTATTCTCCAAAGCAAAATATTGTGAAATATTTCCTGATAGAACAATCTATGGAATAGCTTGCCTTCAAAAGTTGTGGGAGCTCCACCATTGGAGTTTTCAAAGAAGAGATTGGATAGCCGTTTGTCTGAAATGGTATAGGATCTCCTGCTTGAGCAGGGAGTTGGTCTAGAAGATCTCCAAGGTCCGGTTCTGTTATTCTGTTATATCTGCTGTCCTTTTAATCTGGTCCCTCGTTTAAGTCTTTCCAGCACAATTGTTCTAAGCTACAATGGGCCTTCCCAGAGCTACTTACCAAGCATTTTTGGACTTGCAACAGCTGCACCCTCTATGATTATATTCTAGGTGTTTGACAACCAGCTCACCTTTATAACCATTTGCAACATTCTGCAGTCACTTGGCCACAATTTGCAACAGTTTTGGCTGATTTCCAGCATTTATTTCTGGTTTCCAGCAAAAAATGCTTTGGAGAAAATTGATTCACTTAATGACTGCAGCATTTCACTTAATGACCATCATTAAAAATACAGTTGTAACTTTGAAGTTTGTCACTTGGTGCTGCAATGACTTGTAACCATAATTCCAAGCTCAATTATGGTTTTAAATTGAGGACTATTTGTAATACAGATTCCACACTTTTCTCATGTTGCGTGCATAACCTTAAGGGCCAGGAATGCTTGTAGCAAGTTAAAAGGACTTCTTTTGAGAAAAATAACATGAGGACTTAGTGGTATGGGTAAAGATAACCTTTTATGTAATCTGGATCAAGTTCATTGAAATGTTAAAGATTAAAATCATAACCATTTTGAAAATGAAGCATTACCAACCAGGCACATTTATCTATCTATCTATCTATCTATCTATCTATCTATCTATCTATCTATCTATCTATCTATCTATCTATCTATCTATCTATCTTTCCAACATTTATTTAGTTCACTCAGAAACACTCTTTCTCTAGGTGGTTTACATAATATATCATAAGACATATGCAATATATATTAATACATAATACTAGGACAATTATTTTTAAATGCTTGAGAGAATATTAAAATATTTATCTACCACCAAAAGGATTATTAAAAATCCCAGTCAAATTACTATTTAATATGAATGAATTGATAGTAACCAAAATGGTCAAAGAAAGTACACAGTCTAAGTCCAAAGCCTTGGAGTGCAGATCTGTATTCTGCAAAGTATGACACTAAACACAGGTAGTCTATTTTCATTTTAAGAAAAAAATCTTTCTCAAAAAAATGGACTATGATAACAGCACTGTGGTCTTGCCTCTGAAGCACCTTCAAATAACAAGTATAGTTCTATTTTCCCACATAAGACAATACATAACTCAGGTATTGAGATACAGTGACATATTAGCCAATCATATAGGAGTGTTATTTAATCTTTTTCTATTAATAGCCTGCAATTAGCATTCAAAAATAGTTTCCAACACTTACTTACTGAAAATTGAACATCTATGTAGATATTCCAGTATCCAGTGCCAGGGTTGGACTTTCTTGAATTATATACCTGGATTTTTGTAATTTAAAACAAAATGCTTTTTCTATAAATTTCCGGCATAAGAATACATATATCAAGGGATCCATACATATATTTGCAGTAGCTAACCAGAGAGTGCTTTCTTTGGCTATGAATAATTGATTCTGTTTAGTGCAACCCATACTTCGGGCACTTTGGCTAAGAGTATAAGGTACCCGAACAAAATGAAAAGGGGCAAAACAGATGAAAAAAACAGCTACAATTATAAATACCTTACTTTTGGCTTTTTGTTTAATTTTACACTCTGATATCTTTGTTCTTTTATAAGAGCTGTAAATCTTTTTAGCAATAATTACATAAAATAGAAGCATCAAAAGCAGCACAGTATAGAAGACGATTTGACAGATGTAATTGACAGCTCCATGCCATTTCAGTCCCAAGTTATTTTTCAATGAAGCACACTTCCTCACTGAGAGAGGTGTAGCCTCACGGTCTGTCAAAATCATATTGGGTAGGGAGAGGACAAAGAAGAAGAGCCAGACAAATAATGAAACCACTTTAGCTGAAGTGATCTTGTGCAACCAGAACTTTCCAAAGGGCTGAATGATCTTGAGAAACCTATCTAAGGAAATAAGTCCAAGCAGCACAATACCTATATACATGGTCTGGTAAAATATTACGGCTGAAAAACGACAAACAAATGCTTTAAGTTGCCAAAATCCTAGTTCTGAGTCTGTTAGAATCTTGAAAGGCAGCATGAGAGTCATGATGGAGTCGGAGACCACGATGTTCTTAAGATACACAATGAAACTTGAAGTAGATGGAATCTGGAAAAAAGCAATTACAGCCACGCTATTCAGTAGAAATCCCACAAGGAAAAGAATGCTGTACAAAATTGGAAATACAACATGAGATGTCCTGGTATCTCGGTAGCATTGCCCAGAGAAGGATGTCCAGTTGGAAGCGTTGATACTTCCATTCATGGTTTAATCAAGAAGCTGGAGAAATAATAATAATTATAGAAAGTAAGTATGTGTAAAGGTTTTTTTTTAAAAAAAGGATAAAAGCAAGAAGATCAGAAAGCATCTGGGCTCTACAGTGAAATAGAACCATTTTGGATTGCTGGAGCAATATTATGACATACATTTTGATAGTATATATGACATCATTTGGGACATTTCTTAGCAAAAAAAGAGGTTTAGTTTTCTATGTAGTTAAGAATTGTGTGAACCTGGTTCTACATTTTGGTGCAAAATAAAAGGGTAGGTGAGTTGGTTCACATGGAAAAATGATCTGAGTTTTTTCTTCTGAATCTTCTGGATATTCTAGAATCATTGAAACCAAAGCAGTTACATTATTTCTTTAACTAATATTACTTATAGACTATCATATATATTCATGTCCAGGAATAGAAATTAGATTATTTAAGATATAAATTTTTTTTAAAAAAATACTTACCAGTTCAAAAACACCATAAAAGTAATGCTGAAAAGACCCTTTCACTTATGGTTATTTGCTGGATTTCATTTGGCAGAGACCTTGGGAAAAAAAAGGTGCACAAGAAAATCCTGCAGTTTAGGTTAAGTACTTGTGGAAAGAGACATTCTTCCAATTACTGTAGGTAGACCTCCAAGCTGGAAAACTGCTTAAAGCTCAGAACCATCAGTTTGGCTGAAGAAACAAACTGGCTGCACATTCTGTTTGGCTGTTTTTGTTTCCTGGAAAAGGAAGTTAAAAAGCTAAAGCTTTTGGTGGAAATTGTGGTAATCCGACTTAATGAATTCATTTTAACAAAAGACAGGATGGAAACTGGACGCATACATTTGGACAGCTGCTAATGTTACACAAATGCCAAATGGGAAGGAGAAAAATGTGCTTGCCATATTTCTTAACCCATAGTCCCCCACAAAATTACAGATGTGCATTTGTGATATAAATATAAAACTTTAGGATAAACATACACTTAGAAGTTCAGGTAGAGTCAGTGGAAAACTAAGCAAAACAAAAGCAATAAAATAATTCCATTGCATTTCTGAGTGCAATCTTTTCTTGTTTATAACTGATTTTTGAGATTTTGTTGTACACATTTGTAAATTACACCCTGAGAAGGTTCAGGATTGCTGGCAAAGCAATCCATCTGAAGCAGACAGCAGATCTGTGCCTTTTCTCTAAACAGTAACCCACCGAAGAACACTATTCATGTACAGTATTATGTGTGTGATATGATAAAGTTGTTGGTTTAAAATTTGGTTAGTTTTCCTATGCATTAATGTGTTATGAGAACCCAGCCTTTACAATTAGTTCATGTTAAATGTTATATATGAGTAAAAAATGGGTTAACTTATTAAATGGGTGAATGTAATTTCTCTTTCACATCTGGCTATATAGACTTTTATAAACAGCAGCATTTTTCTCTGTGGAAAGTCAGTGGGATTGATGTCCTTGGATTAGTTGGGTTTGTATTATATTCCTACTTCAAACAGTAAATTAGATAATTAAATTGGTCAGCTTAGATAGCTCAATATTGTATTTTATTACTGGGTTTTGAATTTTTACTGCGTTCCAAGTATGACATAAGCTGTACTTTAAGAAACTTCCTCCCTTTGTGAAAAGACAAAGATTCTGCTCTGTGCTTCAGACCAGATGGTTTCTTTGGAGCACAGCTATTGATAACTTGGGTGGCCTTAAAATTGTCACATTTTTATTTTATTTTATTTTATGTTCTTCCATATCCTCTCTTCCTAACCTGCAATGGGACTGTTGTAACTGTAAGTGAACAGAGTTTCCTGCAGAAGTGCAATAAGAATAAATAATAAACATGATTTAGCCAACCAATTTTGATTTTGTCTAAATTATAAGAAATGCCTTTCCTTAAAATATTTCATATGGAAATAACCCATTTTAAAACTTTTTGGGGAAAAAATGACCTCAAGGATTTCTCTCTGTAGCTTGATAATAATAATACTGATGTTAATGATCCGTAAAGCAAGAATAAAATGCTTACCTCTCTGTGAAGAAATACTGGATTGCTGTTAGACTTGGAAATATACTAATGTACTAACAACAGAAAAACCTAGTTTCGTAAGCAGTTTTGTTGTAGGTTTGTTCCTCATTTTTCACAAGCCTATCTTCTCTTTCTCCATCCTCCCCACTTCCCCTAATCTGGATAAAATGCTACAAATCTCAAGAAAAATATTCACATACAAATATTTGGAGATATCTTACTTAATATGAACCTCTTTCTGTGCACAGAAAAAAATTTGAAACATGGAACTGAGTTTGGCTAAATCTAACAACCAAGGAAAGAATGTTGGGAAAAACTGATATCATGGGCAGGAAATATAGAAATAGGAAAAAATGGCAGTACAATATCGGATGTATGTATATGTGTGTGTACTTTTCACTGATTGTTTTTAATTGGTAGTTTTGGGGATTCTAAATAATGTAAGAAGTCTTTAGAACAATGGATGTTCAATGGCAGTTTCTGTTCTATACAGTTGTAATGGCTAATGTCTCCAGAGAGACTCAATTATCTTTTAATTCTTTTAAAAATTCTGTACATTCTAATTTTGCAAATCAGAAGATAACAAATTCTTCCATCAAAATACCTCCTATTGATGTTATTTACAAAATGACAGTGACCATATTGTGAAAGGTATCTAGATCACCTTCATATTGTGACTTGAGATATAGAGTTTGTGACTTTTGCAATTGTAGCTTGCCATGATTTTCTTACTTATAATTTGCTACTTCACAGTAGCAAGATGTTATTTCAGTAATTAGTTAGCAATTGATTACCATTTTCATGTCAGTAAAATTCAGTTTTATATTGTATTACATGACATCCATACCAGAATTATAATTAATTTATATATTTAAAAAATGAAATTGAAGAACATGAAGCCATTTATTTATTGTAAGAAAGCGATTTAGAAAAAAAACGCTGTTAGGATACTTACAGATCAAGCAACAGATACTATAATGCATGTATTATTCAGGCTACACAACTACTGTGTAGTTGCAATAAGTTTCACCCTAAATGAACTTGTCCAGATGTTTGTTTATATCAACATTTCTATCCAAATCAGATGGCAACCAGAGTTAAAGTTTTTGACATGGAACAGACTCACCAGAAGGACTGATTAGCTGACATCTAGCTTCAGACTTTGAAATCTGTCATGTTGTGATTAGGTTTGGTCTCTTTTTTTTAATAGGTTCTGCTTTTATCTTGTTATGTCCTTTTGGATGTTTTTTTTTAAAAAACACAAACCACAATCTAGAACTGCTTTCATTTCCCATTTATTTAATTCTCTAATTCCTCTACCATTATCTTACACAGCAATTTCTTCAAGCAAAAATTGGTCACAACTGTTCCCCAGGAATTTGTGAATTAGATTAAATTCATGCAAAATTCCATGCAAACATATTGTGAAAGGTATCTAGATCACGTTCATATTGTGACTTGAGATTTAGAGTTTGTGACTTTTGCAATTGTAGCTTGCCATGATTGTCTTACTTATAGTTTGCTACTTCACAGTAGCAAGATGTTTTTTCAGTAATTAGTTAGCAATTGATAACCATTTTCATGTCAGTAAAATTCAGTTTTATATTGTGTTACATGACATCCATACCAGAATTATAATTAATTTATATATTTAAAAAAATGAAATTGAAGAACATGAAGGCATTTATTTAGCGATTTAGAAAAAAAGGCTTACTAAGCAGAGATTTTTTTTATTATAAGGCATATTTTCTGTTATGTAGGGGTATTTTTTGAACCATCAAAATATTACTTCATTTAATAAAAATAAATTGTATATGACATTATTATTGTATTTCTTAAATTATTTTTAAGGCACACAAACAGTGATTTATAAGTTGTTTATTGATATGTAACCTTGAAAAATATATGGTCACTAAACACCATCAATTTGATGGTACAGTTCATAATCAGACACTAATATGGAGCAAATAAGATCTTATTCTAAAGTAAAAATAATGAAATGGCCTTATAAAGTAAGAACAGTGTTATTCTATGTTCTTAAATATGCATTGTAGTAGAATGTTATAAACCAACTAAGTGCCTCTTTTCCACAATTTTGGGGAAAATGATTTATAATAAATAATTGCCAGTGTTATTTAGTTTTATTAACTAAATAAACTACCAAGTTATATATTAAAAACTGCTTGGTTAGCTTACATAAGTAATCCAAGGAAGAAAGACTTCTAATTAATCAAGAAACAAAGGGCCCAAGGTTCCTTGAGAAAATTCAGTTATAAATATAATTCTTAATTTATTGATGCATAAATAGTTTTGCCTTTCTGAAGGGAAAGGGAGTTGAGGGTGTTGATTATTAGAGTGTCTGGGAACTAGACCTTAAAAATATGTAAAATTACTAATAGCAGTTTCTGGATTGACGATTTTGCAACACCTTTTTCTTTGTATGTGTGTAGGATTTCTGAGTGATGTCTACTTATCAGTATAACTGAACTTCTTAATAGTTTTTTGTTTTCTGTATACTTAGTTCTCCCTGCCTTCCTCTAAGGAGACTTTTTCTTTAAGTACACAGAATTTTTTTTATTTTCCAGTTATTTTTTTCTTAGTATGAATCAATCTTTGTAACTATGATATTAAAAGAAAATGCAGCAGTGATAATTTTGTAGCTGGCTGTTAGTATCATGGGCTATGTGTGATTTCTGTTTTCTGTAAAACCAAGAATGTAGAATTTAGAAAATATATCTTGGATCAGACTGGTACAAACTATATTTGGCTAGGTTTCTTGTTTATCTACATTGGTGTCTCTTCATCTGTAGTTTCTCTACTATGATCCTCTCTTGTTTTTGTTACACATTTATGCAAAATATTTAGAAGAGACTTTCTAAATGATCTGCAGAGGGCAAAATAAATGAATGGGTCTAAGCATGCATTCAAGGAAGTCAACCACAATGTGCTCTCTTTTATATAAAATAAAATATTCTGGGTTGAACACTGAAAAACATCTCTGGTTTGGCTCAAAGTATAAGGAATTCTAGCAAAATGGAAAGGAACAAAGCAGATAAAAAATACACCAATAATTATGAAAATCTTGATATTCACAGTCTTCTTGTTTGCCTTTCCCAAATGTCTTGTTCTTTTGTAGGAGTTGTACAGTTCCTGGCTAATGAGTATGTAGCATACAACTATTATAACCAAATTAATCCAGAAGATAAACTGGCAAATATATGTAACAATTTCATGCCACAATAGTCCTAAGGAAGATTTGAGGTCTGCACATTTCTTCACATTCTCATATGTTGGCTTCTGGTCCGTCAAAATCATGTTTGGGAGGGAAATAGAAAACATGAAAATCCAGATAATTATAGACAATATCTTAGCTGCTGACACTTTGTTAGTTCTTGATGATTTGTAAGGTTTGACAGTCTTCAAATATCGATCAATTGTTATAAGTCCAAAAAAAATAATGCTGATGTACATGGTGAAGTAAAATATGACCTGAGTCAACTTGCAAACAAGCCCTCTCAATTTCCAGGAAGTCAGTTTTGCATCACTGAGAATTTTGAATGGAAACGTTAATACCATCAGGATGTCAGAAATCACTATGTTCTTAAGAAAGACAATGAAATTTGATTTGCTGGAGATCTGGAAGAAAACTCCCATGGCCAGGCCATTCATGATTATGCCAATGAAGAAGATAATAGTATATAACAAAGGAAAGAGAACTTGATTCATCTTGCTGCCAGTAGTGCAGTTGCTGCTGTTTCCAGGAGGGCTGTATTCCAGTCCCATCGTAGCTTTAATTGCTTTCTACCAAAGCAAAACAAGCACATTAGTCATAAATGTCAGCTATTTTAATTAATGCTTCAATCCAGCATTTTTAAACCCTCTCTATATACAAGTAACAGCATGAATAGCTTTTTAATATAGAACTTATGATATAGAAAGATTTTTCAAAGTCATGAACAGATCACTTTGTGAGCAAAAGACCTGTCCTGAAACGAAGGGCTGGGGGGGGGGGGGAAAGAACAATGTTCCAGACTTCCTTGAAGGAGGTTAAGATGAAGAAATTCTCCCTGATCCTTGTTTTTCACTACTACTAAAAAGCCTGTGAGGAGGTTGGCCTGAGAGCAATGGCCAGAGGTCACTCAGTAAGCTTTTATGATTGAGGGTGGTCTTGACCCTGAGCCAGTTCTAAACCATCACCATCACCATTACACCTCACTGCCTAAGAGGTTGCATGAATTCACCAAAGCACCAGAGGGCAGGACAAGAAACAATGGTTGGAAACTGATCAAAGAGAGAAGCAACCTGGAGTTAAGGAGAAACTTCCTAACAGTAAGGACAATTAACCAGTGGAACAGCTTGCCTCCAGAAATCGTGGGCGCTCCATCACTAGAGATTTTTAAGAAGAGGCTAGACAGTCACTTGTCTGAGATGGTATAGGTTCTCCTGCTTAAATGGGAGGCTGGACTAGAAGACCTCCAAGGTCCCTTCCAGCTCTATTCTAAATGATCTGGGATGCAGCTGCCAGTAATGCCAGCCAGGACTCAGCCATGCTGGTTATGAATTCTAGGAACTGAAAATCCAATCCACATGGGAAGCATTAGTTTGGGAAAGGCATTGCTGGAAATAATCTGCTTGTTTAAGAATTGCAAAAGTACAAATTCAAAATTAAATTAAATAATCTTGCAAATAAATGGCAGTTTAGGTTTACAGCTCTGTAATCCAGAGGATAAGCATATAAAATGCACCCTGTTTCAATAACCCACATAATTGAGTCTAAAAAAAAAAAACTTCAACCAATGTTTTCGGTCAGAAAGTAATATACTCAAATGGAAGAACAATACAATCAAATTGAAGGAATGTCAGTATAGTAAAAAATAAAGACATTATGACTGCAATATCAGTGAACTCAGAGACCTTTTAATAGGAATCCTAGTGCTTCATCTCTCTCATAAAATCAAAACAAGAAAACACATTTTACTCAGTTCACATCAAAACAATTCCAGCTGTTTTATATATCTTTACTTTGATAGGCAAAGTTAATTAATGCAAGTGTAACTGAGCTTATATAAATACACGTGATGCTGGTTTGTCCATTTATTTCAAAAATTTAAGACATGTTTATATTTAAGTTGCTTCTTAAGCAAATGTTTGAAATCTCAGCATTTTATATAACTTTTCCAAAATTAATGAAAGTAAAATGTCTTTACTTTTAGAAGTCATAGAGTCAATTTTTGTTGGACTTCAGAACAACAGAAATGTCTGTTGTAGCTAGCATTTTACTTTAAACATTACACAATTACAACAAAACAAAACACCAATAATCTGAGTATTTTAAAAGATTAAAATGTACATACTGAACTGTTTGCTTCTGGAAATCATAAAGAATGGTCTATTGAACAGAAAGGAAATGCATACTAAAATTAAAATGAAAAATATGAAGTTACCTCAAGTACCTGGATTTTCCTTCATTGGAAAATTATTTTTCCTGGAAAACAAAGGTTTCCTGATCTGTCTTTCTCTCTTTTTATTTTGGCTTGACTGATTGCTCCAAAATAAGGCTTATATAGAAAATTCCATCAGCAGAGATCTTTCTTGCAAAACAGAAGTGATAGAACTGAGTGAGTCAGAGCACACATGAGGAAGTAAAGAGCTTACTTTTTTTCTTTAAACAGCTGGAATATAATCAATTAGAAACCAGAAGGAGGTTTCTATATTTGTACGCTTGCTGTCCTGCATAATCAGATTTTCTGATTAAGAAAATAAATTAAAATATATTTTATAGCCAATGTCATTATTCCTTTAGACTCGACTAGAAGAGCGCTTATATAAACTAGTAGAGTCTGGCACTAATCTTTTGATGAAAATCAAATTAAACAATATTTCTGAAATATAACCAAAAATACTCACTATAATATAATTTAAAAGCTTTTTGGCAAGAACCATGCTGGGTAGCTCAACCACATTAATGAAATGAATGGCTTTCTGATTAGTAAAAGATAAGAGTACCTCTTTTCAGAATGGATTCAATACTGAATTCTTTGTGCATTTTTTATTATTGTGAAGTCTTGTTTTAAGGTGTAATCTTTTGTGCAAACTCCTAAACACTGCACAAAGCCCTCTGCTAATATTTTATTTTATTAGCCCTCTGCTAATATTTTATCACCATCAAGATGAATTTTTAAATTTTCATTGAAATGAAGAAAATTTGTGCATGGTCAACCATTGATTATGTTGGTTGGGATTGTAGGAAGTTATACATAGGAAGACTTATGATGAAATATATGAAATATAACCTTATAATTATACATTTGGAAGAACCCTCCCAATTAGAGTAGCCCCAACTAGGGTTCACAAAATATTCAATGCAGGAGTTTTCCCCCTAAATATTTACTTTCTTTGAAATGATATTTAAAGACTACTGCTTCTAAATATAGAGGTCTTCACTTTTGTGTTCATGATATCTTTGAAGCCTCTCCTCTCCTCTCCTCTCCTCTCCTCTCCTCTCCTCTCCTCTCCTCTCCTCTCCTCTCCTCTCCTCTCCTCTCCTCTCCTCTCCTCTCCTCTCCTCTCCTCTCCTCTCCTCTCCTCTCCTCTCCTCTCCTCATTCCTGGTGACTTCATGGACAGATCCATGCAGTTTTCTTGGCAAGATTTCAGAAGTTGTCTTCCATTGCTTTCTTATGCAACCCAAAATAACTCAGCTGGCACATGTGGTGAAGGAGGACTAAAACCGGTGTCTTCCCCACTCCTGTTCTACCATCAGTACCAGACTGCATGGTCTAGCTATATTATACTCTTCATTGCTTTTAATATGTATGAACTGAACATAAAGGTTTATGCTTTAGCTCAAAAAGCAGGCGAGACAGCAAGTTGAACGATTTAACTTTTATTCCGAACCAGGCAAACAACAGAAGAACATGACATCTATTTATACTGGCAGCTGTCAGTGGGTTAGCCAATCAGGGGTGAGCTGGTTCCCGCGCCGTTGGTCTCCTCCAATCCAATCGGAACTGGCAGATTTTGACAGCTCGGAGCTGTCAGTGGAGGCGCGTGCAGAACTGTCAGTCGGTTGCGCCTGCGTGGTTCTGTCCGGCAGCTTTTGACAGCTGTCAAAAGCTGCCGCGGCTTTTACCTCAGCCCTGTTAAACTCTATTACAACAATTCCTAACAATGTAAATAATGAATACATAGCAATATGAATTATAAGTGAATACATAACACCCCTTACCCCTCCCTCTGATTGAGTTGATTTTCCCCCAGCTGTTTCTTTTTTGGGTTTCCCCATTCGAAGTCTTGTAAGTAGGCGGGGGGTCTTTTTATCCTTTCGGAGCGCCGGGGGGTCGTCTCAGCTGGTTGTTCCTTTTCCCCAGGCAACTCGATGACTGGTTCAGGGGTCAAGGGGTCTGGTTCCGTTGTTTCAGCATCGCTTGGAGTGGGGTCTTGAAATGGTACATCCTGATCGGGGGGGTTGCGGTATGAACGTGTTTGCAGTGGGGCTTCTGCCTGCATTTCGTTGTTCCCCCTTTCCCCCATATTTTGTGGGCTGCGCCGTCGGAGTTGGTCGATGTGTCTGCGGATGTGGGAATTGTACCCTGTGTCTATGATGTATGATAGGGGCCCCGTTTGTTCCACGACAATCCCTTGTGTCCATTTGTTGCCCCCCCCCATAGTTTCTTGCCCAGACAGCTTGCCCTGTGCTGAGAGTTCTATGCTGGTGGGGCGGTTCTGGGTCTGGAGGGAATCTGTTAGGATGTAGGCGGTCTAGTCTGGTAGTTAGTCTTTTGCCCCAGCGGAGCTCTGCTGGAGATTTCCCCGTAGTTGTGCATGGGGTGGTGTGCTGAGATAAAAGGAATTGAGCAAGTCTGCGGTGCCAGTTGCCTGAGACGATTTTTCGCAGTGCCTCTTTTGTAGATTTTACCATCACCTCTGCCAAGCCGTTCGCGGATGGGTGAAATGGCGCCGTGGTAGTGTGCCTAATAGAGTTCGCCGTTGTGAAACTCTGGAATTCGTAGGAAGTAAATTGGGGGCCGTTATCGGAAACTATTACATCTGGAAGCCCGTGTGTTGCGAATAACCCCCTTAAAACTTGTATTGTGGCTGCTGAAGTCGTGCTAGTCACTGGTGCCACCTCCAACCATCTTGAATAGCTATCCACGACTATTAGGAATGATTGTCCCTGGAATGGACCTGCATAGTCTATGTGGATACGTGACCAGGGTGTTTTTGTAGTTTCCCATCTGTGTATGGGGGCCTGGGGTTTATTTATTTATTTATTTATTTAATTAAATTTTTATACCGCCCTTCTCCCGAAGGACTCAGGGCGGTGAACAGGGCATATCTTAAAACTACAAAAGTACAAAAGTTAAAAAAGAATTAAATTATTGCCCACAATAAAAACAATAAAATATATATATAAATATTAAAACCCTAAGTAATTCCCCATCAGGCCAGGCCAGCTTGGGTTGAGCGGCTCTGACAACTTGGCAGGGATAGCAGCCGGCTACATACGTTTCAATTTGCTTGTCTAATCCTGGCCACCAGACATAGCTTCTGGCCAGAGCCTTCATTTTGACGGTCCCAGGGTGACCTTCGTGGAGGCTCTCTAACACCTTGAGTCTGTGTTTGTCAGGTATGATTACCCTGCTGCCCCATAATAAACACCCCTGGTGGGTGGATAATTCCTTCTGCTTTAAAATATAAGGTTGGAATTCTGGGTCTGGCGGTGCGCATTGCCAGCCAGAGGTGACATAGCCTAAGACTCTGCCTAATATCTTGTCTGCAGCAGTGGCTGCAGAGATGTCTTTAACAGATAATGGGCATTCTGGCAGGTCTGAGATAGCCAATATCTTCCCAGCTGGTGCTGGGTCTGGGTCGACTATCGGTTGGGGCAGTCTGCTAAGGCCGTCAGCATGGCCCATGGATTTTCCTGGCTTGTATTCTAAGTTGTATGAATAAGCTGACAAAAAGGTAGACCATCTCAGGATGCGGGGAGATAATATTTGTGGCGTTAATTTGTTTACTGTAAAGAGTCCTAATAGGGGCTTATGGTCTGTAAAAATGGTGAAGGGTCGGCCGTATAAGTAGTCATGAAATTTTTTAACGCCGGCCACAATAGCTAAAGCCTCCTTATCAATCTGAGCGTAGTTACGCTCAGGCTTTGACAGCGTTCTGGAATAGAACGCTACAGGGGTTTGCGTTCCTTCCTTAGTTAAGTGGCTTAAGACCGCTCCGATGCCGTAGGGGGAAGCATCACAAGCCAAACATAAGGGCAGCTGTTCGTTGAACAGGGCTACCGTTGCGTTGCTAGTGAGTAAGTTTTTTAGTAGATTAAAACTTTTATCATGCTCAGATGACCAGTTCCAGGGTTTGCCTTTATCTAATAGCCTGTGTAGGGGTTCAGCGATGGAGGCTTTATGCGGCAGGAAGGTATGATAAAAGTTAACTAACCCTAGGAAGGCTTGTAGTTCCTGTTTATTTTTTGGTGTTGGTGCTGTTTTAATGGCTTTAATTTTTGTTTCAGTGGGGTGGATTCCTTTAGCATCAATTTTAAATCCTAAAAACTCTGTTGATGGCACCCCGATGGAGCATTTGTCTCGTTTTAATTTGAGGCCAGCCTCCCTGAATCTAAGGAGCACCTTTGTTAATTTGTCAGCCAAGTCTTTTTCTGATTCCCCTGCAATTAGGATGTCGTCGAAATATGGACAGACCCTGGGGATCCCTTTAAGTGTTTTTTCCATGATTTCTTGGAAGATCCCCGGGGCTGTAGCGATGCCGAATTGAAGGCGGTTAATTTTGAATGCTCCCTTGTGGGTGACGATTGTCTGAGCTAAGGCGGTGTCAGGGGTGACAGGCAGCTGTAAATACGCCTGCGCCAAGTCTAACTTGGCAAAAATGGCGCCTGACTTAATGGCCGCGAGGATGTCTTTGACAGCCGGGACCGGGTAGGCATGGGCATTTAATGCGCGGTTGAGTGTCGCCTTATAGTCGGCACATAATCTTATTTGGCCATTTGGCTTAATTGGGGTCACTATGGGCGTCTCCCACTCTGCCCCTTCTACAGGTTCTAGGACTCCTAAGTTAGTTAATCGGTCTAGTTCCGCTTCTATTTTTTCTCTCAAGGCGAAGGGAACTCTTCTTGCCTTGATCCTGACAGGCATTACGTTAGGGTTCAGTTTTAGTGATACAGGCGGTCCTGTGTACTTCCCTAGCGAGCTGTCAAAAACGTCCGCGAATTGAAGGCAGACGGATTCTAAGTTTGACAGCTGAGTGGCGTTGACATCTGTCAAAGCTATTCCTAGCGCCTCAAACCAGTCTAGTCCTAGCAGGCTGGTTCTATTTTCCAGGGTCACTAGTATAGGGAGGGATCCTTTAAATTGTTTGAACTCCACGGGGACGGAAGCCTTTCCCCGGAGTTTAATGGGCGTCTTCTGAAAATCAGCTAGGCGGAGTTTGGTGGGTCGAAGGGCGGGCCGTTTTCTACTGCGGTTACAAATGTCCCTGTAAGTTTGCCACGAAATGAGTGAGACAGAGGACCCAGAGTCCACTTCCATCTCACAGGGAATCCCATCCTCGTCGCCAGTGCTTTAGCTCAAAAAGCAGGCGAGACAGCAAGTTGAACGATTTAACTTTTATTCCGAACCAGGCAAACAACAGAAGAACATGACATCTATTTATACTGGCAGCTGTCAGTGGGTTAGCCAATCAGGGGTGAGCTGGTTCCCGTGCCGTTGGTCTCCTCCAATCGGAACCGGCAGATTTTGACAGCTCGGAGCTGTCAGTGGAGGCGCGTACAGAACTGTCAGTCGGTTGCGCCTGCGTGGTTCTGTCCGGCAGCTTTTGACAGCTGTCAAAAGCTGCCACGGCTTTTACCTCAGCCCTGTTAAACTCTATTACAACAATTCCTAACAATGTAAATAATGAATACATAGCAATATGAATTATAAGTGAATACATAACAGTTTACTTGTATATATGGTAGTGATGGTGCTAGATCAGTACCTTTCCCCTGACTATTTTCTGTTTATTTCCTCTTCCATTGTGGTCTTCTACACTGGTTAAAGCATCCTGCAGATTTTGGGAATGTTCTAAGGCAGGGGTCCCCAGTACTGGTCCATGGCCTGCTGGCAACTGGGCCATGCAAGTGGCGGATGGGCATGTGAGTTTCCTTTTGCACATGCGTGGAATTAGGTTGCAAGTGCAAAACCATCCCCTCCCTGCCCCCACACCACTGCCGCTGCCTGCCTACTGCTACCACTCCCAGTCTGCGAAGCCAGAAAGGTTGGAGACTGTTGTTCTAGGGAAAATAAGGAACTTACTTAAAATTATGTTTTTCTCATGCCATTAGTTAAAGTATTTAGTGGATCAGAATTTCCATTATTGAAATAATGTCAAATCCAATATAATAACTATTTTCAAGTAGTTAAAAATTTTAAAGAGGAGTCTGCCTTTGCTCTTCCAGAACCACGGGTGAACCTCTACTTCCATAATTCCCAACCAGTCGGTTCTTCATGGAAAAGCCATGCAGAAGTACTCTCTTATAATAATTCATTGATAGGACTTTCTTACTTTATTTATTTCTCAATACCTTTTGTTTCTTTTCTGATTAAAAGGATGAATCATCAAGTCATGAATATAACCAGCGCATGATACTTCTTTACGGAGTTGGCAAGGAACGTGAAGAGGCAAGGCATCAACTGAAGAAGATTACCCGAGATATTCTGAAAATCCTAAATAAGAAAAGCACTTCTGAAATGAGTGGTAATTAACTAGCTGTTGATGTTAATTTTGCAGTGCACAGAACAGCACAGTTGTGGGTTGAGAAGGGGCATCTTTGTAAAGTTTGCAAGTTTTTAATGAGAATTATCTTTCTGGAAAAACTATTCTAAGACTGCTGTGAAGCATAACATGTAAACCAATTATAATTAGCTTGCAATTTTTTCCAAGGCTAATTTTTAAAAATGCAAGCATATACTATACAAGTATTAGAAGAATTTACTGTATCATTCTGAAGCCACTAATATAACCTTCAAAAGATTGTAAATTGAAAGGCAAGGTGTTTTTTTTTTAAAAAAAAAACAACCTGAGGGTTTTCTTTTTTTTTATTTAAAAAGTTTTACAATACATTTTGACTTTAATCCCCCCCACCCCCACCCCCACCCAACAACCTGAGGGTTTTCTATACTACATTGCAAAGTAATTTCATATTCTTTATTCTGAAATATATTTAAATAGAGATGATTTTTTAAAATAAAATTTGCTTTTGACATAACATATGACATATGTTTTAGGTGGTGAGGAAGGACCAAAAGTCAGGAAGAACAAGCAAGAGGCATTTCCAACTTTAGAGACTGTGTTTACAAAACTTCAGCAGCTCTCATACTTTGACCAGCATCAAGTGACAAGTCAGGTACTTATCAGCTGCCATTGATGACAGAAATTGCTTTGAAGTTAGAGTATAATATAAAATACATGCAGTATAAAGTGGAAATTGTGGAGAGGAAAATGTTCATCCCAGGAAAAGAACTGCTAGATGAGTACAACAGGGCTGAATTAATGAAAGCAAGTTTGTGTGTGTGTTTCTGGGTATACAAAAAAGGATTGGACTATGAGAGGATGCTAGAAGGTGGATTTTAGGTGAGTGGGTGGTAAAACAAAGAGAGCATTTCAGACTAACTAACTAAACTTACTAACTTTTGAATCACATTTAATTGTTAGTTCATCTAGATTACTTTAAATGGCATTTCCCTATGTCATTTTAAATCACAGCTGCTAGGAACTTAGCGTCTTGATTCATGCTACAGTCATCACTAGAAAATTAGCCCTAGACTGCATGTTTCGTGAATAGCTGAAGGTACTTGCTATGATGCCAACCACAAAAGAGACACAGCAGCATTGCAAGCTTATTTCTGTAATACTTTCATTGTATTTCAGCAGTAAAATAGAGTATAAATCAGACATTCTCACCACATTAAAACTTTATTGTGATGTTGAAACAATTTAAAAGAGTTTAAAACTGTCCTAGACCTGAGCCAGGAAGAATGCTAGTGCTGGTACATTTTTGTCTTTTTGGACAAAATATATAAACTGGGCAGATGATACCACTTTAATGGCAGAAAGTGAAGAAGAACTAAAGAGCCTCTTGTTGCGGGTGAAGAAGGAGAGTGCAAAAATTGGGTTGAAACTTAACATTAAGAAAACCAAGATCATGGCATCTGGCCCTCTCAATTCCTGGCAAATAGATGGGCAAGAAATGGAGGTAGTGACAGATTTTATTTTCCTGGGCTCCAAGATCACTGCAGATGGGGACTGTAGCCAAGAAATTAAAAGTCGCTTGCTCCTTGGGAGGAAAGCCATGACAAATCTAGACAGCACACTAAAAAGCAGAAACATCACCCTGTCAACAAAAGTGCGTATAGTCAAGGCTATGATCTTCCCAGTTGCAATGTATGGCAGTGAAAGTTGGACCATAAGAAAGGCTGAGCGCCAGAGAATTGAAGCCTCTGAGCTATGGTGCTAGAGAAGACTCCTGCGAGTCCCTTGGACTGCAAGGTGATCAAACTGGTCAGTCCTAGAGGAGATCAACCCTGACTGCTCTTTAGAAGGCCAGATCCTGAAGCTAAAACTCAAATACTTTGGTAACCTAATGAGAAGGAAGGACTCACTGGAGAAGAGCCTAATGCTGGGAAAGATTGAGGGCAAGAGAAGAAGGGGACGAGAGAGAATGAGGTGGCTGGATGGAGTCACTGATGCAGTAGGCGTGAGCTTAAATGGACTCCAGAAGATGGTAGAGGACAGGAAGGCCTGGAGGAACATTGTCCATAGGGTCGTGATGGGTCGGACACGACTTCGCAGCTAACAACAGCAACAACATATAAACTGGAATTTTGTATTGACTGCAAAACTTAGCTTGAGGAGAGTATGGCAGGTTGGAGGAAGAAACTGCTTAAATTAGGAGGAGTCATTGTTAAACTTGGTCTGAGTTAAGATTCACGTTTTCCACTAAATACCATGACAAAAACACATAGGAGTACAACAGAGTTAGTAATTATGCATGGATATTAGAAAAGTACAAGGAATGATGAATTTCTATTTGCAGACAGTGTAGGAATTTTTTAACTTTAACTTTAAAACCTGCTTTTTAATAAAGTTATTAATTATTATTGTTTTGGGTAGGTAGAATTAGGTAACATTTATACTTATGTTTCTACTTACAGCAAGAATAAATTTCACACAAATAGTGAGGAAAAAGTTGAGTTGTTGTAAATTTGAAAGCAATTAAGAAAGAATAATTAACCTTCCATATTTAGTGATCAGCAAATGTAACCTGGTCTGAATTCAGGAGCTGAGCAGGATTAGTACTTGGATAGAATGTTTACCATTTACATCATGGCTGTAAATCAATGGCAAACCATCTCTGTATTATGTTAGGAAAAATTTATAAATGTGTTCATTAAATAATCAGGAGTTTAGCTTTATTTGAAAATGTAAAGTAATAATAATGTGATCTGTAGCAAGAAATCTGCTTAATTTCAGAAACTTGATTAGAATTATTTTGTTGCTTTGGAAATAACAAAATGTTATTTCTTAGAATACGACTTTTATGCTCATCATTTATTTATATTCTCATCGTTTAGATGAGTTTCTAAATATAAACAACTGATTCTTATCTACTGCAAGCATTTTGATTTAGATCCAGCATAAACTGCAATGGGATACTT
Source organism: Vipera berus (assembly GCF_964194415.1). Lineage (NCBI taxonomy): Eukaryota > Metazoa > Chordata > Lepidosauria > Squamata > Viperidae > Vipera > Vipera berus. Next base: position 26,573,452 of record NC_138207.1, on the reverse strand, counting down.
ATTTATTTTTATTTATTTAATTTTCAATTTTTAGATTAATTTTGTCACATAACTCCAGGCAGTGTTGAAAATATATATTAAAATCTCCTGGCCTACTATAACATAGAATAAAATTCCTTTCTCCCAAGCTTATTAAAATACAGTATATTGAAAAAGAAATAGCAGCAGCTGAATGACCCTTAATTTTTGAAAGTTCCTTTCATGCCTTTATAAATTGCAGTAACAAGAGGGCCAAGCACCTCCCTGGGAGGAAAGTATACCAAAATATTGGGGCTACTAGCATAACTTGGTCTGTTCCCCCTTCCTCAAAATAGGTTGTCAAGCAATATAGCCATAATAAAATGATTGCAAGAGACTGAATATATGAATAACTGAACTTGCCAAGTAATATCTCTTACAAATAAGCAGAATTTTCACAAGTACAGTATACATTTTTTTTCATGCATGTATGTATGATTTTGAAACATACCTGACTCCTGGTGACATTCTAGAGAAGGACCTACAGTTTTCTTTGCAACATTTTTCAGAACTGGTTTCCAATTGCCTCCTTCCTAGGGCAAAGAAAGAATGACTGGCCCTAGGTCACTCAACTGGGTTTTTTTCCCCATAAAGCAGAAATGGAATGCACATTGTTTAGCCCAGCGCTATTAACCACTACATCAAACTGGTTGCCATTTGAATTATTTAGATGGAAGTATACATTTCTCTTCCCCCTAAAATAATTCTGGGGAAATAAGTAGAATGTCCTCCAGTTTCATATCTGCCCCAAAGAAGATAGGTGCATAGTTTATTGTCTCAGGTGGTATTACCTGGAAATCAATCAATAAAAAATAAACAATAAACAATAGGCATCAATAAACAGAAGCCATGAAAATCTACACTCTTGAAATAAATTCCATTTAATGAATCCAGCATCCATCTTTTTCCAGAGCTTCAAAGCATCAAATTATTCATGAAGCCTCATTTTCAGATCTTTGTAGAGATTCACTTTCACCTTGGGCTACAATTTTGATCTGAATTAATTTCTCTATAACTTTATACTCCCATCCCACCCCTTACAGTTATGTGTATGTATGCTTGCTAATTCTTTACTGTACTGGTTCCCACAATGCTTCACTTTACTAATGGGTCTGTTTGTTTTTAAACAGATCTCCAACAATGTTCTGGAGCAGATTACTAGTTTTGCATCAGGAACATCATACCATCTTCCACTAGCTCATCACATAGAATTTATCTTTGATCTAATGGAACCTGCTTTAAATATTAATGGACTTATTGACTTTGCTGTTCAGGTACCTGAAATAAAGTTTATATATACATATTTATTTAAACAATTTTATTTCACCTTTTATACCTTTTAAGAGAACTACAAAATATTTAAAACAATACTTTCAGTAATTGGCCAGGGGCTTGATAAGTTCCCCTCATTCCATTTTATTAATATGGAAGCCCCCCCTTCTCTCTCCTGCTGTGTTCCTAGCCAATTTTAAATGCTAGATATTTCATGATCAATAGAATGTTCACTTCCCAATCAGCAGAATCTTATTCTGCATTGCCTACATTAGGATCTTGTAAAATAATTAAATGTTACAAGATAGAAGAAAAGAATTCATACCAAATTCAGCTGGTCAGCTTCAGACACTACAGCCCTGGCTACCTGTGTCCATGGGGAGAAAGATTGGGATCCTAAAAGGCAAGATAGTAGTTGCAGCAGCATGATTAAAGTCCCTCCACTTTGCATGTTCACGTGACATCAACCATATGCAAATGTATTGGCCTTTTTTTGCCTTTTCCTGTGATAGTGACTTTAGTAATAAATTTGCAAATGCCAGTGTGCATGTGTTCCAGTGGCACGAGAGCTTATTTCCATTCTCAGATAAAATAAGGCAAATTTTCTAGTACCTTTGAAATGGCTTTCACTCCTGAAGCCAGGAAACTACATAGTGTTTAGAGTAATAACTACAATACTACAATCTATCCAATTCTAGTAATACATTTTTTCATGTTAAGAAATATCTAAATCAGATTCACTTCACTTTTGTATACTTTAATTATTGGAAAATCTTTTTTGAAAGAGAAAACATAGAAATTTGTTCCAGATATAAAACTTTGAGAGAAAAGTCAAAGACTTCTCAGATGAGGGAAGAACCTTGTAAATTACTGACTTACCTAGGAGTATTTATATTTCTGTCCAAAATCTATTACATCTTTAATGCATCTCTTTGAAGAAAAGGGGATTACAGCAGTGTAAGACCATTTATACATCACAGGAAGTCAGAATTATGGCCTTCTAAGTTATAAGTAATGAGTATCAGTATAGGAGTGTCAGATCAGTGTGATGATGCTTTCTGACTCCAAGTGCTTATGGGAACATCTAGAACCATCAATAATATAGATCCATAAAAAATCCATGTTATATGAATGGCTTCAGCTGTGGTTTCTTGAACATGCCATTTAGATCAATAATTAAGTCCTTGTTGTTCTTAGTTGAGCTAATATTCTAAATAAACTATGGATACAACTATATGTAAAAGAAGGCTAGGACACTTCATTTAGTGGATGTGATCAAATTAGTGTACACTTGGGTGTCTTTTCATTAGGATTTGATTAGGAAGCCAGATTTTTGGCTATGTGAAACCACTCTATATCTACTTAAATAGTTCAGCAATGATGAACAACTCCAATGCAACTCTGTAGCATTTAGATTTAGAGAGGAATCCTAAAGTGATATTTAACCTTTTATTTTAGCTGCTGAATGAGCTGAGTGTGGTGGAAGCTGAACTACTACTGAAGTCATCCAGCCTGGCAGGAAATTACACAACTGGACTGTGTGTTTGCATTGTAGCTGTACTAAGGCATTATCATCCTTGCCTCATTTTGAATCCAGATCAAACTGCTCAGGTTTTTGAAGGGTTTGTAGTGGTAATGTTTTTCAGACACGTCTTAGCTTTCTAACATTAGTATGTTCAGTTTGTAATTTGGATGCAGCATTATTAGAGAGTTTGATGGGAAATTTAGTACCATCGTGTAATCAGAAAGGCAGAAACTTAATAGAACTTGAAATGCAAATACTCATTATTTTCCCAATCTAATAGATTTTAAAGTGCCTGAAGTAGCCTTATCTCTTGGCTAATGACTTCTTCCAAGATAGGCAGTAATCTGAGAAGGAAGATATGAATTCTAATTTAATAAATACATTTACAATGTATTGGACAGAATACATCTCCACATATATCAAGTCGTGGTTTTATATAGTTGAATTCTTTTTTTTTTGTTATTCTATACATGTTATTTTTATTACTTTATACAGATATTCTTTTTACAACTAGATTAGTGTTAACTAAATTTATTGAAGAGGCATTGTGTCTTCTGGTTTTGTGAGGTTGATTAACTTGTATATCAGCTATTAGGTCTTAGTATCAAATTGTCTATAGTATAGACAGATCCAGGGTGGGTATACAGAACCTTATTTTAGGCTAAGGTTGTTTCTAGTTTTAAAGTTGAGTTCCAGCAAGCCAAGATAAATCTAAAGTTGAATAAATAATAATTAAGTAATTATATACATTTAATTTTATTACTTCCTGTGCACTTGTTTATTTTCCCTGTCATCACATTTACAGTTATAATTTGCTGGCAACCTTTGAAAAGGCTTTACAGTAGAGTCACAGATAGTGCCAGATACATAAGTTGCAGATTCTTCATCTAGTTTGTACACAACTGTATTTCTAGAATTAAATATAAATAAATATTATTCCTTGTCTTGGAAACACAGAATAGTTTTTAACACCATATAATTCAATCATATAGTTCAATCATGTGAAAGGGCAGTACTGTGACTGACTTCTAATTTTTAATAATGAATTTATCTTCCTATAGATTATGTGGTGTGGTCAAACATGTTGTCAATCCATCAGAATGCTCTTCCTCTGAAAGATGTATTTTAGCCTATCTGTATGATCTCTATGGGTCCTGTAGCCATCTTAGAAGCAAATTTGGAGATCTTTTCAGGTTAGTAGTAACAACTTATACTTTGCTTTATATTTCAGCTAACCTTCATGCAATAATTATTCACCAGTCTGATACCATTCAAATGTACTGAATCTATAGCTCCTGGAATTGGAATTAATAAAATCAATCCCACACATCTGAATGCTACAAAGTATAGAAAATATCATGTAGATGCAGATGTACATGTTTTCATTTTGACTTACACAGGCACTTCTACGTGAAATGTTTATATGTTTTCAGTTACAATTTACTATTACTGACATTTTTTTATATTTTACCCAGTCTTTGCTAAGACATTTTTATATGTATTTTCCTAATACCTACATTTTGTATGCATGTTCTGTTTATGCACAGAATTAACTTAACATAAAAACAAGTTAACTTAAAAATAGCTTAAAAGGAGTTACAAACTTGAAGGAAGGCAGAAAACACCCATATGACTCCCCCCCTTATAGTAAAGACTAGTTCTGATTATTGCTATTTAGTAATAGTAAATTGAGTAAATTCATGTTAAACTATGAACTGAGGAAATTTATCTCCATTCCTTAATAGCTTTTAATCATACTTCCCTTCTGAAGTGGTACATTTTTACCTGTTTTAACAACGAACAAGTTGTTTCTAAGATATAAATAATAACAACAACAACAATAACAATAGGAGAAGATAACAAAATACAAAGACCTACAAATAGAAATGGAAAGACTGTGGCAAAGTCAAGCAAGGGTAGTACCAATAGTAGTAAGCGCCTTGGGTGCAATCCCAAAACAACTGGAGCACTACTTGGACACCATCGGCATTGACAAATTTGCCATTAATCAATTGCAAAAGGCGGCCTTACTAGGAACAGCTTCCATCCTGCGACGATATCTGTAATACCATCAAACATCCACATCTGCCTGTCCCAGGTCCTTGGTAAGGACTTGGTAGATAGACAAATATGTCAGATCCAGTCTGAACATCTGGCTGACTGTGTGATAAATAACAACAACAACAACAACAACAACAACCTGCAACATAACACTCCGGACTAAACAATTGTCGATAAGAGAGACAAAAAATTCTGGATAGTGGATGTGGCAGTTCCTGGAGACAGCAGAATAGATGAGAAAGAACTGGAGAAGATAACAAAATACAAAGACCTACAAATAGAAATGGAAAGACTGTGGCAAAGTCAAGCAAGGGTAGTACCAATAGTAATAGGTGCCTTGGGTGCAGTTCCAAAACAACTGGAGCACCACTTGAACACCCTTGGCATTGACAAATTCACCATTAGTCAATTGCAAAAGGCAGCCTTACTAGGAACTGTTTCCATCCTGTGATAATATCTGTAATACCATCAAACATCCACAGGTCCTTGGTAAGGGCTCGATAGGTAGACAAAAATGCCAAATCCAGTCTGAACATCTGGCTGACTGTGCGATGATGATGATGATGATGATTAACAATAATAATAATTCACTGTCCCCATTGTTCAGCTTAAATATTTTTCCAGAAAATCTGAATTTATTGCCAAGTAACTCAGTCCCTTTCTTTGATGGATGCAAACCATCTCTTTTGTACACTTTTTCATTGGACCAACTGACAGAAACAGTTCTGTCTGGCATTTGATACACCTGTTCTAGTGTTCTGCTATGGACATTTTTATTCCATCCCTGATTATCAGTTGACCTTACAGTTAGAAGAAAACTAAATGATTTTAAAAAATGTTAGAGATAAAATTTTGGAATTTTCTGTTTAATATTTTAAACATATTTTCTTGGACTTGAAACTTTCCCCCAAAAGTTGCCCACTGGATTTCTTAGGATTTCAGTTCCACAGATTTAGAGGCAATTTTCTTATTATGATTTGTCAATCCTGTGTACATGAGTAACTTGGAGAAGGAAACTAGTATAAAACATACTACATTGTTTAAAAAAAGGATTGAACAGTATCATAATTGATTTTAGTCAATATTTTACTTCAAACTTTTTCTGTTTTCTAATAGATTTACAAAGAGGACAGATTCCTCCTAGATATTTGCCCATACTTAAATGTATAGCTATCCTAATATTAATATGTAGCCATTCCACATAAAATAATTCACTTCTCAAAAAGAGAATATGAAATAAACACTGCTTTTTGGGGGTTTGGCTTTCGGTCTGTTTACCACAGTAAGACAAGTCAATTTTACTTTTTTAAAAATGACTAAAATTACCTCACTGGCTTTAATTTACATAGTTTTATTTCCATTAGCTGACAACTTAATTATAAAAATTCTGATTATTCTACTCTGAAGTTTTAATTTCCTGTGAAAGTACTTTTTTAAAAAAATCCCCACAATATATCAATGTATTAGAAGTATATTGTTTTTGCTGTATCACACAGATTAGCTTTTCCAATAATCTTACGATTTACAGCTCAAAGTAACATTTTACAATTATTTAAAATGTGGAATCAGATGATCTAATAAAACTTTGCAAATGAAGTTCTTACCTCTGTTTTCCTTGCAGCATATGCAATTTCTATACAATTCAGAAGTTAAAATTCTGTGACTTCTTATATATTATCCATTTTGACCAAAGTTCCTTTTAAAAAAAAACCTCATTTTGGAAATGAGTTATATTATCTACACTTTCTAAAGCTTCTGGTCGTATGATGAAAAGCCAAGCATGATCTAATAGTGCCTGGTCTGCTGTGTTGAATAATACTTCTGCAAATCTCTTAAATCTTCCACTATGGACAGGTTGCTTAAAGGAAACTTAAAAGTATTTCCTAAAAGATTGCATGTATTGAGAAACCAAGTGTTGAGTTTTTCCTATTGCTTTAAAAAAGAAGCACTAAAAATGTGTGGAAGATATTTTCTGTGGGTCTCTTGATTATTATTCACTTCTTATAGTCCTAATTATTCTAAAGGGACAAAATATGATTTATTCAAGGCAGAATTGATTCTGAGCACAGCTTCAAAATCACAATCAACACTATAGTCCCAAATTATTTTGTGGCATGAAGTGGAATTAAATGTCCCTCTCCCAAGTTTTTATATAACTATATAACCAATATTTCCTTTCTTCATCTGTCCATCATTATTACCATGCATTAGTGGTACCTCCTATATTATACTCTGAAAGATAACCAGCCCTAAAATTTAATGGATGTACAATAGTGATTCTCGGATCGTTCCTGTTCCTTTCTCTACTGCTTAGTTGGGTTTTGTAAATTATAGGAATTGAAACAAATGCTATAAATGTGTCTCCGCCTCTCCACAAAAAATGATGAAAAACAAGTCAGAATTTTTGAATGTTGAAAAGACTACAAGTATTGATGCCATATCTGGACAAAAGTTAAAGTGTCGATCCAATTTGCTTATGGAATAGTAGTCTGACTTTTTTACATATGTGTGAAGGATGCATCTGTACTTGACAATTTAAACAATGCCATTATCATGCATTGGAATATGAATGTGAAAAAGACTTGTGATTATCTAGGAATGGATGCAGTTGGTGCACAAGACATACTGTATATGTGTAAAATCCTCCCCCCTGCATAGATGTCAGATTGTGCACCAGCTATCCCATTCAGAATCAAACATAACAGGCCAATTAGTAGTGGCCACAGAAGCAGGAGGAGAACCTCTGCAGAAAAGGGCCTTCGACACCCATTTTCTATAGTAAGTCCAGAAAGATGCCATGGTTGATGGTACTGAAAGCTGCTCAGAGATCCAGAACAGTTGCCTTATGCCCATCCCAAGCCCTAAAAAGGCCATCCACAAGCATAAACAGTGCTCTCTTCATATGATACCCTAGCCTGAACCATATTAAAAAGGGTTCAGATTATTCATCCAGGTCTCTCTATAGCTGAAACCAATTTCTCTTTCAACTATCTTCCATAAAAAGAGAAGGTTAGAGACTAGATTGTGCTTTTTTCCAGTACAGTGGGGTCCAAGGACAGCCTCTTAAGAAGGGGGTGTGCCATCTTAAGATATATGAAGGTGAAAAGAAAGGGGAAGACCAAGGATTGAGATAATAAAATCCTCAAAAAAAGATGGATAAAAACTTAAATAAAAGTCAATATATGAAGCAATGTATGGATGATTCAGAAAGATAAATAACTGGGAAAGTACTAATATGAAATAGATTTAACTAGATTTGTCTTATCTTGTACCTTTAATTTTTTTTGTTTTACTGCTCTACTTAATGTTAGTAATCCTAAAATCCTAAAAGGGAATTGAAGGGGAAAGAAATTTGGACGAAGGGACAGGAATTCAGACCTGAGTCCATAGAGAGCTTTTTACCAGCCAGGCAGCCTCGTCTCCAGAAAAGAACCCCCGTGAGCACTGCCCGCTGAACTTTTATGCACCTCCAGTATTACAAAAAACTCCATCCCTCTCATACAACATAGCATACATAGATAATTGGATACACAGAGAGAATTTCTCAGGTGCCTCTGAGATCATACAAAAACAAGGTACTAAAAGATGTATGTGAAGGCTTTATCATAGCGTTTCCCAAACCTCCCACATGCCAGCCCTGTGAGCCAGGAGAGTGTGCTCTCACTGAAACCAACAGAGAGGCCCATTAGGGGGGTCTGGAAAGGCTGAAGGGTGAGAAACCAAATTCTTGAGAAGCCAAATTCTGGGTGTTCCCACAGGAATAATGTTTGTGGTGTTCTATATGTGTATACATATTGATCAACTTCCCTTTTCTAGTGATTGAGAAACATTCTCTGTGCTTATAGAGGAGATGTGTATGCCTGGTTCAAGTCATTAATGTTTTAAAACTCTCTCTTTGCATCACTGCCACATATTTCAGTACTGTGATAGTTCTGTTTTGCATAGTATACACAGAGTAATGGATAAGTTTTCTTCTGAATTCTGGAATAAGACACTTATAGAGATTTGTACCATTATTTTATAGTCTTTAGCATCACAGCACTGATGTTTTGGAATCACAGAATCTATTAATCAGCCTGCTTTCAGAAAATGTGTTGTAGACCAGGGCAGAAAAAATAAAAGTTTGAAAAAATAAATAAAAAGATTGGTATGTGTTTATAAGCATTGGAATAATGTCACCCCATTTGGAATGCACTTTGTATCATACAGCTGCATTCAGAATAAATATTTAACCAAGAAAATTTCTGGAATTGCCAGATGTTAAGTAGGATCTGTAAAAAATTTCAAGGGGTATTTTAATTATCCAGGGGTTGAATGTTCATTTGAGATTCTTTCTCTTACTAATTAGAGGATTCTGTTAATGCTAATGTGGCTCCCCAACTATATACAGTAGTGGCCAAAATTATGGAAACCCTTTGAGAAAAGTGTATTTTTGAGGTTTGATGGCTAATAAGACCACTTTTTTGGAGTAGTACCATAAAATTATATATCAATGAAAAGATAATTTAATCAAGAATGTAATGCAACATTCTGGAAAAGATAATCAAACAACGAATCAGCAAGCACCTAGAGGCAAACAAAGTCATTACTAAAAGCCAACATGGGTTTTTCAAAAACAGATCGTGCCAGACAAATCTTATTGCATTCTTTGACCAAGTGACAAAATTAGTGGATAAGAGGAATGCTGTGGATATAATTTACTTGGACTTCAGTAAGGCATTTGATAAAGTAGATGACAAAGTACTACTTGATAAGATAGAAAAATGTGGGTTAGACAGCATCACCACCAGATGGATTCATAGTTGGCTGACCGGCCGTACTCAGCATGGAACCGCATCTACATGGAGGGAAGTGTGTTGTGGGGGTGCCCCAGGGCTCTGTTCTGGGCCCAGTGCTCTTCAACATCTTCATCAACGATTTGGATGAGGGGATAGATGGGAAACTCATCAAATTTGCAGATGACACCAAGCTGGCAGGAATAGCCAACACTCCAGAAGACAGGCTTAAGATACAGGAGGATCTGGACAGACTCGAACACTGGGCACTATCTAACAAAATGAAATTCAATGGTGAAAAAAGTAAGGTTCTACATTTAGGCAATCACTTAAATATGAGCCAGAAGTGTGTTGCAGCTGCCAAAAAAGCCAACACAAAGCTGCATTAACAGAGGGATAGAATCAAGATCACGTGAAGTATTAATACCACTTTACAATGCCTTGGTAAGGCCACACTTGGAATACTGCATCCAGTTTTGATCACCACGATGTAAAAAAGATGTTGACACTCTAGAAAGAGAAGAAGCAACAAAGATGATGATTAGAGGTCTGGAGACTAAAACATATAAGGAACAGCTGCGGGAATTGGGTACGTCTAGTTTAATGAAGAGAAGGACTAGGGGTGACATGATAGCAGTGTTCCAATATCTCAGGGGCTGCCACAAAGAAGAGGGAGGCAAGCTATTCTCCAAAGCGCTTGAAGGCAGGACAAGAAGCAATGAATGGAGACTAATCAAGCAGAGAAGCAACCTAGAACTAAGGAGAAACTTCCTGACAGAACAATTAACCAGTGGAACAACCTGCCTCCAGAAGCTGTGAATGCTCCAACATTGGAAGTTTTTAAGAGGAGACTGGACAGGCATTTGTCTGAAATGGTATAGGGTTTCCTGCCTGAGCAGGGGGTTGGACTAGATGACCTCCAAGATACCTTCTAACTTTACTATTATGATTATAGTTTGTTCAATTATCTGTATTGTATTCTATAAAAAGTTATAGGCAAATAACCAGAAAAAGGAAGCACAACTTGCTTAGGTTGATATCAGGTAGTTTTCCTTCATCTGATTGTAGGCAATGAGAATGAGTGTTTAGAGAGCCAATCAGGTGTCATCTTGCTTTGGCAATGAGCCAATCATATCACAGTAGGATTCAGTTATTGATGTCATGAATTGAATCTGAGAGGAGGATATTTGTCAGTGTGTTATGTGATAGCTATCAAGTTGGTTGGGTTTTTTCCCCTTTCATTTAGTGAGCTTGTAAAATGTAATAAAATTAAAGTAATGGTGCAAAGAGTTGACTGGTTCCGCAGAAAGTGATGTAAAATAGTACAAAGCTACAGTTATAAAGAAATTAGAAGAAAAATTGGTGGAAACATAACCAAAGATGGCATTTCTACTGTACATTTTTCTCAAAAGGTTTCCACAATTTTGGCCACTACTGTATCTGGCATGGGGAAATCTCCACTCTCTTTCCAAAACGTCTGCAGCAAGATTTTGACTGCATTTGCCGCTCCTCTTATTTCTAGTATGACAATGTCCAAGATGTTTCTCATAGAGAATACAAAGTAGATAGTCAACTTCATGTATTGAATCATACCCCAGCCATGTGGTTATACAATGATTTGCCACTTGATTTACATTTACATTTGCTATGGATTTTTTCCTAAATTAGCATGGGTCATATATATATGTTCTTTCCTGCTTTTGAACTTGCTGTTTAAAAGTCTTCTTACATTTTTCCCTTGTTGTGCTGCAACATCTTAATCCTGCACTCAAGATTTGCCCAGGATTTACTTGGTTTTGAGACCCATTATTATTCATTTTTAGTAGAAAATATACTGCAGGTGTCCTCAACTCCCGTTCTGTGGACTGGTACCAATCAGTGATCTTTTGAGAAAAGGGTCATGCAAGCGGTGGGCGAGTGTTTGAATCTCCATTTGCGCAAACAGCATGTGCAGGAAACCATCCCCTCCCCACCTGCTGCTGCTGCTGCTGGACAATGGAGCTGGAAAGATTGGGGACCGATGATATACTGCATCTTTTCAGTCATGCTGTTTTGGCTGGTTCAACTATGTATTTTCTGATCTCTTTGAAAACTAGAGTTTCAGTTCTTCACAGTTATTTTATAGGTACAGTGCTTTAAGACCAAGTGCTGCAAAGTAAATTGTGCACAATTCTAATTAGCTGTATAAGTTTGTTTTGTAAGAAATTGTTTTACTTGCTTATTTCTTTCTTTCTTTCTTTTTTTTAGTAGTGCCTGTTCAAAGGTAAAGCAGACTATATATAGCAATGTTCAACCTTCAAATTCCAATTTGTTATGGGATCCTGAATTCATGTTGGATTTTATTGAGAATCCCTCTCTTCGCAACCTTAAATATTCAATGTTGGGCAAGATTCTGAGTGACAATGCACCAAGTCGCTATAGCTTTGTGTGTAATGCACTAATGAATGTCTGCATGGGCCATCAAGATGAAGACAGGTAAGGCTATTTTGCAAACATAAAGCTTCTTATTTAGGCAAATTTCGCAAGCACTGTACCCATTGGGGTCTGCAATGAGATCAAAACAGGAAAGATAGATACAGCTACACAAAACTAGATGTGTTTCTTTCATTTGTCATTGCATTTGTGCATACAAGAAGTGGGGCATGTATCATAACCTGCCATCTTGCTCTTGTACGTCACTGATGATTAGTCTCTTACAGCAGGTTTTCCTGCCATGGGCTCCTTCCCTAATCTCTGGCATTATAAGATGTGCTAACAATACTTCCTATAACAATACAGCAAGAACAAAATTGCACATGAATAATTTTGGCATAAGAATTCAATCCTATAAATTTTATTTCAAATATTAAAAAATGATGAAAGCAGACTGATTGGGCTAAGAGATTGCACTTCATTGGCTGGACCAGCTGCAGGGTTTGGTAGTTGAAGCACTGTGCTATGGTGGTTCTCTCCTTTCTCAGAGGCTGAGTCCAGTCAGTGTTGACAATGGAGGGAAAATAGATCATGCCGTTGGCACCTGTAATGGTATGTGAGAATGACCTTAGGAAACAGGAGGAAGTGCTGTAGCCTGGACAACTATCATGCAAAAGGTATCTCAGCCCACAGAAAGAAGAGGGGGGAGTGTGAAAAGTCACAGAAGGGGTCCTAGATATCTAATTTTCTGGAAAGTAGAAGTAAAGGAAGAAGAAGTACTTGCAATGTTCTATTAGTATAAGCTTATAATAAATGTATTCTTAGTACTCATGGTTTGTACTTCTTGTCTGGAGCACCCCAAAGGGCTGACAAATTTTCATGGTGGAGTGCCCCAGGGCTCAGTTCCTTTTTGTTCAATAGCTACATGAAACAATTGGGTGAGGCCATCAGTCAGTGTGGGTTCTGATATCATCAATATGTGTATGTACACTTGAACTCCAGGCCACCCAGGTGATGCTCCAATGCTTTGTCCTGGTGCCAAGGTTTGCAACTCTGGATGGAGAGGAACAGACTTAATCCTGCCAAGGACAGGTTGCTGTGGATTTTTGGTCCCTGGATCTGGGGATTTTCCATCTTTATTCTTAGATGGGATTCTCCTTCACCCATTCAACATTGCTGCAGAATCTAGGGACTGTATTGCACTCACAGCTCCTATTTCAATGACAAGGACACCTGTGGCTAAGAAGATCTTTGCACAATTTCAGCTTCATTTGGTCTGCTAGTTGGGCCTATTTTTGAATCAGTAGCTCCTTTTAGTTGGTTATTCATGGCCTAGCCATTTCACAATTAAGCTGTGGTAATGCACTGTAATGGGGCTGTCCTTGAAGACTACTTAGAAGCTGTAGCTGTTCAGAATGATGCAGTGCAGGCAGTCATCCATGTGACACTACTCTAATAGTTAACTGGTTGCCAATAGCTTCTGAGTAGAGTTCAGGGTGCTGTTTATCACCCATAAAGCCCTTCAAAGCGTAGATCCAGGATATCTCCTGTGGTCTCTGCCCACTTGGTATGCTTTGGTTCCCTCAATTAAGTAATGCCATTTATTGGGGACTAGAAGGTATGACTTTTCTGTCATGCTGTCTGCCATCTAGAATGATATTTCCCCTGAGAGGTGTTTATATCCCACTCTGATGGTGGTGTTCCACAAGTCTTTAAAAACCTGGCTCTTCTCCCAGGACTTAGAATAGGATGTTTGTGAAGCTCTGGCTGGTTGGTTCTACAGTTTGTTCAGATGTTTAGGTTCTTTTGTTAAATTTAAATTTACCGACAAAGAATTAAAAGGAGACTAGTACAGCTATTTCAAGCTGTTTAGCTCTCATCAGCTAGCCATACCCTTCTGAGATTCAAACTAGCTGATGAGAGCTAAATAGCTCAAAATAGCTATACTAGTATTCCTTTAATTCTTTGTCGGTAAATTTAAATTTAACACAGAAATAGTCTATCGCAGAAGTGACTGCCTGTGAAGGCTCCTAGATTGGAGCTGAAAGGCAAAAGCGGAAGCAGTATGCTCCATCTCATATTTGGGGTAGACCAGGTTGCCCTGATAGACTGGTCTCACCAGAAAACACTTTAAGTTGTTTTGTTTTCTTATTTTAAATGTAAGCTGCACAGAACTATTCTGGAGTCAGATGGGTTCTACCAAATAAATAATAGTTTTGGCATTCCTTCCTCCAAATTCTGAATGTTGTAATCATGCTACTGTTATAGTATAATATAATAGTACATTTGCTTTTTCTACATATACCGGTATATCTTTTTGAAGGAAAATCATGTGTGGAGAAAATCCCTGATGATGCAAAACTTTCCAACAATTCTATCATTGACTAGGTCCATAAATTCTAAATACTAATGTGCTTTGTGTGCTTTAGCTAACCATGAGGAAGGAACCTAGCATGTCTTATGGCTTAACTTGATATATGAAGCCGATCACTATAAGTCATTCAACCAACAATGTTAAAATAAAACTTTGTCTTAGCATGCTGCTAAGAAATTGATTTACCCCAGATGCTAGAATTTTCACTTAAAGCTCATGTATCTTCCTGTAAGGTACTGTGGTATACCTATTGTAAGATATCAGATTGTCCAGCAATGTTGCAATCTCTTGAATTTCAGACAGAGGACCAACACTTCTAACTCTGAAAATTATTAAATAATCCATTATTTAATTATCTATTTGATAATTGAGTGATGATATTTTAAGAAGACTTTTTAAATAGCTTATACCCAGAATTAATTTAAATCATATATTTTAACTCCCTATATTTTACATTGACCCAAGCATATTTGTTTTTCTCTTCTCCTTCTCTCCACATTTATTTTATCTAAATATATTAATAAAAAGTAAATGTGTTTGGTTGCAGACCACCGACATGGCAAATATTTGACTGCCATTAAACTGTTATTTTTTTTACTTTGTTAGCATGGTTTTTTAAATTTATTTTTGTCTCCTAGAATTAATGATATTGCCAACTTGTGTGCAGAGTTAACTGCTTGCTGTACAGTGCTAAGTTCAGAGTGGTTAGGAGTCTTGAAAGCCCTTTGCTGTTCTTCAAATCATGTCTGGGGATTTAATGATCTTCTCTGCAGTGTGGATGTAAGTGCAAAAAATGTAATTAAAATAATAAATCTGATTTTTGTTTTGCATGGTGGATATTTGTAGCTTTCCTGTATAATAAAAAAGGCAGATAATTCTTTGATATTATGCCTCTTATACATAACACAATATTAGTTGTTAATTTTCATGAGTTATTCCTGCAATGTTTTGTGTTTTCCACTGGTTTCACAAGAGATTTCAGGAGAGATTCTACCTGATAGTTGAGTGTAAGGGAAAGCAATAGTTTGAGAAACCTGCAACTCTTCATTGAAATCCAAGGACTTTTCTCTGTAGAACTGTTTTAACAGTGAATTATGCCCATGAAATTAGGGTAGCATTTTATGAATAATACCTTTATTCTCCCGGTTTGGGGAATAATTCCCCATTGGCAAGGTAACTGAATCAAGGTATCTTGTCTTGGCATAATGTTATAATAAGGTGCAGTAGATATATCAGCTGATGGCAGCTGATATATCTATCTGTCATTAATTGTGATGTAGTTACCTTAGCTACTAAACACTGTTACTTTTGCCTCAAGTTGTATTACCTCTGTACAGCAATGGTGACTTCACACTTTCAGACCTCTGACTGCTGGGATCATAGCAAGTTAAAAAACAGCAACTGATATATTGTGGCACAGAATCAGGAAAAGGTAGATCAATCAATAGAAAGAAATAGAAAACCATACTGCTACATAATTAGATCTATGTAAAAGTATTATAGGGACGTGGTAGCTCAATGGGTTAGGACGCTGAGCTTGTCGATCAGATGGTAGGCAGTTTGGCGGGTTGAATCCCGAGTGCTACGTAACAGAGTGAGCGCCTGTTACTCATCCCAGCTTCTGCCAACCTAGCAGTTCGAAAGCACGTAAAAATGCAAGTAGAAAAATAGGGACCACTACGGTGGGAAGGTAACAGCGTTCCGTGCGCCTTTGGCATCTAGTCATGCCGGCCACATGACCACGGAGATGTCCTTGGACAAGCGCTGGCTCTTCGGCTTTGAAACGGAGATGAAGCACCGGCCCCTAGAGTCGGAAACAACTAGCACGCATGTGCGGGGGAACCTTTACCTTTTTAAAAGTATAATGTTTTTGTACTAGCAAATGACCCAACAGAAATATTGACCCTGGGTTTTTCTTTTTCTCTTTTTCCTTTAAGGTGAGTGATCTGTCATTCCATGATTCATTGGCTACCTTTGTTGCAATACTGATAGCTCGTCAATGCTTTTTCCTTGAGGATGTAGTTCAACACGTAGCTCTTCCTTCTTTACTTACAGCAGGTGAGATTTCAAGGTGTATTAAAACAGTAAGAGTCCCCACTTCTTTGGGAGAAAGATTTGCTAAGATTGTTTGTAGAACAACCTGTTTGCCCACTAACTATCTCTTTGGGCTAGAAAGCAAAGCATTTTATCTTTTTTTGCATTTATAAATTGAACATGTATTTTTATTATCGTTTTATTTGTGATTTCCTATTTCTACCATCAAATATTAATTTTGCTTTGGACTTTGTTACAGTGTCTAACTGAAACTAACTGAACTGTTAGTTTCACACTCATGGTATTGTTACCTTTGAATTTTTATAAATTCATATGATCTCACTTCTTGCATTATGTTTACTTGAAACCACTTCTTAGAGTCTCACACGAATTCATATTTAGCTTTTAAAATACTATTCTGTATTTTCCAGTTTTCCCATTGTTATTTCCCATAATCTTTCCTTATTGTACATCTGAAATTTGTGTGTTTTTCCTTTTTTTTCCAATCATGTCTTTCACATTTGTCATTTTTCTTCATAAATTGTCAGTATCTATCAAGTCTTCAAAATACATTCAACATGTTAAATCAGTGCCCCCCAATCTTTTGGGCATCAGGGACCAATTCCATGGAGAGAGTTTTTTTCCATGGACTGGAGGCAGCTTGGTTTCACATGCTGCCTGCATCCCACAGATGGGACTCTGCTTGTTTGTGCAGCTCAGTTTCCAGCATCCCATGGGCTGGTGTTGGTCCGTGGACGGGGAGGTTGGGGACCCCTGTGTTAAATAGTAGCTTAAATCTTTTCTCATTTCATATAAAGGTGAAATATTAAGCTAGAAAAAATAGAAAACAAAACAGAATTAAAATATATTTATGAAAAAGTCTTTATAAAAAACCTTTATTTTGCAAAATATTTGATATAGTAAGAATTTTCCTCAGCATTAATATGTGAAAGCCTTATTTTTTCTTTTTGTTTTATTCCAATGTTTAAAATTAGTTTCAAGGGTTTTTTCCAGCTGGCACTAAAGATGACAATTTATTTTTCTATGATATAATGATAAAGTGGTACCCTTTTCTTAGCTTGTGGAGATCCAGATGCTGAGCCAGGAGCAAGAATGACTTGCCGGCTTCTTCTACATCTCTTCCAAACACCCAAGATTTCCCTATTGTCAAGTGGTAAGAACTCCAAATTCATTTCCTCTCTTAAGTACAATAGTTTTTGTGTCACTGAAATGGAAATCAGTATTCCTAAAGAATATTATTCTCTTTTTACACAGAAAAATGTTTCCCAGGAATTCGATCATCTTGTGATCGCCGCCTTTTAAGTGCTGCTCACAACAGCATAGAAGTGGGAGCAGTATTTGCTGTTTTGAAAGCAATTCTTATGCTTGGTATGATCATGCTTTAAAGTTCTTCATCTCTGTGTTTACTTTGAAGCTAGGCATATGTTCCTCAGAGGGATAGAGAATTCTTTATTGGCCAAGTGTGATTGGACACACAAGAACTTTGTCTCCGGTGCATAAGCTGTGAGTGTACATACAAATATACAGTGTACATACAAACATACAGTGTACATACAAACATAAGCTCTCAGTGTACATACAAACAATAAAGTGATAAATTATAAGATACCAATAGGAGAAGGTAATAGGAAAGATGAGAAGGATGATAGCAATACAGTCCTACTACATAGGTAAATATCCTTAGGCAAGAGACAGTGCTGTGGGAATTAGGTGTTTAGCAGAGTAATGCCATGGGGGAAAAACTCTTTGTGTCTAGTTGTTTGGACATGCAATGAGATTTACTCCCACGTATACATTCAGACATTTACTGAAAACCTGATAGATTATAAGCTTGAAACTTTTCTAGGAAGTGAATAATGGTGTCAGAAACATCTTCCAGGATGAATCATAAATTAATAGAAGTACAAATGGGAGCTAGTATAGGGTACTGTACGAGATGATCTGGAAGGCACTGGTTAAAATATTGTACAGGCTGTAGGGGAAGAGCAGGCAGAACTGGGAAGAAGAGTTATGGTCCTGATCCTTTGCGCTTGACACAGACCAATGGAGACCAATTTGAAGCACCACTTGCTCACAGATATCAGTGTTGGCTTTGGGCCAATCCCTACCTCTTAGTTCAACCTAAAAAATAAGTTATTGTACTGGCTAAAAACAAAGGGGTATCCTCCATTTACATTTAAGGTCCTAGAAAAAAAGACAGAATGTAAAATTAATAATTAAATAACATGTTTACCAATCAGTATTTTTCTTCTCCAGTAATATAAATGTTTGCTTATTAAAGTATGTAATTTTGGTGTTGTAGGGCATTGTTTCTTATTTGCTTTAAGATAAAATTTAAAAATGTTTATCTTGTATATCTGTAAGAACTCTAGGGAGCAAGCAAATTATATCATACTATAGCATAGGTAATTGAAGAAATGTTTATTAGACTAACTTTTCTACAAGAATAGCCAGACATCCTCAAATGTTAAAATAATATACCAACAACTTCTAAAACTGGAAGTAGCATTAAGCAAAAATAAATTAAGAGGGCACTTACTGTAGGTGAAAGCCAAACTATATTAAAGGACTAATAAACCTTTTCATCTTTTTTACTATTCCTACAATATAGGTGATGCTGAAATTGGAAGCAACAATATTCCCTCCTTGAAAAATTCAGATTATTCAGTACAAAGATTACTGGGAGATCTAAATGATGATGAGATATGGGAAGCTACCTCAAAGACTTTGTATGGAAAAACAATTTCCATAGAAACAGCTACTCTCAGTGAATATGCTAGATATGTACTACGAAGCATTTGTCAACAGGTAACACTGGTCTTTGTTTTCCTTCATTATGTTGTACATAGACATAATTTTGCAAAAGTAACATTGTTGCCATACTCCAGGAATTGTGAAAGTTGGTGAGTGCAGGCTTTCTGTGCTGTGCTTCGGTCTATGTCTCCATGTGTAATTGAAGCAGTTACTCTTGCCAGTATATTCTGATAAGTGTGAATAGGATCAATGTGGAGTAACTGTTGGAGTAGGACCAAAGACAATTGGTTTCCAATCTCTATTCAGCCATGGCCAGTCTCTGTTTTATAGCCTAAACTGGGGCTAAGAGTATTATGATGATAAAATGCCATGATGTATGCATTTTAACTCTTGCAAAGAAAGGTGAGATGTGAATATATTAGATGCAATAACTACCACACTGAAAAGTTGTATTTTATTCAAAATTATTTCAAACCATGTATATGGTGGAAATGACATCTACTATATTTGTGTTTAAGTCAGCTCTTCAGTATAAGTACTGAAGTTACAGTGCAAGATGAAGTTAGACTCATTTTTTGTCATACAGAAGTAATATCCAATACGAACTCCATTCTTTCTGAAAAATACTATGTTTTTGTTATACAGTCGAGTTACAAATTACACAGTTAAGTTTGGCTTTGACTTTTGTACTGATGGTTATTCTCCATCAAATTCTTTTGGTAGGAATGGGTGGGGGAACACTGTTTGAAAGAACCTGAGAGGCTATGTACTGACAAAGATCTTATCCTGGATCCAGTTCTCTCTAACAAACAAGCACAGAAATTGCTGCAGCTTATCTGTTACCCTCACAGTATTAAAGAATGTGCAGAAGGAGACAATCCTCAGAGACAACACATCAAGGGCATTCTTCAGGTAACCTCATTTAGATAAGAAAGAAGTTTGTGTTTGATTTGCTTTTTTCATTGCATTATTGTTGCTTACTTTTTTTCTAAATGAAGTAAACACTTGGATTATTGTTTCATAATTATTCATAGCACTTAAACTTATATACAGCTTCATAATGCTTTACAGCCGTCTTTAAGTGGTTTACAGAGGATGTGTATATATAATGTATGTTCTTATTTGTGTTTTTTACTTCTGTGTGGTGTGCACTGTGGACAGCACTTAATTTTGTTGTGAGTTACACAACGACAATAAAGATATTCTATTCTATTCTATTCTGTTCTGTTCTGTTCTGTTCTGTTCTGTTCTATTCTATTCTATTCTATTCTATTCTATTCTATTCTATTCTATTCTATTGGATTGAGAAATAGAAAATAAGATTATCACATCTGCAAGGGATACAGAGATGGGTGCAGGTGTGAAGAGAAACATCATTTTGAGAACATTATAATAAAAGGATAATAAAAGATTGAAACAATCAGAAGAAACTAGCAAGTTGAGTTTTCACAGCAAAAAAAATACAAAGTCCTGCATTTGAACATGGAAACTCAAATGGCATTCCCATTGTTAGATTAGATTTGAATGGAAGACAAACTTTGATCAAGTGTATATTGCTATAAGGTCATATTCCCCTTCTCTAGCCCTGTTTTCTCAATCCACCCACAGAATTCTACCAGCAGGAATTAACAAAATTAGCTATATCCAATATACAGCTATAACAAAATATTTCATATGACATAATAAAACCATATATCAATTTTATTGATGAGAATAATAATTTTACAAATGTTATGAGGAACAAAATTCTGCTCCCTTTTTTGATTCAGAATATAGACCAGTGGACTCTTAGACAGTCATGGCTGGAACTTCAACTAATGATCAAACAGTGTCTGAAGGAACCTGTGAGTATTTCTTGCTTTCTTTTTAATTAATCATGTACCTTTACAAAATAATGTAGTGTATGAGCAAACATACCATGAATGCGCTAGTTTACTTATGTTTTACTGTAGGGTTCTGGGTCTGTGGCTGAAATGAACAGCTTGTTGGATAATATTGCAAAGGCGACAATTGAAGTGTTTCAGCAATCCGCTGATCTAAACAATAACTCTTGTAACTCTGGTATAGGCCTCTTCAATCCAAACTCTCTTGGAAATGCTGACACACATATTACAAGGCAGAACTGTAAAAAGACATTCCTAAGGTAATGTAATCAATCTGAGGAAATTGTGTATACTTTTTAAAATAGAAACACTTGAGAGGGGTCTACTCACAAAGGCTGCTGCTGAATAATTATGGTTTTCACTCTGAGAAATATAGTGTGCTGAACCAGCAAACTTCACAGAATACTAATTTCTTCTGCATGCAAAAACTATTGTCTCCGAGGAGTACCTGGGCATGCAAGAATTTCTTCATTCTCTTGATTGTTTACTAAATACACACTAAAGAGGATAAACACAGTGTTAGCTGCAGGTTAAATAAATACTTTGAGTCACTGAATTAAGAATTTGATAATCTTTCTCTGATTTAAAAATAAAATAGGTTGTTGAAATTAAGAAAATTTCATTTTAAAGAACCTAAGCTGCAATTTAGACCTGATTCCTCAGTGAACTCTATTATTTTTTAACTTTATGGAAAACAATTATTGGTTTAAGATGAGATATATATTTTTTTTATTTTTCATTTCTAACAAGTGCATCCTTAATTGGAAGAAATAGGAAATTTTTACCTAAGCGGACAACATTTGGAGTGTCAGATCAGGAGTTCTATATAATAGTCAAACTGAATTTAAACCATTCATTCATTCATTCATTCATTCATTCATTCATTCATTCATTCATTCATTCATTCATTCAATTTCTATAGCCACTCATCTCATCAATGCCTCTGAGCAGCTTACAATTCAAAAATTAGCTGTAAACTATTACTATTTTACCCAGTATATATCTTGCCTTTTCTTCTGAAGCATAAAGCTGCATACATAGCATTCTCTCTTCCAGGTTTTCCTCTTCAAAGCAACCTGGCCAAAATCATGCACTGAGCATCCACCATGGCTGAGGGTGAAACTGACTCTCCTAAGTCCTACTCTAACACCACATCCTTCACACCACACGAGTTCTCAGTTTAATCTAAGATTTGTTTAATCTTTACTTAGCATTCTTTATTTATCACCTTGTGTGGCTCTGAACCTTCCCAACTGCAGTGTCCATTTGCATGGCAACTCCAGGGAAGGAGCAGCCTAGTATGATGCTACAGGAAGAGCCTCTTGCATTTCTTTCTGGTACAAAACCAGCTCACCCTCTTGTGGTACACCTTAGAAAGCGTGCAAGCATTTTCTTCAACTAAGCTGGTAACTTGGCAGCCAAACTACTACTCTGCAATAGCATTGTGGTCTCCTGGCTAATGTAACAATGCCATTTGCAAATAATAATAATTTTTATATATACAGTGAGAATATATTAATATATTATATTATAATATATTATATTAATATTCTGTTCAAAAATCTTATTTGTTTCATGTCTTTAGCTCTTCTGAAAGACAAGGTGTCTGGTTGGTGGCTCCCCTGATTGCAAAGCTGCCGACATCTGTTCAAGGTCGAGTCTTGAAAGCAGCTGGAGAAGAACTAGAGAAAGGCCAGCACTTGGGATCATGTTCTAAGAAGGAGAGAGACAGGCAAAAGCAGAAGAGGTAGAAGATACTGAAAAATATGGCTGAATTTTAAACTAGTAATTTCTTCTGCAACAATGAAGTGTAGAATTTGAGCTTTCTTTAATGAAACCAGTAGAAACCAGATATTGTTTTGGGGGAAAAAGCCCAACTGTGTGGCATATTTATTTTTAAGAAAATGGACACAGTAAATTCTTAAATGAAATAAGGTCTATCTGTTACTTAGAAATATTGTTTTTTGAAAACTAAACTAAATACTTACCGTGAAGATTAAGAAAAGAGCATCAAAGTAACTCATTTTGTTCTTAATTTGCACATGAAGCTAACTACTTTTATCATAGATCTACTTATCACAAACATGTTTTTCTTTTCTGAGTTAATATTAGGATTGTACCTAGGAGTCTGGTAAATCATGACATATTAAGATGTCTTTTACTGAAAAATATTCCACTAATTCATATTATAGGTGGGAAGTTGTTTGTCTAAATTTGGAATTTCCTTTCTTTTCTGTTATCATTCACATCGAATTTCACATTTAAAAATTAAATTTATGCTATTAATTAGTATTAATTTATCTTGAAATAATTATCAGAAAAGAATTAAATAATACTTTGTTACAAAGATGAGAAAGTGCTCCTTGCTAAATGTTTTTGAGTTGTTTGGTAACCTAAATAATCTCAGAAATTGCATACTATTTTTGTCACCATGAAAGTAAAATACAAAATGGAAGAACAGGGAAAACAAGAATCTTATCCTTCTTTTCCTTATCTCTAATAGGATGAGGTGACTTGTTTCAAAGTACAAGAGGACTTGAGATGCTTATATTTCATGAGAAAAAAGTGTCACACACCTCTCATTATTAGGCAATATTAAATCATTTGCCAAAACAAGTAGTTTTGTGCTTGCTATCCTCAAGATTCCTATATAAATTGATTTATATATCACTGCAGAAAATTTTAGAAATACGCTTTCAATAGTGGAAATATGAACTTCTATAAATTATTATTCTCAGAAGCTGCTTATTTCTGCAAAAGTTATCAATGTTTTGAAGAAGCTTTCTACTTTTATAACATTTTATTTATTTATCACATTTACAAACTGCCCATCTGCCTCACAGAATGACTCATAAAGCTCTCTTTGCCTGGACCATATAATCTGTTTAACACTTCATTCTGGTCACATGTATGAGTAAAGGCAGAAACAATTTTGCGGTTTTAAAATAGTGATGAGAGTTTATAAAGAAATCCTTTTAGAGAAACACTGAAAAGGGGAAGGAAGGATTTGGGAGAGGAAGTATCAGAAAGACACATCTAATTCAGTGTCCACTCTGCTTTTTTAAAGTATGTCTCTTCTGAGTCAGCAACCATTCCTGTCTTTGGTACTCACATGTCTCAAGGGACAGGATGAACAGCGTGAAGGGCTTCTAACATCTCTACAAAATCAAATTAATCAGGTAAAAACAGACAATTCTGTGCTCTGCATCTGTTCAAGACCAGTTAAAGTAATGGATTGAGGCAGATGGGAAATCATATCTGAAACTACATTCATGCCATTTGTGGCAAAATGAGTGAAAGTAATTCATTTATAAATCTTGTTTATCTGATTTCCTTCATGATTTTTAGTATTCTACAAAACACGCTGAATTTCTCAAAAATAGAAATAGTCACCAGGCCAATAATAACTCATTACTTGAATTATAGTAGTGGTCTTGTCTCATTTCAGTAAGGCCTTCCAGTTCTTTTATAGGGATAATATGAAATTCAAGTGAACTCATATGAAGTTAGTGAGATATTTAATTTTTCATTGTAATCTTCTATAACACCTGTCTTTGTACTAATGAAGCTTCTATGGCAAGGAGATTTGGTTTTTGAGGCACTAAGACACAATTTCCACTGGAGTCCTGCCCAGCAACTATGCAGCTATCTATTAAGGTCTATTACAGGGGTCAGCAACCTGAAACAGTGAAAGAGCCACTCGGAACCGGTTCCCTCACAAAAGGAAAAACTGGGAGCCGCAAAAAAATGTGTGCACATGCGCATACATGCACACATGCGCAGAAAAGGGTTTGACTGAAGAGTGGAGCCAAGGCGAGATATGCACCTACCCTGCATATTTGAATTGATTGGTTGAACTTTTTTAGTCCCGCTTTTTTTTTTGGACTGCACATGGCAGAGGACTGGGAGCCGCAGGAGACGGCTGAAAGAGCCGCATGGGGCTCCGGAGCCGCGGGTTGCAGACCTGTGGTCTATTACATCTATTACACATTAAAGTAAATGAGGTAGTAGAATTAACTACTCCTTTTATTTGGAGCAGATATTAATTTTGAATATTGTGTAAGAAAAAAATAGTGCATCCCGCTTTCAAGGTATTTTCTATAAGTTCTTGACTTACGTCCTATCTGAAAAAGGGGACTTATTATCCACATCCAAAGTTCCTATGGTTGCCTACATTGTCAATTACCACATTTTGGATGCTTGGCAACACAGCCACATTTACACCCATTTGCAGAATGCCACAATCATATGACCATGTTTTACGCTGGTTTTGTAAAAACCCAGCATTTCCAGTTTTCAGCAGAGATTTGTTTAACAACTGCGGCATTTGGATTTAGATTGTTGCATTCACTTAATGACCACCACAAAAAAGTTACAGTATCATGACTCCATTATGGTCATAACGCGAGGACTACCTGTATATGGATAGGGCAAGTGGAAAGATATTATCAGCCAGTTCCCCCCAAAAGCTTGTATTATCTAGAAAGCATATTTACTATTTGTCTTGTTAATATGAGATTTTTATGTAGATATTACTAGAAGAGAGCCAGTTTAGTGTAATGGTTAGGGCACTGGGTTAGAAATCGGGAGACCATGAGTTCAAGTCCCACCTTAGGCACAAAGTCTGTTGGATGACTTGTCATTTTCTCTCAGCCCTAGGAAGGAAGCAATGATAAACCACTTCTGAAATCTTGCTGAAAATATTATTATTCTTTTAACTTAATTATTCTTTTAACTGAGAATAGCTTACTTTGAAGATTTCAAAATAAACATTATAATAGAAATAATACTATAATTTCACATATGTGTAACATTCTGTTTAAAGGGAAGAGAGAATAAATAAAGCAAGCAGAAATGCAACAATGCTCACAAAAGAAGAGAAGTGTGCCATAAAATAACAGAGTTAGGAGGGATGTTGGAAGTCTTCTAGCCCAACCCACTGCTCAACTGGAATCCCTATAACATATTAAAAAGATATATAATGTTGTACAGGAATAGGTAAATATTCATAGAAAAAGCACATCAGTGCAAATCATATTTTCCTTCCTAGATATTAAGCAACTGGAGGGAAGAACGATACCAAGATGATGTTAAAGCAAGACAAATGATGCATGAAGCATTACAACTCCGTCTTAATTTGGTAAGAAAGGGGAATATTTACTTATTCAAGGGTATATTTGTTTATTATTTAGGATAATTTTGTGCCTTTTCTCATAGAAGCAGAAAGAAGCTTATAAGGTTTCTTAATTTTATTACTGTTCCTTCTCCTCTCTAAATACTATATTGTCTTACAATTTAGCATTATTTATTTGTTTATTTTTCCTATTTCTTACCTTAATTTTGCATCACAAATATAAGATTAAACAAGGATGACACTTAAAAAACAATGTGCTAAATCAAACATCAGAAAATAGCTGGACAGAAGTCAAACAATAAGAAAAGGTGAAAACAGTTCCTACAGCTTCCTTACCGTGGATGACAAAAAGTCCAGGAAACAACAACAAAAAAGTCTTTATCAGATATTAATTGGTAATCCTTCATAATTTCAGCCCCTACTTAAGCTGCTAGTAATTCATACACAATGCAATATTACAATCTAAAACATTTCCAATGCAGGTTTACTCATAAAGAATAGTTAGAAAATAAAGATTGTGAAGTACATTTGATTTACCTTTTTTATCTTTATTTTTTTTTCAATGCTTCAATTCTAGGTGGGTGGAATGTTTGATACGGTGCAAAGAAGTCCTCAGTGGACCACAGACTGGGCACTTTTACTCCTTCAAATAATAACATCCGGGACAGTTGACATGCAAACCAATAAGTATGTGTACTCTACTGCATATTATATATTATGGTTTCTAGTAGTTTGACTAACAATGTTATTTGTAAAGCTAAAATTGTCATTCATTTTGCATAAATGGAAATATTTATTTATTAAATTTATATGTCACTCATCTCACTATCAAGTGACTCTGGGCAGCATATAAATTTAATAAATAAATAATAATGGTTCTAATTGTATTTTTCTTCTAAAGTAATTTTAAAAGAAAATTCTTCAAGTTCTAACAATGATGTTTCTTAAATTAAGGGTAACTTTAGTACCTTGGCTTCAGCCAAGGATGTGAATGAGGGCTGGCTAGTGCTGGTCACTGTTTTTCTCCATTAGAACAAGGTAAATATGGTAATGTTTGTATTGACAATGTAGGCTTGACTGCTCCTCAGCATTTACAAATAGAATAAAATAAAATAGAGTGTGGAAGACAGATACTACTCCACAATCTTATTTGAAATATTGCATAAGGTTTATGGTGTTACATGGTTTTTCTCTTTGAGAATAACAGTTGCAGATGCCTTTCCTTTTTTAAAACATAAACTCTGTCCTTATATTCCTGCATGTGACATTGCAAGTCAAGTTTAAAAGTGTGGGGCTTGTGTCATGATGTCACGACATACATGTCATGATACACACAACTAAGATAATTAAGAGCCTGGAGACAAAAACATATGAAAAACAGTTGCAGTAATTGGGTATGGCCAGTCTAGAGAAAAGAGGTTCTAGGGATGATATGATAGCAGTATTCCAGTATTTGAGGGACTGCCACAAAGAAGAGGGGGTCAAATTATTCTACAAAGCACCAGAGGGCAGTGGATGGAAACCAATCAACCTGGAATTAAGGAGAATCTTCCTAACACTGAATACAATTAACTAGTGGAACAGCTTGCCTTCAGAAGTTGTAGGTGCCTCATCACTGGAAGTTTTTAAGAGAACATTGGACAATTACCTATCTGAAATGGTATAGGGTCTCCTGCTTAAGCAGGGGATTGGACTAGAAAACCTCCAAGGTCCCTTTCTGATTAATGTCATTAGTTTGGCATCTTTGTGTCTAGTTGCCAACGGACAACTTGCAATGATTTTAAATTGGAACTTAAGTATGTAATACCGCATTTGTGTGATGATTTTCATGGCATATGTGTAACTATTTTGGCATTATTTTGGTTTGTTGTAGGACATGGCTACTTCCTCATCCTTGAGTTGATGTAAAAGTGGATTATTTGACACTATAGAAAGAAATATTAAGCTTCTGCTTTACTATAGGTGCTAGTACTTATATTCTGCTCTTCAGAATTTAATTTGGTTTTTTTTCTTTTCCCCTTTTAGTGAATTATTTACAACAGTGCTTGACATGTTGAGTGTGTTGATCAACGGTACTTTAGCTTCTGACCTCTCAATGGCATCTCAAATGGGATCTGAAGAGAACAAGAGAGCATACATGAATTTGGTGAAAAAACTCAAAGTGTGTTTTCATCTGACCACTGAATTCTGTAAAATGTTTAGTAGCTAAGGTGCTGGGTTATAAACCTGGAGACTGTGAGTTCTAGTCCTCACCAGGGCTCAAAAAATGATTGGGTGATGTTGGGCCTATCATTCCCTACCATCCTTACCTATTCAAAAGTTTTCTGTTGTGGGGAAATTAGGTGTCAGGAGCCAGCTATCTGTGCATTTTGAATTGACCAAAAATAAAGGTGGAATAAAAATAAGATAGAAAAGGTAGATAGACAGACTGATAGATAGATATAGATAGAGAGATAGATACCGTGGAGAGATACACAGAGGGATAGAGAGATGCCATACTGAATGAGGAAATCTGAGATTGTAGTGACCCAAATTTTAAATTGTCTTGCCTCTGCTGCTATCCAGCAGATTGTAGTGTTTTGCAACTGCCAATGATTGAACACTTGTAATAATAAATTAGCAAACAAACACACAGTAGCAATATACTAATTTGATTAATTAAGAGCACGTATACAGAAACAATTGTTTTAAATCAAAGTTATAAAAATAACATTTTCTTACTTTCAAAAAACCACTTCCTCACATGGTTTAGCTGTGTTCAATGTGAAAAAGCCTATTCTATGGACAGAAAAAACATTCAGTTTGAACTTTTCCAACTTTTTTGTCAGAGACAATTGCTGGCTTCCCTATTAAAAAGGGGGATCAAGTAGGATGTAATGCAAAAAAATTACCCTGGAGTAAGAGTAGATGATAGTTACTGTATATGGCAAACAATCTGACATGACATGTATTCCTGTCAAGATGCTTATAAAGTAGTATTGCATATGGAAATAACATTAAGCATATTTTAGAAACAAAAGGGCCCAATCCTCTGCATTGCTGCTTTAAAAATTCTTGATAGCAAAGGATAGGAAAAACTTCTGCTTGAAACCTTGGAAAGATTATGCTTGTCAGAATACTTAATCCTGATAACCTGTTCTGGTTTAATGCTAAAATGAGGATCTGATGGTCCATAGCTCTCTGACTAAGATGATAGATAGATAGATAGATAGATAGATAGATAGATAGATAGATAGATAGATAGATAGATAGATAGATAGATAGATAGATGATAGATAGGTAGGTAGGTAGGTAGGCAGGCAGGCAGGCAGGCAGGCAGGCAGGCAGGCAGGCAGGCAGGCAGGCAGACATTGCAATTAATTTTTAGGAAGAGAAAAGAAAAGCTTATGAAGCATTTTTCAAAAACTCTGAATAAAATTAATAAAAATACAAGGAAATGATTCATCTAAAACTTTTCCATGTTGCAGCTACGATTTTATTTTATTTTTTGCCTTTTTGTCCTCTTATAGAAAGAACTGGGCGATAAAAGTTCAGAAAGTATTGACAAAGTTCGTCAGCTCTTGCCATTGCCCAAGCAGATGTGTGACCTCATTGCCTGTGAGCCTATGGGATCATTGATTGATACAAAGGGAAACAAAATTGCTGGATTTGACTCCATAGATAAGAAACAGGCAAGGATAAGCATTTTCTTTAAAACCTTCCTGATGTATCAACTTTCTCATGAATATAATTTTGTAGAATTCATCTGTTTCATCTCATGTTTATACATGTTTCAATCCAATATATAAAATAGCATTCAATTAATTGTATCTTTATTTACATTATATTACCAATGTTTTTCTCTGTTGATTACATGCAGCACTATTTTAATAATAAGCTCATAAACTTCTATTGTAGGCATTTGAAAATTAGAAGGAAATTGTGATGAGGAAAACTCACTTTACATTTTTGTTGGAACAGGGGCTCCAAGTCTCAATGAAACAGAAAATATCTCCATGGGATTTACTGGAAGGCAATAAGAATCCAGCTCCATTGTCTTGGGCTTGGTTTGGAACTGTTCGCATTGATAGGAAAGTGATAAAATACGAGGAGCAGCAGCAACTTCTGCTTTACCACACACACCCTAAACCTAAGCCACGAAGTTACTACCTCGAACCTTTACCTCTTCCTCCTGAGGAGGAGGAGGAGGAGGAGGAAGAAGAGCCTACCACTCCTGCATCTCAGGAACCAGACAGAAAGTCAGCAGAGCTTTCAGATCAGGGAAAACCTTCAGCAGATGAAGAAAGAAAGGGGAAAGGCAGAAAAAGGAAGACAAAAACAGCTTCTAAAACTGATGTAAGTGGTTAAATTGTCTAGTTAAAGTTAAAAAAATGTAGTGCATGAATTGGCCATCTTGTCAGGTGCTGGTAACCATCAGATGATTTCATGTGAGTTAGACATGAAAGAAGTTACATAAAATGTTGAAACAATTACATTAAATATCCTAAGTTCACGAACAGAAATACAGTATCTCATTATATTAGTTGATTTTATGAGAAGGGAAATGTAGGAGATGTCCAGGCTGAGCCCCAGGGAGGGGATCAAACGAGTCATCCCTCTTGAATCCCTTCATGCCCATAAGAGATCGAAGTCCAGCCATCTTGAATTCCATTGACTTTTTTTATCTATCACCAATTTGCTTTGACTGTTAGTAGTTCAGATTCTTGTAGATAGATAGATAGATAGATGATAGATAGATAGATAGATAGATAGATAGATAGATAGATAGATAGATAGATAGATAGACAGATAGATAGATAGATAGATAAATGTGCCTGGTTGGTAATGCTTCATTTTCAATATGAAATATGAATATGAAATATGAAATATGAATATGAAAATGTCCCATTCTAGGGGCATTATAGAAGCTACATTGCCAACCTTTACAGAATGGCAGAATTTAAGATTCACTTCCCCATCTATAAAGATATTTATTGTTTGTTAAAAAATGTACTATACCTTCTCTATAGAAAACAAAATATAGTCTTGTGCTCCCGAATTGTCTGTCATCCAGATATTGGCCTGCTTAATTACATCCAGTTGGTTTTGTTGCATATCTTTAGATAATATTATGCAATGAAGCATATAGTTTACTCTATTTTTGGATAATAGCTTTCTTTTTTTGAATCAAATTTGATAGGGAAGCATGTGATAGCTTAAGCTTTCATAAGAGCCGTTCCTTTCATGACTATTGCTTAATTCTATTGGCACTCACAAATATAGAACTTAGTCATCTCTGCTGATTTAGCAGAAAAGTTTGCAAGTCTAAGACTTTTGCAGAACTTATTGCTTCCTTCTTCAAGCTTGAGATAGCACTGCTTTTTGGGATGGGGTGGGGGTAAAACCATTGGATGGATCACCAGGTTCAATTCTATAGATGGCTGTCATAATACTTGAAATATTTTTTTCAAATTCTCACATATTATGGGAAAACAAGGCAAAGTTTTAAGACATGTTCCAGGTTGAATCCCATCCTATCAATGAAATTGAAAGGAGATGAGAAAATATCTAGAAATTAACTGAAAATAAATTCAGTTTTCATTTCTAAGAAGCCCTACCAGTCCTCTTGAACCATCTTGATATAAAATCTATTCAGAAGTGTTTCAGTAAAGATACACCTGCTGCATAATGCTTAATGAAGGGTTAAAACAAAAGATGGTTATTTTAGGACTGTATTTTCAATATATCTTACAATAGATTCATTGTCCAGTGGTTCTCAAACATTTTGGTCTCAGGTCTCCTTTACATTCTTAAAAATAACTGAGGTCCCCAAGAAGCTTTAGTTTATTGTATATGGATTATATCTATCAATATTTTAAAATATTTACTCATTTAACTTTCTTGGCCACACTGAGGACTTCTGTCTTTACACCACTTGATTTTAGGTTGTATTGCAAGATATTAAGTCCCTCGGTGAAACTATCAATAAAGGGCAATTTTCTCAATACTATGAAAATACAATTTCACATTTTTAAATACATTTGAAGAAAATATATTTTTTCAGTGAAGCCCAACAAACCCGAACAGTGATACATACTCATTACATACATCTTAGAGCATGCTCAAGAGTCCTTGATAATGCACAGGAATACTGTGGTATTAAAACAAATGTGAAAAGAATTTCCTGAAATTATTAAAATTTAGAAAGCTTCATTTTTAAAAATTTGAATTTATTGACACTTTACTCAATTCCTTCCTATAAATTCCTTCCCAGGATAGGTACAGTTAGTAGATTATGATATGCAGAAAAAAGTAGAAAACTAAGCATTATGAGACAGCCAAATTGTATGTGAGATAAAGCCTAATTGTAAAAGTCATAAATTGCCTAATAATTCACTAGGAAAAATGGCTTATTTATCAATTGGTATTTGAATGTCAGTAATGTTTAATGTTTCCTATTTTGCTCAAGGAATATCCTCAGAACAATGGATGTAGAATGGCTCCTAATTTTTCAGCACTTTATCCTCAAATGTTGCATCATCCACAGACTGCTTTGTGGGGCTACAATGTTATAGGACAGCCCCAACAGTCAGGTTACTTTGTCCAGAACCAGCCTCTTCCACCAGGTAAAGCATGGGGATCTGTCACAGCAAATATTTTTTTTTAATTATTATTTTGTTTGGAAAGTACTCACACTTGGTGAATGTGCTTAAATTAAGTGGAACTTTATTTGTAGTTGATGTATCATTCCAATGAAATGGTTGAAAAGTGCTTAAATATAGCTTGCTTTTGCTCTTTGTAACAAATAGGAAGATTTATTAGGAAGAAGATTTAGATAATAGGTATGGTGATTTTTAGTTGAAATTTGTTTTCTATAATATGTTTCCCAAACCCATAGCGTACAAGGTAATTTTTCTCACATATTGTAGAGAATGTAAAACAGTAAAACTTTAGATTCTGAAGGTTGACAATATATACTCTAGCATACTACATGCATACTATACCACTATAGTATTTAATGTTAGATTTTAGATATTTCTAACAATATTGTTCTTCTATTATCTTTTACTTTACTTTTGAAATATATGTTGTATTTTCAGAAAACCATTGCTGGTTCACAGTTAAAAAATGTAATGGCTATATAAATAATCTGATTTAAGTGGAGTAATCAGCTTGATTCCCAACCAATAGCATCATCTGGAGAAGACGTTGTGATTCTATAATTATTTTGTTAATGTCTTTGAAGGTGGTTCCAGATTGGATCCCACAGGCTCCTTTGTGCCAAGCAACACAAAACAAGTGCTCTCTAACATGCTGCAGAGACGTTCCAGCAATATGATGCATCCCCCAGCAATTCACACTATTACTTCTCAGCAGCAGCAGCAGCAACAATTGCTTCAACAACAGCGGGTTCTAAGGCACCAGAGCCAGGCAAGGCCTTTCAAACTGTGTTGTTTTATATTTAGAAGTGGGATGGATGGGGCATGATTTATTTCAGCTTTTCTTCATTTAGGACAATGAAGTAAAGAAAATAATGATGGGGTTCAAAGTAAGCTTAGTGTATACTGTATATGCAGGACAAGTACTGTTTCATTATATCGTGTACCTGAGGTAGGAGACAAAATAGTATCTCTCATTCCACATCCAAAAATTCACTGGACTGGAGTACTGGAAGGTAATCCAGTTTCAAGAATACCAAATAGATTATTTACACACATGCTTAATATCCCAACATTCACTGCTATACTCTACCCATTGCTGCCTGTCATTTGTCTCAATTAAAGGTAGGGTTGGTCTGTGCAGGGAAAACTGAAGAGCAGTTAAGGAGGCAGAATTTAGAGATATTGTAGCACTAGTGTGCCCATAAAAACAACCTCACTTAAAAAAGAGTTTCTAGTCGCACCAGCTTACTCTTGCACTACATGTGTTTTAAGATGCCTACTGTGCCTGCAATAAACTGTATGTCAAACTACCAGCCACATGGACCAAGAGCTGTGGTAGCGCAGTTGTTAGAATGCAATATTGCAGGCTAACTCATTGCTCACTGTTAGGAGTTCAATCCTGACCAAGTCAGGTTTGACTCTGCCTTCTCTCCTTCCAAGGTTGATAGAATGAGGACCCAAATTGTTGGGGGTAATAGGATGACTCTGTAAACAGCATAGAGAAGGCTCTAAAGCACTATAAAGCAGTATATATGAAGTGATATTGCTATTGAACCTATTGCTGTTATCACTTTTTTTTAATCTTGCCTTTATTAGTTTTAGAAATAACTCAAGGCAACAAACATACCCAATACTCTTTCCTTCTGTTTTCTCAACAACAGCAATGCTGTGGGGTGTGTTGAGCTAAGTAAGAATGACTGACCCAAAGTAACCCAGTTGACTTTGATGTCTAGAATTCACCATCTCCCGATTTCTAGCCTGGTGCCTTAACTACTAGATCAAACTGGCTCAAAATGGGCATGTTTAGATTGGTAAACTTTTAATATTTAATATATAACAAGAAGCATTTATTTCTATTGGTAACTGTTTTACAGGGTCCAACAATTGAACAGGCTGCTATTTTTGCTCAACAAGTCCGCCCCTCTTCTTCTCAGCTAACACAATATCCAGGGATACAGCAATCACAGGTAGAGCACCCCTGTTAAAAATTGGTTCAGTGGGCTTCAGAGAAATATAATGGTGGATATGGTCATCTTGATTTTATAGTGTTTGAAAAATATGAAAGTCCTTAAAGTGGCCAGTCTCTTTCATGACTCCCCCTTAGTTTGAGATTAACCTAAATACAAATGAACAGCCTGGCCTAGTTGTTGTAGACAAGCAATAACCACTAATAGATATTATTTGTGGGAACTATTGTTTTTATATCAAAGCTACGAGTGACACAATTACAAAGCTGAAAAAATATTACTATAATCCTAGATAACCTACCCATTTTCACCTAAATTGCACTAGAGGGAAGCACCTATTTCCCTACCTTTAATTTCTTCCACATCGTTCAGACTTTCTGCTAAAGAAACAAACAAAAAATGAAGTTGACATGAGAGCCATATGAATACCTAGAACACTCAACTGAACCTGGGAAAGAAAATGAGATGCAAGGTTTCTATTTCAAGTTACAGTATTTTTAAAACCAGTAAAATGGATAGATTTTTTAGAAAACTAAAAGTCAAAATCATGTGTTTTGAATTGTTTTCCATATAGACAATTCCCCATGGCTACACAATGTATAGTACTCAGATGTCATTGCCACCTCAACAGACCGGAGATTTAGTTCTTTCACCTACCTACAATCCTAGATCATTTCAAGCAACTCATTCCAGTCCAGTTCTAATGGAAAGGTTAAGGCAGATGCAACAGCAGCCAAGCGGGTACATTCATCAACAAGCAGCAACCTACCTTCAGCCTTTAGCAGGCAATCAGCGGTAAGAGCTAAATACATCTATAATTCCAGAACTTTGTTAAGCCAATGTTTTGTAATTTTCTGAAAAATAAAAATAAAAAACAATGTATTTTTCATAAATTCTGACTCAAGAACATCACTGAATGCAAAGGAAGGTGATATAAAGCATCATCAACCAATCTAATTCCTTCCCAATCACTTGAGCTTCCAACTTAGCTTGAAGAACAAAACAAATTAGAGTTGAAACTTTAAGCATCTGAAGGGGATCAGACTGGGGAAAGCTGATATGAGCAATTAGCTCTGGACAGGTAGGTTATCTCTATACTATTTCCCAAGCCCCACTTTGCTTTGAATTACATGTAGCTGCAACCAATATCTCAGTCTTTTTATTACTCAGACTAGATGGATTTAAGCCAATGCTAAATGCATTTGGGAATCCCCTTGTCTCATAAAATATTACTAGTGTAGCCTCACATGTGTATATAGTACACATGGTATAATTTAATAAACATATCATTGTGTATTTTCTGTTTATTTAATGTATGTGTTTTAGAGTTAGTAAATGGACCTGTGGAAATTATAAACCAAGTGCTTCTCAAATTTGCTAATCAAATGGTCCTATTAACTTATTTAGTCATTCAAAAGAAGTATAATATTTCTAAGTGTCTAATTCCACAGAGCATCTTTCTAATGCTGTAATCTCTATTTTAAAAAATCTGTTTTTCTATTTTAAAAAATAGTTTTTTGAAAGCAACCCTGAGGCAGTAAAATAGATGTTTTATTTCTGTGTTTATGAAAATAGTCTTTCTTGTTCTAGCACCATTTGAACCCAGATTTAATCATGGATCAAAAGGCAAGATCTCTTCAAACTCTTCTCTGTGGTAAATCTTTCTGTGACAGGCACTTCAAGTAAAGCACATGACTTACCTTAAATGGACAGAATAGAGGCATCTAAATTCTATTCTTCCTCTACCATAGGAACTGACAGGCAAGATAAGTTCAGTTGCTCCACTGGTGAATGGCAAATGTTGGGTTTGTTTCTGCACAAGTTTCATCTTTCAAGGGAATCATGAAAAGCATGTTGCAATCTTAATGCTTAATAGTGAATAGGAAAAAATGGTTTATTTTACAAAAGAAAGCAGATGTCTTTTCAGCTGCAAATTAAATTTGCATCTAAATTATTATTGCTCATTTTTGTGTGTGTAAAAGATCATTTTTTAAAATCTTCTGCTGTATGGAATACTAAGTTCTTGTATCATTGCTGAGGCTTTCACTTGGAATGGTGTTTAAAGCACAGTTTCCAGAATTTCCTGTTATTCACATTAAATGCTTTTGTAAGCTGTAAAATGAAAATTACACATCAATTTACTAATTAATACTTGCACATCCTTAGTACATATAAGCAATAAATATAAATTATAATTAGCTGTACTTGAAAAAATATCTCCATTTTCCAATTATTTTCTATACAAGTCATAAATGTTATTTTAACAAATTAATTTTAACAAGGTAATGTATCTTGCTTCTCTGGCAGTAGCTGAACTCTCTATTGTGTCGGCAAAGATATATATGTGAAGCTTTCAAATTTTATTCACATAATTTTGAAATTGATTCAAATCTCTTGAGACCTCAATATAACCTGATACTTAATATTTTAGCTTAATATATCATTCAGCTCTAAGCTATCTATATTTTTAGACAAACTGATTTATAAGAGAATATTTGTAGATCAGGTTGAACTGTGAGATCCTTGATGCTCTCTGAGCTTGGTGGTTTTCTAGCAGACATGATGTTATCTAGTTTGCTAATGCAACCATTCCAAGAAAATCAAGTTCAGAGAGCATCAGGACCCCACAT
This sequence comes from Vipera berus, assembly GCF_964194415.1. Taxonomy (NCBI): domain Eukaryota; kingdom Metazoa; phylum Chordata; class Lepidosauria; order Squamata; family Viperidae; genus Vipera; species Vipera berus. The sequence continues at coordinate 26,535,951 of NC_138207.1, read as the reverse complement.
TTCCATGTTTAATATGAATATCAGAGTAAAGAATTGTTAAATGAAAAAATGCATGTAAAACACATATATTGTGAAAAAACTGCAGAAACCCTGTGTACATACTTTAAAAGAAATTTGCAGACCAATGTGAGATTGGTGAGATTGGCCCCCGACCTTCGCTCCTTCCGACGTGATCTAAAAACTTATTTATTTGAACAAGCCGGCCTGGTCTGATGGGTTTGGGGTTTGGGGTTTTAACATGGATTTTAACTAATGTATTATATCGGGCATAATTATTTAATGTTTTTAACTTTTGTATTATCGTATTTTAACATTTATTGCCCTGTACACCGCCCTGAGTCCTTCGGGAGAAGGGCGGTATAAAATTTTTAATAATAATAATAATAATAATAATAATAATAATAATAATAATAATAATAATAATAATAATAATAATAATAATAATAATAATAATAATAATAATAATAATGTGGAAAAGACTTCTGCAGTGGAATAATTTTCTATCTTATCATGCGCTCTACTATATATTGCTTTTGCAGAAATCTTTTGGTATGAATAGGAACTGCAGACAATATAGCTCTATTTTAAGCCAGAACTTTTATAGAGTATTGTGGAGAGACACACATTGGGGTATTTTTTTGTTGGAAGCAAAACTGTCTAAAGGATAATTTCCCTTTTAGTTAAAATTGAAGATGGCACTACATGTAGAAATGTAAGGATACTGATATGTATATATTATTATTTGTTGTATTTATATCCTGTCTTTTCTGAGAGAGCTAGTACCGTATATATGAAAGTCAGCCCTTTCTCTATACTGTTTAGTAAGGTAAATTGGGATGAGAAAGTTTCATTTCCCCCCAAATCATCTAAACCCAGTGAAGCCTAAACTCTTCTTTCTAGTCTGCCATCTTAATCTAATCTGCAACACAGCTGCTATTCTGTGTAGAGTTCACAGCCTTCCAGTTTCACATGTATCAATATCTTTTCTGATCAGTGTGTATTGATATCAATATAAGTACATACTCATCAGAAAAGGATAAAACATGGTAATTTCCTGTTTCTCAAGGAAACAATTTCATAATGATCACATTAGAATCCTTAAAGTAGAGGCAGAGCTTTTTTCCTCATAGAATGCTCAGAACGGAGTTCCGGCACCTTTTTTGGATGGAACCTTGTAGGGTAGGCAAGGCGGGTTGTATGACATGTGTGAGTTCCGGCACCTTTTTCTTTTACAAAAAATGCACTGAGTAGAGGGATATTTAAATTGGAACTATCCTTTGCTAATATATAGTTTATTTTAACTATAGATTATTATTTTGTTTTATAATGAATTCATAATTTGCTGGATTCATGCAACATGACAACTTATAAATCATGGTTTATGAATTATAATGTAGTTTGCATAACATACTAAGCTAAAACCAAAGAAATTAAATTCTGGTTTAGCATAGCATGCCAGCTCACTTTCAAAGGGATACTGGTATAATTAATATTATCTGGATTTGGTTTAGTATATTTTTTTGTTTCAAATATTTGTTTCAGAAGAGTTCCATTATAATTCTATTATGGGATGAAAATGATTTAAATAAAAATATTTATTTACAAATTTTAGGTGAGAAATGAAATTTTAATATGCATCTGTTTAATTTAACAATCTTTTATTAATATCCATGTATTGCTTTTTGTTAGTGATATTCTCCTGAAATTGTTTCATGCACTTCTAGAACATTGAACTTATTTTTTTTTACAATGTCTATACAATCAGAAAGACTGAGCAGTGCATAAGGAAAGCAATATAATTAGAAACTATGTTAAACTACAATTACAATCAATCAACAGTTGCATGTTCAGATGTATCTTCAGTATCTTCAAACTTCCAAGTATCTTCAATCACCCTACAGCCAAGAGTAAAATGTATTATTTTTGAAATAAAATGGTTTATTTCACTAATTTTATTTTTAAATTTATTTTTCATTACCTGCAAACTTTCTTTTCTTTTCTTTTCTTTTTTTAAATTCTGCCTCTCAGTTCCGTTCACCAGTCTTTGCAGCAGAATCATTTGGTTGGAGGGCCTCTGGATGCAGTATCAGCCACACCTTCCCAGGCAAATTTTTATTCTGTCCAGGAACAGATGAGGCAGAGGCAACAGCAAATTCGGCAACAAAGATTCGTTCAGGTTTGGTGTCTTTAATTTTGTTGGTTAGAAATGATGGTTTTTATTATGATAATCACAGTGTTCAGAAGACAATATTTTGAGCTGGCAATGCTCTGTTATGTCAATATATGAGGGCAATTTGGAAATAAACCTCCATTTGGTTATCAATGACAGAACTCACAGATACAGAACTTTCATTACACACGTTAGAATACTACAACATTACATTATTTTTTGACATAATCACCATTCAAACATAGGCACGTCATAATGTCTTACAAGGTTTGAAATTCCTTAGTAGTAGTTGCTCGGTGCCAAATCTGGGCTATTGGGGGGGTGTGTGATCAAAAACATCCCAATGGAAATGCTTCAAAAGTTCTTGGGTGCATCTAGCGGTGTGTGGGTGAGCATCATCGTGAGCCAACACAACTCAGACAAGCCATCCATAACAAGATTTGGGGCATGCTGACTTCCGGTGTGGTGCCCGCACACCGCTAGACACACCCAAGAACTTTTGAAGTCACTATGAAATGCCTATTTGGAATGCTAATATCCTTGCTCTTACTCAGAAAACCTTCTACCTTCTATTGCTTAACTTCACAATTCTTCATAAAAGAAAATTGTAGAAGCCTAAGTTTACAGCAAATGGTTAAATCCCTTACTAAGTTTAGTTTAGCCTTTCAGTAGTGCAGTTTGTGAAAATTGTAGAAACTACAGTAAATTACAGTTATAGCCCTTTTATGGATCCAGTTTCTTGATCAGATCTACCTTGTAGGCCTGAGGACACTAATAACTCATTCCTAGGACAGTCTATGGTGTCAGACCTCAAAACAAACATCTTGGAAAAATGGGATTTTAACATAACCACTAAGGGGAACACTGCTAAATACAAATGTATCCAAAGTTTTCAGACTATCTCTAAAGATCCTAGCAAATATAATGTGTTTTAATGCATTGCAATTATTAATTGATAAAGTTTTGGTAATCTGATTTATGTACATGTAACCTGCATCTGCATAGCCAATCTGTCTTCTCCTCCCCCACCTCAGTTTAAATCCTTTATCAGTCTAGCCATCTGATGATGGTCTACAATTCATAAAAGAGTATTCCTTTTAATAAAATCTGTTAGTTGGAAACTGTGCTACCCATAAGCTACCATACCTTTTCTTCTGCAATGTATGCAAAGCTCATGAACTGCTTGATTGAACTACATAGTTTTTCCTATATGCATATCTATAAAAGTTTCAAACGTTTCCCTTCCCCTGTCTCCAGAAGAATCTTTATTAGTACTACTAGTTTAACAATCTAAGGCTGTGAAAATTCATAGATGATTTAATTAGAACAATTAGACAAAGTCTGATGAAAGGAGAATTAAATTTGATCATTTGGAGAAAAGTTTATTAAGCACAACCAAGGTAGCAGCTAGAAGGAATTCTAAAATACAAAATTACACTTTGTGAATACACTCATAAAAAGCAACATTTCCTAGGGCAGAATATTACTCAGTATATGCTCTCAAACTGGGGGGTACTCTGGGCATGTTGGCTGTCAATCTAATCTGAAAAGCCTTCTGTAAATGACCAGTCCAACTGTCAGGCAATTCTGATCTGCCCTTCTATTAGGCAATAAGGAAGAGGAAAGAATAAGAAGGTGGGGGGGGGGCAAGGAAGAGAACTTAGTTATCCAAAAGAAAAAAAATCTGATATTCAAATGCCAGCTTTAGCTTCTACTACATCAGCGCTCCCCAATCTTTTTAGCTTTGCGGATTGGCGGAGAGGGGGAGAAGGGATGGCTCTGCACACATGGCATGCACACGTGTGTGCACAGTTCCATTTGCATGAGTGATAGGCACGCATGCTTGCTGCTTGCACAAATGGAGCATATGCGCACGTGCTTGCCTGCTGCTTGCATGAGTGGGAATGTGTGTGCTTGCGCTCACTCACCATTTCTGCAGCCCAGTTCCGAAAGGCTCAAGGCCACGTTGGGGACCCCTGAATTACAAGATTTCTCATCCTCTGAAAGTTTGGCATTGTTATTGCCTTTCTATTGCAATAGGAGTTGCAAAAGCATCCCAAGACAATTTCCTTATTGTTACCAGAAAAATGGACATGTTAACAAGTTCAGTAGGTTGAATCTTGTCTCTAAGAGGGACTATACCATTTTTTCAAAAAAGATAAACAGTATTGCAATCATTTTCCTTTTTTTTCCCCTTTCAGCTTCAGCAGCAGCAGAATCAGCAACAAATCATTAGCCTTCAAGCAATGCAGCCTCAACAACAATCTTTTGTAAGAAGAATATTCATAATAAAGCATATTTGGGGGTTCTTGCACAATATTGAGAAGTCATAGGGTTTAAAATAACATGTTCCAATACGGCTATTCATGTCCATTTTTCTTGGAGAAAGAAGGAATTGATATGAGAAGACACTCGCAATAATAAGTGTGAGTGGCTTTGAATTTCTATTTCTCAGTCTCTTGTGTAAAAAATAGGCTACACTACAGTATGTGCTCTGTAAATTTTATAATAGGGTAATTATTATTTTCAATATTACCCAGATAATGCTTCTTAATTTAAGTAGATATTCTTCCTCAAACCTGAAACATTATGATTGTAACTGTGCATATATTTTTAATACTTGCACAAATACTCCATCTAGTGGATTAGGTATCAATGAATTTCACTACAATTTAACCACTAGTTTGGTTAAATCAAATTTATAGCTGCTAAAATGTGTTTAATTTGTCTCCTAATAGTAATAGTAAAGTTGGAAGGCACCTTGGAGGTCATCTAGTCCAACCCCATGCTCAGGCAGGAACTCCTTTACCATTTCAGACAAATGGCTGTCCAGTCTCTTCTTAAAAACTTCCAATGTTGGAGCATTCACAGCTTCTGGAGGCAGGTTGTTCCACTGGTTAATTGTTCTAACTGTCAGGAAGTTTCTCCTTAGTTCTAGGTTGCTTCTCTCTTTGGTTAGTTTCCATCTGTTGCTTCTTGTTCTGCCTTCAGGTGCTTTGGAGAATAGCTTGACTCCCTCTTCTTTGTGGCAAACCCTGAGATATTGGAACACTGCTATCATGTCACCACTTGTCCTCCTCTTCATTAAACTAGACATACCCAATTCTAGCAACGGTTCCTTGTATGTTTTAGCCTCCAGTCCCCTGATCATCTTTGTTGCTCTTCTCTGTACTCTTCCCAGAGTCTCAACATCTTTTTTACATCATGGTGACCAAAACTGGATGCAGTATTCCAAGTGTGGCCTTACCAAGGCATTGTAAAGTGGTATTAATACTTAATGTGATCTTGATTCTGTCCCACTGTTAATGCAGCCTAGCACTGTGTTGGCTTTTTTGGCAGCTGCAGCACACTGCAGCCAGCTATGAATACATCTGGTGGTGATGCTGTCTAACTCACATTTTTCTATCTTATCAAGTAGTAGTTTGTGATCTACTTTATCAAATGCCTTACTGAAGTCCAAGTAAATTATATCCACAGCATTCCTTTGGTCCACTAATTTTGTCACTTGGTCAAAGAATGCAATAAGATTTGTCTGGCATGATCTGTTTTTTGAAAAAACCATGTTGGCTTTTAGTAATGATTTTGTTTGCCTCTAGGTGTTCACTGATTAATTGTTTGAATATCTTTTCCAGAATCTTCCCAGGTATTGAGGTCAGGCTGATAGGTCTGTAATTTCCTGGATCCATTTTTTCCCTTTTTTTGAAGATGGGAAAGACATTAGCTCTTTTCCAGTCCTCTGGTAGTTCCCCAGTGCTCCAGGATCTTTGAAAAATATAGTTCAGTGGTTCTGATATCATATCTGCCAGTTCCTTGAGAACCTTGGGGTGTAATTCATCTGGCCTTGGTGATTTGAACTCATCTAGGCTGGACAGGTGCTCACTTACCATTTTCTTGCCTATATTAACTTGTGTTTCTATTCTGTTTTTTATGGCACTATTTTTGATTTTGGTCTGTTTTTTCCCTTTGTGTAAAGACAGATGCAAAAAATGAGTTAAATAGTTCTGCTTTGTCCCTGTTGCTTCTTGCCACTTTCACCCACTAATGGACCAATCATTTCCTTTATTTTTTTGTTTTTTACATGTTGAAACAAGCTTTTTTTTGTTATTTTTGACTTTGGTTGCAAGCCTTAGTTCATTTTGGGCCTTAGCTTTCCTCACTTCATCTTTGCAGGCTCAGGCTATTTGCTGATATTCTGACTCAGTTATGTGCCCCTCTTTCCACTTTCTATACTTGTCCTTTTTATCTTTCAGTTTATCAGAGAGATCTTTATGCAACCATGCTGGTTTCTTTTGAGAGCTGTTATTTTTCCATTTTGTTGGTATTGTGCTAGACTGGGCTTTTATTATCTCACTTTTCAAAATTTCTCAAGCTTCTTGAGTCATTTTCCCCTTGAGGATTCTCATCCATGGAATCCTTCCCAAGCTCTCTCTAACTTTATCGAAATCAGCTCTCTTAAAGTCCAAGATTCTAGTTTGTATTATATTGCTTGTGCTTCCATAATGTTGAATTCCAATATTGCATGATCACTTCCTCCCAAGGTTCCTGTGGCTTCAGCACCTTCTATCATTTCATCTCTGTTAGTGAGAATTAGATCCAAAATGGCTAATCCCCTAGTTCCCTTCTCTAAGGTATAATACTGCTGCTCTCTGCCCTCTGCTTGATAATTGTCTACCTCCAGTGAAAAAGGCTTATTTGTATTACTTTTTTTAGAGAGTTAGATTAATTTATTTAAATGTTCTCAGGGGACATGCAGGAGACCTTGTTAGGAGAGGTCTATTTGCCTTTCACTTTGCAAATGTTCCGTATGCTGTTATTATTGAGAGTAAAGCCATCATCTTTCCTACAATGTTAGCACTTTATAGAATAAACAGATAGCACAATGATAAGATGCTTATGTGTGATCACCTGGCTATTCCAAGAAGTACTAAAGTTATTCATGCTCCAAAGAAACATTTTTAAAGATCCATTCTCTTTAGCCAAAGAGTATGTAGCAACATCCAACCTCTTCTATCCATTTATTGAGTTTTGATCAGTGCTCTTCCAAATCCTAATCTCGCCACCCAAATTGTGAATGTTCAAATGTTGAACCTTCTGAATATATTGAACGTTTAAGATCATTTGTGCAGTTTCCTTAGTATCTAGATGCTTCTGAATTTCACATTGTTATGAGATACCACATGTTCTTTCACAAAAAACATTCATCATTCACATCCTAGAATAATGGATATCAACAGTCGAATATTTATTTCTGCCAGGCTCATTTAAATGCCAGACAGTCCTAGTCAAATTCAAATTTCCATAACTAGCAACTTCAGGTAACTTTAAAGTACATAAATCAAGTATGAAACAGAGACTTTTCAAGAATTCAGGCTTTTTTTTACAATTTTATTTTCTGTATTAGGCATAAAAGAGAGCTTTTAGGGATAATTGGGGCATTTCTGGCCATTTGAATTGGAGTCTTGCTCCATGGGCAAGTTATTTTTCCGACACCATAACATAATTGCATTTGATTTAAATTAGAAAATGATATAATATTTTCATTTATCTTGATTCTTCTATTATTTAAATACTTTGTTTTGATTATTCTGTAAATTCATTTCTAGATTTTTATAGCTAAGCATGATCACTAGAAATGTGTGTTTGTGCGTGTGTACATAAAATCAAATTTATGTTATATAAGTTTTAGTTTGACCCTTTTTCACAGTTGCTTTTAAAAATGACTTAATATTTAAGACAAAATATTGAAATATAGCTGAATAGCTTGGATTGTTAAAATGCTTTCACCATTTAATAGCGGAATCAATCATAAAGATAAAAAAGGAGAGGAAAAATAAAATTGCAAATTTTTCTGACTTGTACACACAAAAACTTACCTCAAAATGTTTAATTTTTTTCCCCTATCACAGTCTTCTCTACTGAGAGCACATTTTGGTTAATCTATTCTAAACTCCTCCTAGATGATAAGAATTTATCAGATAGCCTGGATAGCATTTTTAGCATTTCTGCCAGGATTTTATTTTAGTCTTTAAAATGCATTTGGTTTTTGTGAATGTGGACAAGTCCAAAATGAGTTGGCTTGAGCGTTTTAGGATTTCCTGTTTATTTTCAGTCTTGAGTATAAGGGCAGTTCTTATAGTTAACAGGTGCTGCTATTCTGTCTGTCTATATCAGAATCCATAACATATTGGCCTGATTCATACAGTCATTAAGCCAATAATACAAATGTTTTACCATTTAGCACAGGGTTAACATTCCACAGGCTACATGCACTTCACCAAACTGTGAAATGGCAATACATTTAGATAAAACATACAGTTTATACTGCATGCATTAGCAGCATTGAAAACATGTTGTTGTTGTTAGTTGCGAAGTCGTGTCCGACCCATCGCGACCCTATGGACAATGTTCCTCCAGGCTTTCCTGTCCTCTACCATCTTCTGGAGTCCATTTAAGCTCACGCCTACTGCTTCAGTGACTCCATCCAGCCACCTCATTCTCTGTCGTCCCCTTCTTCTCTTGCCCTCGATCTTTCCCAGCATTAGGCTCCAGTGAGTCCTTCCTCCTCATTAGGTGGCCAAAGTATTTGAGTTTTAGCTTCAGGATCTGGCCTTCTAAAGAGCAGTCAGGGTTGATCTCCTCTAGGACTGACCGGTTTGATCGCCTTGCAGTCCAAGGGACTCGCAGGAGTGTTCTCCAGCACCAGAGTTCAAAGGCCTCAATTCTTTTGCGCTCAGCCTTTCTTATGGTCCAACTTTCACAGCCATACATTGCAACTGGGAAGACCATAGCCTTGACTATACGCACTTTTGTTGACAGGGTGATGTCTCTGCTTTTTAGTGTGCTGTCTAGATTTGCCATGGCTTTCCTCCCGAGGAGCAAGCGTCTTTTAATTTCTTGGCTACAGTACCCATCTGCAGTGATCTTGGAGCCCAGGAAAATAAAATCTGTCACTACTTCCATTTCTTCCCCATCTATTTGCCAGGAATTGAGAGGGCCGGATGCCATGATCTTGGTTTTCTTAATGTTTAGTTTCAACCCAACTTTTGCACTCTCCTTCTTCACTCTCAACAAGAGACTCTTCAGTTCCTCTTCACTTTCTGCCATTAGAGTGGTATCATCTGCATATCTTAGGTTGTTAATATTTCTTCCAGCAATCTTAATTCCAACTTTTGATTCATCTAGCCCTGCCTTTCTCATGATGTGCTCTGCATATAAGTTAAATAGGCAAGGCGACAGTATACAGCCTTGCCGGACTCCTTTCCCAATTTTGAACCAATCAGTGGTTCCGTGTCCAGTTCTCACTGTTGCTTCTTGGCCCGCATATAGGTTTCTCAAGAGACAAATAAGATGTTCTGGTACTCCCATCTCTTTAAGAACTTGCCACAGTTTGTTATGATCCACACAATCAAAGGCTTTAGCATAGTCAATGAAGCAGAAGTAGATGTTTTTCTGGAACTCTCTAGCTTTCTCCATGATCCACAGTATGTTGGCAATTTGATCTCTAGTTCCTCTGCCTCTTCGAAATCCTGCCTGTACTTCTGGAAGTTCTCGATCCACATACTGCTGGAGTCTAGCTTGTAGGATTTTAAGCATAACTTTACTAGCATGAGAAATGAGTGCAATGGTGCGATAGTTTGAACATTCTTTGGCACTGCCTTTCTTTGGAATTGGAATGTAAACTGATCTTTTCCAATCCTGTGGCCACTGTTGAGTTTTCCAAATTTGCTGGCAAATTGAGTGTAGCACTTTTACTGCATCGTCTTTTAAGATTTTGAATAGCTCAGCTGGAATACTGTCACCTCCACTAGCTTTGTTGTTGCTCAGCTTTTCTAAGGCCCACTTCACTTCAAATTCTAGGATGTCTGGCTCGAGGTCAGTGACCACCTCATTGTGATTATCAGGGACGTTAAGCTCATTCTTGTATAGTTCTTCTGTGTAATTTTGCCATCTCTTCTTAATCTCTTCTGCCTCTGTTAGGTCCCTGCCATTTTGGTCCTTTATCATGCCCATTTTTGCATTGAACGTTCCCTTCATCTCTCCAATTTTCTTGAAAAGATCTCTGGTCCTCCCTATTCTATTGTTTTCTTCTATTTCTTTGCACTGTTCATTTAAGAAGGCATTCTTATCTCTTCTAGCTATTCTCTGGAATTCTGCATTCAATTGGGCGTATCTTTCTTTTTCTCCCTTGCCTTTCACTTCCCTCCTTTCCTCAGCTATTTGCAAAGCTTCCTCAGACAGCCATTTTGCTTTCTTGCATTTCTTTTTCTTTGGGATGGTTTTGGTTGCTACCTCTTGTACAATGTTGCGAACCTCTGTCCATAGTTCTTCAGGCACCCTGTCTATCAGATCTAATTCCTTAAATCTATTTGTCACCTCTACTGTATATTCAACAGGGATATGATTTAATTCATACCTGACTGGCCTAGTGCTTTTCCCTACTTTCTTCAGTTTAAGCCTAAACTTTGCAACAAGAAGCTCATGGTCTGAGCCACAGTCAGCTCCTGGTCTTGTTTTTACTGACTGTATAGAGCTTCTCCATCTTTGGCTGCAGAGCATATAGTCAATCTGATTTCTGTGTTGACCGTCTGGTGATGTCCATGTGTAGAGCCGTCTCTTGGGTTGTTGGAAAAGAGTGTTTGCTATGACCATCGTATTCTCTTGACAAAATTCTATCAGCCTGTGCCCTGCTTCATTTTGTACTCCAAGGCCAAACTTGCCTGTTATTCCGGTTATCTTTTGGCTTCCTACTTTAGCATTCCAATCCCCCATGAATTGGTGTTAATATTGGTATATGTTTTGGATGAGTGTTAATTTATGGTACTTTTTATAAACAATTAAAAATTATTAAGGTGAATATCAATTATTCATGAGAATTCTAGCATAAAGAATAACCATTCTAACAAATTAATGGTTAAGAAATTCAAAGAATATGAAGTGTGCTTCTTCATATCTTGAGATGATTATAATATATGAAAAAATACTACTTTATTGTAGATAATATTTGCTACCTGTCCATCTCATTATCTTGCACCTCTACATGCTTTTTTTTCATTCATGAACTAGTTTGCCATCAGTGGATTTGAAAGAATGGATCAATTGTATTCCATATGCTCACAATTTAATGATGCACTTAAGAACTGGCACAATGTCTTCCTTTTATACTTTTTACTTGTTTTATTTTTGCTTGTTTCTTTGTTTTTGTTCTAATGTTTTCTTACATTAAAGAGATAAAAATTAAAATTAATGGGAGCAGGAGGCTTCTTTGAAAACAAAATTGGAAAGAAACCATCCTCTAAAATTGTCAAAGTGCTAAATGTTGAATATTTTTTTGAAATTTATTGCACTGGAATATTTGTTTAACTGAACCATATTTTCACAAATAATGTTAATACAGTATTCAGCCATAATAGCACCTATATTGAAAGTCCCATTGGCTTTCTATACATTCCTTTGTCTCTTAGAAAAATCACTGAGAGCAAAAATCTGTACCCTACATGATATGATATATGCCACTCAGTCTTTCCTTTGACTAATTTTTCCTTCTAAGACAGGGGTGTCAAACTGCCGGCCCATGGGACAGATGCGTCATGCCAAAACCACGCCCACCCCAGCTCCGGCAATGGGGAAAAAGTTGCGAAATGTCACATGATGTGGCGAGTTTGACACCCCTGTTCTAAGACATAGCCAAACAACAGCAACAATCATAGTTGATGGGATTCCACTTTTTTCTCATACTTCTTTACTTTTTCCCTAATAAGAAGTAACATGAATAATGAAAGAACAAAAAGCTGAAGAACATTCTTGTCTTCATTTTTAGTTTATCTTGCAGGTTTGATTTTGAAACAAATTGTTCTTTATCTGAAAAAAGTTAAACTTTTAAACTTTTATTTAAAAGGCTACCTGTTTTGTTTTTGCCTACAGACTTACTTGTACAACTCATTTAGCAATTGTTCAAAGTTACAACAGACCTACTTTGGGGCTAGTTATACTGTACAAACATTTGACGTTCTGATGGATATTGCCCTCCCCCTTGTCACATGACTGAATTTTGGGCATTTGGCAACTTACAACTTATAGCCATTTTCAGCCTATCATGGTCATGTGACCATATTTTATCAAGGTTGTGCCAGAACGTAGTACTTATCTCCGGTTTTATTTATTTATTTATTTATATCCTGGCTTTATATATTATATTATAATGGTTTTAATAAAAACCATTGGTTTATTTTACAACCGCTATATTTTCTTTATGACCAATGCAAAACAGGTTATAGAATTGTATTGTTCAACACGTTTTATGACTGTCACATCTTATGACTGTGATGGCAATTTCATTATGGTCATAAATCAGGGATTACCTGTATTTGTGGCACACAATATTTGTCCTCTACTACTACATCCCCTGTCTTTACTTGCAACATTCTGTAGCTGAGATATTGAGAAGTTGTGTTATTTATTTTATTACCTGTTTGAAGATAATAGTGATGGAGAATGAGAAAAACAGGCAAGTTTGACTCTGTTTAATTGGTCATCTGATTTAAGAAAGTAAATTATAATATCTACTAAAATAATTTGGTTATCCTGAAAACATTAGATAATTCTAAATCTAAAAATTCAAGTGTCCAAAACCTAAAGCAAAAGGACATCTTTAATGTAGAAAAGATGAAGGATACATATTTGCCATAGAAAAAGTCTATAGGAAATAAGCACTTTCTCATTACTTTCACAACTAACATTTTCTGAGATTAGGAAGACAGGATACACTGTCTCTATGTGTAATTTGCTATTTTTTTTTCTAATGTTGAATATTGCAGTTCCCAAGACAAGGCTTGCAGCAGACACAGCAGCAACAACAGACAGCTGCTCTTGTCAGACAACTCCAAAAACAGCTGTCAAGTAAGTATGTAGAATTAGATAAAGATTGTTTTCTGCTTCTTTCCATCTGGGCTTTTGCATATTTGGAAAACAGTTACTGCCAACTCATTATGGTTAAATAATAAATCTGGCTATAGTTGCTTGTGAGTAAAGGAATGTTATTAGTGATAAAGCCTCTATCTTTAAAAATGCAACATGTATGCACACTGCTATTTAGTAAGAATGATTTTAAATATTGTATTTCATCTTATTTGCCATGGATTGGTGATCAACCTACTTGTATATCAAAGTATTTTTCATGGTTTATGAAATAAGATGGATGGAGATCTACTCATATACATTCAAGGTTATGTAGCTAACTAACTAATTAAGTAACTAACTAACCAACTAACTAATAACTAATTAATAGTATAAGCAATTAATATATTTATGTACACACCTGTATACTGACCTATCACAAGGCTCTAGACAGTTTACAGCAGTAAAATCTCCAATAAAACATGCTAAACCCAACAAGCCAAAGACTTTCCAGTTCAAATCCAAAACATCAGTAGATTCTAAATGCCTGTCTAAATAAGATCATTTTTACTACTTTGCAGAACTGCAACAGGCTGAGAACTGATCTATCTCAGGGCCAAGCTATTGCATAATTCTGGAGTGGCTACTTGAAATATATTTCCAGGCTCAAATTTCCTTGACTCCTTGTGGAATAGAGATCCCAAACATCTTGTACTAGAATTTTATACAGGGTGGACAGATTTTGATGAGGGCAAACATTGAGTCAAGACATATAGATGACATATGTGTTGACACTAGTATTTTGGACTTTGAAAACCTATTGGCAATCAATCCTGTAATGTGATTGTTCTATCATTATAGCAGTATTCATAGCAGCCTTATTGTGAAGCAAGTTTCCGTTGCCATTTCCAAATCGTTTCAAAGGTAGTCCTGAGTAAAGAGCATTATAGTAGTCTAAGCATGAGGTGGTAAGGATGTTACATACAGGTACCAAGAAAAATCATAACTATACATTAGGAAAAGCTGAGCAATGCCCCTCCCACAAGCTATAGGCTTTACCTGGTACTTGAGTAGGAGCCATGAGTCAACCCTCAAGTTACACACCTGTTCTTTCAGGGGGAATGAGACCCATCAAAAACCAACATAGCTGGCTGTTTATACATGAACAGAACTTACTGTAAATAGATATTTTATTTTTTGCCAGAAGTGTGGGGTGGGTGGGTTGTGAGCCGCCCAGGGTTTAGTACAAGAATGTTGGCTTTGAAAATGTTAAATAAATCATTCTATTCAAGCTGATATCTTAAAAAAAATTTCAAAATCATCTTCGGGGAAGCATTTATCAGCTCCCAAAGTAGGTGAAGGAGGCATGAATGGGCATGTTCTGTGATAGAACTACCTACCAAAACAATTGGGGAGAAATATTCTCAGTGACTCTTAAAGCCCAGGATTGTCTGATCTATGATATACCTGGAGTGGACCATCTAAATTAGTTTTCTATCCTTTCAGAGATTAAAGATTCTAATAATTCGTATGTTGACCAGAAAATGACCAGACCATGCCTCGTCTATTCTGAAATACGGACAAGAAGCATACCTTCTGTATGAGTTGAATCAGAGATCACCTTAGCCAAGGCTATGGTTTCCATGGGGAGAGGGTCATGAAATATTGAGTCTATTCAAAACTCACTCCCAAAACAATTTCCACATTGGGAGTTCACACCACAAGCTTATTCCTGCAATCCAAATACACTCAACACTTGGTCCTCTATAGAATCTTTGGTCATTGCCAAAGGTTCTCATATTTTGCTATTAGTCTTATTTATTAACCATTGTTTTCCCATAGCCTTAAGTGACAGGAAAGGTATATGAGTGGCATGAAGATTTTATGAGGTGAGTGGAATCAGAACATTCAGATTCTTAAAAAAAATAAACTAAAATAAACGTTTTTTTTAAAAAAATCCAGTTTAAGTATTTGTATTTGTATGTTGTTTGTCTTAAGTATGCACAATCTATCTATCCTATTAAGCAGCATTTAACATTAAAGAAAATATTATGATCCTTCAAAATATATAAATTGCCCCATGCACAAGAGTCTTTGGATAATGATCATTTGAATTTTGAGCATATAAACTTATTTACCCCCACTATTTTTATCTGGAAATACATTTTGACATGATGTATGGGATTTTAATTTGATGACATTATAGCATTTTTATGTTTTTGCTCCTTAGGTAACCAGCCCCAGCAAGGTGTGAATCCATATAGTCATCTTCCACACTTCTAAACCTGAAAGATGTCAGGAAGAGAAAGTATTTGCACTGAAGAACAAGGAGAGCAAAATTTGTTGCACTAGTTACTCCTCCCATTTGTGTGCGTGTGTGTGCTAATAATGTGAATATATAGGAAATAGATGATTTTATGTTATTGTTTGGCAAATTACAGAAATATAAATTATGTGAGACTTAACCTGTGGCTGCAAAACACATGGATTTGGTGCTTTAAGATTTTTTTTTTCAAGAGAGTGAAAAGTCCTGAATTTCTTTTTGTGCAAAATAATAATAATCTTTTTTTAAAAAACAAAACAAAACCCGTAGTACTGCACTGGACCAAATATTGAGTAAAAAGACACCTTTATTTATTTGTTTATATATTTATTATTTATTTTTTCTCCAGTTGCTATTTTTTTGTCAACTGTATATTTATATAAGAATGCCATATTTTTTTTCATGTCCTATGCTAAGCACATTGGACTATAAACATACTCCACAGTTCTCGATCTTCAGCCATAATTTAACCTAGATAAAATTGCTAAATTTATTTTTCAATACAAAATCTATGGCGAGAGATATGCAAAGAATCAAAATGTGATTTCAACACCTAAATTATCACTGTACATCTTACCCAGAGAAAAAAAAAAGTTAGCTGGTGTTGGAGATGTCACAGCTGATTTGCAATGTGACTTACTACCCATACACTTTCACTGCTAACATTTGTGCGATGTAAATTTTGCCCTTTCTTCAGAGAATTACAGCTTGCACCTTTAGATAGATAAGAAGAATTGTGTCTTTCAGATTGCTTCCTGTTTTCAGAAACACTGGCAGAGACATACTCCAGGGTTTTCAAAAGATGGAATAGATATTAAGATGTCCTTTTGCTATTTCTTAGTCTATGAATGTTCCAAAATAATTTCAAGAATTATTTCAATTTTTCAATAGGTAATGCAAATGATTCTGACTAATGTGAAGAGATCTGTTAGGATTAATGCTTTCTCTAGTAATCCAGCACTCAACATGCCAGAGAATGTATATGTGCGTTTCTGTATGAAGATATACATACATGTGCACATATGCATGTATGTGTTTGTAAGTGTGAAGGTATATATCTATATGCATGTTTCTATAGATGAGAAATATTCTATAAATAAGAACCCTAGCCTAAACTTTAACATGTCATAGGCTGTTGATATAAGAGGTCTTTTCTGGTCCAACCCTCTGCTCAAGCAGGAAACCTTATACCATTGCAGAGAAATGGTTGTCCAATCTCTTCTTTAAAACCTCCAGTGTTGTTCCATTGATTTATTAAGTGCAGATCCAATGGAAAACCAATAACTGATGATATTTATGGAAGGTAGGGCTTTCATTATAAAATGTCTCAAATGGAGGAGTTTAAAAAAACTGCTATATAATGACAACTAATATATTAAGGGGGCATGTCTAGAGTGTTAGCTTTGTGAGGAAGTGCATTTTGTAATGAATCATCAAGTAAAAAACTGATGTTATACTGTAGAATTCAGTTTAGGTTATCTCAGTGGTAGAGTCCAATATTTACCAACTTATCAATTATTTATAAGAACTTGGCTTTAGTTCCTGAGCCTTTATTTTGTATGATAGGTATTCAGAGGTTAAAACGTTGATTTTATTTATGTAAATACATTGCATTTATAAATTTGCTGCACAAGCACAACTATATTATTCAACAAATTTATATCTGAAATAGAAACTATTTTAACTTTGTGGAAGTGATATTTGCTCATATTTGGGTAAAGAATAAATAGAAGAAACTGTTTTGTGAATTTTGAGTATTTTTAGAATTAGATGAACAAATTTTTGAATGTGTTTCATGTAGGGCATATTTAAAATATTTGAGACTATTTTACCACGTATTCTGTCATAACTATAAATTTCCTTGTGATAGCATTACAGTAAGGATTACTATAGTTGAAATAAAATCTACTAAGCAAATCAACCCATTGATATAGAATAAAATTTGAATTGTAACACCAAGCCAATGCATTCCTATCTTCTCATAAAGTTATGAGAATATTTAAGGTAATAAATACTTCTGTGAACTACTATGTACACTGTGAAAATATTTAGGTTGCACATTGTGAAAACTTTTTGAAATTTCTTGTAATTTGAATGTATAACATTATTTACATTTAAAATGAAACCATGCCTATTTTCCTTATTATATACTTTGTTTTCTTAAAAATAATTAACAGCTGTAAATATATTTTAAAAATATTTGGTATTACAACAAATTGCTGATTCAGGTTTATATTCTTTGTCGTCACTGTGCAATTAGAAAAAATGCAGAATAATATTCATTTCTGTGCTCTATTAGTTGCTAGTTAAGAATATAATGTGCAAAAGACAGCACATCCCAGCACTATGGGGTAGGCGTTTCAGCCCTCTAGTTTTGCTATATTCATCTTTCATTTGGTGATAATCCATCAAATCTGGAGATCAATAGATAGTCCTGAGATTTTACCATTGGATGGAGTCTGGCTTATCATCCAAAAATATATCTGAATTAATAGTATTCAAAAATATGCCTAATTGTCCTAGAAAATCCTGTGAAAATCCAAACCAGAACCAACAATAGTACATGCTTTTTAGATGTAGAATTTGAAATATGAAATTAAGAATTGGCTGGATGTTTCAAAGAAAGGCGTATTCTGTTTCCTGTAATAATTATTCTGGAAGCTCTTGACTGAATGATGGTGAAAATCTCTGTCTTTTTGTTACCAGTGCCTGATAAACATCTGTTAAAGTTACAAAAATATTGATAACTTCATTTTTATAATTTGTGAAGCCAAATATGGCTACCAGAGTCTTTATGAAACTTCAGTTGATATAGAATAAAATTTGAATTGTTCAAATGATTCAATGATTCAACTATTCCCATTCTGAACATGCTCCAAATGTGTATGCATGCTCCCAAAATTATTAGCAGTAACCATGCAGGCAAGTAATTTGGGGAGTTCATATTCATGCATCTGGAAGACATTCAGGCTGCAAAAGATTGAAGTTATACTTCTGAAAAGGGGATTGGTATGGAGAACATCTGTCAAGGGCAGAGACAAATTAGGATTGTTCTAGATTGTGCATCAAACCGAATATTCTGTTTTAATTTTAAGGTGTGGTTATAACAATGCATTTCCTTTCTGTTTCAGCTCTGCCAGTTCTGAGATTGGAAATACAGAGTTCCTGTTATTCATGAAACAAGCTCTGTTAGCTGGGGTCTATGGCAAAGTTGTGAAGAGCTTATTAAGATTCTGTATTTAGTAATACAGATTTAAACAAGTCAGTATCTATCAGATTTATATTACATAATTCCATGAGAGAACATGTGTTCCAGGCAACCTCTGATTCTCCCCCCTCCCCCCTGCCTTATATTCACATACAGGTGGAATAAATCTTGGTTTACAGGACATTTGTTTGAAATTTGGCATTTTAAACCACCTTATTCAAGGAGAATAATGCCAGAGAAAATGTCAGTTTGAGGTTCTTGTTCATAAAAGGAAATAGTTTTTAAGAGTAAACTAAATTTCTTAAGAGAACCTTGAAATATTGATTTTCTCCTATTGTTAGATATAACAAAGTTAATGAAAATATGGCTGAATTTAGCCGTATAAAAAGGTTTGTTCAGTCTCCTCTTTTCTCTTACCTAGCCATGAAAATTAGGCAACTTCAGCAGCTAACACATTGGGAGGGAAAATAAGTTGAACTCCTAGAGCAACCACTATAGATTTAGGAAAATTAGGTTACACAAACACCAAACTTCTGATGTAAGACAAATTCAGCAAAAATGAATTATATCCTTCAAAGTAGAAGAAAAATAAGATATATAGTCTTTATATTAATAATAGCAAGAATCTTGGTTCAATATTAAACTTCATGATTAGGCAACAAAGTTATCTTACTAACACTGGAGGGACTACTGAATTCAATCTCCTGCCCAGCTTTTCCTGCAAAAGATAGTCTATCAACTGCTTGAACTCTTAGTGAACCTAGAATAAATAAACCTACAAATAGTGATTACTATTTGGTAATTTCTTCTTCTGCTGAATTACATGATTAAGATTTTTATAACATACAACTACAATCTGTCTTGTAATTTTAATCCATTTTTCTTACAATTCTTTTGTGTCACACTGTTTTCATTGTTTGAAAAATTATTAGTTTTTCCCCCTGAAAGCTAAACATGCTAGTTATTTTATTCTCTTTTAAAGGGACTTAATTCCTACTCTTCTGTATCAGGCTGCCATTTTTAAAACTGTAAATTCAGTTTCTCTGAATTCCTCTTAGGGTATGGTGCCCAGAACTGGACATAGTACCCTCAATAGGATCCGATCAAATTATTTAACTAAAAAAATGTAAGCCTGACAAAATTTGTTCTTGCTGAATACATTGTCAGATTGCCTGTGTAAAGCAGGGGTGTCAAACTGGCTGCGTCACGTGATGTGACGTATTGCAGCTTTTTCCCCCGTGCCGGAGCTGGGCTGAGTACGGCTTCCATGTGATGCACCTGGCCCACGGGCCAGCAGTTTGACATCCCTGGTGTAAAGAATCAAGATCTTCTAGAAATAACCCATTATGTTAAAATAAATCAGGTGTCTTTCAAGGCCATCCGGTGAATGGCAGGTGTCCATAAATTTAGAAAGACAAGAAGAAAAAAAAGCTCATAAAATATAAATCCTGGAGCATAGGCCTATAAATGAGTTTTATTTTTGTGTATTGCATTGGACATTCTGTGTTTATATGGCTCCATTTGTATGTGCAATAAGGAGACTAAGCTTGTTGAGTCATGTCTTATAAGACTTCTGCCAAATAAAGACAATCCCTGAATAGGGGGTTACCTGAGATTTATAGCCATGCCTGCATGAAGCTTATAGTAACTATTCTATTTCATGCCTTTCTTCCCATGCACTAGCAACTTTAGAAGTTGAACCCATGCATGCTGCTGAGAATTAGCAGAGCTCTTCTATCTTTCTGAATAAAGCTGAAATGTTGTATTCAAGATGTCCACTTATATTTTGGAGATTCTGGCAACTTTGTATATGGATGCTCTAAAAAGATTACCTCCTCTTTCCAAGCATTAACAAAGTGTTGTGTTTGTGAGGAAGGTGGGGACGACAATTTGTAGATAGAAACTTAATATGCTATAGACCTGGTTGCTTGTAAATTAAGGAATCCCAGCTTTTAGAGGCTGATACTGAAACAACCACAAATTAAGTGCAGTCCAGATAGTAATTCATGTTAGTATATCCACTGTGACTGGCCCTGAAGTGCAACTCTAAATTCTGGCATCAGGCAACTATCCTGAAGCCTCTAGCATGCACAGATAAGATCTCTTTAGGTTGGCTAGGTAGACTACTGGCCAGGATGGACAATGAAGATTCATGACAAATTCACTGGACAGTTGCTATACAGACTCACAATCCAAACATTCACTGACACAATGATGTCATCCCCTTTTCCCCCAGGGATTTAAGAATCTCTGCCTATAGAACTCAATCTCCACCACTGATCATCCAGTTACAAGTACACTTTCATACTTTCCAGGATGAATATGCAAAATATGCAGACTATATTGAGATATTTGAAAAGAGAGGAACATAGTTCCTGCTCACCTTCAATTCTTTATACAATCTCATTCTCATAAAATGTCATCACACAACACAGAGTTATTCTGTCTGGTGGATTAAACTATCAAGTGCAGAGTCATCCTATCTAATCAGTATAAGAACACATTTTTTAACATGGCTATGATTGTTGGCTCTTCCCTCATCTAATCAAAAGGGATCTTACACTGTTCCCATCATTTCTAAAATCTTTGAACACTGCAGAGAGCATATGCACTCTTTATTAGATTGTATTTAAGGGGAGATATAATCTGGTTAATATGAAATAGTAACAGGAATATTTAACTACCTTTCATTCTTGTTATGGGAAGTTTAAATATACAGTAATAATGTCTTTTGGCCTCCAACCTGGTTGATTTATAGTATATTAAACTTTTCATTCAGTGTACATACAATGGACTTGGAGCAATGTACACACCATTACTCACAAAAATTCAGTGAGGTAGGTAGGTAGATAGTCATGTCATCCTGATGACTTCAGCAGTTTTAAAAATATTATAATATTTGTAATGATTTTAACTTAATGTTATAATCATATATCTTGATATGCTGTTTTACTGATCCCACTCTCCACCTTGATCACATTCTTCAAATCTTTATGATAGTTTATGCTAAGCTGCAGCATAGACCTACTTGTATTAGATATTAGACATATTTCTTCAAAAATATTTCAGATAAAGCAAGCTAAATAAAATTCATTTTCTTGTGCATTCCTGCTCCCCAATCAAAGATCTAGGTGCCCTATGGGATCTGTATGAATTTATTCTTAATTTTGATCTTATCAGGCAAGGAGTTTCTTTTAAGTACCCCACAAGCTATAGCATTCATTTCTCAATCCATTCACCATCGCCCAAATCCCACAAAAATTTTTATTGTGAAGGCTGATGTTTTTTAAATTTTATTTTGGGAGTTATAGTTTTATAAACTACTCCAGAGTTTGATAACAATCTCCTCCCATGCACATTCATTTCTAGACATCTCTTTCCAGTTTTTAACATGGTAATTTTGGCTATCAAAGATGTTCTTCAGCATTAGCACCATCTTCTAAGAAGTGTAGAATACCCATATCAAAGAATTTGGAAGACTCACGTTATGCCAGGTCAGATGGTCACAGTTGTTTTTCTTTCATTTTCACTTTCATAATTATTACATTTCCTCAACATGCTATGTAGCAACATTAGTTTACTTTGCTGTTTTCCATTTGAGGGTCATTGGAATTATTTGCAATTGTTCTTTTAGTACATCCTCTCTTTAAATAAATTCCTATTTTTAAGCTCTTTTTCTTATCACTTTTTCCCTAACACAAAACCATTTTTGTCATTACTAACTTTATTAAAATCTGATTTTTTAAAAAGTTGAATACACATATTTATTGTATTCAGGTTTAGCTTCCTTTCAAATCAGCATCTCCAATATTACATGGTATCTTTTTTCTGATGTCCTTGCTACTTCCGCTTCCTCAACTACCTTTTCTCTTGTCAGTTAGTAATTATGTTCTTTCTTCCATATTTTAAAAATTTGCCCTGAGAAGAGAATTTAATAAAAATATGAATGTGTTTAGTACATAATACATCAAGTACTAGGACAATATTCTTGGACATACTTTCTGTTATTTTAGGAGCATTTTGAATCATATTAATTTCATGTGTCCATAAAGAGAAACACAGTTTCTTGCCTTTCAGTAAAGTATAATAATAATAAATAGTATGCTTTAAAACCTATGATATATAAAATTATTTCCTCACAATAATTGGCAATATAATTAATATTTATATTTTCATTTCTTCATATGCAGTTTTGATGGCACTTCATTGTAGAAAAATAATGCAGCTTTATTAAAAAAAATGAAATAATTATTTCTTATTTATGCTTCCACTGCCCCCCAAAAGGACTTCTGCATGAAAGAATATTGTAGTATTACAAGCAAATCAATATTCTTTGTTTTAAAATATTTGAAACTATCAAGAATAAGAAAATGGTCATTCACATCAACAATAAATGAAACCAGCAATCCTGTTTTTCAATAGCTTTACAATGTTTATGCTATCAAGTGGGAAATAAAAACTAGCATTTAAAAAAATCCATTATTGTGCTATAAATATTTTGTATTGCAAGTATCTTTAGAGAATATGTTGTCATTTTCACTGTTATTTTTGTTGGAAACATAAGTGCCTTAAGTTTTTAAGGTTACTTTTTAATATTGTTTTAAAATCAACACTAGGTAATAATGCAAACTCTTCCAAAATCTATATGTCTTTTAGATTGACAAACTGTAAAGTTAGAATTGTAATAGCACCAAAATTGAAATGCCTTTTGACTGGTTTTGATTAAACATCTTTGAAAGCCAAATGATCCATTTTAGACTTTATTCCTATTTGAAATAACTTGAACATACGTCACTGTGAAATCCTTGCCAAACTGATTCTTAGCCACACATTTATATATGCCTGAATCTGATGAATTTGGATTGTGAATTATTAATGTTCCTTGTGGATGAATAATCTCACTTCCAGATAGTTGACCTCTGATGCCTGTGAAAAATAATGAATGGTTAGGCAGCTCCCATGTAATTTCTGGATCTGGTATCCCAAATGCCATACAATGAAGCTGAATCGCCAACCCAGTCACAGTGTGAATATTCCTTGGAGGTCGTTTTGTGATCCGTGGTGAATGTCCCACAATTGTTACAAAAATGACTACTGTTGAATCACCAATATAGTTCTGAGCTTTGCACATATAACCTCCTCTATCATGAATATTGGTTTCTCTAATAAGTAAGGTACCATTCTCCAGTAACGTAAACTTCCCATTAATTTGAGGCCGATCTAAGACAAAGCCACTGGGAAGTGTCCATATAATGTTTGGCTTGGGACTTCCAGCAGCAAGACAGTGAAGTGATAAAGATTCTCCACTAATGCTTTTTATTGTCGCTCCTGAGTGGATAAAAATCGTGGGTGTTTCACCAGTTTCCAATATGATCAACTTTTCAATATAGCCTACTTGATTTTTAGCTGCACATCTGTATTTTCCTGCATCTGCTTTAGAAAGTCTATTGATGACAAGGGTGCCATTGCTTCCCAAATAAAACCGTAATGTTCTAATACCAATGTAGAGCCGTGTACCATTTGGTAATATCCAAATTATCTCAGGATGCGGGTTTCCATCAACAGAACAATTCAAGAATATGGTTTTTCCTGGTTTTGCTATGACTTTCTCATTAAATGGGTTCCTGAAAACTGGGCGCCTTAGGATCTCAAGCACTTCCAAATGGACTACCAGCATGCTTTCTCCCCCATCATTACGTGCTATGCAAATAAACTCCGCTGTATCTGAAGACCTTACATTGCGAATTTCAAGAGTCCCATTTCTATGTACGGTTATCCTACTTCCATAGTATGGGGATGTTAGGAAAATATTATCAGGCATGATCCACATAATCTGTGGCACTGGATCTCCTTCAGCATTACAAGCTATTTGTTTTTTGGAGTGCTTTATAGCTGTTGCTTTAATGACAGACTTGTTAGAATACAAACCATTGATCAGAGGTGGTTTAGAGATTACATCTAGTTTATAAACCTTGGTCTCATCTCCACCAGAATTGCGTGCTACGCATATATATTCTCCAGCATCTAAAAGCCTTACTTTAATGATTGACAATGACCCATTAATATGGAGAATATATCTCTGTGTAGAAGCTAAAATCATATTGTTAGAAGGTAACAGCCAAAATATTTTTGGCTTAGGTTCCCCTATTGCATCACAATCAAAGAACGCATCATCTCCTGCTTTTATCTTTGCATAGGCCTTTGAATTCTGCTTGATACGAGGCGCAGCTGCAACCACTTTTATCTGCACTTTCATCTCATCTTTTCCCAGTGTATTTTGAGCATGGCAAGTGTAATCTCCCTCTTCCATCATTCCAACCTTATTGAAATATAGAGTCCCATTGTCAAACAGAGTATATTTCTTCAGTGTATGTCCACTATCATCAGCTTGCATTGCATTATTGATTGTTGTACCATCTGGCAAACTCCAAGATATTTCTGGCTCAGGAGATCCTGAAGCTTTACAATCCACTTTGAAGTCTTTCCCATAAGGTACCAATTTCTTAAAATATTGTTTGTGATCAATTTTTGCAGGCTTCATTGTCACACTGACTTTCAAAAGGGTCAAATCATCGCCCATTCTGTTTCTTGCTACACAAATATAATCACCTGCATCCTTTTCTGTGATTGAATCAATAACTAAGGATCCATTGGGATACACATGGATTCGGCTCCCCATTCTGGAAAAAGAAGGGGAAAAACAATCATTTATTTTGGGCTGTATGACAAATTCCAAAGTTGTTGATTCTCATTGTAAGTGAAGATTTATTTTAAAAAAAGCTTTATAGATTGGAAGGAACCCAACTCCAACTCCAATTCCAACTTTGTGGTACAGGAATCCAAATTAAAATATTTCTGACAGACAGCCTAAATATTTCTGACCCACTGTCAGAAAATTTTTCTAATTACAGTAGGTGTCAGGGTCAGTGCTGGTGAAATACAACATATATTAATGGGATCCTAAAAGTGAAAGGAGTAGATTTCTGTGCAATACAATAGCTGTTAAAAGAAATTTTGCAACTATCCTAAAGATGTTTCTTTGTTTAATTCTATGGATGTCCATCTCAGGCAAGAACACTGGGCATCTTACAGATAAAATATATAGATTACAATTGAAAATATCAAAAACATTTTAAAACAATCAAAACAGTAAAACTTGAATGAGGAGTAATGTAAATAAAAAGAGAGTCAGTTTTGTCTAGTGCAGGGGTAGGCAATATTGGCTCTTTTATGACTTGTGGACTTCAACTCCCAGAATTGAAGCTGGCTCAGGAATTCTGGGAGTTGAAGTCCACGAGTCATAAAAGAGCCGAGGTTGCCTACCCCTGGTCTAGTGGTTAAGGCACCAGGCTAGAAAGGGAGAGACCACAAATTCTAATCCAGCATTAGCCATGAAAGCCACCTGGATGACCTTGAGCCAGTCATTCTCTCTTAGCCCAACACAACTCACAGAGTTGTTTTGGGGAAAATAGGGGGAGGAAGGAATATTGGTATTTTTGCTGCCTTGAGTAATTTATAAAAATAATAAAAGGGTATTTTAAAAAATTCTTTAAAAAAGAAAGAAATGAAGTTTCCCTCAGAACTAGTGGAAATACTATTATTAAGTGGAATATACAGTAGGGTGCACAAAGAACATCTAAAATATACATGGGTAGAGTTTCATGTAACGGGCAAGTTTGCTTCTGCAAATGAGGTAATGATACTTTCTCTCCAAAATTGCAGAAGGCAAGACAGGCTAAAGAAAAAGTTGTGTTATTTGTGGGGCACAGGTGTCTTCTATGTCAGAGTTTCCCAAACTTTCTGGCTTTGTGGACTGGCAAGGGAGAGGGGGAAGAGGGGATGGTTCCATGCAAACAGCTGGCAAGTGGGCATGCACAACTCCAATTATGCAAGTGGTGGACACGCATGCACAATGCTTATGCAAATGGAGCGCTTGCACACCCTTTTCCCCATGTGGGGATGAGAGGCCCAATTCCAAATGGCTCCGGGTCTTGGGGACCCCTGTTCTGTGTGATACGTGCTTGGTACTAGAAAAATGTCTATCCCTCAGTCATATTTTCTCAAGGTTAAACAACATACTCAATTCCCTCAGTCTCTCCTTACAAGGATTAGTTTCTCATCCGCTAATCTTCCTTTCTAATGTTCACTATTGGATGCAACACTGAAGTAAACTTAGTGCAAAACTTAGTGAAATTATTACTTCATGTGATTGTAAAATTATTTATTTATTTATTTAATTGGTTTTATATACCGCCCTATTCCCGAAGGACTCAGGGCGGTTTACAGGGCAAAGTTAAAAACAATATAAGTTAAAATAGAGTTTAAATAAAATTAAATAATTAATAGCCCAAAAAGTTAAAAAGTTAAAAATTTAAAACCCCTCAGTCCAGGCCAGATAAATCAAATAACCAGGTTTTTAGGTCCCGGCGAAACGAACGAAGGTCAGGGGCAGTCCGGAGATCCACAGGCAGATCATTCCATAGGGCAGGCGGACCCACAGAGAACGCCCTTCCCCTGGGGATCACCTGCCGGCACTCACTGACCGGCGGCACCCTAAGGAGGCCCTCCCTGTGGGAGCGCACAGGACAATGGGAAATTGATGCTGGCAGCAGGTGCTCCCTAAGATAATCCGGACCCATACCATTTAGGGCTTTATAGGTCATCACCAGCACCTTGAATCTCACCCGGAGGGCAACCGGAAGCCAATGCAGCTCGCGGAGGAGAGGTGTTACATGGGAGTATCGGGAGACTCCCATCACAACTTGCGCGGCTGCATTCTGCTCCAGCTGAAACCTCCAAGTGGTCCTCAAGGGCAGCCCCATGTAGAGAGCATTGCAGTAGTCTAACTGGGAGGTCACGAGCGCATGAGTGACTGTGCGTAGGGCATCTCGGTCCAGATAGGGCCGCAACTGGCGCACCAGGCGGACCTGGGCAAAAGCCCCCCTGGTCACGGCTCCTATATGATCTTCCAAACTGAGCTGTGAGTCCAGGAGGACGCCCAAGTTGCGAGCCCTATCAACGGGGGGGGTAACACCTCACCCCCCCATAGTTAACGATGGACAAAACTGGTTCATCCGAGATGCCGGTATGCACAGCCACTCAGTCTTGGCGGGATTGAGTTGAAGCCTGTTTCTCCCCATCCAAACCCGGACCACCTCTAGGCAACGGGACATCACGTCGAGGGCATCACTGGGTTGGTTCGGGGTGGAAAGAAAGAGCTGGGTATCATCAGCATACTGATGATACCCCACCCCGAAACCATGAATGAGCTTGCCCAGCGGCTTCATGTAGATATTGAACAAGAGGGGAGAGAGAACTGACCCCTGAGGGACTCCACAAATGAGAGGCCTCGGGGCGGACCTCTGCCCTCCCGTCAACACTGACTGCGAGTGGCACTGTAAAACAGTGCCCCCCACTCCCAACCCCCTGAGACGCCGCAGTAGGATACCATGGTCGATGGTATTAAAAGCCGCTGAGAGATCTAACAAGACTAGGACAGAGGAACAACCCCTGTCCCGAGCCCGCCAGAGATCATTCACCAGCACAACCAATGCCGTCTCCGTGCTGTACCACAGCCTAAAGCCCAATTGGTACGGGTCTAGATAATCAATTTCCTCCAGGAACAAAGGAAGCTGATGCGCCACCACACTCTCAACAACCTTCGCTAAAAAGCGAAGGTTGGAGACCGGACGATAGTTGTTTAAAATAGCCGGGTCCAGAGCAGGCTTCTTGAGGAGGGGCCTCACCACCGCCTCCTTCAAGGTGGCGGGAAAGATACCCTCCCTCAAAGAAGCAGTTATTACTGCCTGGAACCAGCCTCGTGTCTCCTCCCGAGCTGCATACACCAGCCAGGAGGGGCACGGGTCCAATAAACATGTGGTGGAACTCAGTCTCCTCATGATCCTGTCCACTTCATCTGGGGTCACAGGATCAAATTCATTCCAAATGACGTTCTCAAGGTTGCTCGATTCCTCCCCGTCAGTCTCCGCCCAGTCAGAATCCAGACCGGCTCGAATCTGAGTGATCTTGTCCGCAAGATGATGACTAAACTCCTCGGCCCACCCCTGCAAGGGCTCCTCCCTACAATATAATTGTAAAATTGTATTTTGAATGAGCAAATTGCATTTGCCACATGTTGCCTTTTGCTACATAGAATAAACCTTCTGATAGGGCATTTTATTGTGGTAGGCCCAAACTATCAGAGCTTTACATAATGTCAACCAATTTTCTGTAGCATTACATTTTATTATACATTAATAATTTTTTACTGTGTAAGTTCATCGCTTGAATTTTCACCAACAACGTGTTACTTTAACCTGTTAAGAAAATTATCCTAATGAATATATGTCATATGGTCTGCTCATCACACTTGCCAATAGTGAGATATTTCAAAAGAAAAATGCTTATTGTGTTTGTTTTGGAAGGGAATTGCTGGGGGCTTGTAACATTTTGTAACAGTTTCGAGAGATTTCCAAATAGAAATCATCCATCCCAAAACACTACTATTCTTAGGACCTCTGCCATCAGTCATAAAAGCTACTTCCATTGTTTATGATTCAAAGATGGATTACTCCTTTATCTGACTGCAGGAGTGAATAAAAGAGAATCAACATCTCCAACCATCTCCTTTCTTCCTCTTTATGCATCCAAATCTATGCCTGGGATTTCAGTATTAACAAAATATATAACTATAGCTAACTATTTATCTTTGCCCATCCATTGTATTATTCCTATTTCACATTATTCCTAACAATTTGTTCATGTTGTGATTATGGACTGTCAACAGACATTTGGTTATTACCACTGGAATAGAATGCAGTACCATATACAAATGTCTCATATAGTAGGTCTGTTCCCAGGATCTTGCATGCCCAGTCTTTAAATTACAGCTAACCCCAAAGCCAGCAGGTAAGCATTTGGCTAATTATTTTAAATTAGTTTCTTCTCTCTTCCATTGTTCTCTCATCTGCATTTCATTCTCCTTTAGCTACTTCTAGAATTTTATTTCTCCTTTTATTCTTCTGTACTATTCCATCTTAAATACTAAGTGCTAAACTCCTTTACAGCTGTCCCAGCCATCATTTTTTTGTATCTCCTTGCCATCTAAGCAGTTCAAACAACAGCCGTAAAAACTTTCCTATCAGAAAAAATCAGTCAAGATCAGCCAGAAAATGTTCTGAATTAGTTTCCAAGAAACCTACCTGTGCCACTGGTCGACAACAGCTTTGGAAGGTAATCTCCACATTATCCTGGGTTTTGGCTCCCCTGTAGCTGAGCAGTTTAGAAGTAACCTATTCCCAAAATTCAGTTGAGTCAACCTTTGGGATGTAGCTCCAATTCGCGGTATTATATCTTGGTGTTCCACTTGAAGTAGTACTACTCTCCTTTCTGAACCAGTGGAGCTTGTAGCTATACATTCATATTTCCCGCTGTCAGAAGGAACTATATTCCTGATAAGAAGTGATCCATTGGGGAACAAAAAAACCTTGCCATTTAGGTAGTGCAGTGGTTTCATCTCTGTTCCATCAGGGAGGACCCAGTGAACAGTTGGATGAGGGTCTCCTTTGACAGTGCAAGGAAACTTCAAACTTTCACCCATAGTTTCTAGTATAAGTTGCCTCTTATCTTCCAGTATAATGGGCGGTGCAGCAATGACTTGTAACCTGATTGCCATAGTATCTGAGCCAATTGGATTATCTGCTGTGCAGGTATATATCCCTCTGTCATACACACTGACTTTCTTGATCAGTAAAGTGCCATCTGAGTGTAGAGAAACAGCCTCATTTTCTACTGAAAATTCAGAGATATGAGTTTTGTTTGCGAGGATCCAAGTTATAGAAGGAATTGGATGGCCTTCAGCAGCACACCTTATAAATGCTGGCTTGCCAGAGTGGACAGTAATGATCCTGGAACCTTTCCTTAGAATTCTTGGTGGATAAGTAACCACAGACAAAGTGACCAGAAGCTTGTCTGAACCTTGTTGATTGGCAGCCACGCACAAGTACTGTCCACGATCCTGGATGTTGACATTCTGAATGGAGAGTGTGCCATTGGGAAAAATCTCAAATCTGTTACGGTGTCTGTTTTTTGATGCATCAGACCCTGATTAATCAAAAAGAAACTAAAGTTATATTTATTTAAATGTTGCCTATTACATACTGTAACTTGTTCATTATTAATTTGCAAACAAATCAGATTTTGAATTTTTTCATAAATTACCTTTTAATTATTTTCTTGACTTAACTTCCTCCCCTTAAAACTACTATAGAAGCAAATTAAATATCTCAATTAATTTTCATATACTGATTATGTTTAGTTATGTTTATTATACACATTAATCAGGCATGTGTTTGCATGCTTTAAATTCAGAGCTTACGTATATATTGGAAATATTTTTTGTTTTTGCCTTAGTCAAATAACTGCATTCATATATTAATCCAAGAATCTCAGTCTAACCAGCATGAACAATACCTTCTCTTATTAATAAAGTAGATAAAAAAACACTTGCAACAGCTTCATATAAACAGCCAATCACGGTTATTGTATAACAGCAAAATTCAGCTTTAAGATGATTTGTGGTTATAATTGATTTGAATTACTTGACTCTTTTATTCCAGGCTTTTGATATAATGTGATGCTATCCCTTCTTAGATTATTTACCCATTTTGATCAAGAAATGGAAAAATAATGAACTGTATACACTAGCACAAGCCCTGTTTACACTGAGGTTTATAGGACAAGATTCCTGGTTTTAAGTAGCTTCTTTTATAATTTATTTGAAACAATTCTTGTTGGCACTATATGTACATTATTTATACGTGCATGTTTTCATCCAGTTAAGAAAAAGCATAAATACAATTCCCTCATGGGATGGATTGTATTATTCTGGACCAGAGAAAATAGATTACATTTTAATGCTATTTTTTATGGAAAGCTGAGGCTTTAGGTTTTGCATAATGTGCCAGCGTGATGTGATTACTAAGGCACTGGGTAGAAACTGGGAGGCTGAGTTTCCCTTTTTAGGTACAAAACCAGCAGGATGATCTTGGTCCAGTCTTTCTCTCTCAGCTGTAGGAAGGATGCAATGGCATGCCACCTCTGAAAAACCTCGCCAATAAAACTTTTGGGACTCATTGGAGAGTTGCCAGAGTCAACAGTGCCTTAAAAACTCCACCTTACTCCATCCAGTGTATACTTTATATACTATTCTCTTAAAATATTCTGGCTTGATTAACTCTCAAGTTAAAAATGTTTTTAAGTATAGCTGTTCAATCTAATACTTCAGAATTATCTCAGAATCATTCTGAATATTCTGAGTATGGCTTCAGAGCAGCTATACGTACCACACTATTACTTTCTGTGCTCAGAGCAAATTTAGCTAAAATCTGAATTAATATTGCTCATTTTCTTTCTATCCATTTATTTTCCTGGCACGTGAAATTCTTTTCCTTCCAATGAAAGTTTGTAGTTAGATTTGCGACTGGCCCAAGGTCAATAGAAAATCTCACTGCTGGTTTAAAATCTGACTTTAGTCATAATCTAACACTATATCACATTGTGGTTATTAAATTTCATAATTTAATTATAGGACTGTAAACATGCATAAGAAATTAATTTTGTATGCTTTACTTAATTCACATCTTGTTTATGATAAAAGAGAACAAATGTAAAATATTAATTTGAAAAGCTCACCTGCTGATATCTTGGTCCAATGGATGGTTGGTTGAGGATTGCCACTGGCTTCACATGGAATGAAAGCATCTGAATTAGCCAGGACAGTAAACACTGCAAATTTCCCCCCACTTATTCTGGGTTTTGCCAATCTGGTTTCATAGAATGAATTTAAATCTTCTGGATTGGTGGTGGTGGCTACCTGGTCTATTCTTTCAGAACAGTTTTTGATGTAATTGTTCTTATCTATCTTCCACAAAGGGGTATAAAGGGTGGAGCTTTGAGGTGATTTTAATACTGTTTTAGTTATGAGTGGTTTTTCAGTATCTCTGATTTTAGACAATGGAAACTGCCATGAAATTTTACCCCATCTGGGAGATGAAGTGGTTTGTGTAGTTTGGATGAGCCTTGTTTGGGATACTAATGGACTAGTGGTCATGTAAATTGCATTAGTAGGAATCTGTGGATTTATCTCCTTTTTCACATGAAGAGCCATTTTTGTTATTTGTATTTTTGGAGTTGCTGTTAGTCCCACATACTGGTAAGATTCCTTATCTGCTTGTCTAGTAGTTTGCAGTACATTAGTAAACATTGGTCCAGTTGTTACCAAGGATGTGTCTGGTAATACTGTGCTTATCTTTGTTGTATCCAGTGACATTTCAAACTGTGGAGTTGTAGATGAAAGCTTTTCAGATGACAGTTCCATTGGTGGCTTAATGCTGTAAGCATTTTCAAGGGATTCCTGAGTAGTAGTTAAGAATGTATTGTCTCTTTTTATATCTGCTGTGCTAAGAATTGGTGGTTGTGGTGTAACTGTAACTATATCCATAGTAGTGAATTTTGAAAACAATTCAGTCAGTATGAGACTAGGAGGTTCAGTTACATTTTCCATTGTTTTCAATCCTTTATTGACCAAAATGTTCCTGTGAAAAGGCATTGACTTCTGCAGAGGTCTTCTCCTCCTTTGACCTTTCTTTCTATGTCGTCGAAATGTTTTGAGTTTGGAAAACTTGTTTGCAACAGTGGTAGTTGGATTATGTATCAGTTGTTTGTTTGTAGTATCAGTTTCTTTATTAAGATCAGTTGTAAAGTTGTACATAGGCACTAGGGATGGTGATTCTGTACTACTGAGTGATAATATTGGATTGTCTTTTAGTAATGCTACATTCTCACTGATACGTTCAACTGAGTCTCTAGGAACATCAGTTTGATTGTCACTTCTGGAAACATCAGTTTTATATATTGATGAATTTTTGTACGTTGGCCCTGAGATGTGAAAATCTGTAACATTTATTTCAGATGAGGGTTTTGTTTGTATTATGGATTGCTTCTGAAGTAGCTCTTTTTGAATGTAGCTGGTAACAAAAGAATTATGTGAAGGTATTTCTCCATTTGAAACACTAGAAGAGACATCGTGGATACTAAAAGAAGGAACGGTGGATTTGATCATGGAAGGTGATATATTAGCTTTAGTAAATGTACTTTTTAAGTTAAGCTTAGGTTTATGGATATTGGTTGTGAATTGGATGTTAGCTGATGGATCTATGTCAGGGATTGTTTGATGCGTACTTGATTTTATTTTTCTTTGTGGAACAACTTGCGTACTTTTAGAGTAGAAGGGGATAGTTTTTGAAGCTTCATACACTTCATCTGTATCTATCTTGTTACTTGAGGATATCACAGTGTGACTTGAAATTGTTGATTTTGGATATTGAGGTTTGATCGATGTATACATAAATGTTTGTGGGGTAAATGATTCAACTGATATGTTGGAAAGAGTTTGTATGCTTATTTCTGCAGGGAAAGTAAGACTTGAGCTTTCTGGAACAAACCCTGATCTAGGAAAAGTAAATCTATGCCCTGCATTATTGGAAATATGGTCAGGTCTAATTATTCGTCTTCTTCCAAAGGTTTTTCTTCGTCTGCTGTACCTTCTGGGGAATGGACTATGAGTTTCAGAATCCTTAACTACCTCAGTCTGTTGATGGCCAAGAATGGCTGGACCTGGAGATACCTGAAATATTATTTTTTTTCTACTGTAAATATAGCCATGTTGTGATGCATCATTAGACAGACTGACTGCTGCTGTGGGTACTTGATGGCTTGGTTTTTTTGATGCTTTCTCAGCATTCTCTGCCAATAAATCATGTTTTTCAATAATTGTGTGTGAAGTTATAAATTGGCTATTATTAGTAACAGCCACTGTTGGCATTACTATTGGTTTGCTTTTAAAATAGACATTACCTTCTTCAGATGTTATCGATCTCTGAAAAGAATTTGAAGTGTTTGCTGCACTGTCGGGTTCTTTAAACAATGATGGCATTGTTGCTTCCATTAGGGTTGGTGGCATAGGCAGTGTTTGATATCTTTCAAGGCCTATTCCATCCATTTCAGATTTTGGTTTATTTAGCCAGTTCTGGTCTATAGGTATCTCAGACTGCATAACAATAGAACTGGTTGCTGAAGGTTCTGGTTCTGTAACTGTGTTATATGTTGCAAAAGAGCTGTAATTATCTGACATACTTCCAAGTTTTGCTGTCACTACATTTCCTGATGCTTCTCTCAAAGTGTATTTTGAAGATCTTCTAGTTGCTAGAAAAATAAGTTCTTCTTCAGCTAATATATCATCCCCAGATATCTCTCCTTCATTTTCTGAACTCTTTGAAGACAAAAATGTATTTTCTGTTGGTTTTACTGTTATATTTTCTTGTCTTCTTAATAATGTGATATTCCTTGTTTTTTCTAAAAATGTTGCCCAGTGCGATGAATTGATTCTCTTAGTAGAAAGACCAAATCTCTTTTGTCCTCTAAACCTTCTGCTTATCTTGCCTCTGTTGGTCTTGTAGACTTCTTTGTACTTGTTTTTGGTTTTATTGTGTATAAAATAATTTGTAAATGAACTTTGCATGGATGCTTGGCTGGTTACTTCAGCAGTAATGGTAGAAGGAAAATTTTGAATTTGGCCATTAAAGTCATGTTCTTGATTGCCAGACCCTTCTGTTGCTTCACTATCTACCTGAGTATCTTTTTTTGTGAGTTGTTGAAACTTGCTCAAATTCCTTTTAACCAGTACTTGGTAAACTAAATAATCCACACCATATTTATTGGACATTATACACATGAAGTAGCCATTATCTTGTCCTGCTGTTGGTTGTATTTTTAATGTACCATTGTGAAACAGATGTTTATTTTTAAAAGAACTATGAAGAATCATGTTTCCTGGTATGACCCAATTAATAGAAGCATCTGGGACACCTGTAGAGGGGCAGGGAAGATCAATAATTTCACCTAAAAATACTGAAAGCTGTGCTCCATTTAAAAGGTTGTGCTTCAGATTTGGATCTATCACTGTAATTCTAAATGTCAGGACATCGGCATCTTCATAGTTGGTTCCTATACAGTGATAAAGTCCTGTGTCAAAATGATCTGCTGAATATAGTAAGAGCTTACCAGATTTTTCTATCACTATTCTTCCATCTTCACTTACATATGGAGCCTTAACCTTGGTCCCATCAGGTAGCAGCCACTCAGTTACAGGGGTAGGGTCTCCAATTGCTTGGCAATCCAATTCTACAGAACCATTAACTAAAACTGAATGTTCAGTTTTGGAGTTCTTGTTTTGTAAGATCATGGCCCACATTTGTTTGGTGGGCTTTGGGACATCATCAGGAAGAATGATTTGAGCATCTATTGAATATTGGATATGCAACATATTGAGTGTAGTTGCAGTCCTGTCCAATTGTATTGACACTTGACTCTGCATCAGCCAATGAGGCTCAGCTATCAGTTCAGCTTCTATGTTAGTGAAAAGTTCCTCATTTTTAGAATCTATTTGTTTGTACTTGTACCTAATAGAAGCCATTTCTGTTAATAAATGTTCCCGTCTTAGTTTTAGTGGAGAATCACTATAAAGAGCAAGAATACTCCATAGTTGATGAATATGATCATGGTCAATGCTACACTTAAGAAAAGTTGACAATGATATTTCAAGTAGCGTATTGTTATCAGTTTTTTTAAATATAACTGGAGATACTGTTGAAGGTTTCTGTACATTACAAGCTATATTTGCTTGATTTCCTGTTTGGTCTATTAAGTTTAATGACATAGATCCTATAGGGGCCATAAAGTCTTTGGGAGACACTGAAGTGAGTTCTCCATCATCTACCACAGTTACAGTTTTCCATTTTAAATCTGTGTCTACAGTTGGTTTACTACAGTTAAATGAAGAGAGTGGAATTTTAGTTAAGTGTTTCTCTTTAGAATTCCTGGGGTTGGTGCATAGTGGACATTGCAGTGCATCTGTAGCTTCTTTGCCCTTTTTGCATTTTACAACATCTAGAAAGAAAGAGATCAGAAAAAGTAAATTGATGTTCTATTGTTCAGTTGAAAGATATTTCTGGTACCTCTGAGGCAAGCATTTAGTACCCATTACAAAATAGCATTGGAAGGAGCGAAGTAGGCAATTAAACCCAAACTTCAATCCAAATTACTTTTTTATTTAAACATTTTTGGAAGCCTTTGAAGTTTAGCTGGCTGGCCTATATATCTTATCTATCCACCCACTCACCTTTGTATGTCACCTGAAGTCAGAATTAATACGTTTCCATCTTATTCCAGTGTTCATGTTCTTGTACTAGGTTTTCACATACATAATTATGTAAACATCTGGTGTCATTCAAAAATATAAATAGGTTTCTGCCAGGATTGTACTTACATGATATTTGTACATATCCTGCAACTTCGATAAAAAAAATAATCTAACAAATTATAATCAATAAACGTAAACACAAAATACTGCAATAAATAAAAACTTATTCATTGCTACTCTTTCATCAACACAGTAGATCTAATTCCAGGTTTTTCTGGGTTTTTCTCCAGCTGTATAGAAAAGTGGGAACAATGGAAAAAACTGAAAAATAAATGGAACTATTATCCTAAAGTTTGAGGAGGGCATGAATGTTTTTAATCTTTCTCCACATCCTATCACTTCTCAGTTGATTGATGGAGAACAAGAGAAGGGGTTGAATCTACAATTTTAAATCTATAGGACAATTACTGTATGCCACAAGTTAAAGTATCTGCAAGCAATGTATACCCAGCTTCTTGAAGATATCCAACAATGGGTAACCCACTATTGCTCTGAATAATTTATTCCACTGTTAAAGCACTCTTATTATTTTTCTGACATTTTTCTAGAATTTGCTATCATTTACTGTAATTTCAACATTCTGTGTCTTGTTCATTGAGATGATAGAACAGGTTGTTGACCTCTGCATAATCATCCTCAGATATTTAATATATATCTTCTTGTATTCTTTCCTCAAAGCTACACATAGCCAATTATTTGGAATGAAATATTTTCCATTTTTTGAAAGCATACTTGCACCATTCCAGTCTAAAACCACTGTTCCTGCCCATTTTACAGCCACTGTTGTGTCAACCCAAAGCCTCTTATGTTGCAGGTGAGCATTCTACATTCCATATTAATTCATATGGAAGCTGATTTTGAGATGCTCTCTCCAACATACCAAATTACTCTACTGACATTTCACAGCCATATGTTCAAATCTCAGTAATACCTTTTGT
Organism: Vipera berus; assembly: GCF_964194415.1. Taxonomy (NCBI): domain Eukaryota; kingdom Metazoa; phylum Chordata; class Lepidosauria; order Squamata; family Viperidae; genus Vipera; species Vipera berus. Next base: position 26,498,100 of record NC_138207.1, on the reverse strand, counting down.
TCTTTTGCTCCTCCTCCTCTGAGTAGGATGGGACAAACCATACACGGGGAGCTTCTGCTGCATCCTTAACCCTCCCAAATCCCAAACTGTCCTCCAAATAGCAAACTGGATTGTTATTACAGGTTTGGAAGAATTGAAACTGTAAGTTGTGTCATAATTTTTTTGCTCCCAGATTGTTTCCTTTAAACCCATTTTTATTTGCTTCTTCAGCCTCCCCAAACTCCCTGACAAGCTTTGTCCCCACCCCTTTTATTGTCACCACATCCCCCAATGGTTTCTGTCATCACCATCAACACCATCTCTGGAAAGTTAAGAGACTGAGTTGCAACTCAAAAAACACACTGCCCAGTTCTGCTTTACATGCAAACTATAGATGAGTCAAGTGCATTTTCTCTTTTTCCCTGAGTGAAGCACCGTCTTTGTGACTCATCTAAATATCACTGTAGTATTTTCAATTCATTTTCATCTCAGGATGATTTATAGGGTAATAGATTTCTCACTTAGTTTTGTGTTATCTAACAAGATTTCTTCTACTTCATTACCCAAATCATTAACAATAATATTGAAGAAAATGAGATCAGAATTCTGTGACATCCCACTAGATGCTCAATCTAGCTGTGCAAGCAGACTTTAACAACCTTATTTTTGCAGGATATTTGATGCTCTCTGTACTTGGTTATTTGTTTGCAGATATTTTATTACTTGACTACGTAACATTATAAGTGCTGGTGATTGCTCCTGCTTGTATACAATAGTCTGTTCTGCCAGTGTTGGTGGCGGTGTAGCTTTTTTCCTTGGTAATTTCTTGAATAGGATATTGTTTTCTGGTTGATTATCTGATGTTAATCCCTGCAAATTTGAATGTTGACCAGCTAGAAAGGATGTGTTTTGATCTTTTAGTTTCCTTTTTCTTTTTGCCTACAGATTTATCTATTGATGGCTGGTTTGTTTTAATGACAAACTTCCAGGAATTTCCAAGTGTTTTTGGATTTAGCCCATCTTCAAGCAAACAATACTTGAATCAATGAGTTACCAAAAAGAAAACCACACCCCACCAACCTTGTCAGAGAAAACTACTATGCCTTATAGGGCAAACCCCACACTATTTAGTACTGATGATATCACTTAGTTGGGTAATGAAAGATCTGCAAGCAAACAACCAAGCTCAGAGAGCACCAAGGACTCCACAGTTCAACCATGAATTACATATATTCTCTCCTATTGGAACGTATTTTTAAAGTATAATATGTTCTCTGTGCATCCTGTCAATTACTGCAATCTTTGTGAATGAGACCAGCAGATATCTGAGGTATATGCTTGCAATTTATACAAAGGACAATACGTACCGGAATGCATTTCTGCCCATTTGGCAAACCATTTCAAAGCACAATCACAAGTCCAAGGGTTTCCATGAAGATAGAGGCTTTCTAGTTCAGACATATATGAGAAAATGTCTTGTGGCAGAGAAGTCAGGAAGTTGTCTGACAGGTAGATATGCTTTATGACAGATGTTCTGAACACCTCTAGGTACCGCAAAGTGACAAAAGTATCTGGATGAAGTTGTTTAAGTAAATTTCCTTCCAAATTGACTAACTTCAGCGATGTGAGACCATATAAAGCTTTTGGGTTTACAAATTCAATTTTATTATGATCCATGTGCAAACGTACCAAAGACACGAGACCATGAAATGTGTCTGCTTGAATAACTTTGATCTGATTATAGCTCATCTTTAAGATCTGTTGATAAAAAAGAGAATAAGAAAAGGAATCTAAGGTGAAGTTACATTAATTCAAAGTATTCAAGAAAGTTATTTTCAGACTAGCATAGCAATAGAATATGATCTCAGTTCACACATTATGCTAAACCATGTGGTTTCATTGATTTTTGACTTATGTTATATCTCCCAACATTGTGATTAAACCATTTGTAAACCTATGAATGAACCTGTAATTATGCTCAGTGACTCTTATATTTTATCAAATATGTTTAGGATTGTAGCCATTTATTCAATGAAAAGAAAGATGAAAATGAAAGGTGAATAAAGTATGATAAACATAGATCTTATACTCCTCAGAACCATTGTTTTTTCCCCCTAACAACAGGTTTGAGGGCAAAATTTTGCCAACTTTAAACAAAATCAGTGATGGACAATTTTCAGCTTAATCTTACCTTTAACAAATGTAAATCAGAGAATGTCTTGTCTTGAATTGTATGTATCTGATTACTGTGCAACATCAACAACTCCAGTTTCTCCAGGCCAGAAAAATCTGTCTCAGTCAGTTTAACCAAATTGTTGTAACTGTAACAAATATTTCATTCCATATCTGGGTTTAGTTAGTCAGCTAGAGTTCAAACGTAAAACAAACAAAAATAAAATCTCTCTTCTGAAGGTGTTTAAGCAGACTGTAATTAAATTTTGTGATTTAAAGTTGAAAACACTTTGGTCAAAGCAATAACAAATGAAAATGAAAAATATGGCTCTTGTTTTCATGCACTCGGGTGTAACCTAATCAATGTGAAATCTATACAATTTTTCTGTTGTTCCTCTCAAAGTGTTCTGATAATAAAAATAGTGAAACACTACAGATATAATACGTTTATCAAATTACACTACAAAGTACTATCAAACCATCAGGAACACAACATGTGTAATTAAGAACATGGAATAGTTAGAAAAAAGGTTAGAACCTAACTTCTTAATATCTTTAATACATGGTGCCCTTGACTTACAAGTTCATTTAGTGACTGTTTAAATTTACAATGGCACTGAAAAAAATGACTTATGACCGTTTTTCACATTTACAACCATTGTATCCCCATGGTCACATGATCAAAATTCAGACGCGTGTTCATAGTAATGAGGGTCGCAGTGTATCGGGGTCATGAGATCACCTTTTGCAATGGGATCAATGGGAAAGCTAGATTCACTTAACAACCATGTTATTAAACACTGCAGTGATTCCATTAACAACTGTGGCAAGAAAGGTCATAAAATGGGGCAAAAGTCACTTAACAAATATTTCACTTAGCAACAGGAATTTTGGGCTCAATTGTGGTCCTAAATTAAGGACTACCTGTATTCAAATTCAGGGTGTTTACAGATAGTGAGGGTTCAATCAAATATTTATTGTTGTCATGGACCAATATAATAGTGAGGTTTTAACAGGGCTGAGGTAGATCCAATAGTAGCAAAACACAAAGGAAAATAACAATGCACGTTATGATACTATAATAATATAAATAAAATAAATAATTAAGAAAGTATTTTACAAGATAAGAAACAAAAACATGAAGGCATCCTAAAAGCAACCAACATAATTCAAAAGAAGGTATTTCTATTTCAAACAAAAAAAATCAATTAATCAGGCATAACATAAAAAAGCAAAGGTTTTGCCCACTGGAGGGTTGGATGGAAGTTCCAGAGTAGAGGAGCAATTTCCAAAAAAAATTCTCTATCCTACCATGGAATGATAAAAGGCTTTTCCAGTTTCAAGTCTAGATAATCAGTTATTGGGAACCATGAATCATATACATTTAATAAATAATAATTTGGGTTTGCTGCAGGGTTCAGCTGTCACTTAGAATCATCTTCCTATGGTTTCTTTCCATAAATACTTGCATACAAACAATCGTCCATCTTGAAAGAGGTTCTTATAAGCAACAACAGTTCATAGGCTCTGCATTCTAGTGAATTCACTGCCCCCCACCAAGAACTGTATACTGTCTGTACTAAAAATCCCTCTTACAGTGTGAGGCATAACACATGAGAGAATTATTCCATGCATTCAGAGTTATGTTTCTATATTATTTGTGACATGAAAAGATGAGGAATAAATCTTTCCTGAATTCTTGCATCTTATGGAATATAGGGTAATTATTCAATGCACCCTAAACACTGAAGGCATTCATGAACAGTGATCATCTTTCTTCCTGCTACTTCATGTTTGTAAATGCCAGCAGGCCTCTGAAAGCATGAATATTTGTTCACTGCCAAAGTCTCAGAGAAATTGCTGATTTATGAGTGACCACTAAAATATTGCTGGTTATCAAAGCAGCCTCAATTTATGGTTCACTGCCAAAGATGATTTTGTTAGCCGATTTGCATACATTAAGTTTTAAACAGATGCTATAACAGCTTTGAGCTGAAACTGTTAACTATAACATTGCAATACTGGGGAAGATGATGGGCTTTAGATTTCCCTTGACCAACTTTTTAAAAATGTTCTATACAATCATTTTAAAATGTTTTATACAAAATATAAGTGTACATTATCGCATACTAAACTTGTATTCTATATTCTGTAGGATCTACTAAAAATGAACCATTATCATCGTTCCTTCCTTCCTTCCTTCCTTCCTTCCTTCCTTCCTTCCTTCCTTCCTTCCTTCCTTCCTCCCTCCCTCCCTCCCTCCCTCCCATCCATTGTATGAGATGGCTCCAAGTATAATTTGAATAGCTTCATTCAATATAGCTAGGACAACAGGAACGTAATTCATAGCTGTCTGAAACTAACCATGGGTGTGCAGATGTATACAGGGTTGCATTTACACTTCTGATTTCTAAACTCAGAACTTTACCTTCTTTTTCAAAAGCAAAATGAATGGTTCAGCTCATGACTCAGAATAAAGTCTTCATTTTCCAAGCAAATATGGTTCATCTTAACTGGCTGCATATCATAAGAAGTTTGGCTTCTAATTACACTGTTTCACCATTTCAATCCTTATTAGACTTAGATGTGAATGACTGAGTTCAAACTTCATAAGCCAGAATCAGGAACAAAAACTAAACCTGGGTTCAGGAAGCTGTGGCTTTCAGGATGTATATAGTCAATCTATAGCTCCCAACTGTATTCTACTTATGTTATGTTAGCTGGGGTTCCTGGAATTGTGGTTCACAACACTTAAATGTCCAAAAGTTTCTCATACCCCTACTAAACAAACCCTGGATAATTTTAATATGATTTGTTTCCTAAACTCTCCCAAACAAGCCAGAAATTAAAGTAAAAACAAACCAGCAAACAAGATAAATTTATTTTAATTTCACATGGAACAGCACAGGATTTATTCTTTACTATATTTGGGATATTGTTCCTCTTAATTGCTGAAAAATTATTTACACAAATAAAACATTATTTAAAGCATTAAATAATGCTCTAAGCTTTGCAAATTAAATAAATGCTTTAAAGTTAAAACTTTGCAAATTTTTAATCTGAATTGCTATAATAATTATTTCATATTAAAAGGAAAACAAAAATAATTCCTTCCGTCTCTTGGCCCACATGTTCATTGCTGACCAACCACAGAAGCCCTCTCTCTTATTCGACAGTTAGAAGGTAACTGTTTCTGGAGATGCTTTATATTTTCCTCTTCAACAACTAAAGTAAGTAGTAGAATGTACCATACACTTATGCATCCTCTGGTGTATGAGCTTCCGTATGCTTCTAAATAGAAAAAGAAACCAAATTCTAGTTGACTCAATTTATGTTAGATACTGTTAACACATCAAGGATGCCATCGTTTTTTACCTATACCAGGCACTCTGATCCATCTGCCTTTATTATTTTTTCTTTTTAAATTTTTTTAAAAAAATATCACAATCAGCTGCCAGTCTTGTGTATCCTTTCTATTTACAATAATGCCTCTGGAACTCACATTGTTCTTCATTTCCAGTTCTTCATGATCCAATGGACATTCATTTGCCAGGATTGCCTATCTGTCACCCCTCTGATTTCTGGTAAATTTGTGCTTGTAATAATAGTCACCTTACCTTTTCTCATCCTATTTTCATTCATTTTTATTTTCCTAAGCATCATGGTCTTGTCCAGTGACTCTTATCTTTGTTTTATGTGTACACAATAGGTTCAGATTCATTATTAATGATTTCAATGGCTAGTCTGGTTTTACTTCAGCCAGAAATAGAGGTTTAATCCTTTTGCAATCCAAAGAATTTTCAGCAATTTTCTCCAGCACCACACTTCAAAGGCATTTGTTTTTAATTTATTCAGTCTTTCTGATGATTCAATTATCACTGCCATATTTTACAACTAGGATAACCACATTTTTGGCAATATGCACCTTTATTTTTTGTTGACACTGTGATGTCTTTGCACTTGAATATGTTGTTTAGATATGTTGTGATGTTTCTCCTCAGAAGCAGATTTCACTTTATGTCATGACAATAGCCATCATTCCTATTACTGATCCTATGAAGATAAAGTATGTTACTGCTACAACTTGTTCTCCACCTATTTATTTCAGAATGGCATTAATATAATCTTATACCTATTGATATAATCTTGGGCTTCCTAAATTATTGACCAGCAGTTCACCTTTTCCATTTTCTTCTTTATCTTCAACAAGAGATTCCTTAGGCTTTCCTCATTTGCAGCCATCAAACTGGTATCAACAGCATTTCTAAAGTTGTTGGTGTTTCCCTCAGTAAATTTTATTCTGATCTTTAGTTCTTCCTATCCAACTTTTTTCATGATATAGTCTTCGTGAAAGTAAATAAGGTGACAGTATACAACCTTGCAACATTCTTTCCCCAATTCTGAACCATTTAGTTGCTCCATATTCTCTTCTGTTGCTTCTTGATCAATAGGTGAAATTTTCAATAAGTAGATGGGATGATCGAGCACACTCATATTTTGAAGAACTATCTACAATTTGTGGATAGCATTGTCAAAAGCATTCATATAATTAATAGAAGAAAAAAGCTCTTGGAAGGTCCTTGCCTTTTCCATTATGCACCAGATATTTGAAATCTTGGGAGCCTCTGCATCTTCTAAATCCAGTTTATATATTTGATTTATGGACTTGACAGTTCTGATTCCATGTACTGTTGTAATCTGGATTGCAAAATTTCAAGCATTATTTTACCAGCATCTGAATTAGGAAAGCCAAATGCCTCACACATTGGATCCATAAAAGGGATGACTATATTTCTGTGTCATGCTTGGAACTATATCCACTCACCCAGAAAAAAGATAAAGGATAACTGGATTGATGTATATTCTTGAGCAGAAGAAGGTAGAAATCAACAAATTTAGCTTTTTTTCTGATGTTCAGTGACTGTCATACACATTATGGTAATAATTTTGTGAATAGCCAGACAATCCTCATTTGCAAATATACGTACAAAATATTGCCAGGTTTTCAAATTTCTACTTGTCTAAAAATCCTGAACCATGAAAGGCATAAAAAAGAATTTGTATGCATGTGTTTTATCACCCTAGGCAAATTAAGCAATATTTGATCTCTGATAAATTAATGCCAGGAGGCTTCTTACCATTAGTTTGGTCTGATTTTTATTTTATTTTAGTGAACATGTTATTCTGTTCTCACTACTATTTCTTACTGTCATGCAGACATAATTTTCATTTTGTTCCTATCAATTATCAGTGAAAGAGATGAACAAGATGTTGTTTCCCATTTTTATAAGGGAAAGAAAACGGATGAAATTCCAAAAGAAGAGAGTTTGGTTTCCCTCCACTGCTCAATATCCAAAGTAGTGGCTGCATTAGACAAGATCTGGCTATTCCCATTTGACAATTCATAATAAGGATGAAACCAGTCACATACTGCCTCTTAGTTTTCTGTGTAACAGGTCACTAGTATGTGACAGTATGAATATAATAAGTAACTGCTTTTTTAAAAAAAAACAGCTGTGACTTCTTGGACAAGAACACTTCACTTTTCAGTTACCACATATTCCCATAAAAAACAGCTACTTTCACAGTTGCTAACAGGGCTTGTTTGGGCTACTGCAGGTTTCAAAACCATGCCTTTGTAATGTAATTGGAAGCATTGTGCAGCATTATTATTTAGTTAAGAGGTTCCATTATCTCTCTAGTAATCTGAGCCTCCTTCAGTTAAAATAGGCAGCTACTCTAGAAAGTATAAAATGCTGAGTAGGGGGTAAGAATGATGGATAATAGAAAAGAAAATTGCAATCGCACTTAGACTTATATACTGCTCAATAGTGCTTTATAGCAATCTCTGACTGATTTACAAATGTTAGCATCAACAATCTGGGTCCTCATTTTACTGACTTCAGAAAGATGGAAAGCTGAGTCAACCTTGTGACAGTCAGGATCGAACTCCTGGCAGTGACAGAGTTGGCCTCCAGTATTACATTCTAATCACTGTGCCACCATGGGTCTTAACATACACCGCCACCAAAGAGTAGCAAGTAAATTCAAAAATATTATTAAGAGAGCCAGTTTGGTCTAATAGTTAAGGCACCAGACCAGAAAGTGGGGGACTGTGAGTTCAAGTCTCATCTCAGCCATGGCAGCCAGCTGGGTGACCTTGAGCCAGTTACTCTCCGTCAGCCAACCTAGCTCATAGGTTGTTGTGGGGAAAATAGGAGGAGGAACTTGTCTGAGACATGTTCACCACCTTGAGTCATTTGTAAAAATAATAAAGGCAAATAAATAAATAAATAAATAAATAAATAAATAAATAAATAAATAAATTTTAAATAAATTCTTAAGCATCGTGGAAAAAAGTAGAAAAAGAGAAGCCCCTTTCATAGGAGAAGGGAAGTTCTGAGAGACTGCAAAACAAATTTTAGCACAGCAGTACTAATTTCAGGATTTCAGCATTATCATGCAAACCTACCCTAAATTGATGCGTTCCACATTTTGGGAGATGTGCAATGGGATGGTAGTAAGATATCGGAAGGTGCAGTGAACTTCAGTCGGTACATAGCAGGCACAAAGCTTAGGACAGGCACCGCTGCCAGGAAAGATGGCCAAGAAGAAACCAAAGAGGACTCCTACTACATAGGGATGGTTTCCTTTTCCTCCTTTCATCTTGTGTGACAAAAGTTTTGAACTGACCATCCTTCCAGCCAAGTGTGAACAAAGAATGCTGTAGAAAATGACACAACAGAAAGCATCAGATGGCACATCAAAAGGTTGTGGCTTTGAGCAGGCTACTTTTACTTAGTTTTTCTTAGCAGTTCTACAGAAAAGCTACACATTTAACCTGTAGCCTTTGGATATTGTGGATTGCAGCTCTCCTCATTGCCAGTCAGAATGGAGTTTACCAGTTGAAAAAATGGGAGGTTCAGTCCAACACACTTAAAGAAGGGCAGACTGGAGAAGGCTGCCATAAGAGTTACTACCGTATATACTTGAGTATAAGCCGAATTTTTCAGCCCACTTTTTGGGCTGAAAAATTCCACTTCGGCTTATACTCCAGTCAACAAAAAAAACTTACCGAGGACTTGTGCGCGGCCGAGGCTTTGGTGCTTCCGGGATCGCCCGCACCTCTCCCAAGCCACCGCCGTCCGAGACCTGCCGAAGTTTGGGGAGGTTTGGGGAGGTGCGCGCGCACCTCCCCAAACTCCGCGCCTTGCCTGCCTGCTTCTTTCCGCAGCGGAAAGAAGCAGGCAGGCAGGGCGCGGAGGAACGGAGACTTGCCGACGTTTGGGGAGGTTTGGGCGCCTCCCCAAACCTCGGCAGGTCTCCGTTCCTCCGCGCAGACCTGCCGACGTTTGGGGAGGTTTGGGCGCCTCCCCAAACCTCCCCAAACGTCGGCAGGTCTCCGTTCCTCCTGCCGACCTTTGGGGAGGTTTGGGCGCCTCCCCAAACCTCCCCAAACCTCGGCAGGTCTCCGTTCCTCCTGCCGACCTTTGGGGAGGTTTGGGCGCCTCCCCAAACCTCGGCAGGTCTCCGTTCCTCCTGCCGACCTTTGGGGAGGTTTGGGCGCCTCCCCAAACCTCGGCAGGTCTCCGTTCCTCCTGCCGACCTTTGGGGAGGTTTGGGCGCCTCCCCAAACCTCGGCAGGTCTCCGTTCCTCCTGCCGACCTTTGGGGAGGTTTGGGCGCCTCCCCAAACCTCCCCAAACCTCGGCAGGTCTCCGTTCCTCCGCGCAGACCTGCCGACCTTTGGGGAGGTTTGGGCGCCTCCCCAAACGTCCCCAAACCTCGGCAGGTCTCCGTTCCTGTTTGGGGAGGTTTGGGCGCCTCCCCAAACCTCCCCAAACCTCGGCAGGTCTCCGTTCCTCCGCGCAGACCTGCCGACCTTTGGGGAGGTTTGGGCGCCTCCCCAAACGTCCCCAAACCTCGGCAGGTCTCCGTTCCTGTTTGGGGAGGTTTGGGCGCCTCCCCAAACGTCCCCAAACCTCGGCAGGTCTCCGTTCCTCCGCGCAGACCTGCCGACCTTTGGGGAGGTTTGGGCGCCTCCCCAAACCTCCCCAAACCTCGGCAGGTCTCCGTTCCTGTTTGGGGAGGTTTGGGCGCCTCCCCAAACCTCCCCAAACCTCGGCAGGTCTCCGTTCCTCCGCGCAGACCTGCCGACCTTTGGGGAGGTTTGGGCGCCTCCCCAAACGTCCCCAAACCTCGGCAGGTCTCCGTTCCTGTTTGGGGAGGTTTGGGCGCCTCCCCAAACCTCCCCAAACCTCGGCAGGTCTCCGTTCTTCCTGCCGACCTTTGGGGAGGTTTGGGCGCCTCCCCAAACCTCCCCAAACGTCGGCAGGTCTGCGCGGAGGAACGGAGACCTGCCGAGGTTTGGGGAGGTTTGGGGAGGCGCCCAAACCTCCCCAAACAGGAACGGAGACCTGCCGAGGTTTGGGGACGTTTGGGGAGGCGCCCAAACCTCCCCAAAGGTCGGCAGGTCTGCGCGGAGGAACGGAGACCTGCCGAAGTTTGGGGAGGTTTGGGGAGGTGCGCGCGCACCTCCCCAAACTCCGCGCCTTGCCTGCCTGCTTCTTTCCGCAGCGGAAAGAAGCAGGCAGGCAGGGCGCGGAGGAACGGAGACTTGCCGACGTTTGGGGAGGTTTGGGCGCCTCCCCAAACCTCGGCAGGTCTCCGTTCCTCCGCGCAGACCTGCCGACGTTTGGGGAGGTTTGGGCGCCTCCCCAAACCTCCCCAAACGTCGGCAGGTCTCCGTTCCTCCTGCCGACCTTTGGGGAGGTTTGGGCGCCTCCCCAAACCTCCCCAAACCTCGGCAGGTCTCCGTTCCTCCTGCCGACCTTTGGGGAGGTTTGGGCGCCTCCCCAAACCTCGGCAGGTCTCCGTTCCTCCTGCCGACCTTTGGGGAGGTTTGGGCGCCTCCCCAAACCTCGGCAGGTCTCCGTTCCTCCTGCCGACCTTTGGGGAGGTTTGGGCGCCTCCCCAAACCTCGGCAGGTCTCCGTTCCTCCTGCCGACCTTTGGGGAGGTTTGGGCGCCTCCCCAAACCTCCCCAAACCTCGGCAGGTCTCCGTTCCTCCGCGCAGACCTGCCGACCTTTGGGGAGGTTTGGGCGCCTCCCCAAACGTCCCCAAACCTCGGCAGGTCTCCGTTCCTGTTTGGGGAGGTTTGGGCGCCTCCCCAAACCTCCCCAAACCTCGGCAGGTCTCCGTTCCTCCGCGCAGACCTGCCGACCTTTGGGGAGGTTTGGGCGCCTCCCCAAACGTCCCCAAACCTCGGCAGGTCTCCGTTCCTGTTTGGGGAGGTTTGGGCGCCTCCCCAAACGTCCCCAAACCTCGGCAGGTCTCCGTTCCTCCGCGCAGACCTGCCGACCTTTGGGGAGGTTTGGGCGCCTCCCCAAACCTCCCCAAACCTCGGCAGGTCTCCGTTCCTGTTTGGGGAGGTTTGGGCGCCTCCCCAAACCTCCCCAAACCTCGGCAGGTCTCCGTTCCTCCGCGCAGACCTGCCGACCTTTGGGGAGGTTTGGGCGCCTCCCCAAACGTCCCCAAACCTCGGCAGGTCTCCGTTCCTGTTTGGGGAGGTTTGGGCGCCTCCCCAAACCTCCCCAAACCTCGGCAGGTCTCCGTTCTTCCTGCCGACCTTTGGGGAGGTTTGGGCGCCTCCCCAAACCTCCCCAAACGTCGGCAGGTCTGCGCGGAGGAACGGAGACCTGCCGAGGTTTGGGGAGGTTTGGGGAGGCGCCCAAACCTCCCCAAACAGGAACGGAGACCTGCCGAGGTTTGGGGACGTTTGGGGAGGCGCCCAAACCTCCCCAAAGGTCGGCAGGTCTGCGCGGAGGAACGGAGACCTGCCGAGGTTTGGGGAGGTTTGGGGAGGCGCCCAAACCTCCCCAAACAGGAACGGAGACCTGCCGAGGTTTGGGGACGTTTGGGGAGGCGCCCAAACCTCCCCAAAGGTCGGCAGGTCTGCGCGGAGGAACGGAGACCTGCCGAGGTTTGGGGAGGTTTGGGGAGGCGCCCAAACCTCCCCAAACAGGAACGGAGACCTGCCGAGGTTTGGGGACGTTTGGGGAGGCGCCCAAACCTCCCCAAAGGTCGGCAGGTCTGCGCGGAGGAACGGAGACCTGCCGAGGTTTGGGGAGGTTTGGGGAGGCGCCCAAACCTCCCCAAACAGGAACGGAGACCTGCCGAGGTTTGGGGACGTTTGGGGAGGCGCCCAAACCTCCCCAAAGGTCGGCAGGTCTGCGCGGAGGAACGGAGACCTGCCGAGGTTTGGGGAGGTTTGGGGAGGCGCCCAAACCTCCCCAAACAGGAACGGAGACCTGCCGAGGTTTGGGGACGTTTGGGGAGGCGCCCAAACCTCCCCAAAGGTCGGCAGGTCTGCGCGGAGGAACGGAGACCTGCCGAGGTTTGGGGAGGTTTGGGGAGGCGCCCAAACCTCCCCAAACAGGAACGGAGACCTGCCGAGGTTTGGGGAGGTTTGGGGAGGCGCCCAAACCTCCCCAAACGTCGGCAGGTCTGCGCGGAGGAACGGAGACCTGCCGAGGTTTGGGGAGGTTTGGGGAGGCGCCCAAACCTCCCCAAACAGGAACGGAGACCTGCCGAGGTTTGGGGACGTTTGGGGAGGCGCCCAAACCTCCCCAAAGGTCGGCAGGTCTGCGCGGAGGAACGGAGACCTGCCGAGGTTTGGGGAGGCGCCCAAACCTCCCCAAAGGTCGGCAGGAGGAACGGAGACTTGCCGAGGTTTGGGGAGGTTTGGGGAGGCGCCCAAACCTCCCCAAAGGTCGGCAGGAGGAACGGAGACCTGCCGAGGTTTGGGGAGGTTTGGGGAGGCGCCCAAACCTCCCCAAAGGTCGGCAGGAGGAACGGAGACCTGCCGACGTTTGGGGAGGTTTGGGGAGGCGCCCAAACCTCCCCAAAGGTCGGCAGGAGGAACGGAGACCTGCCGACGAGCCGCGGCCACACAGGGTATTCCTGTGTATTCAGGCTTGCAGAACGGCGGATCGGCTTATACTCGAGTCAATAACTTTTTCCAGTTTTGGGGGGTGAAATTGGGGGTCTCGGCTTATACTCGAGTCGGCTTATACTCAAGTATATACGGTACTTCAAGGAAAAAAAATCAGCAGTTTAAATACCCATAAGCATTATAGGCAGTCCTCAATTATTGATGGTAATTGGAACCAAAATACATTGCTAAGTGATATGGTTATAAAGCATGTCACATGACCACATTGCTTAGTGATGACAGGTCCAGCAGTCCTTAGGCAAGGATCTATCCCAATCCAAGCCATTTTTCAGCTTGATCTCTGCCAGGCCTGAGCCTCATAAAAGCTTCCAACTCCACCCATTTACCTATCTCTGCCTCTGCCTCTGCTTCAATTGCCCTTCTGCCCTCGCTCCACTCCTCTTGCCACCCTGCACTCCACTAACCCTGCCAAAACCTTGCAAGAAGATCATACAGAACTTGGATAAGGGCCTGGGTGGCCTTGGCAAAAAGGACCGGCACAGCCAGCAGCTGCCTCACAAAGTATCAGGCCAGGTGAGCACTTTGTGAGCAGTTTGAGAAAGAAGATGGTGAAGAAGATGCTGGAAGTTGCAGGGCCGATCATGTGGCAGGGCAAGTGGAGTGTAGGGCAACAGAGGGCAGGGTAACAGGTTGAATGAAGCATAAGGAAGGTCCAGTGCCGACTGCAGAGTGGCCAAAAGAAAAATCGGGAAGGATATAGATGGATAGGGAGAACTGAAATGCCCTTGTAGCTAATAATAAGTGCTGGTGGGCTGCCAAGCACACAAACTTTGATCATGTGGCCAAGGAGATGCGACCAGAGATAAATACAATTTGTTCAGCTCTGCTGTAAGTTTGCTGAATGAATAGTCATTAACCAAGGACCATCTGTACTTCCTCTTAAACATTCCCAAGAAGGTTTTTGCTTTTAGTGAATATAACAGGGAATAGAAGCGATTGTTGACAAGTATTAAAATCTGGAATTTGACATACTACTGAAACTGGAATTTGAACATTCTGCTTGATGAACCACAGTTTTATTTTTAAAGCACTCATAAATCTGCTTGTGATTTGTTTTTTTGCTGATGAATACATCAATCTTTCCCAAGCAATTTGCCAAGCAAATTAAGCCTCAAAGAATTAGGAGTTTAAGAAGAAAACTGTCCTGGTGAAAAAACAACTAAAGAAGCAACAGCAACAGTGGAAACAGTTAAACGTTTTCCTACTTTCTTCCATCTTTATAGGGAACAAAAGCTATGCTTTATCTTGTCACTGCCAACTTCTGTTTCATTCTGGTTTATCTTTTTTGGTTTTGCTACTTGAATAGATTAGAATTAGTTTAATGGAAAATAAGAGTGCAATAAACTATTATAAATCTCCATGTTCTGTTTGGATGAGTTATTCTCTTACAAATATTTTAAAAACTAGACTTTGCAGTTCTATGACCTCAAAGAGGATAATGTAATTCTGGGGCCATTTGTGCCTTGATCAAACAGAAGAGGCAGATTAAGAAATCTTAGCTCTTTTATCCTTCATTTCCTCAGAATGTTTTCAGAAATGTTTGCTTTGTTGTTTTCCCTCTTACTAATGTCAATGGGAGGTATTTAATTAAACAATAACTTAATTGCTTAAAAATGTAAATGTACCTTCTATTCTAGGTACAATAAATTGCAAGGTACAGAACCTATGGTTTCTCCCTTCCTTCCAAACTATAGAATTCTTTTCCTAATAGTATTTTGAAACTGAAATTAGTTAAAACACTAAAAACTGGATTTCCCATCAAGATCCTGAACAGGAGCTTGTCCAAAATTCTTGGTAATTCTTATTCAAGAGTCATATCAGCATGGAATGATGTAGGATTATAATGTTGGTGTAGTTGTAAAAGAATAATGCTCAAATCTCTGGTCCCCTTTGAAGTCTATAGAATGACTGGACTTTTATGAAAAAGAATGTTTATTCTACCCCAAGTTATTTAGAGAAGTGGTACTAAATAAATGAAAGTACTAATAATTATTTTAGCCTCAATTTCTCTTCCCCAACACCAAACTTCAGATACCATATCATGAAATACAGAAGTTATTAGAATCAGTGATCCTCTGATTCCCATGTAAGCATTATAAATCACTCATTTGATGTCATATTTGTCATTACTAGATGACAAATCTCTTTCCAGATGACCAGCATGTGTGAAGATTTTAGATTCATTCTTAATTTTGTTTCCTCCTTCCCTTTCATTTATCAGGACTGTCACATGTAAATAGCTGATAGTGGTCTGCACAAGATAGTCTTTTAGGGGACAAAAAATGAAAAGTAAAGGTAGTTTCAATTATCCTTTGAGATTACTGTAGGGTTGTTTAGAAATTGCTCTTCTGTCCGCTTGGAGATTTTTTTTAAAAAAATAATGCAACAAAGCCACAACAAAATAAATATTCTCCCTTGAAGAAATTCAGAAAAGTCCAAATTTAATAAAAAGCTTTTGTGCAGTGTATTTTGATTTAAAAGTTCTTGTCAAATCATTTCAATGAATCTGAAGCCTGCCAAGAAATTACAGCAATGTAGTTAAGCGCCTTAGCGACAAGAATTAAAGTCTGCACTGTAATAAATAGCCTTTACGGTTGAAACCGGGAAATGCCTCATCCCTATCAGCTCGGAAATAGTTTTCACTCTCTTGCAACCAAACCGACGAAGTGTCTGCAATATCTTGAATATTATTATGGCATATTTTCACGAATTGGTGCTTACTACAGACGGAGCCAGGGAATCAGGTGGTTATTTTGCAAAGCAGGTAGTTTTCATTTTTTTTTTTTTAAAAGTCCCCAAACTAAGATTGGGCTGGCGAGGAAAAAAGAAGGGCTTTCGAAAAATATCGTTCCGGGAAATAACACGTAAAAAACGTACCTGAACTTTATTATTCTTACTTTCTAGCGTGGATCCGCGTGGACGTCTCCTTACACCCGTGGGTGTAGCTCCTCGATAGCCTCGCTTGCAGGGAGGACCCGAAAGATGCGCGGCGCGTGAGGGAAGCCGCTGCAAGGAGGCGCGGTTGGATCCCAGTTTGGGAGAATGAAAACACGCCCCTGGAGCAGGATCTGGAGCAGGCGGGGTGGGGAGCCGGAGTCCCCACGCGTGTTGACCCTCTAACGCCGCTTCAGTTCTCTTTTGCCCGGTCGCCTTTTGTAAGGGAAGCTTCCCAGACCTCCCGGCTTCCCTTGATCGCCCAGCGTCTCAGAAAGTCTTAGCCGAAGGCGGAGGTCGCATGGACGACCCCTTCACTTCCTCAGACATCCGCTTGGTCTCTTCAGTTTGGCTAGACGCGCTTACAACCCCCCCCCCACACTCCCGGAGGAAGAAAGGGGAGGAGGCGCAGTTGAGGGGCCGCCTGCAATGGCAGGTCCTCCAGCTTGCCCGGGAAGCGTGGCTAAGCGAGACTCGGACTCCTGTCTGGCCGTACCACAGTTGCTTTTTCAAAAGGCAACTGGGACTTTTGTGTTTTTTTTTCCTTGAAGACGTTTCGTTTCTCATTCAAAATCTTGTTCTTGGGAGAGAGGCGAAACGTCTTCAAAGAAAAAAACTAAAGTCCAGTTGTCTTTTGAAAAAGCACCGTGACCTGGATGATTGAGAATCTCTATAGACATCTGTCTGGTCCTAGTTCCAGAGGAACTCCCCCCCCCCCCGCCACTCGGTTCTTGAAAACTGTCTCCCCCTTTAAAGCAACGATCGCCAAACTTGGCAACTTTAAGACTTGTGGACTTCAGGTCCCAGAATTCCCCAGACAGCATGTGGGGATACTCTGCCCTAGAGGGAGTGGCATCCTTCATAGGCTTCAAAGTAGCACCATTTCGCCACTTTGCTCCCTCCCTTGAAGTTCTCCTTTCCTTCAGCCAAGCGGGTGGAGCTGATTGATGGAGTTGCAAGATTGAGAAAGTAGGAAGCACACAAAGTACAAGGTGTGTGTTTCTCTCTCCCCCCCCCCCCCCGCAAACAATAGACAAAGCTTCTAATGCCATCAACTTTTCAGGTACAACCTGGAGGAAAAGCTAAATACTGAGACCAACTCATTACGCTCAGCTAGCCCTTGCAACAGCGTTGGTTGAAATTCCGGGATTTGGGCTTGATACATCTGTATGGTGCTAAACTGGGGAAAGCGTGGAGTGAGGGAAGGTGAATACTGGCCTCGAATGGGTAGAAACATTCCAATATTTTTCTAAACGTCATTTGCGCTCCATCTTCCAGCATAACTCCAGGGTTATCTTTCCCATTGGTAAAGATAGTGCTTTGCAACAAAGTCTTAAATCTAACACACCTTTCTTAAAACTACCAAATTGCAAGGATTTCTGGTTCTACAAAATGTTACATCAGGCAAGATGTATGAATCACACTTTCCTCTTCCAAATTATTTCCCAAGGCATAGACCTCCTATATTTAGACTTCAGAGGTTTGAATATAAATCCTGTTGAAACACTGTTAGTTTGTACATCCAACTCTGTTGTTTTTATATAACTTGACCATTCTCATTCCAACAATTTAATTATCCCCACTGGGCCAACAAATATTAATATATTTTTTCTCTTAAAGGACAGAACTGAATCCAGACATTAGGCAAAGTCACTTATTTATATTGTCAACATATTGACGAATGTTAGATGTCAACAGTTTTTAGGAAATATTCATTTAATGTTATTCTCATGTTTTTCTTTTTCTTTGCTTGGTGAAAATCCTATTTTGGCTTTCTATTTGATGTGCCAAATATTTTTCAACCACTCTGGTCTGCACTATTGCAATTATTGCAAGGATTTTTATTATGGGATTTCCACTGGTTGTTTCTTTATATTTGTTTGTAATTTTATTGGAAAATTAAGGTTGAAGTATGAAAAGGATTTTCCCCTAATGAGAAATCAGGTTATTTTGAATTCATAGTAGGTGTTTCTCTATTTGGTGAGTAATAACAATAATCTATAAAGCTTACATCCTGCAACAATACCTTTAACACCATCAAAGAACCACACCTGCCTATTCCAGGTCCTTGGTAGGGGCTTGATAGGTGGATAAAAATGTCAAATCCAGTCTAAACATCTGGCTGATTGTGCAGTGAACCATTTTTAAATTGCTGCATCCAGTCTAAACATCTGGCTGACCGTGCAATGGACCATAGTTGCACCACCTGGAGACAGCAAAAGAGAAAGAAATGGAGAAAAATCACAAAATGCAAAGGCCTGCTGATAGCAGTAGAACAACCATAAAAAAGAAAGCAAAGATAATATTATTAATAATAAGCACTTGGATGCAATGCTAAAGAACTGAAGTACGTCTTGAACACCATCAACATTGACAATTGCAAAAGGCAGCTTTCATTGAAACAGCTTACATCCTGTGACACCTTAAATACCATCAAACAACAACACCTGCCTATTGCAGGTCCTTGGGAAGGCCTCAATAGATGGATAAAATACCAGATCCATACTAAATATCTAGCTGACTGTTGACCAACCATAATAATGATATAGTATCTTCTAAAAAACATGGATTTACCCATTCTTCTTATTCACTAGATTTGCTTAATATTTTTGAATTTCATATGGTGCCATCAATCTGTACCTTCTTTTCAAAGAGATCAGGTCCTTTTGTATTTGTGTAGTTAGATATATTGTTTTGCTAAATTATATATTACCGGTATATTGCTCCTGGTTGCTGCATTTGAAATGGGTCCTGTCAAAATCAATGAAGCCGTATTTTCAGTTATCATGCATATAGAAGGATGTTGCTAGGGAACTGTTTAGAGCAATTCTTCCTCAGCAGAAATCAGCTAGGTAAGGTTCCACAGTAAGGTAGCACAGTTTAGCTGAGCTGCGATGGAGGCCAGGACAAAGACACATTTTCAATTTCTTTCAACAAGTGTTTTCCATTCAAGATTTGCAGAGGGAGGAAGAGAAACTGTTCACATTCACCCTAATAAAATGGTGCTGAAAAATAGGATGAGGAGCCATCCATAATCCCGGCAGATTAAACATTTCTCATCAGTTATGGCAGCAGAATGCAAGGATGCAGGATGATATTGTGTGGCTGTTCAGATTTGCAGGCATCTGAGAACCATGTGCAATTCATTAGCTGAAGGGTTTCTTCTGACTTGCCTGCTTTGCTGAACTCAGGCCTGGAAGGACAAATGACGCCCTTTCTTTTAGACTCCTACTGCAACTTTTTTCCGAAGCTTAGTATCCATATGCTGAATGGGTGTTATTGCAATTATAACTATCAATTAAACTATGGATCAGATTACCAAATAAAGAGAATATAAACTTATTTATCTAAAGAGACAAAATATACCGTATGCTAATGCTAGAGTGCAAGCGTTTCTTGTCCAAAATTTTTGCCACACCCATTGTATTAGCAAGCAGGAAATTTTTTAAGGAGGCTTTTAAAAAGTTTGACTTAATAATTCAACACTACAGTACTTTCCCCTTTGTATTAATACATGCAACTCTGACTAATACATAGGGGATGAGTGGAATAGAAATAGGGATTTTTCCATTCTTGCCTTTACCTTCTCAACTACATTCCATACTGACAGGGGCTTTCTTTCTTTTGCCTCTTACCAAAATTCAGCAATCAAGAAAAGCAACAGCCCTTTGACTTTAGATTGGAAAAAGTGAATTATTGACAAAGATTGACCAGGACCAGACAAAGCACTAAGCCACAGTTTTAAAATAATCATTGAATAAACTTTATTGAATAAACTTTAATGGATATTCATATAGCGTAGAAAGCACAAATATATTAATCCTATTTTAGCTTTGTCTAGTTCTTGAATGGTAGGATATGGATTTATTTGTTCATTCATTGCATTTGTATACTGCTAAATCTCACAAAATTCCAAGCAGTTAGCAGTGATGCCCAGAAAAAACATCTATTTAAAATATTCACGGTAAAAAACCCAATAAAACACATAAAATACGGTGAGAAACAAATCTCTGTGGAAAAGCTTAATTTGGAGCATCGTCCTTAATAAAATCAAAGTAGCCTCAGTTGAAAGGGTAAACCAAAAGGACCACAGAAAAACAGTAGTTCTGCACCTCAGTTTTCCTAATTTCATAGAATCAGGACACAACTAGAATTGTCTGCCAGGATATTTTGATTCTCCAGTGGATTGTTACAGGACCTAGTTATCAGTCTGCCTATATTCTCCAAACATTTGGAAATAATCTATTAGGTGATTCCCTAATAGATTATCACGGGTACCACCCACAAACCTTTTGGAAGGTTTAACATTATTCCTAACCTACTTCTTGTTGGGAATTCTAGGAACTGTACTGCCAATACTTTTGGAAAACACTATAGCCTGCTGTCAACCCTTTCTCACTAATCCAGTTTGGAGGCAAATAGATTGATTCCTGCCCTAATCTGAAGCAGATGTTTCTGAATTGTATCTGCTGGCAATTCTTTACCAATTTCAAAGAATTCTGACAGTTGTACTTTAGCATCTGGAAACACAGTTGATCCACCCGTGGCATGATACCGAAGTAAATGAAAGTCAATTCCATATCATGTAAATTTCAATAAAGCCACTTTAATAAAGATATTTTACAATAAATATCTACTCCAAAGGAACATGTTTCCTAAGGAATATTGCTTTGGCTGTGATAATGTGATAATGTGATAATGTGATAATCAAGTTCCCTTCGTCCAGTGCGCTCCCACAGGGAGGGTCTCCTCAGGGTGCCGCCGGTAAAAAATTGCCGCCGGATAACACCCAGAGGGAGGGCCTTCTCAGTGGGTGCGCCTGCCCTCTGGAACCAGCTCCCCGTGGAGCTCAGGACTGCCCCCGACCTCCGTTCATTCCGCCGGGACCTGAAGACCTGGCTCTTCGAGCTCTCTGGCCCAGGCTGAGAATTTTAATTTTAATTTAATTGGGGTTTTTACTTTTTTCAGGGATTGATGTAATTTTCTAATTGTTTTTAACTTTTGTATTTCTTGTTTTAAATACCCTGTAAACCACCCTGAGTCCTTCGGGAAAGGGCGGTATATAAATCTAAATAAATAAATAAATAAATAAATAAATAAATAAATAAATAAATAATTCAGGTTTAATGATAAATACATTATATGTGATTCCCCTTGAAAATGGCCCAGATATTTTATTTGAAATACTTCCTTTTGTTCATCTACAAATGCATCAGATGTCTAGGTATACTTGGTCAAATGGTACTTTCCAATGAATTTACAAGATAACAAAAGTTGACATAGTATGGTATAGTAGAAGTTAAATGCTACATCTTTCAGCAAAATGATTGCTCATCTGAGGAAAACCCACAACTGTTTCAATTGTTTCAAGCAGCAGATCATGAAATGGCAACACTCCTGTGTCCACTAGTCAAGCTTTCTGGTTTATTATATCAAGTAATATAGTGTTAATATGTATTATTTCTATCAGTTTTATTTGTTAATATTGGCTGTTTGCTTTAAGAGTCCATTGGATGCCTTTTTTAAAAGTTCTGAATTCATATTGAAGAAAAGAATGTCTTTGCCTAAATTTTATATGGTGGATTTTAGTTTTCACATTAGATCATCACTTCTTTCAGCCCATTACACTCATTTTTCTAGCTGTCATTTCTTGCTCAGATATCTTCACCCATTTCTTGTCTTTTACTGGTATAAGTTTCCAACAGTTATAACTAATTCTACTACTTGAAGTAGCTCCTTCAAAATGATCATGAATTTGGGACATACAATCCACATACCACTTTCCCAAGATCCCATTCACAGCTCCCAAAAATTCTAGGGACTCCATTTTGGATCTTTCTTAGTGATTTTTAATGAAGTTTTAAATGACCTTTGGGATTTAAGACACTAACCTTGTCCCCAAAACACTCTGATTTCTCCAGATTCTGCAAAGATAAAAAAAACGTTCACCCAGTCCAGTGCTGTCACAAAACCACCAAGTACGTTTCAGCAATCTTGAGGCAGAATAAAAACAATGGCTTATTATACAGCTTTAAGCCAAGGCCTGCAGGCATTACTGAAATTTATGTGTAATTTTCTTGTCTCTTTCTACATGGTTATTTTCCCTGGGCTGAATTTTAAATTTTGAACCTCTTGGCTTTTGGACTATAAACTCCTTGGCATATTCTAATGTACTTTGGCTTCATACAGAAAAATGATGCTATATAAATAATCAGTGGAATTATTTCAACATGATGAGAACTGCTTCAATACAAGAAACCAGACTAGTAAGCATATTGGTAGGGATGTTCTAGCCCCTAAAAACAGTGACTCTTTGAAGAAGTATCTTCTTTCCTCCCCCAAAAGTGATTCTGACAGCGAGTTCCAGTAGAAACTTGCTATTGGTCACTTATTAATTCTTGGGTTTCAGTAGAAAGAAGTAGAACTCCATACACCATTGGGTGGTCTCTTTATAACCAGCCATATTTCCAGTTGCTTCAAGATTATTAGTGGTTACTGGACAAAATGTACTGTTGAGTGCTTTGGTCTGTGAGCCAGTTATTAGTACCATTGGGCCTCTGGAAATCTGCCTTGTAACTATAAAACCATGAATTAAAAATAATAATAATTGGATACAGCAGAAAACTAAGTTGTAGCTCTTATAGAATTACGTAAGTGATAGAAAAGCTCAAAGGTCATCATTAAAAGAGCTCTTACAAAATCATGAGCTTTGACTATGAATGAATCTGATTCTTTGAAATCACACATGCTTTTAGACAAGCCCACGCTAGTGGATTGCTTTGCCAGCAAATCTTGGCACATTTTAGTTATTAAACAATGGTGATTTGGATGGGATTCATTACTAAACAGAGGCAAGGGAATTTTCTGTGTGAAATTAAACTGTGCTTTGGCAGGGATGATTGGCTCAAGGTAAATCTTTGTCTATTCAAAATGAAAAGAAAAGAGAGGCAGTGGCTTTATATGTGTTTCTGCAAGTGTGTGCATGCATATAAGAGAAAGAGAAAGGGAGTGTAAATTATTGGATTTGGAGAATGATTGGTGAATGTTGGATTTAAGTGGATCAAATATGATTAAGTAATGAAACTATTTTGTTGGTGATAATGTGATTCTGGTCATATTCCAAGTGAAGGTTAGAATATCAATTCTTAAATAAGAATATGGAAACCAATGTCCACCAAAATCTATGTGTCAAAAGTCAGGTTTTTAGCATATCAAGGGAAATCCAGGTGCATGGGAAGATGAAAGGCACAAAGTTTCATACATCGTACTAAGCCAGCATGTTGACTGATTTGTTACTTAGCATGTTTTGTGAACTCTACCACTATGACCCATGACTTCATAAAGTGTCCACTCAGCCAATTGTAGCTCACTCAGCAAACCACACTGTGGGAACAAACAAATCATACCTTCCCACACTGTGAAAACCTAGACATTTTATTTCTAGCAATCAGGAGTCTAGAACTGAAGCATTTTATTCAAGGCTCCAACTGTGGATCATCTGTGGGTCATTTTAGAAACTCCTCCAAAGTTTCCATTCATGAACAAAGTCTTACTTTAAGAAGCAACTTTACTTACTATTTTTTTCTTACTTAAATGTATATGTGTACATTTGGCAGCCAACCTATCCTACTCTTTCTGCCATAAGCACCCTCTAATATTGGGGGGACCACTGTTGTTTTCTTGGAAATGGCAGGGATCCTGTCCATATCACATAAGAGAGGATCTGATAATATTTCCTTTTAAGAATGATGAGCCCTGCTCAGCCTCAACTGTCCCAGAAGTTCATTGCTTTTCAGGGAACTCCTCTTCAAGAAGGAAGCCATGTACTTATTAATCAATGATTTATATTTATGTAGAGCAAATGGAGTAGAATATGTTGTGAGAAATTGGAGGAATGATATGGATGCCTGAAGAAAAATCACAATGCAAATCTTGCAAGCAAACTCATATTTAGACCCTAGTGGATTATGGCAACTGCATTCTGCATCAGAAAGTTCTTTCAGACCATAAAGGTTAACCCAGTTTAAAACATAGTGCAGTAATCCCATCATGACTGAAACAATCATGAAACTACCGGATATGCTAATTCAGGAAATGTCATTGTTGATTCACCAAATAGGCAATGTTTGGCTAACCAGAATTTACCACATTTGATATTTGCTATTGTTCAATTTTTTTGATTTGGATAGATCAACAACTTCATTTAAAGAGATACATTTTCTATCTTAAAATATAATCCAAAGTGGAAATAACTGGGTGTGGGTTTAGGAGATGTGCATTCTCTGCCTTGTCTGTGGAACATCTCGCCCCATGATGTGAGTGTTAAGACCTGGCTCTGTCGACTAGCATTTGGGTCCAATAGTGGTATGCAACCAGAGGGATGGTTGGTGGCTTGAGGGCACTCTTTTTTTTTAAAAAAAAAAACAACTTTGTTTACCCTGTAACATTTTTTTCCTTTTACTTGTAAACGGTTCAGAGTCACCTAGTGAGATGGGTGGTGCGTAAATTTGATCAACCAATCAATAAAAATGCTTTGCTATTGCATGGTTTGACAGAAGGGATTTAGTGATGGACATGATAAGTCTTTGAAGCTGTTCTGTCACTTCTCTGATTCATGCTCTGATAGACATCACCTTTCATGTGCTGGTTGGCCTGAATGACATTCTTTGTAGTTATTCCTTTTTTTTTCTTGTTTCTTCCTTCTGTTGAATTCCACTAACATACTTCTGTTAGATAATGCTGTTTGCTCGCTCAGTGACTATCTTGTTGTGTCAACTTCATGTAATAGTTGTGGCTTATGTTACACCTTGGCTATTGCTTTTAATGTGTGAATCTACAGAAATAAAGACCAATGAGACAGCTATGGATAGGATAACCACAGAGAGGAGAATATTCCAAGAATCTTTAGTTTCCTCCTACCAAATTTCTAAGTGAAAATGTAATACCCAGATAGTCCTTGACTTATGACCACAATTGAGCCCAAAATTTCTGTTGTTAAGCGAGACAGTTGTTAAATACATTTTGATCCATTTTACGACTTTTCTTGCCATAGTTGTTAAGTGAATCACTGCAGTTTTTAAATCTGTTACATGGATGGATGTTAAGTAAATCATGCTTCCCCATTGACTTTGCTTCTCAGAAGGTCAAAAAAGTTGATCTAGTGACCCCGAGACACCGCAAATGTCATAAATATAAGTCAGTTGCCAAGCCTCTGAATTTTGATCATGTGAGCACGGGAATGCTGCAATGGCTGCAAGTGTGAAAAACAGTCATAAGTCAGTTTTTTCCAGTGCTGTTATAAATTTGAAAGGTCACCTAATGAACTGTTGCAAATCAAGGACTACCTGTATAGTAGATTATATTTTTACTTCTAACTGATGGCTTACGAATCCTTTAGTGATTGTATTTGGTGGTGAGAGAGAACTGATAGACGTAGATTATCAGACTTACATATATAATCTCTCCTCCTTTCTCTTCTATAGACCCTACTCTCCACTCCATTGATGGAAATGGCATCTTTTCTCAGGTAAGATTACACACACACAAACACACACCTTTCTCTGATTGGTCTTTTCAGTTCAACTGCAGCACATAAAAAATCTAGAGGGGTGGGTTTTTTTACTTTCAATACTATAAATTCTGCCTCTTGGTATTTCATTATTTGCATTATACAGCTGCCGGGAATTGTTTATCTGCCTGAAGCAAACTTAACATGTTTAGACTTTTACTGTAAAGCCATTGAAAAAGGCCACTTTTTTTCAAACCATTGGGAAAAAAACCCATCTGTTTTTAATCATAAATTACTTTAATGTGATCTCTGTATTCCCAACAAACTCCTATGTCTAACATTAAGTTTTTACATTAATTAAAACTAGGAAAGTCCTTTTGAAGTTATTATAAATGCTGTGCAGAATAGTGAGGGCTAATTCTTGGAAAACGAATCACAAAAAACAAGAAGCACATCAGTACACACAGCTTCTAAAGAAGACGTACTTATAGTGATCATGTGCTTGAAAGATAAAATCAAGGGTGGTGGATTTTCCCATTTAGTTCTAGCCTATGACCTTTTTCCATATGTCGCTAAGTCTTGTTTCTGCATTGCTCTTTAATTTAAAAAAATGTTCTAAATCTACATTTACATTTTGACTTTCAGGAAAAATCTCATTCGGTGCTATATATTTTCTGACATTCTTTCTGTGTGCTTTGGATATGAGTGCCTGTGAGGAAGAGAGAAAGATTTATAGGTTTACTATGTAAAAAAGTATTCCACTCTTCCTTGGAATTAAAAAAAGAAGTCCAATTTATTATACAAGCAGTTAGAATAGGCTGAAAGGAATGTCATAAAGATCAGTGCATGGAATAAATGTGTGGAAGAAATACTAAGGAAATATTTATATTTGGTTTCATGAATTGTCTCCTTTTTAAACTATTTTACTATATTGTTTATTGCTAACAAATGTCAGTGGTCCTCCACTTATGACCACGAATGGAATCGGAATTTCCATTGCTAAACCATGTGGTTGTTCAGTGATTTGTGTCTGATTTTATGACCATTTCTTGTCTCCAGGACCACCATTGGTTGGCTCTAAGGTGGCAATAGGTTGCTTTAAACCTATTGGCCGCCACCTAGTGGCCAGACTATAAATAGCTGCGTTGCACTTCAATAAAAGCATGTTCGTGCCTAAACTCACTCGCCTCGTCTCTTGCTTCAAGAAAAGAACCCAGTGCACAACACATATCACTGCAGTTGTTAAGTGAATCACATAGTCATTAAGCAAATCTGGGTTCCCCACTAACTTTGCTTGTCAGAAGCCAGCTGGAAAGATTGCAAGTGCCAATCACATGAACCTGGCATCCTGCAGCCTTTATAAATACTGTATGTGCTGGTTGCCAAGCATCCCCATTTTTATCATGGGATCATGGCAATGCTGTGATGATTGTAAGTGCGAAAACTCAGTGATGTTATAACTTTGAATGGTTACTAAACAAATGGACACTAAAGATAAGGACTACCTGTAATGTTTTTCAAAGTTCATGGAAACAACTGAGGAAAAGTTCAAGGATATTAATTAATTAATTAATTAATAAAATTTATTGGCCACCCATTTAACCATACATAACTCTGGGTGGCTTACAGTGGGGCTTTTCAACCTTTTCACTGATTGTACCACTTTTAGGATATAACAACATCTGAGTACCACCAGTCGCCTAGCAAGGGGTCAAAAACTTGATGACCAAAGGAAAAAAAAGAGGAAAAAAGTGATGAAGTACAGGTAGTCCTTGACTTACAACTGTTCACTTAGTGACTGTTCAAAGTTACATTAGCACTGAAAAAAGTGCCCCCAAGCCACAGACTAGCAAGACACATGCCTGCCCACCCAGCAGCGCTCTTCCTCCTGTCCGAGGTTTTCATTGTTGTGAGCATTTCTGTTGAGGATTGGCAGTGGGGGTGGTGTGTGTGTGTTTGGTTTTTATTCCCCCCATCTGCTGGGTGTTTGCAGCAGGTTTTGGTCACTTCACATGACCCTGTGACACTGTGGCCGTCATAAATATGAATCAGTTGCCAAGCATCTGAATGTAAATCACAAGACCCTGGAGATGCTGCAAAATTTCAGCTGATCGGCACTTCTTCTGGGCTCGGAAGCACCAGGATCAGCGTTGAGCTCCAGCTGGAGCCTGGCGCTGATCCTGGCACTTCCACTGAGCCCTGACAGCCCCGAAGAAGCACTGATCCTGGCGCTTCCGCTGAGCCCTCACAACCCTGCAACTCCAGACATCTCTTGCTTAGGCTTGTGTGGTGCTACTACCGGTTCAGCTCATTCCCCTCCCGTGCTACCACTTTTCTAGGATGATCAGGTGCCAATGTACCACAGGTGGTACCCGTACCACTGGTTGAAAAGCCCTGGCTTACACACAAATAAAAAATACATCTACATTAAAACAATAAATTAAAACCAAGATTGAAATCAAGGACATGTGGGGAGGGTGGAGGTTTAATGGGGATGGGATGGGATCTGTTAATACTTGATCAACTGCCTCCACTATGCTGTTCCCCCATTGGGGCCCCAGACCAACTAGTAGAGCCAGGTCTTTAGGCCCTTATGAAAAGATTGGAGGTGGGGAAAATGTTCCAGAGGGCAGAGGCAAGAGCAGAGAAGACCCTCCTCCTGGACCACATCAGCCAGAATAATAGGGTTGATGGGACTCATAGCATGGCTCGTCTGCCTGCACGAGTGGGAAGGACCAATCCCAGTGGGGTGAGATGGTTCCTCAAGTTACCTTATTGAGTCTAAAGAAGAGAAGTTTTAAGGGATATTTTAGCAAACTTCCAGAACCTAAAAGGCAGATCCACTGGTGCAGACAAAGTTTTGTTCTGGTGAATTTTAAAAAATAGAACCAGATATAAGGGTCTCGTATTATAAGATGACAGATTTTGGTTGACCATTATAAGAAAATCCTTATGATGAGAGCAGATGAACGTAAAAGGATGGTAGGATCTTCTTCACTGAACACAGCAGTTGTAGCCAAAGTGATGCTCATGGGCAAGGGGTGCCCTTCTTAGGCACATGCTATAATAAATCAGGGCTTTGGGAGATAGTAAATCAATTTTTGAAGTTTTGGATGTCTTTCCCAATTTTAAAGACAACTTGTTTTAAAAGGAAATGTTGGATATTATCAGTTGCTTGAAACATCCAACAGGGATCTTGTTTTTGCTGGCTTTCCAGAAAACTGCATCTCTATCATCACAGATATAGAGAACATTTATTGAATAAACAAATTCAATAAATCTAAGGGGAACTTGATTAGATTCATCTTACACATTTCCCAAGTATTGTACTAGAGCTCATATACTTTAGAGAAAAATCTAAAAATAGTAGCACTGCTAGGACTCTAGAGATCAGTTTTATAGGAATGTTTCACAAGATAAATAGATCAGCACAATGTTAAAGCACCATGTTGTGGACTTTCTGAAGAAAAGCAACCACTTATAGTTTAATAACATTTTTATTAGTTTGTTTTATAGTTAAGTCCCTGGTGATACAAACCTCAAGGAGAAAAAACTAAGGCTTTTCTCAGTTTTAAAAAGTCATAAAAACATAATTTGCTGAACTTTTCAAAGGAATGGAGGGTGTTTTTGTTTAAATGAAAGTTATGTAAGTGGAATTTTTCATTAAAGTGACATAAGTGAAATTTCCCACGAAATGCTTCATTTTTATTTAAAATGTTTTATGAACAGCTTGTACAAATAGGATTGTTGTTAAATGTATTAGCGTACCAAAAGAAAGAAAAACTCACAGAAAATTCTTCTTACATGTGGTTCATTTCCCAGGAGAAGCATGACAATTTTCAAAACATAAAATAAAATTAAATTAATACAGTCCACTAACCACAGCTTTTGGTGTGTCTACCAGAACCATTTAGATCTACATTTCATTCATTTATGCCAGACATGTCAAACACAAGGCCCAGGGGCCGGATCCGGCCCGCAAAGTGGTTTCATGTGGCCCACGAAGCCATCCTGGAAACAGTGAGGGAATGGTCCCCACTGCCTTGGCCCTGGCCCAGAGACCCTCCTTCTGCCAGAGACCCTCAGATCTGTCCCACTCCTGCCCAGGCCCCCATAGGCACCCTTGATGCGAACGATGTAGAGCTGGCCACGCCCACCCAGTAGGCCATACGCACTCTACCCATGCCCACCCAGTAGACCATGCCCACCCTGGCCATACCCACCCGGCCCCCTGAGGGCAACCACAATGCTGATGCGGCACTCAATGAAATTGAGTTTGACACCCCTGATTTATGCCATCAATACAGTATATAATTACTGATTCATTTTTAAATCCTGAATAAATCAATGTAACTGGACATGCATGTATAAACCATTTTGTTTCTAATGAAGTTTCTCCCATTTGCTGTTGTTGGGTTAATATCACAGTTTATGCAGTGTGTTTATGCAGTTTAGTAAAGTTGGTTTTCTTTTTCTTTTTTTAAACAATTTTTATTAGTTTTTTAATTTACAACATATATATCTAAAAAGCATCATGGTACCTGGGTAGTTATCAATTGAATAACAGAGTTTTCAATACATAGTTCGGGTTACATTATCATAGCATCCTTCTCTATTTTCTTCAACATTCAATTCAACATATTTAAAATAACAGATTTATAAGAATAGCATGGTCAGTTAAAAAAGATTTTGTCAGTCCAATTTCAATGAAGTATATCTATGTCCTGTTATTAAATTTTATCTAGTTTTAATGTTAATTGTAGTATCCAAGTTTAACCTTTGACATCCCAAATAGTATTCAGAACCCAAAATTCCCTTATTTTATTACACCAAAGATTGTATCATCTAACATACAACCAACAGTTAAATAGCTAACTTCTACTAATAAACATTGTGTCATTGTTCCGATAAATGAGACAGTTCAAACAAAATGCAAGCTTTGTTTATCTAAAAAGTTTTAATAATGAAACAAAACATCGGCACTCATCGAGGGATGCCAGAATCTGACCTCTCCTCCCCTTGATACATCATATCCTGCACAATCTCCCTCCCCTAATTACACATTTATTTATTTATTTAGTTTTCTATACCGCCCTATTTCTGAAGGACTCAGGGCAGTTTACAGGGCAATATTTAAAAGACAATACAAATCAAGATAAAAATAGAATTAAAAAGAATTAAATTAATAATAGCCCAACAATAAAACAATGTTAAAATTTAAAACTAAAACCCCCCTCAGTCCAGGCCGGATAGATCGAAAAGCCAGGTTTTCAGGTCCCGGCGAAATGAGCGCAGGTTGGGGGCAGTCCGGAGTTCCACAGGTAAATCATTCCAAAGGGCAGGCGCGCCCACAGAGAATGCCCTCCCTCTGGGGATCACCCGCCGGCATTCCCTGACCGGCGGCACCCTAAGGAGGCCCTCCCTATGGGAGCGCACAGGACGATGGGAAGTTGATGCCGGCAGCAGGTGTTCCCTTAGATAGTCTGGACCCAAGCCATTAAGGGCTTTATAGGTCATCACCAGCACCTATCATAAATCATACATCATAAATCATGTTCACCAATTAGTTTTACATATGAAGTTACACTTCCCCTTCTGTGCCTGGCTAATCTTATCTTCTCAAAATAGCCGTTTGAAATTTCCCTCTCTTCAAGATTCAAAGCAAAGCAGTTTAAACAAAAGGCTGTCTTGTATATTGGCAGTGCAAAAACATGTCCATGTTTGCAGCATTGACACATTGTTTGTTTCATATCCTGATACATCACAAGTTACCAATCAGAAAGCCGTTATTTATCAATCTACTTCTACCTATACATAACCAAAATTTTAACATCAAAGATAGGATCCATAAGCCAATTTTCCATTATGTCAATATAAATTTATAATATTTGGAATAAGCCTAATAAGTACTTAAACACATTTTAATTCTATCTCATGAATATTTTCTATTCCAGATCCTAATAAGTCACTAATCACTAACAAAATGATCTATAAAAGTTCTCTAGGAATTCATTTTTTAAATCTAACTCTAGGTTTCTTTTTTTCCCAGTCGGGTTTCCAGACCAAGGGCTTTAAATTGCCAAGTAGGTCTTCCTTTGCTTGCATGCATATTATTTGCACCAGAGGAGGCCATCCAACCATCAGCGATGTACAAAGGTTGAACCATTTATAGTCATTATTTTAATTCCATGTTAATTCCACTCTCTTTATTTGCTCCGACATCTCTGTCTACAATTCAATCTGGATTCTTCTTCCATCTGGGTTGATCTGTTTTAAGGAGAAAATCTTATCCAGTATTATACTTAGTAGTTGACTGTCCAGGCTTTCCATAGGTTGTCTTAGTTGGTCTTCGGCATCCTCTATGTTGGCATCACTATCTTGCCTGTAGTGTATAGGCTGTTTAGAAAGGGTCAAAAGTTGTTTGTTGTTGATCTTTAGGATTGTCTGTCATAGTAGTAGTTCATTATACTTTAATAATTGTAGGTTCTTTGAATAAAGTCAGGTTTTGGATAATAGTTTTTCAGTACTTTGTTGCTGTTGCTTATATACCTCTGTCTCAATAGTAGTATCTTCCACGTTTGTTATATTCTGAAATGTAAATTATTTAGTTGCAGTCTGGGTTTCAGTTTGTAAATTAAAGTTGGCATATAAATTATTTAATCTGGAGATAGACATCTCAGTGACTCTATAGATTGTTTCAAATATAAGATTACAGTCAAGCAAGATTTGTGGCTGATCGTTCTCCATTTTGTAGTAATTATAGTCTTTAGCAGAGGCTATTTTTCAAACAAAAATCAGTAAGTGTCCACCTCCACAAGTCTAAGCCAAATTCATCCCCAGCTGTTTCAGGTTGTTATCTTAATGCCAAGGTCAGTCCAAAATGTAAGCAAGCTTGTTTGCTGATGGTATTCACTTGCTGTAACAGACTTGGCCACTAGATGTCCCCAGAGCACTTCCAATCCTTTTCCAATGGAGACTTTTTATTTATTTATTTTTTCTTTTTTGTCTCCTTTTTTAGATTGATAGGTAGAATAGTCCATTTCTGTTAATATAGGAACTTTGGGCCAAAAGTAGAAAGGCAGTAAGTCCAATTAATCAGTATCATATAGTTCAAGGCTTTTTCTTTTCTCTCCCAATGTAAACAAAGGCCACTATTAAGGGAGTGGGGGAAAAAATCCCTTCCTTCTCTCCTTGCAAAGGGAAGCAAATTCGGAAAGCTTTGACAGGAAGAGTAGACAATTAGGAAAAGAAGAAGGCAATTCTCACCCAGTTTTCAAGTGCTTTCAAGTGCTTTGTTGTGATTTTGGCTTTGGCAGGAGACGGCTAAACGATGGGCCATGGGAGTGGCCAATCCTTTCTTCTTTGGTTCAGAGAGTAGCTCAAAGCCGACGGGAGGGCCGCCGCCCTTCTAAAACCAACTGGAGAGACCTTTCCCCTGCTCGTCACCCCTCCAGGGTGACTTTTGACCCCCTTACAGGGGCCCTCCAATGAAGAAATCCAGGCGATGTGAGTAATGATTCTCTCGCACATCTGGCCACACCGGGATCCGGAACCGGAAGCCTGTAACATTGGTTTTCAAGGTATCAGAATGCAAGGTTAGATTCCTGAAGTTGGGACAAATAAGGAAATTTCTTGTTACTAGAATATCCATTTACATATTGTCAAAAAAGAATGAAGGACATGGAAGACCCATGGTGACTTGTCAGCCTATCTCACAAGGTAGTCATTATGAAGAAAAGTGAATAAGGGATTTTTCTGTATGTTGTCCTGAGCTTGGAAAGAAAGGCAAATCTATTAATGTATTAACAAATTAATAAATACTTCAAAAGAGGCAGTGGGTTAAATATACCAAAAACAGAGAAGACAGCTACCTGGAGCTACACTCTATTTCCATTTGCTACTCAATTTGTACGATGCCTTCAGCAAACCTGATTGTGCAGAATACAGCTGTAAAACATTTGGATGACTGCTAGATAGCAACAATACACAAGTGTTTTGGGATGATGGTGGTGATATTTTATTTCTCAAGATAATTACCACTAGTGTTCCCATCAGAACACTAAGCAATTCTCCTTAACATTTTAAGATCATAAAATATTTTCTCGATAAAGCCAGGAAGGAACCACATGCTTTCCATTTAGCAGACCTTGTTGTCCATGGTGAGCTGGCAAAAAGAAATAGTCTGATTAGTATAAGACAGACTCCTGTGTTTCTAATGGCACAAGCAGTTCTAGGCATCCCTAGGGTGGCACACATAACACCTTTGCTACATGAGTTACACTGGGTTCTGTTTGCTTCTAGATTTAATTCAAGGTGTTGGTTATCAGCTTTAAAGCCCTTCATGGCATGGGTCTAGGGTGTTTGAGGAGCTGTATATCTCAGTTATATAGACATGACCCACCCAATCATGCTGTGAATCCTGTCAGTGAAAGGATTTCAACTGGTGGAATCTAAGACAAGGGCCTTCTCTGCTATTGACTCCATCCTTTGCACCCATCTTATCCCCAGAGTTGAAATGTCCTCATTCTTCTGGTTTTCCAGAAGAGTGTTAAGACCTGCTCTGCCAATTAGCACAGGGTCTAAGAGTGATTGTGATGCAGTCTTGGATATTGCTGGTGGCTTGATTGCATTCTCTCCAGCTTGTTAAACTTTTAGCGTTTTAAGTTTTTAACTTTAATT
Organism: Vipera berus; assembly: GCF_964194415.1. Classification (NCBI taxonomy): domain Eukaryota; kingdom Metazoa; phylum Chordata; class Lepidosauria; order Squamata; family Viperidae; genus Vipera; species Vipera berus. Next base: position 26,463,814 of record NC_138207.1, on the reverse strand, counting down.
TTTACTTCTAACTTGTAAAATTTAATCTCCTTTTTAATTTTTTTAACAGTGCATTTAGTCATGTTTTATCTTGTTTTATTATGTTATTTCTAAACTGCCCAGAATCATAATAGTTTTCTCTGCTGTCTAAAGTAGTATGACTTTTGCAAAAAGAACAAGAAATCTGAAAGGAATGAGATTTAGGAAAAATATGTCGGTTTATAAGTATGCATACCATTTTACTTTTGCCCAAAAGTAAAGCAGCAACCATATATGAACTGCAAATTTGGAATGCATTGCTTTGTCTTGTAAACTGCGTTCCAGTTTTGTGGTAATGACTGCTATTTGTGATGATGGTACATTACCTCTGGCATCCAAGGTAATTTTCCAGCTCATAGGGAACACAAGGAGAAGGATGTTATTGTTCTTAAGCCTTACTTGTGGGCTTCTCATAAGCTATTACAAAAACACAATGAAGTTATAAATGGACCTGGATTTAATCTAGCAGAGTTTTCTTGGAAAATCCTTGAGAATTTGGATACTGAAAATAGAAGAGATCAATGACTTCATTTAAATAAGTTCATTTATTCAAATTACATAGTTTAGCATAGATGGATACTGAATATATTTAATTTTGAAATAGCAGAAATAATAATTTCCCTATTGTACTGTTTGGCTTCAGAGACTATATTTTGATTTAGCCCCCATGTAGTAACTATCCAATTTTCTCCTACATTTTCATTAAAAATATACCTATTTCACAATTCAGCAGCTTAAAACATTGAGGCCAAAACACCACATTTAAAACCACATGTATCAAATTCAAAATATGTTTGTGAGCAATTGGTCACACTCCAGTTTTACCAATACCATGGAAACCAAATAACTAGTACCAAACATTTTATCTTTGATTTATTAGGTGCACATATGGCATACAATGATTTTTGGAACCTCAACACAATCAATATTTCACTTGAGAGTTCTTCACACACATGTAATGCTTCATTTCCATTATTTATTTCTTTACCCCGAGTTGCAGAGGATATGGATTTGTCCGCTGTCTCCATAATGGTTTCTCCCCAGTTTTCAATCTTGATTATGTTGTCTGGAAAATCTATGATACAGCAAGTACCTTTCTGATGAGCCTACTTGTTTCCCATGGCATCTCCCTGGTTCTTCATGTATCCCTGCATCCCTGCACACAACCCGTAAACACTGTACAAACTTTCTGTGCTGTATCTTATTAAGAAGGAACTTAGGGAAAAATGTAGCTTAGATGCTAATTGGATGTAGTGTTAATCAGAAAAGGAGAGGGTATCAAATGTGGAATTGTCAAAAACTGTGTGTGTGTGTGTGTGTGTGTGTGTATGTGTGTAGACACAGTATGATGACACAGTGGAGTCTTGAAAGCTTAAGGTGATTCTGCTAATATCAGAAGATTCTGGGGAGAAAAGGCTAGATAATGCATTTAGCAACGCAACAGCACTTAAACTTATATACCACTCATTGTACTTTATAGCACTTTCTAAGCAGTTTCCAGAGTCAGCATATTTCCCCCAACAATCTGGGTCCTTATTTTATTGACCTCAGAAGGATGGAGGGCTGAGTCATGCTTGAGCTGGTGAGGACTGAACTCCTGACAGTGAGCTGAATTAGTCTGCAATAATGCATTCTAACCACTGCACCATCACGGCTCCTACATAAAGGTACTATAATGGCTTATGTGGCCTTCAACAGCTAACACAGATTAACTAGTACAGTGACTGAATTGACTTTGGCCTGCAGTTTATATCTGGAAAAAGATAATCTGTTAAATCTAACATAGTTACACTACTAAGGTTTTATGAGATTTAATCGGTTTCATTCCTGAACACTGCTTGGTGTGAAGTCCATGTACTTTTCATGGCAACTTTTTTTTGGGGAAAATGCACCTTTACCTTTTTTCTAGCTTGAGGGAGAAGTACTGGCCCAAAGTCACCTGGCTGACTTCATGACTGAAGCAGGTCTAAAACTCCCACTCTTTCATATTCTAACCCAGTGCTTTTAACCACGATTTTAAACTGTCTCTCAGGTTGTAACTTAAAACTTTGTCTCACATATTTCTTTTCAACAAAGCAGTTCTCTGTTTTTGATTCTTCCTACTCCTGTCTTAAGTCCTTCTTCTATTTTGTCTGCTACTGGTGTCCTAAAGACGTACACTACAGGAATGGAAAAGCCAGGTCAGGTATGAAAGGGAGGCAGATAGCCTGAGGTAAAAGCTAGCACAGTAGCAGCAGAAAATGATTCTTTGCCAACAATCAGCTTGGCTCCATTTTGACTGTAATAGAGATACATATAATCCTCTCCCAACCCAATTTTAAAGAAGTGTTCCAAGGCCTGCTTCCTTTAGCAGGAGCTGTGAGCCAAACCACTGATGAGTCTAACCTCTTTTGCAGATCAATGAGAGCTTGGACAACTAAGAAAAATAGAAATGACCTCCCTTTTCTGTTAGAACTGGCCTTACTAAAGCAGCCACTGAGTCAAAATTATTCTTTGATAGAGATTTAGATTCACCATCAACAAATGTGTCTTTGATTAAATTTATTTTTCTTTAAAAAAAACTGCTGAACACAAAAATAACTATGGTAAGTGTAAAAAAGAAGATTTGTGATCTGACAGACATTCCCCATCTTTAAATGCCTGTAAACTACTTGGCCTTTATTTGAAAAATACCAGACCAGTTTTTACTGGTCTGTCAAAACAACAACACTTAAACCTTATCACCTTTTTAATATTGAATGTTTGAAAAACAGCTGAAACTGAGGCAACCTCTCTCTCTCTCTCTCTCTCTCTCTCTCTCTCTCTCTCTCTCTCTCTCTCTCTTTCTCCATCACTGCATACAATCTATTTCTCTTATAGCTTTATTTTCCTTTATTTAAGGCGGCCAGGGCTTGCTAATAGAATGAAGGTTTAAATGCTGTACCTGTTGTGATTCAGGGTCAGCCTGTGGGTTCGGCAGTTGGGTCGGACGACTCAGAGGAGGAGGAGGGTGTTGAAGACCTTGCTGAGGGGGTTGAAGATCTTGCTGATGATAGCCCTCAGGCAGGCCCCTCCCACTTGGTCACCATGGAGACCCAGCTGTGTGAGCCTGACAGTGTGGATGAAGATGACCCACAGCTGGCCCTGTTCAAGGACGCCCAACGCAGGAGGCAGTCAAGTAGGAGTAAACAGAGGAAGGCAATGGGGCTTCTTGGAAGGAGGCAGAGAGAAGCCACGCCCTGAACTCTTTATAAGGGGAATGTGTGGGGAGGGCTGGTTTGCTGAAAGCAACCGCTTGGATAGTGTTTCAAAGCTCCTGTATCTTGGTTCGTGTCTTGTTTGTTTTTGTAGTAATAAATTTGGCAGACGTAATTCCAGCCTCTTGCCGTTTGTAAAGGGGTTGCCTTTTCTGCAGGGCCGGTAGCAGGCTGGTACAGAACAGTACCATTTCAGACAAATGGCTGTCCAATCTCTTCCTAAAGACTTCCAGTGTTGGAGCATTCACAACTTCTGGAAACAGGTTGTTCCACTAATTAATTGTTCTAACTGTCAGGAAGTTTCTCCTTAGTTCTAGGTTGCTATTAATCTTCAATTTACCTTCAGTTTCGAGTTGAATCCTGATACCTTTATTCGATAGTATTTGATTTTTTTAAAAACTCCCTTTGATCTACACTGAGGTCATTATGGCAACATCAGCCTGCTTGCACCTTTCATATGAAACAGAAAAATGGATTCACATTACTTCTGTGGAATAAATTACTAAACAGAAAAATGGATTCACATTACCTTTTTAATATTGAATGTTTGAAAAACATTACTTTACTTTATTCCATTACTTCTTGGAATAAAGAAAACTTTGATCAGGGTCAATGGTCAAGAGATCTGCACCAAAAATAAAGTGATGGGGAAGATAAAAATAAAGAGCAACAGATATTTAGGCAAAAATGGAGTTACATCATCAGTAACAAGACACCTGTATGGATTTAACAGTCCCAGAAACTAGACTGAGAAGAACCAGTGACAAATTCAGGACTTTAAGGTTTTAAGCCTATATTAATTTATTTGGGAATACGTTCTGCTCAATTCAGCCAGCCTATTTCACCCTTGAGTCATTTTCAAGGGATATGTTTGTAAGGGAAGACTGAATCAGCCACCCCATTTTCCAGAGCAGCAGCTCTTCACTGGAACAAGCTTTCAGGCTCTTCCTGTTGCTGTATGACTTTCCACTCCAATGCTTGCTGAAGCTAGAACAGGAAATGCGCATTCTCCACTATTCTGAATTAAAAACACTGCATTTAAAATAAAATACAAGCATGACGAACTGGCATTCTCTAACAGCTCAGCTAAAGAGGTACCTATGGAATAAGAATCACAACAGGTTCATGCAAAATTGAAAGCAAATTCCCAGCTGGCATATGATTTAAGTTTGCAATATGGCTATAGATTGCACACAGCCCACTATATGTAACTAAAAGGTAAGGCAGGGGAGAAGCGGGAAATGAATGAATGAACCTTTATTGTCAAAGTACAACCATATACACATTGAGTTTGGCTGAGCCTATCTCAATGTATAGGCCTATAAAAAAAGGTAAAGTTCCCCCCGCACATGCGTGCTAGTCGTTTCCAACTCTAGGGGCCGGTGCTCATCTCCGTTTCAAAGCCGAAGAGCCAGCGCTTGTCCGAGGACGTCTCCGTGGTCATGTGGCTGGCATGAGTAGATGCCAAAGGCACACGGAACGCTGTTACCTTCCCACCGTAGTGATCCCTATTTTTCTACTTGCATTTTTACGTGCTTTCGAACTGCTAGGTTGGCAGAAGCTGGGACAAGTAACAGGCGCTCTACCAGGAGCTTAAAACAAAACTTTTAAGAGAAGAATAGGTAAGACCACAGGCTTAGCTTTTTGAAAAATTCTAGATTTAGTGGATATTATTATCATTTTAATTATTAGATTTTATCCTAGTTTTATTACCTTATAGGTAACTCAAGGCAGTAAACATTCGTTCATTCATTCATTTTCTATGGCTGCTCTTCTCTGTCAGTGACTCTGGGCAGCTTATAATTCAGAACCTGTAGTATGATTAAAAACTAAAAACACATTTTAAAACAATAAAAACCGTAAAACTGGTAAAAAGCATAAAAAACATCCATCATGTATAATACTCCTTCCTTCTCCTATTTTCCCTGCAACAGCCACCATGTGAGATAGGTTTGGCTGAGAGAGAGAGATGAGAGAGTGACTAGCTCAAAGTCATCCAGCTAGATTTCATGCCTAAAACAGGACTAGAATTCATAGTTCTTGGGCTTCTATGGTAGTATCTTCACCATTCATCTCTTTTTTACATGGGAAAGTCACCTAGTCAAGGGAACAAAATATAGCCTGTAATGTATAAGAATTCAGGATACTATATCTAACATACTGTATATGGGTGGTGCAGTGCCTCAGTAATTAAGATGCTGGGCGTCTCAGCTGGAAAAGCCAGCAGCCCAGATTCAAAGTCTGAGTGCCATGCAATGAGGTGAGCTCCTGTCTTTGCCCCAGCTCTTGCCAAGCCAGCAATTTGAAAATATGCAAATGCAAATAGATAAATAGGTACCACTTTGGTGGGAAGGTAACAGTGGTCCATGACATCATGCTGGCAACATGACAATGGAAATGTCTTCGGACAGCACTGACTAAAATGGCCTTGAAATGGAGATGAGCGCTGCCCCTTATAGTTGACAACGACTAGCAGAATAAAATCTGCAGGGACTCCTTTATCAAACATACACTGGAGGGTTTTCATGTAGCATCTTAAATCAAGAGTTGCAGCCTACAATCAATCACTTCAGAATGTGCTTAATTTTTACATTTTGTCCTTGTGAATTGAAACAAATGCTTAGTCATTTGGACTACAACAATGTGATCTATATGGGTTGGTCACATTGGTTGCCAGTATACCTCTGGGTTGAATTTAAGATGCTGATAGTTACCTATTAAGCCCTTCATGGCTTGGGACTGGGTTACATGCAGGATCCTCTCTCTCATTTGCATCTCCCCATCCTCTTAGTTACAGCAAAGAGGCATGATTCAGGTCTCATCCATTGGGAAGTATTGTCTGATGTATGCTATCTAGAGCAGACATGTCAAACTGGTGACATCATGTGATGTCATGTGACGTATCAGGACAGTTTTGCCATTGCCGGCAATGGGGTTGGTGTGGCTTCTGCGTGACTTGTCCAGCCCATGGGCTGGCAGTTCGACACCCCTGATCTAGAGCATAATTCTCCCAGTCAAGGCTGGCCTTTAATAAGGGCTTGAGACCTGGTTTTCTAATTGAGCCTAGAGTCCTAGATGTGTGGCTGAATCCATATCATGGCTAGGATGAGGGTTGTTTGTTGGTTTTTCTCAGTTGCTATATACATTATTTATAATTTTGTTATACTGCTTGTTTATTGTTTAAATACTGTTCGCTGCTCAGACTCATGTATTTGAGATAGGCATACATATAAATTTAAATTCATAAATACTTTAGATGTATAAATGTCAGAGAAAATATTTGACACTATTTATTTGTCCATTAGATACTGTAACATGACATATCATTCTAGTGTTCATTTCATTTTTCTAAACCTTGCTTGCTCACTTGTTGGGGCATCTGCTTTTCCAAAGCAGTCAAAAGAATTTCAGAAGAGATGCCCCGCATATAATGTGCTAATCATGATCAGAACACAAGTAGTAACTTGCTGGATTAATTGTGTTCCCTTTCTTGTAGGTGAGAAGATGAAAAGATGAGCTACTTGTGCTAAGCCTTTTTACTGATAATTCTTGGTGCCTGCCACTTAGATAAGTATCAAAATAGAGCAAACTATGAGATAAATAAAATGGGAAAATTGAAATTGTTTGGGGAAAAATGTTGACCACAATCAATTTATTCCAGATCATCCCTTCAACTGCACTGTTCCTGGGAAAAATAAAAAACAATTCAGAGTGCTACCTCTCAAGACATTCTGCAAAAGAGAATATAATAGAATTTTTGAAAATTCAATCAGAGCAGAGGTCTAAGTATGCCATTCTAGGGGCACATGTAATTTTCTATGCCACCACATTCTGCACCAGCTTAAGTTTCCAGATACTTTTCAAGGGCAGCTTCATGTAGAGCACATTACAATAGTGAATCGTAATTTGAGTTACTCAAATAACATAGGTAACTGGCCAGGGTGTTTCATCTCTTCTGCTTAGCTATTGTTACCACTATTTGGGGAACAGTTGCTAAAATAGCACTTGTGTTTTACTCTTGCCACAACTAATTAAACCAGGCTTATTAGGAAGTGGAAAGGGGAATAAAAATATCCTGCTGTTTTTTACAATCTGTAAATGTTCAATCTTAGTTTTCCTGTTGATCAAGAAGTATGGTCCCATTTAGTCTCTGTGTTTGCTTTGTCCACAGTTATAGCTTTGTAAGTCTTACCTCCTTGCCCCCAGTATTTGAAAAATCCAATTTTGTTCCTTCTACTTATCCCTCTCACATTCCTGAACTGAGTCTTTCACTGAATGAAATCTAAGATTGTGTACTTTTTGTTAGATAATTGTGCATAATTCAAACTATTTCTGTCTGTCATATTGTACAACACCTATAATAGTAACAATACACTCATATTTTTCTCATGTTTCTTGTTTAAAAATGTTGCAAAAACTACATTTAATGTATTATTTCTAGTAGAGACTAACTTGGCCAGTCAGCCATGCCAATAAGACTGCCAGCCCAATTATCCACTGTGGAAACAGGCTTCTGAATAGAGTACTGGCATAATCCTAAATTTTCTCTTATGTTCTTATTTCCTTTCCTTGAACAGTTCACAATAGTTTGGTCTGTTCTTTCATGCTATGAAGCATATTCTAGAGGTCACTTAAGATTCCTTCACTGTGACTAAACCTGGTATGTTCTGAAATACATAGAAAGTATGTTAATAGAGTATTATAAAAACATAATGTATATTTTCACAATTTAAAGAGATGTCCTTAGACAAGAATCAAATCTATATCCTGGATCCATTCTTTTACTCAGACACTAAGCCAGTGATTGGAACAACCTGCTCCTATAAAAACATAACTAGTATGTCAAATATAGGTAGCTCTGATTTTATAGTTGGGCTTTCACAATTAGATAGAAATCATGTATACTCTTTGCATAAAAGAACATTGACTAGAGTTCCTGATTTTGAAGCAAATGTTCTTCAAAAACAATTGTAAAAGTCTAGTGGCAATGTTTCTTTACCTTTCTACTACAGTATTTTTAGATTTAGATTTAAATTTAAAATTTGAAAAAATAAAGTTGGTTTTGGAGACTTCTATTGCGTATGGTTGCCAGTTGAATATCCTTTGTTTTAAGTCAAATCTGAGTAGCCAAATCTGATTTTTTTATTCATGAATGCTGCCAAGAAGAAGTCATGAATTCCCTCCTTCACAATGACAGCTGATTTTCATGAAGATTCCATTAAAATCACATCATAGCAACACACAAACTATATCTAGATCTCTGAGGGCTTGTTGTGTAATTTCAAAGGTATAAAAATCTTTAAATTTAAAAAAGGAACAAGAATAGTTTCTTCTTGACTTGTGAGAATACTAGGATGGGATTATGATATATACTGTATGTGGGAAGACCCCTCCAAAATGTATATGGCTCCTCCCTATTTCAAAATGCAAATTTATTCTCTCCTCCTCATAATGAAGAATAAAAAGGACATAACAATGAATAAGAAGAAATGGAACTCAATCATTTCATAGGTAATAATCCACACCAAAATAGAATAGAATAGAACAAAGAATAGAACAGAACTGGAAGGGGCTTTGGAGGTCTTCTAGTCCAACCCCCTGCTTGAGCAGGAGAACCTATATACTATCTCAGACAAGTGACTGTCCAGTCTCTTCTTAAAAACCTCCAGTGGTGGAATGTCCACGATTTCTGAAGGCAAGCTGTTCCACTGGTTAATTGTTCTCACTCTAAGGAAGTTTCTTCTTAATTGCTTCTCTCTTTGGTCAGTTTCCAACCATTGTTTCTTGTCCTGCCCTATGGTGCTTTGAAGAATAGTTTGACCCCCTTCTTCTTTGTGGCAGACCCTCAAATACTGGAATACTACTATCATGTCACCCCTGTTTCTTCTTTTCTTTAGACTAGCCAAACCCAAGTTCTGCAGCCATTCTTCATATGTTTTAGTCTCCAGGCCTTTGATCATCTTAGTTGCTCTTCTCTGAGTTTTTTTCCAAGGTCTCAACATCTTTTTTGTAGTATGGTGATCAAAATTGGTTGCAGTATTTATCTATTCAGGAGGTAATATATTAGGTTATTTTTATCTGAATCTTTTATAGCACTTGACATTAAATGAAAAGGTCCATTACTAATGTGAAATGCAGGTGGAAGCTCTTGGATGACCTTACAAGCTTTGCCTGATTAGATCTGACTAGACAGGAAAGTAAAAAAAAATCCTGAAAAAAGGCTATGGTAAACAACTGTATTGCTGCCAAGAAAATGGAATGACTATTGTCCACCTAATTGTCAGGATTCAAGATCAATCTAGATAGACCTTGTCACTGCGTTTTTCTGTTTTCTCAGTAAAGCAAGTTATAGTGTGTACTTTGCAAGCAGTCTTGTTATCTTATCATTGTAACCATGGTGAGTGTTACACAGTGCTTTTTTTGTAAAAGAAAAAGGTGCCGGAACTCACACATGTCATACAACCCGCCTTGCCTACCCTATAAGGTTCCATCCAAAAAAGGTGCCGGAACTCCGTTCTGAGCGTTCTATGAGAAAAAAAGCCCTGGTGTTACATGTTCAGCCAGTTTACTTCTGTGGGCACATGTCCAAAGCAAAACTTACTTTCTCTTTCCTCTTCTTTGTGCTCTCTGGTGAGATAGACATGTAGCCATGAGTTCTTTCTGTGGTTTTATAGGTTTCTTTGTAATTAAAAAGGTTAAATAGTAGAATATATGCTTCGGGTTTTCTTTGTTTATCATGCATCAAAATGAACCATCGATCCATCCCCTCTGATAGAGTTTTTTACTGTTCTGACAGACCTTTTCCCATTTATTCCAATTGTTGCCAAAAATGTATTGAAAAGAGAGAAAATTCATTTCTTGTGAAAGAATTAGATCTTTAGCAACTGGAGATTCAATTTTCAAACAAAATGTTGGGAATGATACATTCCACATACTGTATATGTATATTAAACATATATAATAACATTTACTAGATCCCAAAATATCACCTTAATATCAATATAACAGTATAAGAGCTAAATCAACTTTGGTATATTATTGTCTATAGCAGGGGTGTCAAACTCAATTTCATTGAGGGCTGCATCAGCATTGTGGTTCCCCTCAGGGGGCCGGGTGGGTATGGCCTGGGTGGGTGTGGCCTACTGGGTGGGTGTGGCTAGAGTGCATATGGCCTACTGGGTGGGCATGGCCAGCTCTACATCATTCGCATCAAGGCTGCCTATGGGGGCCTGGGCAGGAGTGGGACAGATCTGAGGATCTCTGGCAGAAGGAGGGTCTCTGGGCCAGGGCCAAGGCAGTGGGAGCCATTCCCTCACTGTTTCCAGGATGGTTTCGCAGGCCGCATGAAACCACTAAGCGGGCCGGATCTGGCCCCCGGGTCTTGTGTTTGACATGTCTGGTCTATAGTAATGTATTACCATTGACTGCACCAGTAAAATCTAGGTTAAACAATCCAAGAGTTGTCATTTCTAATAAAGCTGTCTCTAATGTCTCTTTATTTCACAATCTACCATTACCAGAATAACAAGATGTCATGGCTAACGCTGTCAGGTATTCAAGGAGAGACAGTGGGAGGACTGCTGGAATGAATATATGATGTAGTACTATTCCCAAGCCAATCTCAATTAGAAAACTGCATTTTTATTTCTCTGTGCAAGGCCTCTTTTCTGGAAAAAAGTTAAAAGCTACAAGATTTATTATTGATTTTATACAGAATGATAGATTTGATAAAAACAGTTACATCTTAGAATCCGAGCAGTATTTATGACTCTTTGTCCTTAGAATTGTTTCCATTCCATATGGATTTGTTTTTAAAAATCAGCAACCTTCTTGTCCACAGGCTGTCCCTTTTTTCCTTCTTCCAAAGTGGTTATCCACAATTGTAAGAATAGTTGCTGCACTTAGGAAAACTCTCTACCTATCAATAGTTAAATATTTTCCAACAGCTCCCGAGTTGCTGGGATGTGACTGTTGAAGTTCCAAGTCAGTAGAATTCTTTACAGACCCCTGGCGTAAGTAAGCACAATTCAGTTTCAGCTGTAGCTTATTAATCACAACTTATTTCAGACTTAACACACTAGCCAAGGAAGCTGAATGATATTACTGATAACTCAGATACTTTATTGGCTATGATGGCAGAATGTGTTCTCTTTTCTAACTTCTTTCAGTGGTGGTTAGAGAACTGGCAGAAAATATTGCTGATACTGTAAAGGTATTAAGCTATGTAGATCCTGCTTGATTTGCTATATGGAAAACTGTCAGGTTATTACCATCTCAAAAACTGATTAGACTGATTTTATCTTAGGTATTCCTCACAGTTTAATCACTTCCTCACAGTTTAATCACTATATAAGAATTGTGGGAGAGAGGGACTGTAAGAAATAATGAACAATTGTCACATCTTGCTAATTAGTAAGATACATGGAATGATGTTCAGAAAGTGTTCATAATAAATAGGATTGAATAGTTCTTTTTCTACAATTCCAATAATTCCTAAATATACTTTATTTAGCAAAAATACTTGCAGGCTATTGCTTATTCTTGCTTATTAAATGTAAAATAAGAATAAGCAATAACCTGAAAGACTACTGTAGGTTAGAAACAGATAATGGAAAAAAAATCTATCTGTGTTGTTGCTAAAAGTTCAGACCTGATTTAATGGCCCAATTTAATCAAAACACAGAGATTAATGTAAATGAGCAAAACCTTTTCTTTACTCAAAGCATAATTCTGACCTGTGGAATTTATAGCCTTGATACAGGATAAGAGTTTTTCAAATGGTTAAGCAATTTGCCAACAACTATTAGCTATCAGAGCTTAAAATAATAATAATAATAATAATAATAATAATAATAATAATAATAATAATAATAATAATAATAATAATAATAATAATAATAATAATAATAATTTAATTTCTATACCGCCCTTCTCCCGAAGGACTCAGGGCGGTGTACAGGGCAATACAATAAAAAATACAATGTACAAAATTTAAGAAAGAATTAAATAGTCTAGCCCAAATTACAATAAAAATTAATAAAATTAATATTAAAATACCCCACTCCCATCAGACCAGGCCGGCTTGTTCAAATAAGTAAGTTTTTAGGTCACGGCGGAAGGAGCGAAGGTCAGGAGCCATCCGGAGCTCAACCGGTAAACGGTTCCAATGGTCTGGCGCGCCCACAGTGAGTGTCTATAGTAGGATGCAATCAATGAAAATAAACATTCCATATGTGGTGTGTTTATGGGAAGTACTTAGTAGGCTGTTTCTAGTATATAAAGAATGCTAAACTTGGTGAGCTTCAAAATGATTTAGTAAGGCAGAGGTGGAAAAACTATGACCCTCCAAATGTAACTGAATTATACTTTCAGCAGCTACAAGCAGCAAGTCTGATAAAAGATGTTATCAATATTCATTCATTATAAGTCTCTTTTTTCTACTAACTTGCACCACCAACTAGGATCACTTAATATTACAGACTGACATCCCAATAGAAGCTGATGTACAAGTGAAAGCTATCTCCCTTTTCATTTGTAAAACTCCCCTGAGTTTATGAATCTTTCCCCCATAAAAAAACGCTTTGAATCATAATAATCATGGAAAATGTTCATATCAAAAGACAGGTAAGGGGCATACTGGAACAGCCATTTTATCCACCTGACAGAAGACAAATTGGGCCTAGCTCTGATCCACTGTTCTCTCAAACATCTCCTCAGAGCAGCTACTTTAGAGCAGTTACAAATTGCTTTGCTTATGCTTGTTGGACACCATCATAAGTTGAAGACCTATAACTGAAATGATAACTATTGTGACCACCTCCCATTGAGGATCCCCTGCTGAACCTGCTGAAAAAAGTTCATCCGCTGTTGCTGAAGAAGGTGGAAGAACATATACAGAAGGAAATAACAAAATGTCTTTCCCTCATTCCTTTAGAAAGACAGAGCTTCTTGGGTTGCTTTTGGTGTGATCCTGGTGTGACATGGTTCAAAACTGAGATTAAGGCTGAGATTAAAGTTAAGAAATGGCAAAACTGACAGCTTTGATTAAAGAAAAAAATTTGACCATTTTTATTTCTACCAGGAAATCATTTTGGGTATTTTTGTTAGAAAATGAAGAAATGAAATGGTGACTTTGGAATTAGATTATTAGAATTGGGGATTAGGAAGGGATGGGATTATAGAAATAATGTGGACTATTGTTAATTTTAGAATGACAGTTTGGTGTATTTTTTATCTATATCTGTAGCAAAAAAAGTCAGGAGTTATTTCTATTTTCTTTACTTTTTTGTTCCTTTTATCTTGCTTTTTTCTTGACTTTCTTGACTTTTCTTTCCTTTTAATTCTTTTTTTGCTTGTCTATTTCTTTTTGTTTTATAAAGGTATACAGATAATACTAGACTTATAACTGGTCATTTAACAACCATTTAAAGTTAGGATGGACTACTTACTACTTGGGGCTACTTACAGCCTGCATTTATAGGTGTTTGCAGCATCCAGTGGTAACATGATCATGTTTTATGGCAGTTTTGCTGAAAACTGGCGCTTCTGGTTTTCAGCAAAACCACACCCATAGCACGCCATTGGTTTGCTTAATGACCGCCTCATTAACTTAATGACTGTTGTGGCAGTCGTTTTAACAATTATTTTTTTAAAAAGGTCTTAAAATCAGGTTGGTCATGTGACCTTCCCGTATTATGATTGTCACGATTTACAACCCTTCTCCATAGTTCATGTAGGTAACTAATGCTGATATGTGAGCAAAAGGAAGCTTTCAGGAATTCCTTTATGAACTTAAAGACTCATCTGGTGGGCAGGCTTAGCCTCATTAAGGCTAAGATACACTTCCTGCTCAAAACTCCATAACTTGCTGACCAAACTAGTAGTCAAACTGATAGTAATGGAGCAGTCATCTCTGCTGCATTTAGAGCAGAGCAGGGAACATATACATTCAAACAACTTGCCATAGTGTTATATGCATGAAACAGTCAACTTTGTCTATAGGCAAATGAAGTCTTATGGGGGGGTATTTATAATTTTCATGTACATGAAACCAATTCCATAGTTCATGTAGGTAAACTAGTCCTGATGTGTGAGTAAAAGGAAGCTTTTGGGAAATCCTTTTAAAAATTGGATGCTTATAGACTAAACATGATCTTGTATTTAGCTTTCTTCAGTAAGCTATATGGTGTTCATTATTTAGCACATGATGACAGAAGAGAAGCAAACATACAGTATATATACACACAGTCCACGTAACAATAAGTAAAACTTTTATGGGGATATGGCAGTGACTTCATAACTGGATGTCCAATTCAGCTATCCAGGTGACCGCTTCTGGCGTTGCTTCATGCAGATCTTCTAGGGAACCAGAGAATGCACATTGTGAGCTATCTTGCACAATATGCTTACATACAAGCATATCAGCACCACAATCACAACAAGGGTAAGTTATATGGTAAGAACATGTCACATGTTCCACCTCTGAACTTTTCATGTTCTGAGCATCTTAATATCATCTGCTTTTCTCATTAAGAATGTTCTGCTTAAATAATTTATGCCAGACATTTGAGCCTTATTCCTTTAGTTAATTTTACTCCCATTTGGATTTTTTGTTTGCTTGCTTGCCTGCCGGCCAGGCCTAACAAAAGAAGTTTATAAAAGTTCTGAATGTATAGCCAAATGGTCACTTTACAAACACATACAGAATTTTATGCAGGTTTAGGCATTTATTCTCCCATATTTTACACCTCTTGTCAAATAATTCTTAACATAAAAGACCTCTCAAAAGAACAAAACCTTGATAATTGAGGAGTTAATTTGTCCCTGTTGCTAATAAAATAGAAAGATATGTGTGTATGACCTAGACTTTATAATCGTCTTCAAAATAAATTTGTTGTAATAAAAGCCAGCAGTTTTCCTTTTTTCTAGGCCAAAAAAGAAATCTGTCTCTGGAAAAAAATTGTTGTTTCATACAGTGAAAAATACTGAGGTGCACATGCACACATACTACAAACCTATCCAAAACCTTCACAATTTTTCATTAATGTAGTTTCCATTTAGTAAGAAGGGAAGGACATAATATTCATGTGTTGGTGGATTTCAAATAAATAATTTTAAAGGCCAATTTTCTACTTTACTGTTTTCATTCTTTAAAATAGTTTTTTTTAGTCTTCCCTCCAACATACAAACACAATTTTCTACTAACACAATTGTTTCAAGTGCTTTTAGCAACACTGAAACAAAAGATCATCTGACTTGACATACCACACTGTGTGCTGCCAATATCTGGCACATCAACCAATAATCAAATTGAACTAATGGATCTTTTCTGAGTCAAAACAAGTGAATCACTAGGAATACTAGGTAGGTCACATCATCTGGTAAAGGGTAAAGCCACATATGGCAAGAAAACACTGTGGCACTACTGTACTATTGCTATTGAATTGGCAGCTGATACTTTGCCCATTTTACTGGAAGAAATCAGATTGGGAGAGGCTGCTGGAACTGCATGATAGGGAAAAAATAATCATAGTTTGTTTCCAGCCTTGCATTGTCACACTGAAGTACGGGTAAACTATACTGCTAAATGATCTGCTAGATATTTTGCTCTAGAATTAAGCTGTGCAGTTCACGATTATCACAGAATCAGCAGTCAAATATTCCAGTGGGGGCACATATACAGTAAATGATTTATTTCAGGGAGACCGTCAGTACTGCAACAATAAGATGTACAATGTACAATGTACTTTAGAGAGATAGAGTAAGAGATAGAGTCAGGTAATATGAGAGATCATGCCAGTGGAGGGGGAGCTGGTGTGATAGACTACAGTAAAGTGGCAGTTTTCCAGGAAGGAGGAAAAACAGTCCAGAAAGGTGGGGTGGTGGTGATGAGACAAAAAGCAATATTGCCTGGAGTTGCATAGGAGACGAAAGAGAGTAAAGTTAGCCTTTCCCTTGAATCTCCCACACAGGACAGAGTTAGATCTGTTAGGGTCAAAAAGAGTAAGAATTTAGTCCATCAAGATTCTGTCTATTGTACGTAAACAGATAAAGAACTGAACTCTGGATAAATTGCTCTTGGATGTTCTTGGGCTAGTCTGACAGGCCATGGATGGATAGAGAAATAGCCTATAGATCCTATTAATCTGCATGATTATAACAAAACCTTAAAACCTTGACAAGAGGGAAATCACCATGCTTTGAACTGTTTCCATTCTCTGCTGAGCCTTCCCCATTTTTGATCCTAGGGCCTCTGGGTTACATCATTCCCCCCCTCCCCCATATTCAACAGCCTCAGGCTCCTGACTGATGGCCAGCTGACTTGGCACTACCTTATGGATTCTACAGATAGGGTGTTGTTCACTTGAATATTTGCTCACTTGATGAACATTTGTAATTCATTAGTATTGTAATTAATATTGAAATAATCTTCTTGAGGTAATTCCAGATCCTCCCTTTGTAGCCTGATATTCATATTGTTTGTAGTATTCTTGACATTCTTCATTCTTCTGATGTCTCGTGTCTCAGTCCTAAATACTGTTATCAAATGTATCAAAGTTGGAATCAAGACATGACACATACTGTATAATAAAATGTAATCAACATATAACATGAATATTATTCAAAAGAATTATATAAGATACAAGTACTACAATATCTTCTAATAGCACAAGCCAAGGTTCCCAAGCAAAAATCAAAGGAAAAGCATCTTCGCCTACAGCTTTTATAATAGGAAAAAGTGATGAAAGCATACCATTAATTTTCACTTTGTATGCAGGAGACATATTTAAATGTAGACTGGATATATTCTTTCTTTTAGCTAGAATACTAAACATAAATTGCATATAAATTTTGTCAGACCAGAAGGTGCTTTTTCAAGAGGCAACTGGACTTTCTTGTTTTTCTTTGAAGACATTTTGCTTCTCATCCAAGAACCTTCTTCAGCTCTGCTTCTTCAGCTCTGTGAAATGGATGCTTTTATTTGCGTTCCTTTGTGAAAAGCTGTTTGTAGGTGTGAGCTAGATAGACTTCTCTTTACTTTCTGGAGTTTTAGCAATGCAACTTTGTAAATCCAATGTAAATATCTCAAGAATTATGTATTTTCTGTGGCTTCTTGAATTCTAATTTTTTTGGTGATCCGTGGAGAATTTTGACCACATTATTTATTTAATTTTTGATATTTTAGGGTAGAATGCCTATTTTATTACTTCAACTGATTTTTTTATTAATCTTGGTGTTGAATATGAAATACTTTTATTCTATGAATCACTTAGAAGGGACTTTGTTTCCTAAAAGGCTGCATAAAGATATCTAGATACTAGTAAATCTCTCATTGTATTTCATCTGCTGTATATACTCTTAAGTTAGCCTGAAAGTTCATTATACTGCAACAATTTTTTTAATCAATGTATCTAAAGTCCACTAACTTAAAGTGTTTGTAAAATATCCAGGATCCATTATTCCTGTGGAACTGAATTTTTTATAATGTTTAGACCACTTTTATTCACAAAGTTGTAGAATTCCCCATGGTAAAGTGATAGTGATTTCCAATGTTCCCTGACAGCTTTTCACAAGCAAAATCAATGGGAAAGTTGGCAGAAAGTTTATTTATTATTAATTTTTTGTCAGCCATCTCGCTGCAAGGGACAGTTGGAAGTCATTCTCACTCCCACTTTTTTTGTCCGCTTGTGGCATTTCTGCTTATTTATTTAGTAAATAAATGTTGAGTTATTATTGAAGGTTTTTTGATACTGCAATTATTTTACTATTTATGATTTTCATTCTTTTTAGATGACCATGGGACTGTCCAACATTGGGATAAAAAATATGGTCAGCCTAAAATTTAATGTTTATTGTCACATCAGAGTGACTACCTGCCTCTCAAATGATAACCCAAAGGGTCCCAGGGTTTCTTGGTTTTGAATGAAAATGATTCCTTGTGTAATCTGTGAATGAAGGTGAGTTATCTGACAACACTATCTGCCAAAGATAACCCAGTTGTTTGGGACTATCCTAGATAGTTGAGGGTGAAGATTCATTCTCTGAGCTTGTGGCTTGATTTCCAAATGTTTTGTTACCAGGCTAGGTAACATCTTCAGCGGCATTTAGGGGATGTTTGTGTCAGTGCTCTTCTGTTTATAAGGGCTTCAGGTGTGGGTGTGTCAAACAAAGGTCTTGTGATGGGTCAGGGGTGAGTCATCAGAGAGAGGCTTGTGATGGGGAGGTTACTTCAGGTCAGGGTCATTGGAGGGCATGAATTATCTAGTCAGTATAAGTAATGATCATACACTCGGAGGACTATCTACCTGTGTGGCTTTTTCTGGACCTTTTACGATGCAGTTCTTTTATATTTTCCTCAAAATAGCTGGAACTTCCTTAAAAATCAATCCACTCATCTGTAGTGGCAGAAAAGTGTTGATGGCTTTAAGTTGTTTTATTTGAATCAACTTCTACTTTTGCATCATGTGGCAATGTTCTTTACTGTAGTAAGAATTAATAATTGCATAACTATAGGCTGAGCTTGGTAGGCACATCATTGAAGCAAAAAAGATTATCAGGAAATTAGCATTAACCTTAGAGTTATTTCCCATTAAATTACATTATTTTCCATTAAAATGAAATAAGTCATTTCAAATTTATGGAAAGATCAAATAGGGCCACAAAAGATTCTGTATTAATATAATCTGTATGCAACATACACAAACATGCTCTTTTTGATCCTTAAGAATTGCAAAGTTAGCAGATGTTTATAATTTAAAGAATATGACATTGCTTTGATATTATATGACTTGCATAATTATGGTTTATACCTAAAAACAAGGCATGCTTTCATTGACTTTTGGAATAATGATGCAAAATTCTTTTAAAGGCCAGTTGCCTAGTACTGTGACTTTTCTTGGATCTTTCCTTATCAGGTAGATTTTGTAGATTTTTACCAATCTTCAGTTTCTCATCCTTGCACTATGTTGTTAAACTCCTTGCCAATGAGTGCCAGGCTATCTCAGCTTTAGGTATTCTTTGGTCTTCTTGTTTAGCTTATTTTCTTCCATCTGTTATAGCTTTCTTGCATCTAATCTTAGCGTGCAGATTTTATCTTCCTCACAGCATAGAAGGCCCATAAGATAATGCCTCAGTGGGGGTCAAATTATTATTCTTATCGGTTCACAACAATGTGAAATCACAGCTGCCAGCCCTTTAATTGGTGTTGGCTTTTATACACATCCAGTTTTTCCAAGAACCCAGGATGTCATAATATACTGTAAAGTAAAGGTAAAGGTTCCCCCGCACATGTGTGCTAGTCGTTTCCAACTCTAGGGGCCGGTGCACATCTTCGTTTCAAAGCCGAAGAGCCAGCACTTGTCCAAGGACGTCTCCGTGGTCATGTGGCCAGCATGACTAGATGCCAAAGATGCACGGAACGCTGTTACCTTCCCATTGTAGTGGTCCCTATTTTTCTACTTGCATTTTTACATGCTTTTGAACTGCTAGGTTGGCAGAAGCTGGGACAAGTAACAGGTGCTCACTCTGTTACGTGGCACTCGGGATTCGACCCGCCAAACTGCCAACCTTCAGATCGACAAGCTCAGCATCCTAACCCACTGAGCCACCATGTCCCTTAATATATTGTATATCATAGTATATGTGTGGATCCAAGCAGTGTGGTCTCCTGCAATTCTAGCAGATGAAATTTTTTTCCATATGGAGATTTGCTGTGCAAGATGTTTTGGTATGGCACACAGTTGAATTTACTTGTAAACATGTTTCAGTGGGGGTCAATTGCAGTATCTGTGACTAACATCAGTTGGAAAAGAGTTGCAATCTCAGCAGACAATAAATTGTACTTCTCTGATCTTGTTGATATTCCCTATCTGTATTTTGCTTGTCTGTTTCCTTTCCAGAAAAATGATTACAATTAAAAAAATATTTACTTAAATCATCTGATGATTTTTTCCTCTTGACGATTACAATATATCTTATGAGGTACCCTTGTGATACATTTCTAGTCCAAGAATAAGCACAGGATTCTTTGTGTGCTGATATGAATGGGATGGGAGCTGGAAGAAATCAGTAAAACCAGTTATGGGTAATTAATGATTTCATGAGAAATATTTTTGCATAAAAGCCAATAATAATAGTGAAACCAAGACTGTTGAAAGTAACCCAAGGCCAGATTGAAACAAATGTTTGCTCTCTCATTCTCTCTCTTCCTTTCTCTTATTCTTCTCTTTCTCATTTCACCAATGCCAAAATTTGTATAGGTTTTAGCTCTTTTTCAGGCAAATATAGACAGATTCACCTGGAAATATGGTGTAGGGCAGGGGTGTCAAACTCGCTACACATGACATGTTGTGACATATCACAACTTTTTTTCCATTGCCAGCAATGGAGTGAGCACAGTTTCACCATGATGCATCCGCCCCATGTGCCAGCAGTTTGACACCACTGGTGTAGGGCGTTAAATACTTGATTTGGCCCTATGGGCAAAATCTCCTTTCAAGGTTAAAGAATTCATATGGAATACATTTAAGCATCTACTACATGGGAGGATCCTGCTAATTTCTGTCCATCCCCAAATTCTCTGCAAAATGAAACTCAGGAAGCGTTAGGATTGGTTGAAGTTAGGATGGATCATCATCAGCATATGATTTGTGGTTTGCTGGCTGAGTGGAATACAAATCATTATTAAATTCTGTTGATACTTTATGCCTTATTCATCAGTAACCATGTTCTTTACTAAAATGTATGGACCTGTACAACACCAATAAATTTTCAGACCATTCTTTTCTTGGAATAAGTCTAATATATTTCCTGTGGGTTTCAAAGTTTCCATGGATATTTTTAAAGAATTGATTTTATATGGATTCAACCACATACACACAGACACTTTAAAAGATTTCTTTACTGGCAGAGGTTAATGTTCTTAATTTTTAAATCTGAGATTAATATTGGTATGACTAGATGTGACTAGTTGGTTAAAAATCTATTTGAGATAATGTGGAAGAGTGTTACTTCAAGATTATCTTGTCATAACAAGTCTCACCTGTCAGAAGATGGGAAGCTATATTTTATTTTTATTTTATTTTATTTTATTTTATTTTATTTTATTTTATTTTATTGTATTGCATTGTATTGTATTGTATTATTTTACTTATTTTTAGTATCAGTTGAAGCTTCTGAACTGTTTCTATGTCCAACCTTTCAGGGGCATGCAAACTAGATTGTAACAGTCAAACTGCAAGATAAGGGTATGAGCATCTATTACCAGAATCTTCCACTCAAATAAAGGCTGCCACTGCATGTCATCTGAATCTCAACAAAGCATTTCATAGCCTTAATTTCTACCTGCTGATACAAGAGAAAATAAAGTGAGTAGGATCTGTACAATTATAATCTTATAGCTTTCTATTAAATAAACTATTTGCTCCACCTGCTTTATTTCATGAAACTGCAGTGAAATTCTCATTGCTTATTGGAGGCAGGGGGTATATATCAGAACAAGGAATCTATTCTTCATTCCTAATGTGGTGTGTAATTGTTCATGTTTTCATATTTCACTGAATTTTTCATAGTCTGGGACAATAAAAAACAGGTTTTGTGATGGAAGAAATAATATTCACTACGGCAAGTTTCATCCATTATTTAGACATGTTTTTCCCCCTTAGATAAAACATGGAAATGGAAAAGTTGAACCATACTAATGAGAAATTAAATTCTATACCCTGCATACAAATATTTTATTGAAAACTACACTTTAGAAGAAAAATGTGCATTTTAGTAAGTCATTTTTTAAAATATTTTATATTTATATTCAATCAATGAAACTATTCCAGCATGATGATCCTATGGCATCTATCTGCTGTGTGGTTGTTACCGTATATACTTGAGTATAAGCCGAATTTTTCAGCCCACTTTTTGGGCTGAAAAATTCCACTTCGGCTTATACTCCAGTCAACAAAAAAACTTACCGAGGACTTGTGCGCGGCCGAGGCTTTGGTGCTTCCGGGATCGCGCGCACCTCTCCCAAGCCACCGCCGTCCGAGACCTGCAGGTCTCCGTTCCTCCGCGCCCTGCCTGCCTGCTTCTTTCAGCTGTCTGCCCATCAGCTGTCCATAGGGATGCTGCAAAGCTCTCCTTCTCTAGGCCTTGGACTCCCTCCTGGCTGAAGAGTAGATGAACCAAGCCAGCAAGGAGACAAAATGTTTCTGCAGCTGTTTTTCCTCTGAAGGTTTTTTTGTTGTTTTTTTTTAAAGTAATCTCCGAAGGTTATGCCAGAAAATGGAGGACGCTGGGTCTTTGCAAGCTTTAGCTGTCCGCCTGGCTGCCTGAAGGCCGCCCTTTTCAGGCAGTCTGACAGACAGCTAAAACTTGCAAAGACCTAGCGTCCTCCATTTTCTGGCACAACTTTTAGGGATTTATTATTATTATTCCTACTACTACTATTACTACTACTACTACTTCAGGAGTAAAAAGTTGCAGAAAAAAATTCTCTCCTTACTAGCTTAGTTCCTCTACTCTTCCATCTGGAGCCAAGGTAAGATTTTAAAAAGGGATATTGGTTGGAAGGCAGAGGGAGAGTTTAGTTTTAGCATCTAAAAAAAGGGGGGGGGGAAATCAGCGAGTACATCCCAACCAGCTTTTTATGTTTTTGTTATTGAAGAAATATGGGGGAGGGGGAGGGGTTCTGGGGTGGGTTGGGGAGGGGATAATATTGTAACTTCAATAAAAATTTTCAATAAAAAAAAAGAAATATGGCTTTCTGGGGGAAGGTGGGGAGGGCGTTAAGGAAGGAAAGGGTTTTTGGAAGCTCGTCCTGAAGCTGCCTTTTGTGCAAGGGGCCTTTTCTCAAAGCCTAGAGAGGCAGCTTTGTTGCCTCCCCGTAGACAGCTGATGGGCGAACACCAAAAGCTCCAAAAGGCTAGGGAACTAGTCCCAGAACACCTTGGTAGGAGGAAGGGCAGAGGCAGAATTGGGAAAGAGGTAAGACAGGGTTTTCCTTCCCAGATGTTTCTCTTTGGCAAGACAGCCAGCTGTGCTGAAGCCCAGTATCTGGGGGTGGGGGAGACCTGAGGCAGGCGGGCTGGTGCTTGCATTAGGCCTCCCAGGATCCCAGAGGCTTGCAGAGCGCGGATCCAGCCTCCGAGGCATGCAGAACGGCGGATCGGCTTATACTCGAGTCAACAACTTTTCCCAGTTTTTGGGGGTGAAATTGGGGGTCTCGGCTTATACTCGAGTCGGCTTATACTCAAGTATATACGGTAATTGTGATAAGCCTGTCAAAGAACAAAATATGCTTCATTCAAACTTAATTATTTCTGGCTGGGAATTTAAGGAGATTATAGATTTATAATAGTGTATATGTCTTTTAAATACATGGGATGTGAATCCCAGAAATGTCAGCCCATTTGATAGAATACATTTATCTTGCTTGCCATTTCTTCAATCCTCAGACGTGCCTTTAATGTCCTATGTAATTGGAAGTCATTCTTCTTGAAGGAATATGATTATATGCATTTTTTATCCTTAAATTTCCTTGAAGCAAATTAGTTATATTTTATTAGGCCTCATTTCTTGAAATATAGCTTGCTCGGACTTAACACAGAACAAAGCTTTCATAGATCATAAATTCAAAAAGTTGCCAATATTTATAAGATTCTTCTTTAAAAACTGGCTAATCTTAGTGTCAGACTTTGATTATAATTTATTACAACTGTTTCCTCAAAACTATTACATGAATTGGGCTAAAGATGCATCTTTTTTTCACAAATGACTTCAGCGAAGTCTGAAAAATGTTTTTAAGGTTTCCTTTATATTTCAGCTTATATTTTATTTTCAACACTGGCTGGTACAATAGTAGTAACATTTCAAACAAATTGAAGCTTCACACTTAAAACACAAATAAATACCTTGCATAGAGGATATGTCAGCTGAGTAGGAAAATAGCTAAGCTATCTTTTTTATCACTTGACTGTCCAAGACTTATTATTCATATTTTAGAAGTATATCTCAGAAGCCTGGAAGCGGGGGTGGGATAGGGGTAGGGAGCAAGGCGAGTGGCTTAATAAAATAAGAAGAGACTCTCAATGATAGTATTAAATACTAGTTTATTTAACCTAGTTCTTAAAAACCTTTGAATTGCCCTAAGGCCTTTGTGCTCATAATTCGGCATGCGCAAACAACTTACATAATGGCGTAGGCTTTACATGAAGAAATGCCACATGCTAACTGAATGCTTATTTAGTTCTGCAACATATTGTTGTTTGCAGAAAGAAACTGAGGACAGCACTGGGAAGGACATTTGTTTCCATTTATATAGCTCCTAATTCAATAATGAAAAACAGATGGAGGATTGGGATCCAGAATGGCTTTATAACAGAAACTCTTGTGAAAGCCACATCTTTTCATTTGATTGAAATTAGAGTAACACATTGACCCCATGGCATAATTTGTTCCAGGTTTGTGGTAGAGATAGATAAATACCGATCTTTAAGAATAATTTTATACTCTAACCTAACAGAACTCTATTACAGTTCTTAAATTGAAGCAGAAATTGCATGTTTGCTTTTGTTGTTGGTTCTTTATTTGAGTGTTATTTTATGTCTGTCTCTTATTTAATAATGAAAAATTAAAAGTTTATCTCATGATAAAATTGTATGAGCAACTAGGAGATCATGGGATATTTGATTATTCCCAACCATAGGCCAGTTCCAATTCCTATTAAAGGAAATGCACTTTGTACTCCAATCTATCTGAAGATTACCATAGCAGGAATATAGATTGAAACAGAAAGTGTGGAAACTACTACATCTGTACTCTTATTTGGCTATCTTACTAATTTCCATTTTATCCGGAAGTCATGTGTCAGATGGAAAATTGCAAAATGAATGATTATTTGTAATATAAGCATTTATATACAGAAAGTTCTCAACTTACAACAATTCATTTAATGACTGCTTGAAGTTACGACGGCACTGAAAAAGTGATTTAAGACCGTTCCACCATCCCCATGGTCACATGATCAAAATTCAGACACTTGGCAACTGGTTCATATTTATGAGGGTTGCAGTGTCCCAGAGTCATGTGATCACCTTTTGTGATCTTCTGACAACCAAAGTCAATGGGGAAGCCAGATTCACAAGAACTTACTAACTTAACAACTTCAGTGATTCACTTATCAGCTATGGCAAGAAAGGTCATAAAATGGGACAAAATTCATGTAACAAATATCACTTAGCAACAGAAATTTTGGGCTCAATTGAGTTTGTAAGCTGAGGACTACCCTGTACTAAATTGCCTTTATGTCAGATGTGGTTCTTTGAAGGTTATTGCAACAAAGATCATTATCTTTACTTTTGGCCATATTGGCAATAGCTGAAGTTAGAGTTTAATAATTTCAGGAGGTCCACATGTAGCTCACTTCAATTATTATTCCCTTGCTTCTTACCAGTATTTATTCACTTATTTATTAAATTTACTTACCATTCAAATCTGAAATTCTGACAGCTGCCCATCCTCACAGTCACATGATCTTATTTTGGGTGCTTGGCAACCACTCTGCATTTATTGTCATTCATAGCATCCCAGGCCACGTGATCATGATTAACAGTGTTTTTTGCTGAAATTAGTGTTTATTTCAAAAACAAAAACTGCACATTGCAGACAAAAAGATTTCCTTAATAACCATAGCATTCACTTAACAACCATGGTGATTTGCTTAATGACCACAGCAAAAAATACAGTATAATAAAATCAGGTCAGTCATGTGATGATCCTCTAAATGACTGCCATGAATTACAACCATAATTCTGGTCTCAATTACGGTCGTAAATTGAGGATTACCAGTATAGAGATGGTTTTGTGGGTCATCCTGGATAGCTGGATTAAATGATTAAATGAGACCCAGAATGAACTATTCCAATGTCAGCTAGTGTACTGGGAGTTGAGAATAAACTTGGGGAGTAAGAGGAACAGTCAAAACCAAGACAGATACAAGAAATCCAAGTTTGAAGCAAAAAGGTAATTTGAGAAAATATTGCAGACTTGACCCTCCCTTATTCTTTTATAGATAAAGGCAATGTGTGTGTGTGTGTGTGCTTTCAGATTTGCAAGACTGATGTCAATCCTTTAAGATAGAAAAGACTTGGAAACCAAAGGTATGAATACTAAAATTATTTTTACAGGGTTACAGTAACATAATCTTGTCTTTATTGGTGGTAGTGTAAGGTAACAGAATTTTGAAAGCCTGCCAAAATTAATCCAGCTCAGTTAATCCCCATTGTAATTAATATGTGGTATTATTCCAAGTTTCTTTCTTAGTTTCTCCCCCCCCCCTTCCTTTCCCTGTAACAGCTTTGCTTCCTTCTGGAATGGTTGTGCTTTCATGTCCATGTTCAGAGGATTTGTTAGACATTGTTATGTATCCAGTTGCAGGCATCTGCATAGCAACAGCCACTAGGGGGCGTTGGCCTGGACGGTTTTGGCAGGAAACCTAATTTCGGCAGGAAACCTAGGGCCAACCCCATTGGCTGGCCGCCTACTGGGCCAGGTATATAAGGAGGCCAGGTAGCCCTTGTTCTCCAGTACGCACCCCCCACAATAAAGAGCTGAACACGTACTCCGGCTGGCATCTCTTCCTTGCATCAGACCCACTACATTAAAAAGGTAAAGGTTCCCCCGCACATGCGTGCTAGTCGTTTCCGACTCTAGGGGCCGGTGCTCATCTCCGTTTCATAGCCGAAGAGCCAGCGCTTGTCCGAGGACGTCTCCGTGGTCATGTGGCCAGCATGACTAGACGCCAAAGGCGCACGGAACGCTGTTACCTTCCCACCGTAGTGGTCCCTATTTGTCTACTTGCATTTTTACGTGCTTTCGAACTGCTAGGTGGGCAGAAGCTGGGACGAGTAACAGGCGCTCACTCTGTTACGCGGCACTCGGGATTCGACCCGCCAAACTGCCGACCTTCCGATCGACAAGTTCAGCGTCCTAACCCACTGAGCCACCGCGTCACTACATTACAGACATCCTATCACAACTTTTTCTGAGCTATGCTGTTCCTTAGAGTCCAGAGTTTCCAGAAGTAAATCCTCTGAACTGGTGGTGGTTTGTGCTGTCTTGGATATGGAAAGGAAAGGAATATTTTAGGCTTTTTTGGAGGTTTGATGTAATGGTTAAGATCCAGGTCCAGAAACCAAGAGACTGTGAAGCTACTTATAAAGCATTAAAGAAAGACGAGATAAAAAATAAATACCCCGCTCCTGAAACAGTGAGTTTGCTTATTCTTAGGAGCAAGGTCAAAAGAAGGTTAAAACCCCTGGCCTTTTTTGCTGAGAAATGCAGGAGTGTCTGGTAGTCAATCTAGAGATCTAGGCGCTCTGATACGTTGTCAGATTTCAAGTGCCAAGTCATAGCGGGGAGAGCTAGGAAAGTCCCCCATAGCTGGGCAGAGTACAAGGGACTTATTGGCTTTGCTTATGGGAAGGAAGGAAGGTTGCAAATAGCAATTATCACCATGGGGTTGCTGGAACAGACAGAACTTTAGGACCAGTCGTAAGTACTACACATTCAGCGCTGTTGTAAATTCAAAGTGTTGCTGAAGAAGTGATCATTAAATGAGGATTATCTATAATTCTAGCCTTTATTAAGAACTAACATATGATAGCATAGAAGAAAACTGACAGACACTAGACTCAAAAGAAAAGAACTGCAATAATGTATGCCATCTAAAATTAAGACTGAATAAAAGTGAGATTGAGTTTGAATAAAATTGAGATTTTATTGCCCAGTTTTCTTTCAAAGCAAGGTTTTCCTTGCTACCCAAAGTAAGGGAAAACCTTGCTTTAGAAGAAAATTGGGCAATAAAATCTCAATGTTATTCAAACTCAATCTCAGTTTCAAATCTCAAATCAAAATCTTAATGCTACTTTCCCTCTAACTATTGTATCTATAAGTCTCTCTCTCTCTCTTTGTGTGTGTTTGATTGCTTCCTGCTATCTTAAAGATTTCCTATTACAATACAACTTGGGGGCAGATCTTCAAATTTCATTCTTTTCTTTTCCACAGCTACTGCTCAGGGATTTAGCATACCGTATATACTTGAGTATAAGCCGAATTTTTCAGCCCACTTTTTGGGCTGAAAAATTCCACTTCGGCTTATACTCCAGTCAACAAAAAAACTTACCGAGGACTTGTGCGCGGCCGAGGCTTTGGTGCTTCCGGGATCGCCCGCACCTCTCCCAAGCCACCGCCGTCCGAGACCTGCCGAAGTTTGGGGAGGTTTGGGGAGGTGCGCGCGCACCTCCCCAAACTCCGCGCCTTGCCTGCCTGCTTCTTTCCGCAGCGGAAAGAAGCAGGCAGGCAGGGCGCGGAGGAACGGAGACTTGCCGACATTTGGGGAGGTTTGGGCGCCTCCCCAAACCTCGGCAGGTCTCCGTTCCTCCGCGCAGACCTGCCGACGTTTGGGGAGGTTTGGGCGCCTCCCCAAACCTCCCCAAACCTCGGCAGGTCTCCGTTCCTCCTGCCGACCTTTGGGGAGGTTTGGGCGCCTCCCCAAACCTCCCCAAACCTCGGCAGGTCTCCGTTCCTCCTGCCGACCTTTGGGGAGGTTTGGGCGCCTCCCCAAACCTCCCCAAACCTCGGCAGGTCTCCGTTCCTCCTGCAGACCTTTGGGGAGGTTTGGGCGCCTCCCCAAACCTCGGCAGGTCTCCGTTCCTCCGCGCAGACCTGCCGACGTTTGGGGAGGTTTGGGCGCCTCCCCAAACCTCCCCAAACCTCGGCAGGTCTCCGTTCCTGTTTGGGGAGGTTTGGGCGCCTCCCCAAACCTCGGCAGGTCTCCGTTCCTCCTGCCGACCTTTGGGGAGGTTTGGGCGCCTCCCCAAACCTCCCCAAACCTCGGCAGGTCTCCGTTCCTGTTTGGGGAGGTTTGGGCGCCTCCCCAAACCTCCCCAAACCTCGGCAGGTCTCCGTTCCTCCGCGCAGACCTGCCGACCTTTGGGGAGGTTTGGGCGCCTCCCCAAACGTCCCCAAACCTCGGCAGGTCTCCGTTCCTCCTGCCGACCTTTGGGGAGGTTTGGGCGCCTCCCCAAACCTCCCCAAACGTCGGCAGGTCTGCGCGGAGGAACGGAGACCTGCCGAGGTTTGGGGAGGTTTGGGGAGGCGCCCAAACCTCCCCAAACAGGAACGGAGACCTGCCGAGGTTTGGGGAGGTTTGGGGAGGCGCCCAAACCTCCCCAAAGGTCGGCAGGTCTGCGCGGAGGAACGGAGACCTGCCGAGGTTTGGGGAGGCGCCCAAACCTCCCCAAAGGTCGGCAGGAAGAACGGAGACCTGCCGAGGTTTGGGGAGGTTTGGGGAGGCGCCCAAACCTCCCCAAAGGTCGGCAGGAGGAACGGAGACCTGCCGAGGTTTGGGGAGGCGCCCAAACCTCCCCAAAGGTCGGCAGGAAGAACGGAGACCTGCCGAGGTTTGGGGAGGTTTGGGGAGGCGCCCAAACCTCCCCAAAGGTCGGCAGGTCTGCGCGGAGGAACGGAGACCTGCCGAGGTTTGGGGAGGCGCCCAAACCTCCCCAAAGGTCGGCAGGAGGAACGGAGACCTGCCGAGGTTTGGGGAGGTTTGGGGAGGCGCCCAAACCTCCCCAAAGGTCGGCAGGAGGAACGGAGACCTGCCGAGGTTTGGGGAGGTTTGGGGAGGCGCCCAAACCTCCCCAAAGGTCGGCAGGAGGAACGGAGACCTGCCGAGGTTTGGGGAGGTTTGGGGAGGCGCCCAAACCTCCCCAAAGGTCGGCAGGAGGAACGGAGACCTGCCGAGGTTTGGGGAGGTTTGGGGAGGCGCCCAAACCTCCCCAAAGGTCGGCAGGTCTGCACGGAGGAACGGAGACCTGCAGAGGTTTGGGGAGGTTTGGGGAGGCGCCCAAACCTCCCCAAAGGTCGGCAGGAGGAACGGAGACCTGCCGAGGTTTGGGGAGGCGCCCAAACCTCCCCAAAGGTCGGCAGGTCTGCGCGGAGGAACGGAGACCTGCCGAGGTTTGGGGAGGTTTGGGGAGGCGCCCAAACCTCCCCAAAGGTCGGCAGGAGGAACGGAGACCTGCCGAGGTTTGGGGAGGCGCCCAAACCTCCCCAAAGGTCGGCAGGAGGAACGGAGACCTGCCGAGGTTTGGGGAGGCGCCCAAACCTCCCCAAAGGTCGGCAGGAGGAACGGAGACCTGCCGAGGTTTGGGGAGGCGCCCAAACCTCCCCAAAGGTCGGCAGGAGGAACGGAGACCTGCCGAGGTTTGGGGAGGTTTGGGGAGGCGCCCAAACCTCCCCAAAGGTCGGCAGGAGGAACGGAGACCTGCCGAGGTTTGGGGAGGCGCCCAAACCTCCCCAAAGGTCGGCAGGAGGAACGGAGACCTGCCGAGGTTTGGGGAGGTTTGGGGAGGCGCCCAAACCTCCCCAAAGGTCGGCAGGAGGAACGGAGACCTGCCGAGGTTTGGGGAGGCGCCCAAACCTCCCCAAAGGTCGGCAGGAGGAACGGAGACCTGCCGACGTTTGGGGAGGTTTGGGGAGGCGCCCAAACCTCCCCAAAGGTCGGCAGGAGGAACGGAGACCTGCCGACGAGCCGCGGCCACACAGGGTATTCCTGTGTATTCAGGCTTGCAAAATGGCGGATCGAGCCTCTGCTGGCGGCAGAGGCTTGCAGAACGGCGGATCGGCTTATACTCGAGTCAATAACTTTTTCCAGTTTTTGGGGGTGAAATTGGGGGTCTCGGCTTATACTCGAGTCGGCTTATACTCAAGTATATACGGTATATTACCTAAAACTATCAAGGTTGTTGACAGACTATTCAATGAAATATTAATACACTTTAAAAATGCCTTTATTTCAGTTAAGGGCAACTGGTTATTTCTGATATTATGCTGCCTCTTGGTGGTTGAGAGAGATTTTTTTATTAAATTAGGGATAATAAGTTTTTAGAATTTTTTGAGTATGAAGGAAGCATTTCCCATTATAAATTCTTTCAACACCTGCAGATATGTGTTTGTGTCTTAGTGCATTTCAACAGGTTTTATTCTTTTGGGTGTATCCATTTTTTAAAGATAAGTATAAAACTGTTTTTTTGGCATCAAGAGATAGCAACCAGGCAACAGCATCAGCAAAGATTAAGATTAATGTTTTATTTATTATCTGGCTGGCTATACAGCAAATGTACTCATTTTGAAATCAATGGCTTTCATCCAAAAAACTCACTGGAAGAGCATCAAAATCTTTTGATCCTTTGCGGGTTTTGGGAATGTTAAGATTGGAGGTACAATACATTCAAATTGCTCTGTGGTTCATCAGGTGGTATACTTCAGTCGCAGCCTTCAAGCTTCGGAAAAGACCAAACTGCAGATTAATTTTATTTTTCCTTTATGATTCATTGCCAAAAAGAATAGAGCTTGCTAACATTATTGCATTTTCTCACCAAGTAATCTGCCCTTGCCTAAAAATAACCCCTTTCATTTAACTATCACTCCCACAATTCATAAGATCATTATCAGCAGTTATTCTTACTGTATTGGTTATGATATCTTTTATGAATGTATGTGGGGTTTCCTTGAAAAGAAAGGTCCTTTCATTTGCCAATTTAAGGCAATCTTTTAATTTTAATCTATGAAGCCACAATTAAAATGAAATACAGAGATGTCAAAGGCTCAAAATTTTCTTTGGGAAAGAAGCATGCTAATATTGCATACTGATACTTTATTTAATTAAGGAATATGCAAAATGAATCATTAGGAATGATATTGTGCAAATGCAAGCTTAGTGGTTAATTTTTGACTTAGTGTTATGCAAATGCAGGAAACTGCATTCATTACATATACTCAGTAACTGTTAGCATACTATGCAACCCATCTCTTCCAAAAAAACCACTGGGCAAATTGTAAAGAATTTTTTTCTAGTTTTATTATCACTCACAAGCATGCAGTCCTTTCCAACTGACTTTGTCCTGTTATAAATAATACAGGTTGTCTTAGTTAGTTTGAAAATTGGGTTAACTGAATAAACCATAGTTCATTATACTGTAGCTAAATGTTTTCTGCTAATATAGCTGGCATGAATAAGCAACTTAAGAATGTCACTGTCAAGCTGGGAAGCT
The DNA here is from genome assembly GCF_964194415.1 of Vipera berus. Lineage (NCBI taxonomy): Eukaryota > Metazoa > Chordata > Lepidosauria > Squamata > Viperidae > Vipera > Vipera berus. The sequence continues at coordinate 26,431,452 of NC_138207.1, read as the reverse complement.
ACTTTATAACCAGGTTTTCAAGGCATCAAAATTGCTGTCAGCAATGATCTCTCCACAAATATCTGATTTAATTTGTCTGTATTTTATGTTTTCTCATTATGCTTTTATTAAAAAGTTAATATTTTTTTAATTTTTTATTAAAAATTGCTGACAGGGGTTTTGTCATTCTTGATATCTTTATCTTTCATTTTTATCCTTTGCTGTTTTGTTGTTTATAATACTTTAAACAATTTGTAAACCACCCAGAGTGACTGGACATTGGGCAAAGTAATAAAAATATTGATCAAGATTCAACCAAATTATAGTTTATTTATTTATTTTATTTATTATTAGACTTATATACCGCCCTTCTCCTGTAGGACTCAGGGCGGTTCACAAGGTTTTTTTAAAACAGTACAACAAATTACATAGATTAAAAACAATTAAAATGATTAAACTAAACCTTGAAACTAAAAAACCCCAGTAACAATTAAAATACAATTAAAACCCCAGTTAATATTCTCAGTCCAGGCCAGAAAGGTCGAAGAGCCAGATCTTCAGGTCCCGGCGGAATGAGCGAAGGTCAGGGGAAGTCCTAAGCTCTACAGGTAGCTGGTTCCAAAGGGCAGGCGCACCCACAGAGAAGGTGAAGTAGCCGAAGGACCGCTCGGGACGACAGGCTAGTTTAACAACAAGTTTATTAGAGCAAGACAAGACAGAGAATAACTTGTCCGGCTTTTATAGCCGGCAGCTGGTAGCGAGGACCAATCAGATGTATTTATTTTGGCGCCGTGTCAGGCAGGGACCAATCGGCGTCGTCTTCTGTTGACAGCTCCGGCTTCCTCGTGGTGTGGTGTTTTGACAGCCGCGAGCTGTCAGTGGCTGCGCCTGCGCAGTGTGGCGGACGCTTTGACAGCTCAGTCTTCTTCACGGTCCGGAGTTTGACAGCCGCGAGCTGTCAGTGGAGGCGCCTGCGCAGTACGGGGAACTTTGACAGCTGTCAAAGTTCCCGCGTGTATTCCTGTCAGGCGGCTTTCCTATATATATGCTTTGACGATACTTTTGTGCTGTTAACATATACACTCAAGGGAATGTTTACATCATGTTACATCATATATAATACACCCCTTACCCCTCCCCTGGTGCGTTTCTTTCCTCTTGGATGTTTGACCCTGCCCACTGATAGTCCTTTAGGTAGGTGGGTGGTCTTCGATTCCTGGATGATCGGCGAAGGGGTGGTGGATGGTCTGGTTCTGGTTCTTCGTTTTGGTGTTCAACTTCCTGGTTTGGGATAGGCAGCATTTCCGGAGGGGGTTGTAAGTCGGCGTTGGTTGGTTGCTCGGAATTGTGTGGCGGTTGTCTGGGTCTGAGCTGGTCAATATGGCGGCGTATGTTGCCCTGTGCCTGCGTAGCTATGAGGTATGAGATGGGCCCTGTTTGTTTTATTACTGTCCCTTGAACCCACTTGTTTTTATCTGTGTATGATCTTGCCCATATTAATTGACCAGGTTTGAGTGTGCGGCCGGGGTGGGGGTGCTGTTTTTCTTCTGGGTATGTGTCGGGGTGCAGTCTGTCGAGACGTGTTATTAGCCTCCTCCCCCATCTTAATTCCGCCGGTGATTTGCCCGTTGTGGAGCATGGCATTGTGTGTTGTGATAAGAGGAACTGGCTGAGTCGCCTCTGCCAGTTCCCTTTAACGAATTTTTTTAATGCTTCTTTCGTGGATCGTACCATAATTTCAGCCATTCCGTTCGACGACGGGTGGAACGGCGCCGACGTGACCAGCCTAATACAATTCTTCGTAGCGAAGATCTGAAATTCACGAGAGGTGAATTGAGGTCCATTGTCGGAAACTATGGTGTCAGGTAGGCCGTGCGTTGCGAATATTTTTCTTAAGGCTTGAATAGTGGCTGCGGACGTTGTTTTTCTAAGGGGCGTGACTTCCAGCCATTTGGAATAGCTGTCTACTGCTATTAAGAAACTTTGGCCCTGGATAGGTCCTGCAAAATCTATATGTATACGTGACCAAGGGTTCCTTGTAGTCTCCCATTTATGGATCGGTGCCTGGGGGGGTTCGCTCCTGGTCTCCTGACAGGTATAACACCCACCCACATACTTTTCAATTTGTTTATCTATGCCAGGCCACCATACATAACTTCTAGCCATTGCCTTCATTTTTACAATTCCAGGGTGCCCCTCATGTAAAATGTGTAATGTTTGGTCTATGTTTTTCTCTGGTATGATGACCCTATTTCCCCATAGCAGGCATCCTCTATGTGTTGAAATCTCGTTTTTCCTGTTATAATAAGGTTGGAATTGGGGTTGTGGGTTTTGAGCTGGCCACCCTGTTGTGGCCCATTTGAGGACTCTGGCAAGTATTTTATCTTTTGCTGAATTATTAGCTATAATGTTTGCCGTCAGGGGGCATTCTGGAAGCTGAGAGATTGCTAAAATTAGGCTGGCTGGGGCTGGATCTGAGTCCCTGGTTTGTATGGGCAGTCTGCTGAGGCAGTCAGCATGTCCCAATTCTTTACCTGGTTTATGTATTAGTTGATAAGAATAGGCTGCTAAGAACGTTGACCATCTTAAGATTCTCGGGGAGAGAATTTGTGGTGTAATTTTATTCCAAGTAAATATGCCTAGCAGGGGTTTGTGATCTGTAAATATCGTAAATGGTCTTCCATACAGATAATCATGAAATTTTTTTGACCCCTGCTACTATCGCTAGGGCTTCCCTGTCAATTTGTGCATAGTTTCTTTCAGCTTTGGTCAGAGTGCGAGAATAGAAGGCTATGGGTCTTTGTGTGCCGTCCTCGAATAGGTGACTTAAGACTGCCCCAATTCCGTAGGGAGAGGCATCGCAAGCGATGCATATTGGGGTGTCTTCTCTGAAAAGGGTGATGGTTGAGCTTTGACAGATGATCTTTTTTAACGATTGGAAACTATTTTCATGTTCCTTGGTCCAGGACCAAGTTGTACCCTTGTCGAGGAGCCTATGGAGAGGCTCTGCAATAGTGGCTTTGTGGGGAATGAAAGCATGGTAAAAGTTTAACAGTCCCAAAAAGGATTGAAGCTCTTGCTTATTCCTAGGGCTGGGTGCGGTTTGAATAGCCCTTAGTTTCTCAGAGGTGGGGTGGATGCCCTGGCTATCGATTTTATACCCTAGGAATTCTGTAGAAGTGACTCCAATGGAGCACTTTTCCCGCTTAAGTTTGAGACCGGCTTCTCTGAGCCGGCTCAGCACAGCTGACAGCCTGTCAGCTAAACTAGCTTCATTTTCTCCGGCGATGAGAACATCGTCGAAATAGGGGCAGACCCCGGGTATTCCTTTCAGGGTCTTTTCCATGATACCCTGGAAGATACCCGGGGCTGCAGATATGCCGAACTGAAGCCTCTTAACTTTAAAAGCACCGCGGTGGGTGACAATAGTTTGCGCTTCCGCGGTGTCGTCTGTGACAGGCAGCTGTAAATACGCCTGCGAGAGGTCAAGCTTGGCGAAAATGGTGCCAGAGCGGATGGAAGCAAATACGTCCCTTACCGCTGGCACCGGGTAAGCATGGGGGCTGAGGGCTAGGTTGACTGTCGCCTTATAGTCAGCGCATACTCTCACTTCGCCATTAGGTTTGATTGGGGTGACAATAGGGGTCTCCCAGGTTCCCCCATCTGTTGGCTCTAGCACCCCTAGACTCACGAGTCGGTCAAGCTCGTTTTCAATTTTTTCTTTGAGGGCAAAGGGTACCCTCCTAGCTCTTATTTTAATTGGTTGGATTGCTGGATTTAATTGCAGGGAAATGGGGGGACCTGTATATTTCCCTAAAGTGCCCTCGAAAACGTCGGCGTACTTTTCGCAAACGGCTTCCAGGCTGGGTGTTTGAATGGTATTAACCCCTGATAAGGCGATGCCTAGTGGAGTGAACCAGTTAAGCCCTATCAAGTTGGTACGGTTCCCTGGCGTAACTAAAACCTCTAGGGTGCCTTTGAACCCCTTATACTGTACAAGGACCTTGGCTTTCCCTTCCAACGGAATAGGGGTTTTCTGGAAGTCTGCAAGGTGAACCTGGGTTTGCTTCAGGGGGATTTGTCTTCGGCCTTTCTGACAGATCTCCTGATAAGTAGTTAGCGAAATTAAGGAGACCGCTGACCCTGAATCCACCTCCATGTGGCAAGGCACCCCCTGAATTCTGACCCAGACCTTAACCTTGGAACTTATGCAGTTTACCCTATCGATTGTCTCAACCCGGTTGCCTGGTGGGGTTTCCCTGTTGGCCTGGGCAGCTGGCCTACCTGGGGGGTTTGCCTCCACCTCATTGACGTTGTCCCGGCCCTTGCTGCGGCACACCGGCTTGATGTGGCCAGTCTTCCCGCAGTTGTGGCATTTTGCGTTCCTAAAGCGGCAGTTTCCACGGGCATGGTTGCCCCCGCAGCTGGCACAGGCGGCTCGTTGCACGTAACGTGGGGGTGGCGGTGGAGGGTCCCTGGATCCTCGGCGGTCCGACGTTTTTCCCCTCCTCGGCTGTCGGTGCTCCATCCTGCGCTGTAGGGCTTCTCCATCGGTGAAATCTACCGACTCTCCGCTGTCGCTGAAGGTTGCGCTTTCCTGGTAGACGGTCGCCGGGGACTCTGGGGTCGTGTTCGTCGGCTTCTTTTTGTGGCTGTGTTCGTATGCCATGATCTCCCTGGTCAGCTCAGCCAGATTCATGTCGGGTTTGGACGTCAGTTTTTTTTGTAGCTTCTCGTCCCTCAGACCGATCACCACCTGATCTCTGATGCGGTCTTCCAGGTCGGGGAAGCAGCAGTTCCGCGCGGCGTGTCTGACCCCAGCGATGAACTCGTTGGCGGGCTCGTCCTGCCGTTGTTTCTTTTGTGCGAATTGCACCCGCCAGTACAGTTCCGAGCGAGCCGGCATGTAATACTTGTTCAGCTGGTCCACCAGGTCCGCGTAGGAGACTTCCGTGATGGGCACTGGGCTGAACAGCCCGACGGCTGCGTCGTACACCGGGGGCCCGCTGATGTACAGCAGGGCGGCGGCCTTTGCTCGGTCGTCAGTGATCTTACTGACGAGAAGAAATCCTTCAACTTGGCCGAGGTGTGATTGCCATCGCTCGGGATGGCGGGTATCAAACTCCCTCACACGGCCGAAGTTTGCCATGTCGTCCGGTCCTGGGTTGCTCCGATGGAAGTTAAAACTTCCGTGTCAGCTCTTGCCGGGAACTCTCTTCCTCGGCCGTGACTTCAGCTCCGGAGCGATCCCACCTTCGTCGCCAGTGAAGTAGCCGAAGGACCGCTCGGGACGACAGGCTAGTTTAACAACAAGTTTATTAGAGCAAGACAAGACAGAGAATAACTTGTCCGGCTTTTATAGCCGGCAGCTGGTAGCGAGGACCAATCAGATGTATTTATTTTGGCGCCGTGTCAGGCAGGGACCAATCGGCGTCGTCTTCTGTTGACAGCTCCGGCTTCCTCGTGGTGTGGTGTTTTGACAGCCGCGAGCTGTCAGTGGCTGCGCCTGCGCAGTGTGGCGGACGCTTTGACAGCTCAGTCTTCTTCACGGTCCGGAGTTTGACAGCCGCGAGCTGTCAGTGGAGGCGCCTGCGCAGTACGGGGAACTTTGACAGCTGTCAAAGTTCCCGCGTGTATTCCTGTCAGGCGGCTTTCCTATATATATGCTTTGACGATACTTTTGTGCTGTTAACATATACACTCAAGGGAATGTTTACATCATGTTACATCATATATAATACAGAAGGCCCTGCCCCTGAGTATTGTCCGCCGGCAATCTTTTACCGGCGGTACCCTGAGAAGACCCTCCCTGTGGGAGCGCACAGGACAAAGGGAGCTTGATGCTGGCAGCAGGTGTTCCCTCAGATATGCCTCAGATATAGTTTATCAATGTGTGGATTTTTTAAGCCCTACACCAGAAAGCCTTGGGTAGTACTTAGAAAATCTGTACATTTAACAAAATGTATGTCGAATGCAAAAAGCACTTTGCTTGAATCGATGCATATACTATGCCAATACATACTGACATTCTAGGTTCTTGGGAAGAACTCAGTATGAATGAAGACCAACATCAGCTAAAAACTAGTTGTGGTGATTTCACATCACTGTGAATCACATAATTATAATAATAATTATTATTCAACCAAAGTAAAGGTGCCCTTAGCTGGTTCTGCTTACCTAGCAGAATGCATAGGATATCCTAAAACATATTCTTAAATATGTTTGAACAATTAATTAAATTTAATAATTAATTTTTAATTAAAATTAAATATTATTTATTAAAATCAAGAGAACAGCATGGAAGAAGGCAGTGACTAATTACTTTTGTAACCAATAAAACTGCTCAATGTGATGGCATCTTTATTTTATCAGTCTGAATCATATGATTTTTCTATTGATTTCTTCTCTGTAAATCCAGCAATTCTACTTTGTCTCTAGGAACTTCTCAACTTATAATTTCAGTTCTGTAATTTTCCAGGACAAAGTGAAGCAAGTGTGTTGCAATCCTTAAATATTTGAATATAGAACCAGTTTCCCTGGGGAAAAAAAGTTTTAATAATCAAGAACTGTCTCACCCTGTAATCACCAAAGCAAAATGTGCTTATCAATTGAAGATTGGGGAATATTTAAAAAATACACTAAGTTTACTATTGAGATCAAGAGAATCAGCTGACTTGTCAGTGTTGCAATCCTCCTGAGATTAGTCAGTGAGAGCGAGAGTTGAGTAAAGCAGACGGAGGAAAAGATGGGAGGAAAATTCTTTTTCTTTGTAGTAGCTTCAGCTCTGATAGCCTACTACATCTATAGGCCTTTACCGGAGAATGTGGAAGAACCCTGGAAGCTGATGCTTTTAGATGCTAGCTTTAGAAGCCTAAAACATGCGGTAAGTTGAGACATTTATTTCCTGTGCTTATGCCTGAGAAAGCTTGAAGGTGAAAGTTGTGCTAGAGAAAACAACAACCAAGTATGAAGAACATGTATATGTAAAATGAAGACTCATCATACTGAAGCAGACACTGAATGTTGTTGGGGGAGGGAGGGGAAAAGAGATATGGCATTTATATATTTTTCTACTCCTTTTCTGGATATAATTATCTCATATATTAAAAGATGTATAATAAATACAGGAGCAACTTCCTTTCTATGTTTTAGAAACTTATCCTTTTACAAAACATTTCTTCCAGAACTGCTCAGAGTCATCTGCCTTTTTGATGTTGAATATAATTTATATTTCAGACACTCAAGAGAACCAGTCTGGTGTTGTGGTTAAGGCACTAGATTAGAAACCTGGAGGCTGAATTCTAGACCTGCTTTAGGCATGAAAGCCAGCTGTGCGATCAATTCCTTCTGTAACTAAATGGATCAATTCTTGGTTGATCAAGAAAAACAAACAAACTCTGCACTCTGAGAAAGTACTAGGAGAAAAAAAGAAAGAAAAATACTTCTTTCACATCTTATTTATTTTTATTTTATTTTAATCCCATTTATATCCCGCCCTTCTCCGAAGACTCAGGGCGGCTTACAATTTAAGCACAAACCAATGTGCTTAGCAATATCTTATGTATCTGTTTGCTGAATTGAGTAAATTCTTGCATTTTTTTCACGATCTCATTATTTCCAGATTGTAATGCTTAATTGGTAATGCATGTAATGTATTTTGCCTGTTTATCTTGTGCTTGCATACAGGGAAACCCATACTTGCATTTTATTGGCTTCCACAAGACATTCCAAATAGAGAAAACCTAAAGTAAACACTCATTGTTTGATATATATTGTTCTGACATTTTAGCTTTTCATGTCCACCCAGTGCACTGAAATGGATTAGTCTTTTTTGCATGCTGCTGCATGATCAGCCTTCTGAGTGTCTGTTGAGGTGTGCAAAAATCTTTGCTGGGATTGCATCTGCAGCATATCAGTTTTCATCTGCCTGTGGGTATTTGTGAAGGGAAAGAAAACAAGTACCTTTTTAGCGAGTGGAAACGTCACTCTGATTTGAGCCAAGATTATTCTAACTGCTTGGGAGAGAACACAAGGTTCTACCTGTTTGGCAAGTTAAATTTATAAAGTAATATTACAAATGTGGTCAGATAATGATTCCCATAGTAACAATTCACTTCCCTTGGTCAACTCAAAGTACGCTTTGCCTTATCTAATAGTAGCAAATGTAGTATTAGTAATCATTAATCATAATCATTGGGCTAATGCCTCCTTAAATAACACCAGCTGCCTGCAATTAGTGCAGGTTCGCATCCCACCAGGCTCAAGGTTGACTCAGCCTTCCATCCTTCCGAGGTAGGTAAAATGAGGACCCAGATTGTTGGGGGCAATTAAGCTGACTTTGTAATAATGCCGCTTGGGGTGTGTGTGAAAGCCCTAATAAGCAGGCATATACATAGAATGAAGGCTACTGCTAAGCTTGTAAGCCGCCCTGAGTCTTCGGAGAAGGGCGGGATATAAATGGAATTAAAATTAAAAAAAAATTAAAAATTAGTCCTGCAGGACTTCTTTCATCTTTTCACAATTCTTTCTTGAGATCTCACTTCTGCATTATCAAGTTGCAAAACCTTTTCCTACATTTGTTTTTTTTTCTCACCAAGTCAGTGCTTTTTAAGTAAAAGCTGAAGCCACTTTACTAGGCCAAGTTATTTCTCCTTCACCTGAAATACCTGCCATATTGCAGGAGATCATGAAAATAAGTCATAAAGGGAAGCCAGGAGAATAACTAGAATAGAGTCATTTGGCAGAGCAGGGAAGAAAGATACAATTCAAAATGAGACTAGGTGGTATAGAGTTAAGTAGAGAAATGTGCAGAGAAATGTACACAAAGGCTTGATGATTAAAATGATTAAAATCAGGAGAAGATTGTTTTGTGGAAAAGCACATATCATGTACTTGGGACAGCTCTGCTTATGTCTGATTGTCTGATTGTCCCAGTGCTTAGTATTACAATATATATCTATCTTCTAAGATAAAAAGTCAGCTAAAGTTAAGGTGATGGATTTAGACAAATTTCAAAATCCCACTTGCCCATGGAGGTTACGTCATAGCCAGCCACTCACTCTTAATACAGAGGGTTGTTGTGAGGATAACACACATGTTAGCCACCTTTCAGGAAAAAAATGAAATAAAAATGTAATAATTCTTGGAGATCAAGATATTCTATGTATGCTTGCCAGCATTCCTAAATATTCAATCAATTTTTATTATGGTCGCAGATTAGCATTAAAAATAATAATTGGAAAAAAATAAAAATAAAGGCAAAATAATATATTGCAATTGGTGGTAGATTAACAGTGGGCAATTAAAATTTGCCTACAGCATACAGCATACAGCATAGCAGAATTTGTTTTACATACAGCATAGCAGAATTTGGCCACATTCAGAGAAACTACTTAATATTGACCTGATAACAGTAGTTGCACTTCAAAAAGGTCAGTGTTTCCCAGATATTTTATTAGGTAAGGTGTTACAAAATGAGTCCTTGTATAAGATGCTGTGTAGCAGAACATGAGCTATAGTATCAATGGCCCCTTGTCCACAGGGGCACAGTCTCAGCTCATATGGTTTTCTGCCAGCATTCCTAAATGTGGAAACCTGACCTAAGCCAGGATTAGTAAAACAGGTTTTATTATTATAATAGAAGAGACATTCATTTGCAATCAATACATTATTAGGAGAGGCAAATGTTAGCACCTAGTAAACAATATCCTGTCAGGGGAATAGTCAAAACCAGGGGTGTCAAACTGCCAGCCCGTGGGCCAGATGCTTCATTCAGAAACCGTGCCCACCCCATTGCCGGCAATGGCAAAACCATCCCAATATGTGCAACGTCACATTATGTCATGAGTTTGACATGTCTGATGTTGTTCGTTCTAGGAGGGGAGGGGTGTTATATATTGGGCTTAAGTGTAACACCACATGGTAAGCTGGAGCTAGCTAACAGTTCCCAGCAACTCAGACACCCCGTCTCCAGGGCTGCTATTGGCTGCCCCTAGGTGGCAATGGGTTGTTTTAAACCTATTGGCTGCCGCCTAGGGGCCAGGCTATAAATTGCTGCAGGCTGCAGCTCAGTTCCTCAGTTCAGATCCTGCAAGCAAATAAACATGATCATTGCTGAACTCACTTGCCTCGTCTTCATTGCTGCACAACGAACCCAGAACCCAGTACACAACACTGGCGATGAAGGTGGGATCCTGCTTCTCCAAAGGAGCTGAAAGTTACTAGGGGAGAGGCAGCGCACGCTTGGTGGGAAAAGGCATTTCACCCCCCTACGGTCGGCTAGCCAGACACGCTAGCGACCATGTGCTCAGTGGATCAGTCCCTGGGCATCAGAGAAGCAGGATCAGAAGATGCAGGAACCAGCCGTGAAGACCAGAAGAATGCCCAAGGTCGTAAGGCTGTGAGAGTTTGACATCAAGCAACCAGAAGGATGGCCATCGTACCTGTCCCAGGTCGAAAACTACCTCCAGGTGAACCAGGTTGCAGAAGATGGACTGAAGGCCGCTACGCTGCTCTGTGTGTGTGGCCCAGCAACATTCGATCTGGCTGAAAACCTGTTCACGCCAACGCCGCTGGAGTCAGTCTCTTATGCTGAGCTAAAGAAGCTCGGAGAACATTTCCAGCCGAAGATGTCGGTGATTGCTTGGTGTTATGCCTTTGAACAACAAATGCAGCAGCCCGGTGAGACAGCATCAGAATACATTGCGGCCTTGAGGCAGGCCGCACGCCTGTGTAGATTTTCTGACATTGAAGAGCGACTGTGAGACCGGCTTGTCTGTGGCCTACGAAACTGAATCTGACCTTCACTGAAGCCCAAGATGAAGTCATGGCAGATGAAGCTGCCGGTGGTGCTGTCCAAACAATCCAGCCTGCCAAAACGACGCAACGCAAAGAAACAGTCCACCATGAGGACGCCGAATGCTCAGAGGAATTATCAGACTATAAATGCACAATTAACAAAGCCCTTAAGCAACACACATACCCTGTCCCAGTGGTGAACCACATCTTGGCATCTTTGCAAGGAGGCACCATTTTCACAAAGTTAGATTTGGCACAGGCCTATCAGCAACTCCTGGTCAATGAGGCCACAGCCGCAGCCCAGATGATTGTGACTCATAGGGGGTCTTTCAAAGTGAAGCAATTACAATTTATGGTTAGTGTTGCTCCAGGTATTTTCCAGGGAATCATGGAATGCACTCTTAAAGGCATTCTGGGTGTTTGCCCTTATTTTGATGATGTACTTATTGCTGGAGAATCCACAGAGGTGTTAGCTAGCAGGCTCAGAGCTGTCCTACAGAGGCTGCATGAAGCAGGCCTCAAATTAAAAAAGAGTAAATGTAGTATTGGGGTTTCTTCAACTGAATTTCTGGGATTCTGCATTGATGCTAATGGTATTCACCCTGCTGAATCCAAAGTGAAGGCCATTCAAATGGCACCTAGCCCTAAATCCAAAGGAGAGCTACAAGCATTCTTGGGCCTCCTCAATTTCTACCATGCCTTCCTGCCTAACAAGGCTGTATTGGCAGAGCCTCTTCACAGGCTCTTAGATAAGAAAGCTCTATGGAAATGGACCAGCATTCACGAGAAAAGTTTCCAGGAACTTAAGGCACTTTTGTCAGTTAAATCCACTGTAACTCATTTCAGGGAGTCTAAACTAGTCTGTTTAGCATACTACCCCCTGTAGATAGGGCTCGCAACTTGGGAGTCCTCCTAGATTCACAGCTCACCTTGGAAGACCACATAGTGGCTGTGACTAGGGGGGCTTTCGCCCAGGTCCGCCTGGTGCGCCAGTTGCGGCCCTATCTAAGCCGGGATGATTTATGCACGGTCACTCATGTGCTCGTGACCTCTCGTCTAGACTACTGCAACGCTCTCTACATGGGGCTGCCCTTGAGGACCACCCGGAGGCTCCAACTGGTACAGAATGCAGCCGCGAGAGTTGTGTTGGGAGTCTCCCGATACTCCCATGTTACACCTCTGCTCCGTGAGCTGCATTGGTTACCAGTTGTCTTCCGGTTGAGATTCAAGGTACTAGTAATGGTGTTTAAAGCCCTACATGGCAGGGGTCCGGAGTACCTCAGGGAACACCTGCTGCCGGCATCAACCCCCCTGCGCCCTGTGCGTTCCCACAGAGAGGGTCTCCTCAGGGTGCCACCGATCAGAGAATGTCGATTGGTGGCCCCCAGGGGGAGATCCTTCTCTGTGGGCGCTCCGGAACTATAGAATCAGTTACTGGTAGAGCTCCGGATGGCGCCCGATCTTCGCTCCTTTCGCCGCGATCTGAAGACGTTTTTGTTTGCACAAGCCGGCCTGGCCTGATGGGGGATTGGTGGGGTTTTTATTCTTGTATTTTTATTGTTGTATTTTTGGGGTTTTATAAATGTAGCATATTAATTGTTTTAAAATCGGGCAACTATTTAATCTCCTTTTAATATTTGTAACTTTGTATTTTATTCTTGCCCTGTGAACCGCCCTGAGTCCTTCGGGAGAAGGGCGGTATAGAAATATTAATAAAATAAAAATAAATAAAAAATGTGATGCATCCCCTTATGGGGTGGGGGCAGTCTTGAGTCATTTAGAGAAGAATGGAACACAAGTCCCTATTGCATTTTATTCAAGGACACTGTCCTCTGCTAAGCGTAACTACGCTCAAATTGACAAAGAGGCCTTGGCCATTTTAGCAGGAATTAAAAAATTCCATGACTATTTATATGACAGGGACTTCACGATCTTCACTGACCGCAAACCACTACTGGGACTCTTTACAACAGACAAACAAACAAACACCCTACATACTTTCCCCAAGAATGTTGAGATGGTCTATTTTTCTATCAGCCTACATGTTTAAGCTGGTTCACAAACCCGGCAAAGAAATGGGCTATGCTGATGGCCTGAACAGACTCCCACTGCCACTAACGGAACCAGATCCGACCCCAGTGGCCAGAATTCTGTCCATTCATGACTTGCCAGAATTTCCCCTCCACGCTGGGGACATAGCTGCAGAAACAGCTACTGATAAAACACTTAGTAGAGTGCTTTCATGGGTGCACACAGGGTGGTCAGATAAAAGCCCAGGCTCTGATTTCCAGAGTTACTTTGTTAGAAGACATGAGCTATTAGCTCACAAGGATTGCATCTTATGGGGTCATAATTCCCACTTCACTGAGAGATAGAGTTTTACAGTCACTACATGAAGGCCATCCAGGTATTGTGCGAATGAAAGCTTTAGCAAGAAGCTACCTTTGGTGGCCAGGCCTAGACAAGGCCATTGAGGCACAGGTGCATGGATGTTATACATGCCAGCAATCAAGGCCTGAAATGCCACACGCTCCAGTTCACAGGTGGGAGGAAATGCACAGTCCCTGGTCTAGAATTCACTTAGACTTTTCTGGGCCCTTCCAGGGACAGCTCTTCCTCATAGTGGTAGACAGTCACTCCAAATGGCTTGAAGTGATCCCAGTTGCAAACATGACTACTGCTAGGACCAGCCAGGTGCTGAGAAAACTCTTTGCCACACATGGGTTGCCAGATGTCTTAGTTTCAGACAATGGGGCCCAATTCACTGCTGCTGAATTTCAGGCTTTCCTGAGAGCAAATCTCATCAGACACGCAACGTCTGCCCACTTTCACCCGTCCACTAACAGTCAAGCTGAACGTAAGGTAAGGACCACAAAGGAGTCACTTAAATGCATAGTAACAGGGGACTGGCATCACAGACTGGCAGATTTTTTACTTTGCCAGCATTCTACGCCCTGCACTGCTACTGGAAAAAGCCCTGCAGAACTACGTTGGGGGAGGCGACTGATCACTAAACTGGACAGGTTGCATCCAGATAGAGTGGCAGCAGAAGTCTCTTAACCAAAACCCCTGAGGGGGCTGCAAGTGGGCGATGGGGTTTGGGCCAGAAACTATGGACATGGGAATCTGTGGGTTCCTGGAAAAATTACCAAATCACCTGGTCCCCTCTCTTACGAAGTGGGGCTGGAGGGAGGGTGAGTTGTCAGACACCACATTGATCAACTCAGAAAGCAGTTTCCAGAATGGCCACTAAGTGAGGACTGCATCATAAGTCCCTCCCAAGGTCCCCAATCTAGCAGCCAAGCCAGCCCATGCTTGGACTATCAAGACTCTCTCAGCACAAGCAATGAGGCATTGTTTGTAGAAGAGGGGAGTCCGGAAGTGCAACATGGATCCCCTGACGGAGCAAGCCAACCTGATTTCCACAGCCACTGTGCTAACTCTGCTGAACAATCTGACTCTGGGGTGGGCCAACCTGGAGAGGCCAGCCAGAGAGCATCCAATCCTTTTGACTCAAGTGGATGAAAGGACACTGGTCTGCCCGACCCAGTGGGTAAGCTGGTAGACCAGAAAATGACTGAAACCCTGAGGCGTTCCACAAAGTCATGCAAGCCTCCTGCTTATTTAGCAGATTATATTGTAAAATAAAGGAACTATAATGTTGTATGTACTTGTGTTAATTGTTGACTATGATACTGTACTGAACAATAATGAAGCTATAATGTTGTTAACTGTCTATTGGTACTGTTAATGGGAGCCTCTTCATTCTGGTGTTAAATCTTGTAACTTGTATTATTTTGCTTATTGTTGCTATGATGTTGTTCATTCTAGGAGGGGAGGGTTGTTATGTATTGGGCTTAAGTGTAACACCACATAGTAAGCTGGAGCTAGCTAACGGCTCCCAGCAACTCAGACACCCTGTCTCCGGTGCTGTTATTGGCTGCCCCTAGGTGGCAATGGGTTGCTTTAAACTTATTGGCTGCCGCCTAGGGGTCAGGCTATAAATTGCTGCAGGCTGCAGCTCAGTTCCTCAGTTCAGATCCTGCAAGCAAATAAACATGACCATTGCTGAACTCACTTGCCTCATCTTCATTCCTGCGCAACAAACTCACTACACAACAAAAACCATTAGGTATTTCTTAGACAAAGAGTAGGTGATTACAAACCAGTATACTAAATTATTAATTTTCTATCTACATCCTACTGGCCCCTTGCAGTCATTAGATCATGAAACACTGAACAGTTATATTTTTAGTTCCTTCATTATCCTATTATATTTCTATATAATTACAATTTTTATAATTAGCATTTAACTTTTAACTCTGACTCTGTCTGAACATTGAGGTCTTCATTTTATATCTCATATTCTCCATTATTATTTATATCCTATTAATACTTCTTTTTCTCTCTTATGGCTTTATTACTTTATTACCTCCCTGTTTTCTCTCCCCTTACAGTTTCTTGCTTGTTCCTTCTACTATCTGCAGATATCTGAAATTATGGGCTCCATTACCATGAATTCTTTTCAGAATGTCCTGGGAGCATGGTGGGATTCAGCCAGTTCACACCAGTTCGGTAGAACAGGTAGCTAAATTTTGTTGAGTTCGAAGAACCGGCTGAACCCATGCTGTTTCTGGAAGTCCATTCTAGGCCTCAGAGCCTGGAGGAAGTCTCCAGGCCTAGAACGGCCCACCAGAAGTGCGTGTATGTCACTTCCAGAAGTCTGTTCTAGGCCTTGGAGGCCCAGGCCTGCATCTACACAGAGAACCGGATGTTCAGGTATTTGAATCCCACCACTGCCTTGGAGTATCTCATGGTGACCTCTCCAGGGCAACAGATGCAGGTCTTTCTCTGAAGCAAAACCAGCATGATAATTTTCTCCAAAGCTTTTGTGGATATTTTCCTCTCCCATATCTGGTGCCTAGTGCATATCAGTCCTTTTCTGTGTATTTACTGAGTGAGTGCTAGATTATCTCATTAACTGTGTTCTTGTTCTGATCCTTGTTGATTCCACTCAGTTGATTTTTCATTCTCCCTGATCCCCTTCTGATGGATGTCCTATCTGAGCCACTAGCAAATTGCTGGCTGTGGAACTCTGAGAGTTGAGGTCTCAGACTTGCCAAGATTGAGAAACACTGGTTTGTGGGAAAAGATGTGGAAGTTTAAATTACTATGAAGCCTTTGCTTAGCACAAGGATGTTAACGTTTCTTTTGTTTTCCAGGCCACAATTGTGGAGAAGTTGGGTCTTGGACACTATATGGATGTTTTAAATTTGTACACAATTTTTGAATATACAGCACCTACATCTGATGAAAAAGTTATTGTAACAGACACAGAATTTAACCATGTTCCAGTACGTCTTTACATTCCTACAAAGCAGGCAGATGTCTTGAAAAGAGCAATGATTTTCATTCATGGAGGTGGATGGTGTATTGGATCAGCAAGTAAACATAAGTATTTTATTCCACTAATTCCACTAATGTGGGTCTCTGTATCTATTTATTCTGATGTCTCGGGGCTTTCACTAAGATATAATAGAAGTATCCAAACTTCTTAGGCAAATAATTAATTAATTTTTAAAAACCATCCTGATGATTCTCATAAAATGAACTACATAGAAGGTACAAGATTCACAACTGTCAAAAGGTAAATTAGTGAGGTTGCTCCTTCCAACCTCTCTAGCTCTTGCCAGTTTATCTGCTTGCCAATTTTAGTTTACAATGTAATCTGAGGGGTTGGGGAAAACAAAGTACTAAGTTACTGCCATCCCATTATTTTTATTTCCTAGAGATATTTATGGGATGTAGGACCAAGAAGGGTTCTCAAATACAGAAGGTATGAGACTGTTACCTTGTGGTAGCATGTTAGTTTCCCATTTAAAAAAAAGAGACTTCTGGTTTTTCATTGTGGCAAAGTGTTCCTATTCTTACTGGAGATGTTTGTTTTTATCTAAAAGAGAAATAAGACTTGAAAAACTATCATAAAAACGTTGGACTTAAAAAGCTTTAAACGGCATCAATAACATCTTGTGGTGAAGTATGGTATTACAAATTTGTTATTAACTAAAGAGATTTGGCTTGAAGCCCAGACTCCAGAATTTTTTTTCCTTGACCTTGACAGCTACTACCTGTGAAAACCCAGTAGCATAGAAGGAACTTCTGGGCAGCATATCTGGCCTGTTTGAACTATGAATGTAAACTTTTACTGACTTTTAGAGCTATACTTGGGGAATTGCTTTCCTATTTGTTTATATAAGAAGCATATGTTATTATATGAGATGATGGAATACTTTGGACTTTATAGTAGAATTTTTTTGTCAAGTAAGACTATAACACATGAAATAGATGTCCCATACCTAGCTATAAAAAAACTATTTTTAATGTTTGATTCTAAAGTCTTTAACTTAACATACTATCAAGAGAATATGGTGGGAGATCAGGAAAAAATCCTTTCAATGTTGAAATCAATACATGAAACCATTCTTTCAGCTTGTGACAAAATAAGATGCAATATAAAGGAACAAGATGCCAACTTAAATATACAAACCCAGATCTTGACTACAACCAAAGAACTAACAATGCAGAAAATAACAGGAAAAGTGGAAGAACTAAACACTAAGACAGAGGACCCAATTGATCAACAGATACAGCCAACGGAAAAATCAGAAAAGGGAGTGACAACACTGAAAATGGAAAAGACTTTTTACAAAAATCAGAAGAAATTTGAGGAAAAACAAGAAGAACAGATTGAATGGAAGATAAACCTATCAGGACAATTGTGGAAAATTGGAGTAATAGGGAGGCGATCTAATGAATACAAATGGGCTAGTTCTTCCAAAAAACTTCAACCAAATGGTTTTTCTTATTCCAAATAAAATATATAATAATAGAGGGAGAACTATTTGATGATTGAAAGGCACTGACATGGAAGGTTAGTTGGCAAAGGAAGAAAGCCAGAGTAAGGCTGAAGAAAATAATGGCTTTGATTTATTAGAGGGGAATATCATATTACTAACGAGAGGATTGAATATGGTGGAAAATAGATACTTTTAGAAAATAAAGTAACATTACAATTGAATAGGTAAGATGTGTAACAAGACTAATAGACTTTAGTATGAAAAAGAAAAAAAAGGAGAAGTTGAGATAAGGGAAATTTTGGTCACCTAATATAAAATATTTGGAAATCATAAATAACAGTGTTTTTGTTTATTTTTCCCCCTCTTTTTTGAATATTGATGGGAAATTAAAGTTTTTGTATAGGCTAAAAAATATTGATAAATGTAACAAGATTTTTTTTACTCAGTTGAATATAAGAATTCTGTTTGCCCAATACTGTTTGCCCAGTATTTTTGAAAGCTCAAATACTCCTTGTCTTTTTCTAGCAATATCTATTATTACTAGAAAAAGAGAGGGAGTATTTGAGCTTTCAAAAATTAGACCTAAAGTAAAAAAAAATGTATATTACTGATTTATTGGTTAACCCAGAAATACATATAATGGTTTTGATTTATAAGAGGGGATACTGTATTATTAATTAGAAAGTTTAATATGGTGGAAAACAGATAACTTTTAGAAAACAGAACAAAACTATATTCAAATAGAATACTAGATTTTGCTATGAAAAGGGAAAAAGGAAGAAGTTGAGATAAGGGAAACTTTGGTTAACTAAAGCTTGGAAATTATAAATACCAAATGTTAATTTGAATATTGATGGGAAATTAAAGTTTGGGGAAAAAAGCAATAACAGGACATTGATGATATATAAGGATTGAATGCAAACACAATTAAAATATGTATAAGCTAAAAACTATTGATAAATGTAACAAGGATGTTTTTACACAAATCTTGAAGTTGCCAAGATTGGGAAACACTGGATTAAAGATTCAGAGAAAGTTTCCAGAAAGTCACTCCCAAGAAAAAGAGATAAAAACTCATTAGAATTGTGTAGGTTTAGGACTTCAGACCTCACATGAACATGAGGCAGGAACATTTCTGCTCTTCATAAAAGGAGCTTGATGTTTCTTAGCTTTGTATGGTGACATGCTAGGCTCACTCTTATGGGAGCCTAAAGCCCTTGTTCCATGTTGTTTTGGAAGCATGTACTGTGTATTGGTATTGCAAGAGTAATAAAACATACTTTTCCACTTATTTTTCACAGCCATGAAATCCTATGACCTCTTATCAAGATGGACGTCAGAAAGACTAACTGCTGTTGTGGTTTCAGTCGAGTAAGAATAGTGTTTGAAATAGACATTTTTGTTCATTAACCTTTTCCTTATATCTTTCTACAAACAAAAAAATTAATTAACGATTAGTAATAGCACAAACCGGCAATTGAAGTCCCATATGTATATTGTTATTGGTCGCTAAATTATACTTCCTCGCATATGCTGTGCTATAAGTATTATTTCTATTTATAATGGGTAATTAATGTAGTTTTATATTTACATCTTTTATACTTTAAGGGGAGAGCTTTGGTTATTTTTTTCTTGATGTTTATTTTATAATTATCTTACTCTTTTGGCAAAGAGTAAACAAACAGAATATGATTGGAAGATGGTATAATAATATTTAAATACATAAACAGAAATGCACAAATAATTTCGATAGACTAAAACCTCCATTTCACAATATACAAATATAATGATCCCAGTTGTCAACCTTTTGTAGTAGTCCAGACAAGAAACCAATGCTATGAGTACTAACACTACCTTTATTGCAAGTTTATAGTAACAGAATCTTTTTCCTCTTACTTTCAAGGGAACCAGGATGGTCCCATCTGAGATGCTTTCCATGCCCCATTCCTTCTGTAGGCTGAGAAGACTCTTATCTCACCATAGCTTTGGCTGTAGCTCTTCCTTCTCCTCTTTCTTAAGGGTTTTTCCACAGATTATTACATCAGTGTTGCTTAGCAGCAGCTTTAAAAAAGAAGCTAATGGTATTTTTCAAAGTTAAAGATTATTCTGTCTCAAATTATTCCATATAATTTATAGCTTCCATAAAGCATGATTTCCTATGAAATGTAATTATTCTATTGACAAAACAGATCAGATTAGAGTTAGTCAGTAAAAGAGACATTTTATAGACCATTTAGCACACAAATAAGTCAGGAATTCAAAAAAGATAAGCAAATTCACAGAGTTTTCTATATGGAAGCCAATCGCCTTATTTAATCTACTGTAAAATACTGTAAAATCAATTTTGTTTTACAACAACAGGAAATTTACATATTTCTGCCACTGTCTTTTTTAACCAATTCCCAAAAGTTATAGACTAGCTCCAAAATATCGGTTCCCAGTTGCATTCGAAGATGTGTACTCAGCAGCAAAGTACTTTCTACAAAGCAGCATTCTGGAGAAATATAATGTAGATCCAAGCCGAATCGGCATTGCAGGAGACAGTGCAGGAGGTAACTTAGCTGCAGCTGTAACCCAGCAGGTAAGTATTACCCATTTGAAAGTAAAAAAATCCAAAATGGAAGTATACATGTCATCTGAAGTCATCCTGATACTAATTACCTTGGATCATAAACAAGAGCTAGTTGTTGGGGCTTTCCACATTGGATGGCTAAGAGTAGGAAGTCACAATTTTTAATTACCTTGAAAGATTCAGGGTCTTCTAAGGAGTCCAAAATGGAGGGCCATAGAATTATGCATGTGGGCTGTCTGAAATCATCATGCAACACAACACCTTTGGTTATAAATAAGAACCAGCTGCAGCAATTAACAATCAGGTGCAACTGCTGAGACTTTCACATTAGAAGGGTAAAAGTGGGTATCTACCATTAAAAGAAAGTCCTAGAGATTTTTCATTTGTTGATTGCTCCAGAGCATCTACCATGATTCCAACAAAGCCTGAGAAGACAACTGAGGAAGGAAGGAGGAAATAGTACCTTGTCAATAGTTATTTCATTATGAAATATGTAACTTCAGCCCCATTCCAAGAATAAAGCAAGCTCAACAACACCATAAAAGTAAATTTAACATGTTTGTGTGAGCTGTGAATGACATAAGACCAAAAAAAAACTTTCCTGAGAGGAAATAATTTTTTGGGGAAAAGAGGATACTTTTTGGGACAATGTTAGTATACAGAGTCGGACATGACTGGACGGGGAAAATCTTTATCTGTACTTTGCAAGGAGAAGAGTTTTAAATCTTCCCAGCCTATTTTGATTATGACAGGATTGAAAAAGAGTCAATAACTCCTAAAATATCTAAACTCCACAGAGTAGTGATAAAGAATAGTTAAATTCAGGGCCTTTTTTGTCATAGAACGCTCAGAACGGAGTTCCGGCACCTTTTTTGGATGGAACCTTGTATGGTAGGCAAGGCGGGTTGTATGATATGTGTGAGTTCTGGCACCTTTTTCTTTTACAAAAAAAGCACTGGTTAAATTATAGTCATTGATGGATAAGATTGGAACATATTGAAGTTCTTAAGATATCTTTGGATAGTAAGTGTAAGATATCTTCCAATATTTTATTTGCAATTTTCCTCAAATTTGGCAGATTACAAATACTGTGAAAATATACTAGGTAAGGTTTCCCCCCTACAATTTTGAATAAAAGAGATAGAAAATGTATAAGCTTTGAAATTTTAATGATTGTTTTGTTTACATTATGAAATGCAAAACATATTAAAGAGTCCATCTTTCATAGGAATGTTTCCGATAAATATTGTTCTTTTCTAGCTTCTAGATGACCCTGATGTCAAAACTAAATTCAAGATTCAAGCTTTAATATACCCTGGTCTTCAGTCTATTGATCTGGAATTGCCATCCTATCAAGATAATAAAAACATGCCAATTCTGCCTAAAACAATACTCATCAAATTCTTCAGTGAATATATTACATCAGATGAGTCTTTTGCCAAAGCTTTAGAGACCAACCAACATGTTCCTGCAGAGTTTAACCATTTGTTTAAATTTGTAAACTGGAGTAACTGGCTACCTGAAAGATTTAAAAAAGGCCACATTTATACTGAACCATCACATAGAATTTCCAAAATTGGACACAGATACCCTGGGTTAGTGGATCCAAGACTAGCACCACTTTTAGTTGATGAAATCAAGCTTCGGGGCTTACCACTCACGTATGTTCTCACTTGTCAGTATGATATCTTGAGGGATGATGGAATCATTTATGTTTTACGTCTTAGGGAAGCAGGAGTTCAGGTAACACATGAACATGCTGACAATGCTGTTCATGGTGTTCTAACATTACTTTCAGGTCCTTTTGTACTAAATATAGGACACAGAATAGCTAACAACTACATTGAGTGGCTAAATAAGAACTTATGAAAACAAGCATATGTCACCTGAAGACGGTTGCTTTGGATTCATTTGGTTTCATTCAGTTTATATTTTTTTCCCCCAGGGACATTATCTTTTTGGTCAATAAATTTGGCACTGTAATTCTGCAGTTATTATACTTGATATAGAATCTCTTGTTTCCTGCTGTTTGAATAAGTATAAGAAGCTTGGAAGAATATGTGGGGGACTTGCATAACCATTAAATGATTAATAATTTAAAGTGAAAAATAAAGCTTTTGACTATTTAATGTGTGAAATTATAGCCTTGGGTCTTGAGGTTATTCAGGATTGCTTTAAAACTCATGATTTATTTCTATACCCTTTTGGCATCAGCAAATGTGTCCCAGTCGGCTTTTAAAGATAACTTGTTCCTTTTGGGAAGCAATATCTGGCTGCAGACAATTGTAAGCTCTTGAGTAGCATTTCATGAATAAAACCTCTTGTTTTCTCTTGTTTGGATTTTGCATGGATGGTGTCAAAGGAGATGGGTGTAATAGTGCCTATAAATTTATCTGGGAGATATACAGTAGGAGTATAGCCAGCCGTACCAACAGGCTGAAGAACAGTTTCTATCCATGGGCTGTCAGGCTTTTGAACGGGAAATAATTTTATAAACTTTATGCATGATTGACTTGCGAGGCCAGTGTGTTGTGCAATTAGCTCACATGGTGTAATAAGATGGAGGGTTTGTGTCACTGTGAGTTGGGGGTGGGGGCAGGAAGGGAGGCTCAGCCAATCTCAATGTATACATGGTTGTAGTTCGACAATAAAGGTTCATTTATTCACTTGTGTTACCGTTATACTATTACTATTACAATTGTCTCTATACTTTATTACTATTACTTCTATATGATTCACTGTTACTAATGCATAGCAATGTTTCCCTCTTACAGAACCTGTTCTGTGTTAATTTCTCTGTCTGATTTTTACTTCTCTGTTGTTACTGCTAACATGTAGAAGCACCTTCCACCTCTCTAAGTTGTGCTTTTTCTTGCTGGATCTCTATACTTTTGTTTCTCTGCACTGACCATTCCCTCTGAAGGCAAAACACCTCCTGTCTTTCTGTTGCTGCCCTTCTCTGTTCAATGATGGCTTCAGAACTCAAAACTATGAATAGCATTTCATCTTTTCTCCTCTCACACCTTTCAAGATTATTGCTTTTTCAGGTAAAAAGTTCAAATGGGAGGGAAAGAAGTTATCACAGGTGACTGCAGTTCTCTTAAGTAGCCTGCTTTTCCAAAGCGTGACATGGAAATTACGTTGGTTGTCCTGTTAGATGATCTTTATGAGGCTTGGACATGGAACAGTTCATATCTCCTGATGCTTTGGGAGTTCTTGGTAGCTTTTGATACTATCAAGGACCATATTGTTCTGAAATGCTAATGAAGGTTTGGAATTGGACTCCATGATATAGTGGTTCTGCTTCTTACCAAGTGGGTGGAAAACAACTATAATAATAGGAAAGAGCCTTCTATAGTAGTTTCCTTATAAAGTTCTCCAAGGATCACCATTTTCTCCCCAATTTTTAATATCTATCTGACTTTATCTCACAGCCAACTGGATATTAACAAAGCATATTTGAATATTTCAAATGTGATTTCAAAAACAGTTAGATCACCCTGACAGATCAAAAGCTCTATGATTTTTAGCTTACAAGAAAGGGCTGTATGAATAACAGACCAAATAATGTCATTTAAGCTATTTGACATTCTACACCAATCTACACTGATTTTTGAATCTCTTTCTAATATTTTCTTTTTGCAACTGATTCATAATATGTAAGTATTAATGTATAGAATTTGAATATGGTGCAAAACCAACACTGGATGTTATAATGATACAATCTTGCATCTATACTATGATTAGTTTTATCAAAGTTTTTCAAATTTTTATATTATTTAGAGGACTGGTGAAAGTCTGTAATGAGTGAGTTTAGACACATTTAAAAAGAAAATATTCATCCACATCCAACCACCACCATCATTATATTTTCCCCATTTCACTGTTTATATCACAGTAGTGAATCTGTTCCAGGATAAGGGCCATATTCCACCAAGACTATATTTCAATAATTACAAAAGTTTCTTGTTTCCTTTCATCTCTTCATACACACACACACACACACACACACGTATATATGTATATGTGTGTGTGTTGTGTACATATGTGTGTGTGTGTGTATTCCTGCCTCTTTTTAAATTAATAGTAGGAAAACAGTTACATGAGAAAGAAAACGAGAAGAGGATGAGAAAAGTTGTTTAGCAATTTGCAAGCAGAGATGGTTACTCTCTTGAACTGATTTTGTGCAAATAAGTCATAATCAGACATGAAGGGTGTTATGTACTGGGCTTTTGGTACCACACCACGTGCATTGCTGGAGAGCTAACGGCTCTCCAGCAGCCCAGACAGGACATCTCCGGTCCTGCAATTGGTCAGCCTTGGGCGGAAAGCATGGGTTCAATCTGATTGTTTGCTACCAAAGGGTTTGGCTATATATTGTGGTGGGAGTGGCCAAGTCCTAGTACAGTTCCAGCTTGAATAAAGAATGAGTTCCTCTGTATTCAGCTGTGTGTCTTCATTCCTGCTCACCAGAGCCCACAACTTAACAGTGGCGACGAGGATGGGATCCTGCTTCACTGCCTAAAGCGCTGAAGTTCATGAGGGGTCAGCATTACTTGCTGGAAGGAAGAGGCATCTTCCCCCTCCTCTCTAGGTTGGCTAGTAAAGCTACACTATCAGCCGCGTGCTCAGTGGACGCATTCCCTGAGCCCAAGAAGCAGGATCCAAGAATGCAGGAATCGAGGAAAGATGCCGAAAGTCGACAAACTCAGAGAGTTCGATGTAAAGCATCCAGAAGAATGGCCGTCTTACCTCTCACAAGTGGAGAACTATCTATGAGCAAACCAGATTGCAGAGGAAGGCCTAAAAGCTGCCACGTGGCTGTGCATGTGTGGGCCAGCAACTTTTGACCTAGCGAAAAATGTTTTTGCGCCAATGCCCATTGAAGCAGTATTGTTTGCAGACCTTAAGAAGAAGTTGACTGGGCATTTTCAGCCCAAGATGTTGGCGATGGCGTGGCGTTTTAAATTCAACCAAAGAGTGCAGCAAGTTCTCAAATTTAGAGGAATGACTGAGAGACCGACTCATCTGTGGCCTTTGAGACAGAACCCTCCAGCAGAGACTGTTTGCTAGACCCAATCTCACATTTGCCGAGGCACAGGATGAGGTCATGGCTGACGAAGCAGCCGGAGGTGCAGTGCAAACAGTGCAGCCCACCAAATCTTCAAAAGTAGAAGATTCTGTCCATCTTGAGGTCGCCAAATGCATTGGAGAATCATCAGAAGATGAAGAACCCGAAATGAACAAGCTCCAAAGGCAGCCAAATGCGTAAAACCGCAGCAACCACCAACAAGAGAATGATTACAAGACAGTTCTCTTACCTAGATGTAAAGGGTGTGGAGGCAACCATTTCCGCGCCAATTGCAGTTTTCATTCAGCCACGTGTAGAGCTTGCAGAAGGACCGGCCAAATCGTGGTGGTTTGCAGAGCCCGCCAGAGAGACTGGTCACTCAAACACCAGTTGGAGGAACCGACTAGGAGAGGTACTGGGGCCCAGGGTCCAGTTAGTGTGGAGTTCTTCAGAAGTCGGAGAAGCATTTGCCGCACTGGGGCTCGTCACCCCCTTAAGCCTAAACTCAAGCTCGCGGTAGAGCTACAAGGAGTTCCATGTAAGATGGAGTTGGACTCCGGCTCGGCGGTATCAATCATCTCGCATGACACATTCAACTTTGTGTGTAGATGCAGTAACCATTGGGCTAAACTAAGGCCCTCAGATATTATTTTAACAGAGTTTCAGAATGCTCATGTTAAAGTTAAGGGTGAAGCACCCTTATTGGTAAAATTTAAAGGGTTTTGGGGGCACTTGGATGTCATAGTAGTAGAGGGCCAAAGAACAAGTCTTATTGGACTTGATTGGTTTGAGGCTTTAGGCATTCAAATTACAGGCATTAACTGGACACAAACAGCAGACCTCATGACTGTTTGCGAGGAATACGTGGATGTTTTTGAGTCAAAACTGGGAACTTATACTGGCCCGCCAATTTCTTTTAAATTAGATCCTAACTTTGTACCAATTAGGATTAAGCCTCGCAGGGTCCCCTTTGCCCTAAAACACAAAATTGATTCCAAAATCGATAAGTTGGTAGAACAGGGTGTGTTACAGCCTGTTGATGGGGGGGGGAGTGGGAAACTGCTATAGTCACCCCACTTAAGTCCAACGGGGAAGTTCGCATTTGCGCTGACTATAAATGCACATTAAATAAGGCCCTTAATCAACATGCATACCCGGTCCCTGTAGTCCAGTGTTTTTCAACCTTTTTTGGGCAAAGGCACACTTGTTTCATGAAAAAAAATCATGAGGCACTCCACTGTTTTCTGCACCGTTGGACCTCCCCATGGTCGCTACACGAACGGTCGTAAGTCGAGGATGGCCTGTGTTCTCAAGGGGTTGGACTAGAATAGTCAACCATATTTTAGCCTCCTTGCAAGGGGGAACCATTTTTGCTAAACTTGATTTAGTGCAGGCATATCAGTAATTGCAGGTTGATGAGTCCACAGCCGCAGCTCAAACAATAGTAACTCACAGAGGGGCATTCAAAGTCAAAAGCTTGCAGTTTGGAGTCAGCGTTGCACTGGGTATTTTTCAAGGGATTATGGAACACACACTTAAGAGTATTCAGGGTGTCTGCCCCTATTTTGATGATGTTCTCATTACCGGGGAATCCCCAGAAGTGTTGGCCAATAGGCTCACGGCTGTTTTGCAGAGGCTCCATGATGTGGGCCTCAAATTAAAGAAAAACAAATGTAGTATTGGGGTCTCATCAATGGAATTCTTGGGGTTCCATATCGATGCTAGCAGAATTCACCTCACTGATTCAAAAGTGAAGGCCATCAAAATGGCTCCTAGGCCAAAATCAAAAGGAGAGCTGCAAGCATTTTTGGGCCTCCTGAATTTTTATCACACATTCCTACCTCATAAGGCTGAAATAGCAGAGCCCCACCACAGGCTACTTGATAAAAAAGCCCCTTGGAAATGGACTAACTTACATGAAAAAAGTTTCTAGGATCTCAAAGCCCTTCTTTCAGAAAAGTCCACTGTAACTCATTACATTGAGTCTAAACCTGTATGTCTTGCATGTGATGCATCTCCCTACAGGGTGGGAGCAGTCTTAAGCCACATAGAGAAGAATGGGAAGCAGGTTCCTATTGCGTTTTATTCTAGGACTTTATCTTCTGCTGAGCGTAATTATGCGCAAATTGATAAAGAAGCCTTGGCCATAGTGGCTGGAGTTAAGAAATTTCATGATTATTTATATAGCAGGTATTTCACTGTCTACACTGACCACAAACCCCTTTTGGGGTTGTTCACAACAGATAAGTAAACTCCCCATATTCTATCTCCAAGACTGCTGAGATGCTCTATATTTTTGTCTGCATACAATTTTAAGTTAATTCATAAACCAGGGAAGGAAATGGGCCATGCAGATGGCCTCAGCAGACTACCACTGCCACTAATGGATCCTGATCCAGCTCCTGCTGCTAAAATATTGTCCATGCAGGACTTACCTGAGTTTCCCCTCCACGCAGTGGATATTGCTGCTGAAACTGCCACATATAAAATTCTGAGCAGAGTACTGTCATCGGTATACACAGGCTGGTTGGAAAAAAGTCCAGGCTCTGAATTTCAAAGTTATTTTGTCAGGAGACATGAGTTGTCTAGACACAAGGGCTGCATTTTATGGGGCAACAGAGTCATTATCCTCACTTCATTAAGGGACAGAATCTTACAATCTTTACATGAAGGCCATCCAGGCATTGTACAAATGAAAGCCTTAGCTAGAAGCTACCTTTGATCGCCTGGCCTGGATAAGGCTGTAGAGGATCAAGTTCATGGTTGCTATACTTGCCAGCAATCTAGGCCTGAAATGCCTCAGGCCCCAGTTCACAGGTGGGAAGAAACATATACCCCCTGGTCCAGGGTTCACATAGACTACGCTGGGCCTTTTCAAGGACAGCTTTTCATAGTAGTAGTGGATAGCCACTCAAAATATCTGGAAGTAGTTCCAGTCCCTAATATGACTACTGCTAGGACCATCCAGGTGCTGAGAAAACTCTTTGCAACACATGGGTTGCCTGATGTTTTGGTTTCTGATAATGGGGCTCAATTCACTGCTGCTGAGTTTCAGGCTTTTCTTAGAGCTAACCTCATCAGACATGCAATGTCTGCACCATTTCATCCTTCTTTGAATGGACAAGCCGAACGCATGTTGAGGACAACAAAGGAGGCACTCAAGTGCATTATCACAGGTGACTGGCATCATAGATTGGCAGATTTTTTGCTCTGTCAGCATTCTACACCCTGCACAGCTATAAGGTAAAAGTCCTGCTGAGCTTCGTTGGGGAAGGCAATTGATCACTAAACTGGACAGGTTGCATCCAGATAGAGTGGCATCCGAAGCCTCTAGACCAAAACCCCTGAGGGGACAGCAAATGGGTGATTGGGTTTGGAGCAGAAACTATGGGCCTGGAAATTTGTGGGTTCCTGGTCAGGTGACCAAGGCATCCGGAACCCTATCTTACGAAGTGGGGTTGGAGGGTGGGCTACTGGTCAGAAGACACATTGACCAACTTAGAAAGAGGTTTCCAGAATGGTCACTAAGTGAGGACTATGGCATAAGTCGCTCGCAAAGTCCTCAAACTGGCACCCAAGCCAGCCCACACCAGAACCACCAGGGTTTCCCTTCTCAGCTGAAGTTGATTCCGAGGAAGAACCAGGAAGCTCGGAAGTGCAACATGGGACCCCTGACCAGGCGAACCAGCCGAATCTTAGCAACTGCTGTGCCTACTCTGCAGAACAGACTGACTCTGTGGTGGGCCAACCTGATGAGGCCAGCCAGAGTGTTTCAATTCCCCTGGATGATGGAGCACAAAGGGACATGGGTCTACCCAGCTCACCAGGTAAGCTGGTAGACCACAAAGTGAATGGAACTCCAAGGCGTTCCTCCAGGCCACACAAACCTCGGCATATCTTACAGACTATATTGTAAAATAAAGTGATGTATAGTGTTGTGACAATTGTACCACTACCTACAGAAATTGGAGACATTTTGTAATTGCTGGCAAGCATGTTCACTGAGACGTTGTTTCATCTCTTTGTTGTCCTTACTGCATTGACAAGCCATTTAGCCATTGTTAAATCTTATTGTAGTCCATACTACAAGGGCATATCTGTAAAGGTCGCGTAATGTCATTCTAACTACCTTGAATTAACAAGCATTTTTTTTGTTATTATGTATTTTGGTTGTTGGGAGTGATTCATAAGTCTTGACTATTGTCAAGTTATTTAAGAGAATTATAGCCTGATCTTAGGAGGGAGGGGTGTTATGTACTAGGCTTTTGGTACCACAACACATGCATTGCTGGAGAGCTCTCCAGCAACCCAGACAGGATGTCTCCAGTCCTGCAATTGGTCAGCCTTGGGTGGCAAGCACAGATTCAATCTGATTGGTTGCTACCATAGGGTTTGGCTATATATTGTGGCCGGGAGCAGCCAAGTCCTAGTACAGTTCCAGCTTGAATAAAGAATGAGTTCCTCTGTACTCAGCTATGTGTCTTCATTCCTGCTCACCAGAGCCCACGACTTAACAAAGGGAATGTGCTATGAGAAGAGAAAACAGAATTATGTATTCACAGCCAGATACACTCTGAACAAGTGACTTACGAGAAAAATAGTGCTTTTTCTCTTCCACTTGAGGCAGTGAGGAATTTCAGTACTAGCTCTATTCCATATCCATTAAAGGTGCTGCAGTATCAGGTGTCATAGTGAAGTAGGCCATATCACTGAGGTACGTGGCTTATCATGTCTAATTATCATTTGATTGTACTGACAGACATCAACAGTAGGGCAAGCGTATAATTCATCAGTTTGGAAAAGGAGAACAAGGCAAGCAAATAAAAGCCTATTTTTATACTATTGCCCCCATATGGCTAAAACAAAGGAAGATGTTTTAATATCGATGTGTTTTTTTCCTACGCAGTTAAGCAATACTTTTTGCAACAAATAATTTAGCATGGTGGCATTCAAAAGATTTAGTGAGGAAATGTATCTCAGAGAATAATGTTTCTCCAGAGGAAAAACCTTGTTTGCCCAGGAATACTATATAATTCCTTTAGAGAAAAGGAAATTATAATGTGCAACCGGGAGGATTTTTTTTTAAAAAAATGGTGTACTTATAGTACACTTTTTGTGCATTTGGCAATATGATTATAATTACAGACATACTGCTTGTTCTGATTGTTTGTATTCCCTAACCCTAATGCTTATATTCCCTGAGATCACTTATATTGTGTAACATCTGTCCAATTAAGTCAGGATATCACTGCAACAATACACACAGTAAACACTGCTCCATAGATAATAACTGCAAGGTATATTAGGAATACTCAAGGAATATGTATTATCATGTAAAGAATAAAAATAAAAGTAAATATTGACATGCCTCCAAATAAAGCTCAGCTCACATTAGTTATATCCATGCAGTTTGCCTGAGAGCATGACAGAAGTACTTTCTCATTGACTTTTCTACGATTTTTCAATTTCCCAGCAAAGGCAAAAGGAGTTTCCCCAGCCAAATATTAACCAGAACTGTGTTACAATCTGCACAGAAATCCTGAAATTTTGTCTATTAGGGAGAGAGAGATGATGAATCATCACAGCCTAATAGAACAGAGTGAATCTTTACAGCAATGAGAGGACATGAATATTTGAACAATGGTTAATTCTGATAGAGTTTTCAGTCTTGTGATTATTTTCAGTTAATCAAATATAATTGTATAAATCCTGCCATTTAGTAGATTGCTGAGGTGCAGAATTGTGTCTTGTATTTTTGTCAGCTAATGCAGGGGTTCCCAACCCCCAGTCTGTTGCATGCCAGCAACCAGTCCACACAAACAAGCAAAACCCCATCTATGGGATGCAGGCAGCACACAAAACCACACACTCTCCGGTCCGTGGAAAAACCTTTCTCCATGGAATCGGTCCCTGGTGTCCAAAAAGTTGGGGACCTCTGAGCTAGTGGACAGTGTAAACAACAGAACACAGGTGTGAATGATCTGATGCTCCATTTTAGTAATGTCTGCAGGGAAGAATTGAAGGAAAGGGTGCGAAGTGTACCACTTTGGATCCCTATAAATCCAGTGAAATAAATCATTTTTATGAAGCTAGCAAGGCAGCTTGCATTAGAGATGCTACTGAAAATGGAACTGTCAAAAGGAGGAAGGTGATTGTACATCTTATGCTGCCTCTTGAGAATGTTCAGTGTAGAAATAACTCTCGCAATGAATCAAGTACTCATCCATGCCCCTTCTATATGTTCTACCTGAATTTCTTTCCTTTTATCTTTTTCTGTGTAACTGTCATTTAATATTTCATCTTCTTCATCTGAATAGAATAGAATAGAATAGAATAGAATAGAATAGAATAGAATAGAATAGAATAGAATAGAATAGAATAGAATAGAATAGAATAGAATAGAGCTGGAAGGGACCTTAGAGGTCTTCTAGTCCAACCCCCTGCTTTAGCAGGAGAACCTATACCATCACAGACAAGTGACTGTCTAGACTCTTTTTAAAAAACTCCAGTGATGGAACGCCCACAATTTCTGAAGGCAAGCTGTTCCACTGGTTAATTGTCCTCACTGTCAGGAAGTTTCTCCTTAATTCCAGGTTGCTTCTCTCTTTGGTCAGTTTCCAACCATTGTTTCTTGTCTTGCCCTCTGGTGCTTTGGAGAACAGTTTGACACCCTCTTCTTTGTGGCAGCCCCTCAAATACTGGAACAGGACTATCATGTCACCCCTGTTTCTTCTTTTCTTTAGACTAGCCATACCCAAGTCCTGCAACCATTCCTCATATGTTTTAGTCTCCAAGCCTTTGATCATTTTAATTGCTCTTCTCTGAGTTTTTTCCAAGGTTTCAAAATCTTTTTTGTAGTATAGTGACCAAAATTGGTCACAATATTCCAGGTGTGGTCTTCATCTTCATCTTCTTTTCTAAATATTAAATATACTCAATTTCTTCACATTTTCATCTTACAATGAATGTGCATGATACCAAGTAAATAGAATTTTTCTATTTTGTCCTATCTTTTACATTTACATTACATTTAAAAATACTATCTAACTGTGCTTTTGGAGAGATATTCTGCAATTGTTAAAAAGTCAGAGGTATTCATCAAAATTATTTTGAAGCAGGTACTTTTGCTTTTTTAAAATTCAGATCTCACATTCAGGTTTAGATCCACTAATTATTTTTAATACAGTTGTTGATAAGCAAAACAAAAAACTCTGGAAAATGAATATTACAATACTTGGAGACAGCAGAATAAAAGAGAAAGAACTGGGAAAAATTGCAAAATGCAAAAATCTGGAAATAGAAGTAGAACAATTGTGACAAAAAGAAAGCAAAGGTAATAATAATAATATGTCCCTTAGGTACAGTTCCAAAACAGCTGGAGCCCCACTCAAATCCCCTCAGCATTGACCCAAAGGTGCTTTTTCAAAAGGCAACTGGCCCACTTTTCCCCTTAAAGATGTTTTGCATCTCATGGAACAACTGAAGAAATGAAATGTCTTCAAGGAAAAACAAGGTCCAGTTGCCTTTTTGAAAAGCATCTTTGGGACAACCATGACCTGGATGACTGAGAATCCATTGGCATTTACAAAATCACTGTTAGTCAATTGCAATAAGCAGCTTTACTTGGAACAATTTACATGTTGCAATGATGTCCTTAACAACATTAAACAATATCTACCTATCCAGGAGTTAGAGAAAAATGCCAAACCCAGTTAAATATCTGGTTGACTCTGCAACAAACCATAATATTTAAATAATTAATTAATTAATTTCTAAAGCCAACCATCTCAACCCAGTTACTCTGGGTAGCGAACATTTCTAAAGCAATTAAAAACACTATAAAAATACATACCGTGACTAAGAAAAATGATCATAATAATTGTTAGTATACCAAGACACAGGGTCCTGCATTAAATGCTGCAAGTTACATTTTATCATTATTCACAGGAAAAATCTTGCATCTTTAAAAATTGCAAATAAATTGGGGAGAGGTTATGGGCAGATTAATGGTTGACAATTTTAGATCATGTTATTGCTATTCAGTTAAACCATATGAATTCTTGCACGAAGAATTTGGATTGCCTAAAATTGCAAACTGGCAGTTTAGTCGATTGCAATATTCCTTGATTTCAAAGTTTGGTTGAGATGGATTCAGAGCATTTAAAATTTCTAAATTACATCAGTATTAGAATATGCTTTGAAGGATTGTAAGCATACAGTATTTTTTCAATCAACAATTAAACAGAATCACCAAGTTAGATATTACTATTTGCAAGAACTCTGGAATAAATGAGTTGGAACATCTCTTAACAGCTAGGGATATTAAAGAATATTATGTATGTTGTTGATGACCTTTAAAACTTTGTAAACATGTGGATATAAAGCAAAAGTAATTTAACATTTAATAAATAGTGTGACCAGCCCATATCATATGAACTAGTGCCCCTGCATTGAACAGTCAGCAAAATTATACTTTTTACATGTGCTGCACATCCAAATGTTTAAAGGATTTGCAGTCTATGTCATTTTGCTGGAAGTGTAAAATGATTGGGGACACATTTATGTTATGTCAGTAGCTTGTTGCAAACATGTAAGTAGCTGGTTGCAAAGAAGGTTCCTAGAAGCGGGAGATTCTGGTGCAACTATTGGTTAAAGTTGTAAAAGCGGGAAAACCCGGACTTGTGATTGGATACAGTTTAAACAGCTCTAGTATAAAAGCCAGAGTTATTGTGACAGTTGACAGTTGACTTATGTGTATTGAATAAACCATTTTTTGCTGTTAACCTCTCTGAGTCATTCGTCTACCTGAACCAAACAACTGGCGACGAGGGTGGGATAGACGGCGGACTAGAGAAGGACCGGCGGAACAGCTGCGCGTAAGGCGGAAAATTTAAAAAAGAAGTCACAGTCAACCACAAGCGGCCGCGGCGGAATCAACAATTCCCCGAATGGCGCAAATCGGGTCCTTAAAAGAATTCGATCCAAACTTCCCAGAGGACTGGGAAGAATATGTGGGACAGGTCAAAGGGTTTTTGCTCGTTAACGGCATAACCGATGACCGAAAAAAGGCGGCTACCTTACTAACCATTTGCGGCACACCAGTGTATCGAGTTGCTGTGGGACTTTGTCAACCACTGCCGGTTTCTAGCGTCCCGTATGCCGATTTATTGGCCAAATTAAAAGTACACTTTACGCCAAGGAGATCAGAACTCTTTTGGCGGCGCATTTTCGAAAAACGGAATCAGAGACCAGGCGAGTCAATTCAAAAATTCGTTGCTGCAATCAGAGAAGCAGCAGTACGTTGCAAGTATGACAACTTAGAGATAAGAATTCGGGACAGAGTGGTGCTGGGCTTGCGAGATGAGCAGCTTCAAAACAGAATTATTGCTAAGCCCACCGGTGACTTGCAAGAGGTACTCGACGAACTCTTGACTTATGAATCCACCGGGTATCGCGACCCCCCCCCCCGAAATAGCATGGCCGCATCTGCCGAGATAAATCAAGAAGGCCTTGTGGACTGCGGGGAGGTGGACCAACAATGGGAAGCCGACATCGCCGAAGTCACCAGACGGTTCGGAAAAATGGCGGCAAAACCACCCCGAAGCGACGGGCCGGAACCGAGTCATCGATTCCAACCGACAACATCACAACGACAAACAACAACAACCCAACGACAACTGAGAGACACTGCAACGAGACCGCGCGACAACGACCATAGATGTGGCAGCTGTGGAGGCAATCATCCCCGAGCAACTTGCAGATTCCGTACTGCCAGATGCAGATTGTGCGGGAAGACCGGCCACATTCAGGCCATTTGCAGGGGTCGTGCACGCGACAATCGCCTACATGAAGTCGACGTTTGGCCCGAAGGTAAGGTAACCCCTTACTATAGTGGCAAAGAGACCCCTAGACTGTGGGCTCAATACCCGAACCGCGGGGAGGTGGCGCGAGTCAATCACAGTAGGAAGGGAAAAATTAACAAAATTGTGGAATCAAAATTAAAAATTGTAGTCCAATTGCAAGGAATTCCTTGCAAAATGGAAATTGATTCTGGGGCCTCAGTGTCCATAATATCCAGTGAAACCCTTAAAAAGATTGAACAAAAAAGTGGCAGAAAGATTCCACTTAGTTCAACCAAAATCCAATTGACCGACTTCCAAAAAACCCCAATAAAAATTAAGGGAAAAGTTACCCTTAGCGTTAAATATAAGGGGTTTAATGGAGCACTAGATTTAATAGTTACAGAAGGCCATAGAACTAGTTTAATAGGCCTTAACTGGTTCCCCGCCCTGGGAATTTGGATAGGGGGAATAAACACAGTTATTAATAATAAGACCCTCAAATCAGTCTGTGATGAATTCGCAGACGTATTTGATGGGTCTTTAGGTAAATATAAAGGGCCCCCAATTAATTTTAATTTAGACCCGTCGGTTAAACCCATCAGGCTTAAGGCCCGAAGGGTGCCTTTCGCCCTTAAGCAAAAAATCGAGGCCGAGCTCGATAAGCTTGTAGGCCAAGGCGTTCTAGAACCGGTCGAGGGTGGTTTGTGGGAGACGCCGATCGTCACACCCCTTAAACCTAATGGGGATGTGAGGATCTGCGCTGACTACAAGGCCACCCTGAACCTCGGAATGAAAAAACATGCTTACCCGGTCCCGACGGTGAAGCAGGTCCTCGCCACGATACAGGACGGCGCCATATTTGCCAAGTTAGACTTGGCGCAGGCGTACTTGCAACTTACTGTTTCCAGGGAGGCTGCTGAAGCTCAAACTATTGTTACCCACAAGGGGGCGTTCCGAGTCCACAGGCTGCAATTCGGTATTGCAGCAGCTCCAGGCATCTTCCAGGAGGTGATGGAGAGGACCTTAAAGGGCATACCTGGTGTATGCCCTTATTTTGATGATGTTCTAATAGCTGGAAGAAATGAAGAAATATTAGCTGAACGTCTGGAACAGGTATTGGGAAGATTTAGGGGGGCTGGACTTAAATTAAAAAAGGATAAATGCTGTATTGGGGTTAAATCCACAGAATTTTTAGGATTTAGGATAGATAAAGATGGAATTCATCCTACACCAGAAAAAATTAAGGCAATTAAATTGGCACCAGAACCAAAAAACAAGGCTGAATTACAAGCCTTTTTAGGATTAGTTAACTTTTATCACACATTCGTGCCTCATAAAGCTGCCATTGCAGAACCACTACATAGACTTTTAGATAAAAAAACCCCATGGCAGTGGCATGATAAACATAGAGTCAGTTTCCAAACATTAAAAGATATTCTTTCAAGCCAATCCACAGTAACTCATTTTATTGAGGATAAACCAATCTATTTAGCTTGTGATGCTTCACCTTATGGTGTGGGGGCTGTTATCAGCCACTTGGATAGTCAAGGTATTCAAAAGCCAATTGCATACTATTCCAGGACGCTTACCAAAGCCGAACGGAATTATGCACAAATTGATAGAGAAGCATTAGCAATCGTGGCAGGAGTAAAAAAGTTCCATGATTACCTTTATGGTAGGAACTTTACCATACTCACTGACCACAAACCATTATTGGGACTGTTTACCACCGATAAACAGACACCCCAAATAATGTCTCCCAGGATGCTGAGGTGGTCAATTTTCCTCTCAGCATATTCATTCTCACTTCAACATAGACCAGGTAAGGAAATGGGCCATGCAGATGCCCTTAGTAGACTGCCCTTAAGCAACACAGAGGAGGACCCTGCTCCAGTGGGACAAATTATGTCATTACAGGAAATTCCTGAATGCCCTTTAACTGCTAAAGAAATAGCTGAGGCTACTAAAAAAGACCTTATCCTCAAAAGGATCATGGCTTGGGTCCTTAGTGGGTGGCCTAGTACTAACCCGGATGCCAAGTACATTCCATATTTTAGGAGGAAGAATGAACTATCATCCCATTTGGGATGTATATTGTGGGGCAACCGTGTTGGCATTCCTGAACTCCACAGATCTATAGTTTTATCAGAATTACATGAGGGTCACCCTGGAATAGTACGTATGAAGGCATTAGCTAGAAGTCACTTGTGGTGGCCAGGACTTGATAAAGACATTGAAGAATGTGTTTCTGGATGTTA
Organism: Vipera berus; assembly: GCF_964194415.1. Classification (NCBI taxonomy): domain Eukaryota; kingdom Metazoa; phylum Chordata; class Lepidosauria; order Squamata; family Viperidae; genus Vipera; species Vipera berus. The sequence goes on along the minus strand of NC_138207.1, from coordinate 26,394,076 downwards.
TTTGTGTCAGCGTTCTAGACCTGAGCTGCCACACACTCACACTCATAAGTGGGAATTGGCCAGGAATCCTTGGTCTAGGATTCATATTGATTTTGCTGGACCTTTTCAAGGTTTAACCTTCCTAGTTGTGGTAGACAGTTTCTCTAGGTGGCTAGAGGTAGTGCCTGTCAGTTCAATGACATCTGGTAGAACAATACAGGTCTTAAGGGGCCTCTTTGCCACTCATGGGTTACCTGATGTGATTGTATCGGATAATGGGCCACAATTCACCTCTGTTGAATTTCAGGACTTCCTCAGGGCCAACTCGATTAGGCATGCAACATCAGCACCCTTCCACCCGTCCACCAATGGCTTGGCTGAACGCAACGTGAGAACCACCAAAGATGCCTTGAGGCGAATCATCCGTGGCGATTGGCACCAAAGACTGGCAGACTTTTTGCTGACCCAGCATACAACCCCTTGCACGGCTACTGGGAAAAGCCCGGCAGAAATGAGGTGGGGCAAACGGCTAACCACCAAACTGGACAGGTTACATCCTGACAAACTACCCTCAAGTGCTGAACCGGACATTCCAAACAGATCATTCAAAATTGGAGACTTAGTCTGGGCAAGAAACTATGGACAGGGGGACAAATGGGTCCCGGGGGTGGTCACTGACATAATGGGGCCGTTGTCTTACACCATTGAGGGGGAAGGGAATAGAATAAGTAAAAGACACATAGATCAGCTAAGGAAGAGAGTTATTGGAAGTATGCCAGTTGATGGGGGTCAAAGCGTACATGGGGGGAACACTGCATCTTGGTGTAATCATAACAACCTGCCGGTTAGTGTGGAAGCGGAAATTCAAACAGGTGTGTCCACAGCTAACCCACAACACAGCCAAATTGACTGGGAGCTGTCCTCTTTGAGCAGGCCTGCAATAGCTGAGCATCAACATCAAACACAACAACAATCACAGCCAGTTAGTAGAGAAGCGTCAGAGCCTGTAATTCAAGAGTCCAGACCCATAAATATAAGCCAGCCTAGCAGACAGTCAGTTAGCAATGACTTAAGTAACCAAACCAATAGATATCCATCTAGGGTCCATAGGCCACCCAAATACTTGAGAGATTACGTCAATAAATAACATCAACTGGGGGGGAAGGGGTGTTATGTCAGTAGCTTGTTGCAAACATGTAAGTAGCTGGTTGCAAAGAAGGTTCCTAGAAGCGGGAGATTCTGGTGCAACTATTGGTTAAAGTTGTAAAAGCGGGAAAACCCGGACTTGTGATTGGATACAGTTTAAACAGCTCTAGTATAAAAGCCAGAGTTATTGTGACAGTTGACAGTTGACTTATGTGTATTGAATAAACCATTTTTTGCTGTTAACCTCTCTGAGTCATTCGTCTACCTGAACCAAACAATTTATATGATATGGGTTGTTTTCACTATTGAATGGTTTTGGTTTAATGTCCATCTGGTGATATAAAGCCCAATTCACATTTCAAAGATAATAGGATTTAAACTTTTGAATTATATATACCAAACTTGGAACTTACCACTGTGTGAAGAATTGGGGATTTATCAAGCATGGGCTACAGTAAAAAGATTGCTGTTCCTTGTTGGAAAGATAACACAATCCCAGGTTGCTATGTTGAAATACAGATATACTGTATATGTTTACTTTGTGTTCCTGAGCTGGCTCTCTATCAGTGTAATGGAAAAACAAGTCAATATCATTCCAGTCGAGGATGAATGATATGTTTAAAAATTATGCTGAATGATTTCTATACTGTATGTAACATAATCCGTTTTTGTTATTGTAATGTATTGGGCTTGCTTTGTTAAGGGAACACCACGTGGTAATTACTGGAAGGCTGTTTGAGCAGGGAAGCTAGCTAACGGCTCCCAGCTCCTCAGACAAGCCATCTCCAGCACTGCTATTGGTTGCCCCTAGGGCGGCAATAGATTGCTTCAAACCTATTGGCCATCGCCTAGGGGCCAGGGTATAAATAGCTGCATCTGCAGCCCTGTTCTCCAGTTCAGATCCTGCAAGCAATAAACCATGATCTTTGCTGAACTCACTTGCCTTGTCTTCATTCCTGCGCAATGAACCCAGTACACAACAGTTATGTCCTGTTTTTCTGCTTCCCCAAAATTTTGCCCTCTCTTTTCCCCATTCTCTCTCCCTTTCCCTCCCACACTTTGTATATTAAAGCAAAAAATTTTTTTAAAAAAATAAACAAGTTTATTTAGCTTTCTTTTCAACCCTAATCTAATAAGGATCTAGGCAAACTAACAAAGGAAAAGATTCTAGATGTCAACCTATCTATGCCTCCATAAGCAGGAGATAACTGAGATGTAAGAAATAAACATATATACTACATATATTATCTCCTATTCAGATTGTAGATAGATGAGGCATAAATGTTGTACAATTATTATTAGTCATTTTAGAGGCTGGAGGGCAAAGGTGTAAAAAACAACTTCTCTTTCATCTGAGTTATGGGAATATCCATCAGCCTGAATTTAAGTTAGCCTGCTGTTCTGTAGAATCCAATATGTACATTTTGAATCTCACCACATGGGGGAGTAATAGAACAAATATTCAAATGCTAAATAAAGTCACCTTGGTTTGATTTCACCATGTCACTGATTAGCATGAACATCTGGGCTAAATTTGAAAAATAAGGTCTTGCCTTATTTTTGTTACTCCGTTTTTACTGATATCACACAACTGTTGAGAAAGCAATTTTGTAATAATTTATGTGTGCCTAGTTATTTTTTTGTTGCAGATGCAAAACATATAGTCTGGCCTTATTGTAAAGTTTTCAGGGACATAAGGAATTTTCTACTAATTTATTTCAATAATGCTGCAACCTTTATGTTAAGATAGGTAACTCAGAGGGAAAAGAAGAAGAGGGGGAAAAAAATCTCAGAAGAGGCCAATGGCAAATCACTTTCATAATATGCTCAAGAAAACTACATGGAGATAATTACTAAAATCAGGCAAATATCCCCCATCAACAAAATGAATCCTTTCACATAATCAGAAGCAAAAATAGATCAATAAAAGCAGACAAGAGTGCTTTACTATTTGCAACAAGTCTGCTCTGGTCAATAGGGACTGAAACCTTGATTTTGTATGCAAAGATAAATGGCTTTGCTGAAAGTAACATCTCTGTGGAACCAGACTGCTCTTTTGTTTCAAAAGAAAGACAAAAGAAATAACATAACTTAATGATTTGATTCGATCTTTGCCAAGCAGGATTTCAGGTTTTTCATACATGTCATACATGTGATGGGATTCAGATTCACCCATTTCTTTTATTAACACATGAAAAATTTCAAATCAGATTAATAATAATAATAATGATGATGATGATGATGATGATGATGATGTAATGTTGGAAGGGACCTTGGAGGTCATCTGTGCAATGGGGTGGGTGGGTCATGCTTTCTGAGTATCTGTTTGGAGGGTTTGAATAAACAACTGTAGAACTCTTGCTGTATGTGTGTGGGGGGGATGAGAGGAGCCGTACACATGTGTTAGCTCAAAAACATAAAACATGTGTGTGGGGGGAGGGGCAGGGAGGGATAGGTAGGGGTGGGGGGAGGGGGGGATTGTTAAAGATAAAATGTACTCTAAAACTTTTCAATAAAAAAAACAAAAAAAACATAAAAGTTGACAAATCAGCAAAAAATGCAAAGTGCGCTAATTTTTTCACATCACTTATTATCAAATGTACCTAAATATTTTACCTTTGTAAGTAGTACTCAAGTTTTCAGAGGCCTTCAACCATTATTAATGGTCCTTCCATCCTAGTTCAACTTTCTTTGACAAAAGCAGTAGTTATTTTAAGAACTATGAATGTTCTAAAATAATTTCTATCAAAAGATTTGTTTTAACTGCTCTTTGGTGTTGGATTGCCTAGACAACAGTACCAGCTTTCCAGCACAGTAAAGATTTGTTTAAATTTTTCGAGTATACTTTCTTGTGGGTCAAAATCTGGGCTTGCCTCCCCTTACTTAAAAGGACAACTACTCTAATTTTCTGGATGGTGTATGAAGATAACTGGGCATTGAATTATAACCCTAACTGCTCATAAAATCTTTCTCCTTAAATTGTGGCAGCCCCACTACATAGACCAGACTAGATGTCAGTTTCGCAGGAAGACTAAAACTACTTTAATTGAAACTGGCTGTAATAACAAAAAGGCCAGTTTGGTGTAGTGGGTAAGACATCAAGCCAGAAACCAGGTGACTGTGAATTCTACTTCCACTTTAGGCACAAAGCTATGTGGATGGTTTTTGGGCAGTCGCTCTTTCCCTACCCTAGAAAGAAGGCAATGGCACACCACTTTTGAAATCTTGCCAAGAAAAGTCCAAGGACTTGTTCAAATAGTTGCCAGGAATCAAAAACTGAAATTAACAATAACAACAATAATAATAAATAAGTCTGGTTCATTGATATTGCAATGCCACATGATGCATGAATTGGAGAGAAACAACGAGAAAAATATAATGAAATACTGCAATCTGCAAATTGAAGTTGAGTGATTATGGAAGAAGAAATCAATGGTTGTACCAGTAGTAACAGGAGCCCTTGGAGCAATACCCAAAGGGTTGCCTGGAAATTTTGAACTTATTAGACCTGAATATTCTGACTTTGCAAAAAAATCACTTTACTCAGAACGCCTATATACTCAGATGTTACCTTAACAGTTCTTAGGTCCTTGGTTAAGACTTAAGTTTTTACCAGTCCCAGACTTGAAACAAATTGAAGATTTCATCTTAACAAGAAGAACATAATCTTCCAAGTCTGTACGGTGCCTCCTTCCCCCTCTTGCATGGCTTCTTGAGCCATATTCAAATATTATCATTGTTCTGAGCCTATAAAATGTTTCAGCTTTTTTGCCTAGATAATGGTTCCTATATATTTATGCAAAGTCACCTTGATTATTCTCTACAGTCTGCATATATTTTCACTACTTTTCCGTTTGTATCACATTATGCACAATATTAGGATTGCATCTGAGATAATGATCTGAGATCTTTCTGTTTACTATTACATTCTCATCAGGTTTGTTTATGCATTTAGAAGGCTTTTTGCCTTTTTAAACAACCATTAATTCAACCCTCTACTTCCTAATGGATGATCATTGCAGAAAGATGCTACTGAGTAAAGTGAAATCTCTTTACAAGGACCACACCTACCATAATGAAGTAATAATGAATGTGGGGATTTTTCTTATAAAAAGCAAACCACTCTATTATATTTTATGATATATATCACTCTACGTAGATCACTCTACATAGAAAGCAAAGGATAATTATGTTCTGAAGATAGCCCTGCAGGACATTTTCAATGGATACGTACCATTTATCTTCATGATTTGAGATATTTCCATGACAACTGTCACAGCATTAAAGAGGCAGCCAGTGTAGACAGAAGATAAAACCTGTGCTACCCACTTTATACTAGTAGAAGAAGTATCCTATATATCCTATAACTGAATATCTATGCAAGGTTGTTTTTGACAAAGTTATGGCAATAAGCAAGAGACAGAGCATTCCTCCTTGTTCTTAAAGTAAAACTTCTTTCAAACTGAGCTCAAATACATGTCTAGGCAACTTCATTAGAAACAACATAGAAGTACTAGTGCTTTCTTTTAGGATAGTTGCTCAACTTCCTAGTCTAGTCAATTACATTGGAATTCCCAGGAGAACTCTAGCTGTAAGTCCACCCATAAACATCATTATTTGTATCATGTCAACACTTATAGAACAAGCAACTATCAAGTCAGTTACAACCAGAATGTTAAAGAAGGTCTGTACATTATGGATGCATTCCCAAATCTACTCTGTACTTAATTTTCAAGGTCACATATGACTGCCCACCATGGGCTAGCTAATGTATGGCACAAAATTATAAAAGTAATATATAATTCTGTATAACAATGCACAAAACAAAGAACATGATAGAGATTTGTCTTTGACAGGGTAAGTACTATAAGAGATCAAGCAACAAAACCACTATAGTTTATGGCAAAAACACCGCCTATAATATGCTACTAGTCAGATCCTATTTTTTATTAATTCTTTATACTTTGATTCCTTCACATGCTAAGATTAAATGCTAAAATGGATGAAGTGTATATCTATCTTAAGAGTTTCCCTAGTTGTGACATTGGCTTGGAGCTAAACATAACAATCTAATGCTGATTTCTTTCTTTTTTTCTACCATTTATGCAGATTAATCTTTCATTCTTTACAATAGAATTAGAGAACCTGAGGTCATTTAGATATTGTTGGATCCATATGTCATTAGCCTCAACCAACATAATCAGCATTCAGGGCTACAGGACTCTAACCCAGTAACTGCTAGAAACAGCAATCCATCATATACTTAGCCATAATTATTCTGAAAGCACTTAACTGTTTTAACAACCCTTTGGCATCAGTCATCTGTTTTTCAACTGTGTATTGCATGTTTATTACATGATTGCAGTTGTGACTCTACTAATGAATAGCTTGATTGTCAAAGTTTGTTAGTTAAATGGTGGAAGGCATATCCATAACAACCACCGCAAAATAAACTGTGCTGGCTGACATGTACATTGTATTATAGAATGACCTTAGAAAACTTAACAATAGATCTTTATCTTTGACCTTTTTTATAATATATTTTTTAAATTGTATGATTCACCTTGTACCTGTTTATAGACAAAGACTTAAAACCATAAAACCAATAGTTAAAACAATGAAGTCTTGGACTGAGGAGACAAAATTTAAGCTACAGGCTTGCCTCAACTGCACAGACTGGAGCGTTTTTGAAGCTGCCTCAGCAGACTTGGATGAACTCACTGTTACAGTGACATCATACATCACTTTTTGTGAGAACTAATGTGTGCCAACTAAAAGTCTACACATGTATAGTAACATTAAACTTTGGTTCACAGCTAAACTCAAGCTATGTTGTGTCAAAGAGGAAGCCTCCAGGAACTGAGATAGAATGCTGTACAATCAAGTCAGCAATGTATTAACAAGAGAAATCAGGGCAGCAAAGATAAGCTACTCTGAAAAGCTGAAGAATCAGCTCTCAACAAATGAACCAGCAAATGTGTGGAAAGGTCTGAAAAATATAACTTGCTATAGCAGACCTCCCTCCCTTACTGAAGAGAATTGACAACTGGCAGATGACCTTATGCTGCAGGTTTGAGAGGAGACCACTGTTAGCCCAAAGATGCTTTTTCACAAGGCAACTGGACTTTCTCTCAGAGCTGAAGAAGCTTCTTGGATGACAAGCAAAATATCTTCAAAGGAAAACAAGAAAGTCCAGTTGCCTTGTGAAAAAGCATCTTTGGGACAGCTATGACCCGGATGACTGAGAATCTCCATAGACAGACCACTGTTAGCTACTGCTACACTCCCCATCTCAGATACACCGACAACAGTCTTCTATAACTGACTCAATCTCTCTGGGTCCCCTACCTCTGATGATCCTAGAAAAAGAGGTGTGAAGTGTATTTCACAGACAAAACACTGGAAAAGCACCAGGCGCAGGCAGAGTCACTGCTTCTTGCTTGAAAATCTGTATTGATCAACTGGCCCCCATCTTCACCCACATCTTTAATAAATCACTAGACATGTGTTATGTTCCTTCTTGCTACAAACACTCTACTATCATCCCAGTGCTCAAGAAACCCTCCATCAAGGGACTAATGACTATAGACCAGATGCCTCGTTCTCATTTCTAATTATGTATGTTTGTATGCATTTGTTTGAATATTTTGAGATATTTGAGAAGGCAAGTTAATCTGTATACAGGTAGTCCTCAAGTTACAATAAAAATAGGGACCAAAATTTCTGTTGTTGAGTGAGACAGTTAAGTGGGTTTTGCTCCATTTTATGACCTTTCTTGCCATAGTTGTTAAATGAATCACTGCAGTTGCTAGGCTAATAACACAGTTGTTAATGAATCTGATTTCCCAATGGACTTTGCTTGTCAGAAGGTCACAAAAGGTGATCACACGACCCTGGGACACTGCAGCCGTCATAAATATGAATCAGTTGCCAAGAGTCTGCATTTTGGTCACATGACCATGGGGATGCTGCAACAATCATGAGTGTGAAAAATGGTTGTAAGTCACTTTTTCAGTGCCGTTGTAACTTCAGACAGTCACTAAATGAACTATGGTAAGTTGTGGACTACCTGTATTGCAAAATAAACCTGTTTCAGGTGCATAGAATACAGGGGCGTATGAAAGAGAATACTCTATGAATAAGTAAGTTTTGGATTCTGATGTTTCCTCTTAGTTCCTTCACCAAAGAAAAATTCTGGAAGCTTCCCAGAGAGTACCACATTGCACTGCTGAATTTTGGCAACTAAAAGTAACAAAAATGTTCACAAAACCATTAAAAAATTGCTAATATTTTGTCCATTATATTACTTTAGACTGAGACTGTTCTATTTACAAAGTTAACTTCCCTAAGATGTAGGTGGAGGTATATGGTGTCTAGTTTCTGCCTTTGAGAATTGAGTTGTTGTTAGCTGCGAAGTCGTGTCTGACCCATCGCGACCCTATGGACAACGTTCCTCCAGGCCTTCCTGTCCTCTACCATCTTCTGGAGTCCATTTAAGCTCATGCCTACTGCTTCAGTGACTCCATCCAGCCACCTCATTCTCTGTCGTCCCTTTCTTCTATTGCCCTCAACCTTTCCCAGCATTAGGCTCTTCTCCAGTGAGTCCTTCCTTCTCATTAGGTGGCCAAAGTATTTGAGTTTTAGCTTCAGGATCTGGCCTTCTAAAGAGCAGTCAGGGTTGATCTCCTCTAGGACTGACCGGTTTGATCGCCTTGCAGTCCAAGGGACTCGCAGGTGTCTTCTCCAGCACCATAGTTCAAAGGCCTCAATTCTTTGGCGCTCAGCCTTTCTTATGGTCCAACTTTCACTGCCATACATTGCAATTGGGAAGACCATAGCCTTGACTATACGCACTTTTGTTGACAGGGTGATGTCTCTGCTTTTTAGTGTGCTGTCTAGATTTGCCATGGCTTTCCTCCCCAGCAGCAAGCGTCTTTTAATTTCTTGGCTACAGTCTCCATCTGCAGTGATCTTGGAGCCCAGGAAAATAAAATCTGTCACTACCTCCATTTCTTCCCCATCTATTTGCCAGGAATTGAGAGGGCCGGATGCCATGATCTTGGTTTTCTTAATGTTAAGTTTCAACCTAACTTTTGCACTCTCCTTCTTCACCCGCAACAAGAGGCTCTTTAGTTCTTCTTCACTTCCTGCCATTACAGTGGTATCATCTGCGTATCTTAGGTTGTTGATATTTCTTGAGAATTGAGTACCGTCAGCTGGGTGACCTTCACCATTACTCTCTTTCAGCAATATGAAGGAGAAAAGGAAAAGGAAAAGGAAAACTACTTCTAAAAAAAGCTTCGCCAAGAAAACTGCAGGAACTGGTCCGGACAATCAGCAAGAATAAAAAACTGACTCAAAGGCATTCCTATCCCTTCCCACCCACCCCCCCAAAAAAATTGTTGAGAAACCAGCAGATTAAAAAGTATGCTGCGGCCTGGCACTTGAGTAGCAATGAAGATTTTGGAAAAGGATCTTCAGAGGCTATGACAAACCACAGTTTGCACAAAGCTACGAAGATCAGAAATTCATAGCCAGTGGTTTTCTCCGTGACAATCTACGGTAGTGGAAATTGAAGAAGCAGGATAGAAAGTATATTTTCACTTTTAACATTTTCTCCAACACTTCAGTGCGTAAGAAAACTCCTGAAATGCCATAGGCAACCAAAAGAAAAATAAAAAAAATAAAAATATATATATACCATTGGACAATTCAATCCAAAGTTTTCATTTGATGCACAAAATACCACATTTAAGTCATTTTAAATGATCACATGATTTTATACTAGACATATTTAGTTATTTTATAACACCTGTAATGCTGGGAAAGGCAGAAGGAAAAAGAAGACCAGCAACAAAATAGATGGATTCAGTTACAGTGGCAATGCATACTTTGTTGGAAGACCTGCAGGACTGTTGATGGATTTATGTGGTTGCTAAGAGTCAACAAGCCTCTTGCTTTCACATAATCCACCTACATCTACATATCTGTATTTATGTATACCTGCATGAGTTTTCCAGCAGGAGTATTATATCTATTTGTCCATAGAGTATTAATGGTGTAGTAACAACAACTTGCACCTAAACATCGGCAAGACAAGAGATGGTGTTAGACTTCCGGAGAAAAAAGGAGGAACCTGCCCCACTTTACATCAGGGAGGACTGTGTAGAGAGAGTTTCCTCCTTTAAATTTCTGGGAGTCTACCTCTGTGAAGATCTGACCTGGAAAGTTAACACGACCCAGGTGGCTAGAAAGGCCCAACAGAGGCTTCACTTTCTTAGGGTCTTGCGGAAGAACAGGGTAGAACAACGGCTAATGACCCTCTTTTACTGGTCTACTATAGAGAGCGTCCTCTCGTATGGTATTGTGGTTTGGTATGCTGGTCTGACAGCCGCGGATAGGAAAGTATTACAGAGGGTAGTGAGCACAGCACAAGACATTGTGGGCTGTTCCCTGACACCACTGGATGACATTGCCAGGGTTCGTTGTCTTGGAAGAGTGAGGAAGATTCTCAGGGATGACTCACACCCTGGACGGTATCTCTTTACTCTATAGGAATATAGCCAGCCGTACCAACAGGCTGAAAAATAGCTTTTATCCGTGGGCTGTTAGGCTTTTAAATGGGACATAATCTTATGCAGAATTGACTTGGGAGGCCAGTGTGTGGTGTAGTTGGTTCACATAGTGTGGTGGGATGGAGGGTTTGTTGTCACTGTGTGTTGGGGGGAGAGAGCACAGGGGGAGGCTCAGCTAATCTCAATGTACACATGTTGTACTTTGACAATAAAGGTTTATTATTTATTATTATTAATTCTATTTCTCCATAGATATTCCATTAGCAAACATGGTAAGGTGACTGTTTATTGCATCATTGGAGAAAAACATTAAGAAGTTCATTAGCAGTACTGTATAATTACAGCAAATGAGACACACCATTTTAATAGTTTAAATTATTATATACTGAACTGGAAGTCTTTCTAATGAACTGAGAACATAAGCTCTCCTGATTAGGTTACATAATCCTGTACTACACGAGTGGCAAGTCCTGTTTCTGAGGCGTGTGCTTATTTGAGAGAAAAGGTAAAGTATGAGGAATTTCTGAGAGTTGTAAGAACTGTTTCATTTCCAGTAATCTTTCTATGTAAACCTCTGTTTCTTTCATCACTGAAAAGAATCTTAAAAAGTTAAAGTATGTTCCTGGTCAATTGGATTTTTTCCCAGTCAATTAATAGGCACTTGCATTCTCTTTAGTACTTGACATATCATATCCCCACTTCTTAAAGGAGATCTGTGTTTGAGTCTGTCAGACACTATTTTGAGTTGGATGTAAATTTAAAACACCAATCCCCTTGAATTTAGAAGGAAGTAACCTGGGCTTCTTCATACAGATGAGCAGAATGGACTAACCACTCTTGGAACGTGTTCATTCACACACATGACAAAATGAAGAGTAAGACATTTTCTACCAAATGGCAAAATTCAGACAGTACATGAAGGTTAGGAAGCCAAATGTAGGCTTGCTGTTAGGCACAATTAGAGAGGTAATTCAAGTTGCTCTGGATAAGAGCTGAAAGCTAGATCCTTGGCAGCTTGAAGATGTTTGGACTTGCTTGCTGGGAATTCTGAGAGTTAAAGTCCACACATCTCCAAGTTGCCAAGGTTGAGAAACATTGCATTAGATTGAGAACTGAGAAAAAACAACCCCAAACTTGGAATCGGATAGTGGCAAATCATTTTCACATCTTTGTCCAAGTCCTCTCATGAGTTAGAAGAAGAACTGGAGAAGATAACAAAATAGAAAGACTTGAAAATAGAAGTAGAATGACTGTGGCAAAAGAAAGCAAAAGTAGTATCAATAGTAATAGGTGTCTTGGGTCTAATGCCAAAATAACTGGAGCACCACTTGAACACCATCAAGGTGACTTAAAATAATTCCATAGGTGAGACATGTAGGATTTTTTTTATGGGGTGAGGGTGATATTATGATAATAATTTGCCAATGCCTGTTCTAGTTTTGGGGTTTTTTTTAATTTTAGTTTGTTTAGCTTTGTTATAGCTTTGGCAAGTAGCTGTCTTCAAATACACTTTTGGGCTTGTGCCTCTTAGTTCTTCTAAAGTTGGGTCAGGGCTGACCTTGTGACATTTTTCTGGATAGCTGCCTTCAATATTATGAATAAATAACTGCTTAAAAAGTAACATCCACAAAATAAAGAGTTTTAAAGTTTGGTGTTTTTTAAAATTCCAAAATCAGATCTGAGATGTTTGAAATGATTAATTTGATTTTACCGTCTCTGGTATTGTTTGGCATTTTTTTGTTTTCCTTATTCTCAGTTAGGATAAAGGTGCAAATTACTTTTTAATTTAATTTAATTTATTGAGATTTCTATACCGCCCTTCTCCCTAGGGGACTCAGGGCGGTTCACAGGGCATATATAAATAACAATACAAAAATTAAAAAACAATTAAATCAATGCCCAAGTTAAAACAAGAATGATAAAACAAGCCTATAAAAACCCATATACCCCCATCAGGCCAGACCCGCTAGTTCAAATAAATGGGTCTTCAACCCGCGACGGAAGGATCGGAGGTCTGATGCCGTCCGGAGCTCAACCGGCAGTTGGTTCCATAATGCCGGGGCACCCACAGAGAAGGCCCTCCCCCTGGGGGCCACCAGTCGACATTCCTTGACCGGAGGCACCCTGAGGAGGCCCTCTCTGTGGGCACGCACAGGGCGGAGGGGAGTCGACGCCGGCAGCAGGTGGTCCTCGAGGTATCGCGGACCCATGCCATGTAGGGACTTAAAGATCATAACCAAAACCTTGAACCTTACCCGGAAGACAACTGGTAACCAATGCAGCTCACGGAGCAAAGGTGTAACATGGGAGTACCGGGAAACTCCCAAGACAACTCTCGCGGCCGCATTCTGTACCAGTTGGAGCCTCCGAGTAGTCTTCAAGGGAAGCCCCATGTAGAGAGCATTACAGTAGTCTAGGCGAGAGGTCACGAGCGCATGAGTGACCGTACATAAGGCCTCCCGGTCCAGATAGGGCCGCAACTGGCGCACCAGGCGAACCTGGGCAAAAGCCCCCCTAGTCACGGCCACTATATGATCCTCCAAAGTGAGTCGTGAATCTAGGAGGACTCCCAAGTTGCGAGCCCTATCCACAGGGGGTAAAAGCTCACCCCCCCATAGAAAGCTATGGAACATCCCAGGAGTCCCGGGAAGCCGGAATGTACAGCCACTCAGTCTTGTCAGGGTTGAGTTGAAGTCTGTTCCTCCCCATCCAGACCCGAACCGCCTCCAGGCAACGGGACATCACAGCGAGGGCATCACTGGGGTGGTTTGAGGTCGAAATAAAAAGTTGGGTATCATCAGCATATTGATGATACCCAACTCCAAAACCACGAATGATCTCACCCAGCGGTTTCATATAGATGTTGAACAGGAGAGGCGAGAGGACCGACCCCTGAGGAACTCCACAAGCGAGAGTCCTAGGGGTCGACCTCTGCCCCCCTGCCAACACCGACTGCGAGAGTCCCAGGAGATAGGAGGAGAACCACTGAAAAACCGTGCCTCCCACTCCCAATCCCCTGAGACGCCGCAGCAGGATACCATGGTCGATGGTATCGAAAGCCGCCGAGAGGTCTAATAGGACTAGGACAGAGGAATATCCCTTATCCCGAGCCCTCCAGAGATCATTCACCAGAGCGACCAATGCCATCTCCGTGCTGTGCCCGGGCCTGAAACCCGATTGGTAAGGGTCCAGATAATCCGCTTCATCCAGGACCAGAGGGAGCTGATGCGCCACCACACTCTCAACAACCTTCGCAAGAAAGCGAAGGTTGGAGACTGGACGAAAGTTGTTCAATACAGCTGGGTCCAAGGCAGGCTTCTTGAGGAGAGGTCTCACCACCGCCTCCTTCAAGACGGTGGGGAAATAACCCTCGCTCAAAGAAGCAGATATAACTGCCTGGAGCCAGCCTTGTGTCCTCTCCCTAGCTGCATAAACCAGCCAAGAAGGGCACGGATCCAATAAACATGTGGTGGAACTCAGCTTCCCCATAATCCTGTCCACTTCATCAGGGGTCACAGAATCAAACTCCTCCCAGATAACATTGACAGGACCGCCCGTGTCCTGATCGCCAGACTCTGCCCAGCTGGAGTCCAAACCGGTCCGAATCCGAGCGATTTTATCCGACAGATGTTGACTAAACTCCTCGGCACGACCCTGCAAGGGATCCTCCCTCACCTCCTGAGTAAGAAGGGAGCGAGTCACCCTAAACAAGGCGGCCGGGCGATTATCTGCGGACGCGATGAGGGTGGAGAAGTAATTACACCTCGCCTCCCTCATCGCAGCGAGATAAGACCTAATGTAGGTTCTTAACCGCAATCGGTCGGGTTCAGATCGGCTGGACCTCCAGCAGCTCTCTAGGCCCCGTTTCCGACGCTTCATCTCCCGGAGCTCCGTGGAGAACCATGGAGCTCGCTGGGATCTGCACCGGGTCAGGGGCCGCAAGGGTACAACCCGGTCAAGTGCCTCAGTGGCTGCCCTTTCCCAGGCTTCCACTAAGGCATCCGCCGAGTTGTGAGCAATGGAGGCAGGTGGGGACCCCAGCGCCGCTTGGAATCTATCAGGATCCATTAGGCGTCTGGGGCGGTACCATCTGTGCTAACTTTGACAGCTGTAACCCATTATTCATGTAAGTAGCTTACCCAGAGGAGAAACATAGTGCATTTTGAACAGCTGTTTCCTTCATGCATTTTTTTAATAACAAAATTGTCCAAAAAGTATTTGTTTGCATTTTTCACAAAACTTTGAAGCTCATATAATTTATCATCTTAAGTCAGCAACTGTACGAGCCTCCTCCAAAGTCTCAAGTCTCATCTTCAAAAACCACAGTGGTCACGATCAAACAGAGACAGAAGCAAATAATGTTTAAATACACCACTGTAGGAAAATAAATTTAAAATAAATTTGATTTAAATTAATTCAACGATAAAAGAGATTGAACCAAATTTAGCTTTTGTCCTTGTATCACTCTTTACTTTTCAAAGATTGTCCCCAGCATAACTAAAAATCTAGGTATGATTTTGTGATCTGGTTTATGTGAATATATACTGAAAATTATCATCATCATCACCATCATTATCATCAGGCAGTATGGTTAAAACCAAAAGAAATGGAAGACTAGGAGTAGGATTACAATGTATAGCTGATACTTGAACATGTATGTATCTAATTACATTGCCTCTTATTTCTGAGAGTAAAGAGGTGAAAGAAGACACTGCTTCTCCATGGTGGCATAGAAACTGGCATAGTTTCCCCATAAAGATCTTCTCCTTGTTGGCTTTCAGAAAGATGCTCAAAATGGAATATTGTATTATAGGTTTTAACTGAATTCATGATCTGCACAAGAATGCAGATTTATTTCTTTTAATTCTCTTCATTTTTGATTATATTACATTTTTTAATTTGGGTTCTTATAATCATTACCTTATTAATATTTCCATCATGTGTTAATTTTTTTCTTATATATCATGTAAGGGAGTCATTGGACTGGATGGTGATTAAAATGCATATACAATTAGGTATTTCATATAAAATTGTACATAGTAACATTTTACCTGTAAATGTTTTTTTTTTAGTTTTAATCAGAATGTAATGCTTGCGAACAAGCGCTTCAATGTAAACCGCTTTAAACTTTTTTTTTCCAAAATTCATTGTCAAAGTCTGGAATGTCTTACCTGATTCAGTTGTTTCGTCTACTAACTTTCACAGTTTTAATTCCAACTTAACTTCTGTGAACCTCATCCCATATTTAAGAGGTTTCTGAGGTGGTGTCCATAAGTGCACTAACTTATCTAATATCCCTGTCACAGTTTAATTTTTAATTTTGTTTGAATTTATAAATCAATTTGTAATTTGTAATTCTCCCCTTGTGAGAATTACTCCTAGAAGTGGCCCATTATTAAGACTTTCCTTTTATGTTTCTTACACTGTCTAGAGAAAGGGTGTCAAACTCGCAACTTCACATGACGTGTTGCAACGTATTGTGACTTTTTTGCCATTACCGGCAGTAGGGTGGGTGCAGTTTTGCTATGATGCATCCATCCGGTCCATAGGCCGGCAGTTTGACACCCCTGGTCTAGAGCTACAGACTAGCCAAATTCAAAACTGTAGCATTAAATTTATACAAGGTAAAGGTCTCTTCACTATTCTACAGTTAGAGAATGAAATTAGAAAACATTTGATGGCATTGAAGCTTCATTGTTATTTAAAAGCTCTTTGCATGTTGAAAGACACCTCGTGGGCCAGGGATGAGCAACACTATCTTCTTCATAACTTCCTTTGATGTTATCTACAGGCTCTCAAAATTATATTAGTAAAATTATGTAATTTTTAAAAGCAGACTGCTGGTTTGCAGTGTGCTGCTGGGGAATTCTGAGAGTTGAAGTTCACACATCTTAAAGTTGCCAAGTGTGAACAACACTAACACTAACCTAGCTTTCCATAAGCTGATGCTTTCCGGGTGTGATGTGACTTCAATTCCCAAATTCTAAGCCAAATGGCAAAGAAAACTGGAAGCTGTAGTCTGGAAGGCACAAGATTAGGGACAACCAGATTATCTTGTGTAACTATGTGCTAGGTTCTAAAACTGCATCTGGGTATAGATAAAATCTCAGTATTCATGAGATTAAAGTACGGGAAAACATACTTTCATTATGAACCAATGGCTGAACGGAGAAGGTATAGTTTCTTGCCAAAAAAAATAGCCACCTTTCAAGCTTGCCGTGTTAGAGGACACTATGAGGTTGAACAAATGAAGACATTGTCAGGGTGATTTGGCAAGCATTTTTCATACAAATATAAACATCCAGTTCAATATACAGATGACTCATGATGGAATCTGAACTATAATTTTTCAAATTTTAACTTATTGAGATATCTCGGATTTCATGCTAGCAATCAACTTAAGTTGATTAAATAGAGGAATATAAGGTGTGGTAATTTCTAAAGGTTTGCTAAAATAAATAAGGAAGTGGTAGTTAGCTTTAGGTATCCTGGCATCTCCTTCTATGACTCAGTGACATAAATAATTCTTACTCTAATTGCACAATGTTTGATAAAAAAAACAAGATTTTTTTAAAAAAAGTTCTTATATTCTCTGGTAATTGAAAACCTTTTTTTGTGTAATCAGCTCAAGCAGAACTTTATAAATGGATTTGTCCCTTTAACTATGGGACACTTGACTAGATTCTAGTGGCTCACAGAAGGCAAATAATTATTTTATTATTTCAGTGTTCTCAGAATGGGTTATGCAATACTTCTGCTACAGTGGCTCTGCCTACCAAGCTCCGGCCAATAAACTTCCAGTAACAACTGAATCATTAACCACTTTCAATCCAGTATGCAAATCAGGCAGAGTGTCTTCTCTTGGGCTGTTTTCATTATATCCTGGCTCATCCCTCAGAACATGGTCAAGACATATCTTGTAAGAACAATACCCATTCTACAGAATGGTAAGTTGCCTTAAAGGAAATAGAATCAAATCGAATTATTAGATAGTTTATTATCTGGAATATTATGAGAAGTTTTCAATGCTTTGTATTTATAACTGTGATTAGATAGGAATGCAAATATTCTTGAATTAATGGTATCAGCTAAAGACAACATTTTTATCCTGAATGTTAAACAACTGTGTAAACAATTTTTTTTAAAAAATCATAGTTTTGCTTTTAGTATTGCTACTAAAGTCTGCTTCTTCAGTCATAATTATTATGCAGTTTGAAATTGTTTTATTAATGAAATTATTGTATAGTTCTATATTGAAACTTTATCAATATATCCCTAATTTAAACACACACACATACATATGAATTTAATCCATGTCTTTTCTGGAATTGCCTTCTTTAAGAAAACTCATGTAATTTTCAAAAATAAAGCATTGTGTATGCTGGCTTTCAGTTATCAACTTGTTCTTAATTATCTCAGAATTGACAGTTTGATATTTTTCCTTGGTCTTGAGTTAAATTTAGACTGAATTAGCTGCATTAATTCTGACTGAAACCAAACACTAAAGAGAGTTGATTCAAGTCTGATGGAGTTCAAAGGAGCTCCTCTGCATCTGACCGGTAGACAAATTATCCTGACACAATTTCAATTGACTTTATCGCAGAGCCCAGGGTTAAGAATGCCGGAGAGATGATCTTGAGGGTCCCTTGAGGGCAGATGATTCTGTTAGCTCTTATTGAATTATTGGCTTTCGATACCATGTATCATGGTATCTTCTGGAATAACTGCAAAATCCAGTTCTTTCCAAACACCTGCTGTTGTTGGCAGTGGGTTGGATGAGGAATTTAAACTCAATCCCTGAAGGATAGATACAACTACTGTGAATAATTACAATTTTGGAGAGATAGCAGATAGGAAGTAGATAGAAAGGTACTGTTCATTCTTTTATAGTAAATCTGAAGTTTGAAGGACTATCTCAATTTGCATTGGCTCAGGAAACCCGCAATATCTCTTAATATCAGTTTCAGCTGAGACATGTTTTATCTTGGAAGGAAATAACCTTAAAGGTTGGGGTGCATGTACAGGTAATCCACAGAATTACTGTGTAGTATCCTATAACAGAATAACAGAGTTGGAAGGAACCTTATAGGTCTTCTAGTCCAAACCCCTGCTCAGGCAGGAAACCCTATACCATTTCAGACAAATAGTTGTCCAATCTCTTCTTAAAATCTTCCAGTTTTGGAGCACTCACAACTTCTGGAGGCAAGTCATTCCACTGATTAATTGTTCTGTCATGAAATGTCTTCTTAGTTCTAGGTTGCTTCTCTCCTTGATTACTTTCCATTCATTGCTTCTTATCCTGCTGTCAGGTGCTTTGAAAAATAGGTTGACTCTATCTTCTTTATGGCAGCCCCTTAGATATTGGAACACTCCTATCATGTCACCCCATGGTAGCATCGTGGGCTGCCTTTGTATTTAGTCTCAAAATTTAATTGGTACAGTCTGATAATATGGTGGTATTATATTGCATCCTTCCTTAAAACATTGCTTTAGTTGTGAATTTTTCCCACCAGAGGTTCAAGCTGCAAATTCCAAGCAGTCTTTTAATTCAGCAGAAAATCAGGTAATAGCAAATCATAAATATTTGTTCTCAGTCACTACATTTATTGGCTCTGGTTTTAGGCATATGCAAAGATTTCCCTCCCATAACTTTCATTTAAAAAAATTATCTGTTTACAAATATGTTGTGGGAAATTTTTAAAAAAAGATCCTGAGAAGCTACAATATATAGATGAAAAGTTCTGAATGACCACTAGGTGGCAACAAACAGAGTTCTATATATTCATGCTATGAAACCAAATAAGAGAATCAGAAGGATCTTCTTTCCCTTGAGAACAGTCTTGCAATGAATATTGCTTTAAACGTAAGTAAAGACTACCTAGAGATCAACTGTTCACAAGACAAAACAATAAATTAAATACTTTTTCAAAAAAAAATCATTATTTACACCAGTTTTATGTTTTCAGGACACAAATGGCACCAGAGAACGCATGACACCATCTGATCAGCTGGAAAAATATTACCTTACCACCCTGTACTCTCTTGAATTCATCTTTGGTTTCTCTGGAAATGTTGTTGTTGGTTTGGGTTCACTTTTCTACTGGAAGACCTGGAAAAGTAGCAACATCTACCTGATCAACTTAACCCTGTCAGATTTATCTTTCCTTTGCACGCTCCCATGGCTAGTGTCAAGTTATTCCAAAGGAACAGATGACAACATGTGGTGCAAATTTAACAGAATTATCCTGTTCTTTAATTTGTACACAAGCATCCTTTTCCTGACCGCTATAAGTATTGACAGGTATCTGCTCATAAAGTATCCCTTCAAAAATCACTTTCTGCAGAAGAAGACCACGGCTATTGTTTTCTCAGTAGCCATATGGATTTGGGTTATATTGGAACTGTCTCCTATATACTACTTCACCACCTCTCAGAATAACAGCAATGGTAGCCATTGTTTAGATTATGCAAGTTCAGGAGATGCCCTCCCCAGCCTGATCTACAGCCTGATCTTGACAGTCACTGGGTTTATAATCCCATTGTGCATCATGTGGACTTTTTACATAAAGACTCGCGCTGTCCTTATAAACCACAGTTTGCAGTTCACCACTGCTCTGCCCCTGGAGAAGCCTCTCATGCTAATCATTATAGCAGTGAGTACCTTTTCACTTCTCTTTGCTCCCTATCACATCATGCGCAATGTTCGAATTGCCTCTCGAGCATCATTCTGGAAGCCTTCCAAACGCACAGACGACCTGATTAAAGCTGCTTACACGATAACAAGGCCTATTGCCTTCTTGAACAGTGTAATTAATCCCATCTTTTATTTCTTAATGGGAGATAACTTCAGGGAGACGCTCGTGATCAGTGTAAGGTATTTCTTAAAAAGAATTCTACCTTGCTATAAATGAAGTTTCAGTGAAACCTTTGGACAGATATGGAACAAGTCAAACTGCTAGTTTACGGGATACAAGATACAATTTTTACTAAGAATTTGACAATTGTCCAAGAACTTGCACTCAAGTAGATGCTAAATGTGGACATCAAATCCTGTTGTTTTCTTCAAACATTTCATCCAAACTTGAAGAACTATGGTGCATGTTTGGATCTTGTTAGGTGGATAAAAACCCAAACAGTATCTGAAGCTTAAAGTGACTTTCATCAGTTTTGTGTGATGCATCAGCAACTTGCTTTTTCAGAATCACATGCATTGAATTCCATTCAAGCTGGACTATTGTGGTATGTTGTATTGCATGTGGGCTGTCTCTGAAAAGAAAGTTAAACTTGTGCATAATATGACTTCCAGAGTTAACTAGAATGGTGGCATTTAAAAAATTCCTTACCCAAGGAGATTGGGTGGGCAATTTCTCTGAATTCCTGCATTGGAGAATGAACTAATCCAATAACTTCTCAAGGAACATCAGCCCAGCTACTAAAATATCCCAACTGGCTAAGTTCTCATAAGATGTTTTAGGTTGGGATTTAACAGAACCATAAGTGGGAGATTGCTGATTGCTAAAGAGAGGTTTGTATGATGAAAACCAGGATACCCATTTCAAGTATTTTAAATTATAAATACAAGAATATTATACTTTGGGAGCAATTCTTCAATTCTTCAAAAAGAGAGAGAATTAAAACAATTTCTCTTTCATCCAATTGAATTTAGAACATTGATAGAAAAAAAATCAGGATGTTGACTCTACTGTGCACTAATTTAGCCTTTAAAACTCTAAATAAATTAGAACCAGTTATCTAAATAATATTCATCATATTCCACTCAATCAGCAGACCTCCTGAGTATTTTTTTGAGGATCAGACAAGCAATTACTAAAAAGAAGGATTTTTCTGTGTTGCACAGATTCAGTGACACTTTACAAGCATGTTCCAGAAATGTCATTACTGTAATCTTTTGATGTTAAGCAAATCACTGTTTCATAATTTTAACACAATTTGGGGTTCTTGCCACCACTTTTTGTTGCCAGTGTTTGTTACTTTACCTTGAGCCTATGACTTTTCACTCTTCTAAATGTGAAAATGGGATACTTTATTTATAGTTTGCATATTTGTATTTATACACTTGTTTTATATTTTCTTAAATAAATCTTGTTGAAAATGAGATTTCTTCAGTTCAGTGATATGCCATTTCAAGAACTGCTCTTTTCCTTTGGTAGAAGTAGCTATCCTAAAATTTTTAACTCTTTGAATCTTTTTATAACTTTCTCTCTCTCTTAAATCCAAATTTAAGAAGCAGGGGTAGAGCTAATGTACTGGTGAATATCACTTTTTCTATCCAACCAAGCTGCTTATCACTAGATCTCAATTTTTAAAATTATTTTTTATTTTTTGAAATAATAATGAAGTAACAGTTAATCCTTAATGCTGCTAAAGTAACCACTTTTAAAAACATATTTGTTTACAAAATGGTTACTCTGTCACATTAAGGTACGAAAGCATTCTTAGAAAATAAAAACAGCTGCAAATTAGAACCCGCCTGAGGGAGATGGGGGGGGGGGAAAGAGTTTAAGAAGTGTGAAATCTAAAATAAATAAATGCTATTTTAATATGTATGTATATCTACCCTGAAAAAAGACAAGCTGGAACTGTAATTTTTGGAAAGGAAGAAAGTCATTACTTTACAAACCATAATGACCTTCAGTTATAGGGGGCGGCCTATAAATTTTATAAAAAATAAATAAATGGCAGTCACTCATAGTAGATAAGCCCAACCCCCAATTTGACAAATATTTTGTGAGAGTATCCACAACTTGTTTTCAAAATTTTGTATGTACCAGTTGTTTTAAACTCTTTGTTAATCCCTACTGTCTTATAGCATAGATCTAAAGGTTCATCCCTCTAAATTAAGTTTTGTGATCCGAACTCCTTGACAGAGTGAATGAAAATATGGTATAAGAACCCAAAATAGATTAGAAATATCAAATGCCAATCTATTATAACTTAGAACACAAGCATCAAATGAAAGCAAGACCTATATTTTCAACACACCTTCAAACTTGGAAAGATGTTTATTTACCCTTATAGTTTGGCAGACTGCATATAGAGCCCTCATCAGCCCTGTGCCACCTATCACATATATGCACACTCCACCCCAAGTGCCTCACCCAAGTCCATTCCACCCAAACCCTAAATCAGATTGACCTACTTAACTTAAACATAACCTTACAAATGTTAATTTAATGCCAACTGGCTTAGGTAAACAAAGCACATATATTAAAAATAGAAACTGCACTCAAAATACCTACTGCATTAACATTAGCTTATCTATGCCCCTACCATTCAAAGACAAGGTAGGATTATTTTTTCAAAAAATGCCAAGGATTTATCTGCTGAAAATGTGTGCTACAAATCCAGCTGATGAACTCTTGTTTGTGCTGTTAAAAGATCCATCTAGGTACATCTAAATCATTTTGCTAGCACTATCACATTTAATGTGACAATGTTATTTATTTCCAATGCATGGAGTAACACCAGAGGGCAAACTGATTTTTCTTCCTTCAGCCACTTAAAAATGCATCGCCTTTATTTACTTTAGCATGAAAGTTGACACAGTTGGATATTCCCACCATAAAATCAGGAAGCCGTCAGTGGTTCAAATGGAAGTTTAAAAAATACCTTTTGAAAGTGAATATTCACAGGAACATTTATAAATAATTTCCTTTTATCTTTGGAACTCCTAATGCAGTACATCGTGAGCTTCCTACAAATGTATACTTTATGAGCAATTATAACATGAAAATGGGAAACTTGTAATATGAAAACTAAACCTTTTTCCATGGTCAGACCCACTTTCACCTTGGGAATTAAAGAATAAAATTTGCCCACTCAAGTGGCCAAAACATTTGTTTTTATAAGTAAATAAGTGAAATACATGGGCAAGATAGGAATATAAAATGGGTAACAATTATTTTCAACCAAAGGAAGTTCATAGATTTATATTTAACAAGTAAAAAAGGGAAATTTAATTCTATCGGTTTGAATGAACAATTACATTTGGCTACACGGTTATATCCAATAAGTGGACCTAAACTGTGCTGTAATCTATACACAGAAAGATTCAGTGGAAATAGCTTCTGTTGTATCCCACTTTATTGCTATATATAAATCTGTGACTCTATTTGAATTTGGCCTCAGTTCAATTATTCATTGAAGTGATGAATACATATTTTAAAAGGGCAAAAAAGAGAAAGGTGGGGAATATATACTAAGCTAATAGACACTGATGCTAGGTGTTCAGAATTCTACTTTAATAGGACTAGCACATTGTGGTACACCACAGTTTGTTTAACCAAAGGTTATTGAGAAAGCCACAACTGGCTATATACACATTATGTTAAATCATAGCTTGATAACTATATGTAGTTGCACTTAAGATTCAGATTCACACAATGTGCTAACTGAAAACCAAACTCCATCATGAAACCATGTGCTTCTTCCGAAACCTTTGAATGAATGATAATTACTTTAAACACATACAAATTACTTTCATTTCACAGCTGATTTTAAAAACATTCTTATAAGTTGACATTGAGGAAGAGACTCCCAGGGTAACAGATACAATTTAGAGTTACCTCATTTTAAAAATGCAGTTAGATTTAAATTTGTGGTATTCAAAATACTAAACAAAAAAAAATAGCAGGAGCTGAGAACATCTAAAGTTCATAGCAAATAGATCAACATCTCCATGGTCCATAACATATGCATATTTTATATGGGATGTATGGATAAATAATTCTGACAAATCAGCTGCATGTCTTGATTTATGATCAGCAATTCTTTTCTTGTGGGTAATCAGATTGTCAGGGCATATAAGGACATCTGAAAAGCCCAGCTGTCTTTCACCCAAGAGCTCCAAGCAATTCTGATTCAGTGTTTTGCTTCCAACAAAGAAATGCCAAAAGATTCTGGGTATTATACAACCTTACAGGTATTGTAATCCTCTCCCAGCTTAATATAATAGTTGTATCCCTGGACAACAATAAGCAAAAAGATTCATGAAAAGTCCTAGTACCAGCACCTTATTCTCTTAAAGTTTGTTTGTTTATGTTGAGGAACAATTAACATTCCGACCAGAGGAGGATGGACCGTGGTTCATTTGCATGGTGAATATCAAAGAAAAGAAATCCAAGGCATATTCTATTGTAAAACCTTTAATGAGAAAACAAAAGACCTAAACTGACTACATTCTCTCCTCAGGCAGAAGAGAAAAGTAAGAAAGTAACGGTGAGAAACTTTTTCCAGGCATGCGCACAAAACAGTCTGAAACCATAACATAGCTGGACATATGAGAGTCACTATGGTTACATGATAAGATAGAAACACAGGTGCAGAGAGCAGGGGAAAATGTACAGATAGAAATGAGCAAAGCTGGCAAAACTAAAAAAACACACAGCGACAGTTTATTTATTCATGTCAGAAATATCACAATTAAAATAAGGCATACTATATGACATAGATTTAAAATATAAAATACAAGATTAAAATATGTACAAATTGAACAGTTCTTGCTGAGAAACTAGCAACACTGAATTTGGTCGCTCTGCCATGAGGTGCTCAAGTGTACACTGATCAGAACACCAAGGGCAGGTACATATATGTTGTCTGCATGTTGTCTGCATGTCACCACTATCGCAAACATCAGAAGCCACCAGATAGCCCCATTTGTTCAGTGTGTATCTGGATCGTATTGTACCTTCTCGTAGAGAGGGGCTCATTCTCTTGAAGCAATCCTGATCCAATAGAATGCTCTGCTCTTTGTGAGTATCAATGTTTCTTCAGCAATAAGCTTAGCCACTTTCCCTACAGTGTCTTAAATAAGTGAAATGATTTGTTATTTTCATCAAAGTATACACACTACAAACAAATAAAAGGAAATCACATTAATTATTTAAGTTAATGATATAAATAAATAAAGAGGTGAGGGTAGGCACCCACCAGTCAGGGAATGTCTTAAGCTTTTCTGGTGGTAACACATCCTTTCCCAAGGTTTTGTTAGCTGTCTCTTGTGAATTATTCTTTTAACTTCTGCAGCACTTACTGGGGACAATTTTAAGGATGATTTTAATAAATCTGTTCCCATTAATGGTTGGTTTGTATTCTAATATCCTCAAATTTAAGGAGCCTTGGTGGAGCAGTGGGCTAATGCCTCCTTAAGTAACACCAGCTGCCTGCAATTAGTGCAGGTTCGCATCCCACCAGGCTCAAGGTTGACTCAGCCTTCCATCCTTCCGAGGTAGGTAAAATGAGGACCCAGATTGTTGGGGGCAATAAGCTGACTTTGTAATAATGCCGCTTTGGGGGGGGGGGGCGAAAGCCCTAATAAGCAGGCATATACATAGAATGAAGGCTATTGCTAAGCACATTGGTTTGTGCTTAAATTGTAAGCCGCCCTGAGTCTTCGGAGAAGGGCGGGATATAAATGGGATTAAAATAAAATAAATAAAAAAAAATTACTTTTAAAATAAGCTATCCAAACTTCAAGTGAAACCTTTGCTTCTGTTACTACTTTTATTTCCCTCTGGCCTTGGGAAAGTAGTTCCCAGAATAATTCTGTTTTGGAAACACAACAGTCTTAATTTTTGCCACTGGCTTTTATGGTAATCTTGTTTGTTACTCCTTATCAGTTTTTGGTATTTCCCGTGTCATCTCTCATTGCCTGTACCCTGTAAAATAATTTATTCTTCTTAATTTGTCTGACTAGTCTAGCCAGTTCCTTTCTTTCATGTCTACATTCATCGATAAACCAAGAAATTCTGGTTTCAGTTATTTTCTCTGCCAGAGGTTTGAGATTGCCAACCATTTCCTCATATAAGCTATCTGTATTTTCTGGTTCTGAAGAAGGGTAACCGTCTGCTGTAGCATTGTTGGACTATATAGCATTAAGCTTACAGCTTTGGCCAAGGAGAAATGTCCACTTTAATCATTTCTGAGTTTTTATAATGCCTTCTATATTATGGCTCTCTTGTGCTACATCATTTCCACATATCCACATTATGGTCCAAGCTAAATGGTTAAGTGATCACTCTTTGTAATCTCAAAACACTGTACTAATAGCATCAATAAGACTGATATGAATATATTATCAGTGACAGCTCCACTTCTGTTGCTGACTGATGTGTAAGAACCTAGATTGATCCCATTGCGATTCATATTAACTGACCATTTGTAATTTATACATGGAGGGGTCCTTAGTGCTTCCTAAGCTTGGTGGTTTTCTTGCAGACATTTCATTACCAAACTAGGCAATATGATCAGTTCATACATTAATTGGAATAGTTCTGGTTCACCCTTATTCTGAATCATATCATGAGATATACAGTATGTTCCAGAGGGAAAATGGGCTCAGTTTCCCAAAAGCCTTGTCCTTTAAGTTAAATATTTTCAAACCTGGACCAAGGGGGAATGTTAATGTAAATAAATGTACAGGATTTATGTGCCTACAAACAACAAATAAGTTGGGATAACCTGCAACAGTCTGTAGTTGATATGTTACATCATCCTACAAGTATACATGCTAGTTGTTTATATTAACAAAACACCAACTTACATTCTTGCCTGAATTTCTATTATTTGAAGGCCAGAATTAAATACAATATGATTCCAGATCTGAGACACATTTCAGCATTCAGGAAAAACATTAAGGCAAGATTATTTTGAATCTTGGTTCTTCCGAAGCTCAGTTTCTAGACTTGCATTAAAACAAAGCTGTTTAAAAGTCACAAGGGAAACCTCTGATGCCATTATGCTTGTTCGGTTTTGGTGCTGATTCTTTGCTGTGAAGAAAGCCTATGGATTCCTCCCACCTGCTATCTGTAGAAATATTCCTGTCTGATGGGATTGATGATTTATTCAAACCTCTGTGGGACAAACGAGTTGATTAGGAAGGCCTATCCATAGCACTTTAGCTCCCAAAGGTGCTTTTTCAGGAGGCAAATGAACTTTCTTGTTTTTCTTTGAAGAAGCCAGATGTGTAGTACATTTGATATAATCTTACTTTGGAGCATGAGAATCCTGCAAGAGTAAGTCATACATTTATCACCAAGTCTCCAATCTCTTAAATAATATCTGTGTGAGATTCTAAATTCCTGGGAAATTTTAGTTTTGCTGTAGACAATAACAGTAATAATCGGTGATCACTTACTTTGTTTACAGATAGTTTTACATATTGAAGAACTGAGCAACTTTATAGACAGATGAAAATGCTTGATAATACCTGATTCCAGGCACATCTGACTGATTTGGTTAGTCAGAAATGCTAAATTATTTAGCTTCTGACCTAGACAAGGTCAGGCAGTTGTTATTTCTAACACTGCTAATAGGATTGGCAATGACAAAAAGTATAAAATATGCATTTTAGTCTGCTTTCACAAAAGTACCAAATCTCTATCCAACACTAAAAGATGGAAAAAGACTTCACTGCTAAAGTATTTAAAAAGATCTCAAACACTCCCTGTAATTACTATGCTGTTAGTTTCACTATTCCTTCTAATAAACTTCATCAGAGTTTTAAGATTAGTTTCATGCATTAGGTGTTTCCTGCTGGACTTGGAGGAAGAAGGTCATGACACTGTCAATTCCTAAGTTGGCTAAGAAAAATTAGCATTTGCTTCAGGTATATAAGGACAATTGTCTAAAGCAGGCATGTCAAACTCCTGGCCCACAAGTCGGATGTTTCATGCTGAAAACGTGCCCACCTCATAGCCGGCAATGGGGAAAAAGTTGCAATGCGTTGCATGACATCACGTGACATGCACGTGAGTTTGACATGCCTGGTCTAAAGGATCGTCCAGAAGATAACTGCCCCAACCCAGAAAAAGTATTTTTCAATTACCTCTTGAAACAGTGTGTGCAAAAATCTTGTTTATTTGCATGGACCCAATACATGAAATCATGGTTTGCTTAATCATGGCTTATGGAAGAAATCACAATTCACAGGGTTTATAACATATTTAATCCTACTTTGTTTGAGCTAGGTTCATACTATTCTGGGTTCATGCAAAACTTGGTATTTTGGTAATTTAAATTAGAGCTGATATTTTTATTTATACCCTATTCATTTTGTATTCAACACATCCCTGACCACAGATGTCCAATATTTCTACACTTGTGTGCTGAGAAACCTAAATGTGTTAGTTGGGGAGCTATTATCAAGAGGCAAAATAAATAAATGGCGTTAGAAGAGCTGAACATTTCTTTCTTTCTTTTTAATGCTCCTTAATTGTCCAGAGTTCCATCTGTAGTTTTTTTTTACAGATTAAAGCTAAAGATTCTTTGCAAAAATAAAGAAGTGTTTAACCACTACTTTCTTTGGAATTTGTTTTACTTCCCTATTAACCCAATAGCTCTTGAATCTCCAGCTAGTGTTATCTCCAAATAATACCAGTAAATGCATTTGTTTATATTAAAGCAAAAAAAACAACAAGATATGTAACTATGGTTTTTCCTTTCAGTTGTCTCCAAAAATGAAAACAAAACCATTTTTTTACAATAAAAATGGACAGCATGTCATCCTTTGCTTCTGTTTTCTTAAATTTCTTCCTAGTCTGCCACCAATCTGCTGCTGTTAACCAGAGTAATGACTGTTAGTAATTTACAGCATCATACTAATGCAATTTAGAAAAAGAAATCAAATGAGATTGTTCAGAGCTTCAACATAATAAAGATAAACATTTATGCTTGCAAAATGATGTTGTTGTGTACTGGGTTCGTTGCACAGGAATGAAGATGAGGCGAGTGAGTTCAGCAAAGAACATGGTTTACTGCTTGCAGGATCTGAACTAGAGAACAGGGCTGCAGGTGCAGCAATTTATACCCTGGCCCCTAGGCGGCAGTCAATAGGTTTGAAGCAACCTATTGCTGCCCTAGGGGCAACCAATAGCAGCGCTGGAGACGGGTTGTCTGAGGAGCTGGGAGCCATTAGCTAGCTTCCCTGCTCTAACAGCCTCCCAGCAATACCATGTGGTGTTTAACAACACAAGCCCAATGCATTACAGATGTCATACTAAATTTAAAACAAACTGAATATTTTGATCCATTATAACCTAGAAAACCTCAGTGTGTCCTAGAAACAAGGTTTTATTTGCCAGTTTCTTGGAAATCTTTCTTAAAATAGTTTGCAAAGGGCAGTTTCTATCGTCAGAATAATAGTCACTGCTTTTTGTACAGCAGGCTACAGTCAGGAGAGTTATTCAGTTAATGATATTTGCAAGAAATAATTTTTGGAATATGTTGTAACTTAGTTGTCTCTCTCTCTCCTATGCAAGTATATGCTAGATAGGAAGTGGAAATGATTGACTAACATTTATTACTGCATTACTGGGCAAATGTATGGTCACCTTGATTGCTTATAGAAGGAAAACTTATCAGAAAATATTGATCTTCTTGCCATGTATCACTTCAGCTTAAAAAGCAAATGTTGTTAATTTCTACTTTATATGTGACAACTCACATTTCAAAATGCAAATGTGAAAAGTAATATGTTCTTAGTGGACAATTACTTTCCTGCTATGTTTCCTGGAAAATATTAGTCTTCTTTCCCTAACATGCTCTTGTGCCATAGTCTACTATATGAGACAATTTTGATGCCATTTCCTAAAGGAAAACAAAAGACGAATGGCTTAAAAGTGAAAACACAAAACAAAGCTTGTTCCACAAGTCTATAATGATGAGGTATAAGTAGAGAAAGTGTTTGGCTTCCAAAGCTTTCCTATTCTTCTCTAGCCATCCTCTCTATCCCTCCCTCCCTCCCTCTCTCCCTCTCTTTCTCTCTCTCTTATAATTTTCTTTTTAGTCCTTAATGCTACACTTTTTTTAAAAAAAAAACAGGGCCTAGTCTTACATCATGAAATATAGGTCTGTTCAGTGCTTTTTTTGTAAAAGAAAAAGGTGCCGGAACTCACACATGTCATACAACCTGCCTTGCCTACCCTACAAGGTGCCATCCAAAAAAGGTGCCGGAACTCCATTCTGAGCATTCTATGAGGAAAAAAGTCCTGGGTCTGTTTGATTCCAATCTACAGTCTGTATGAATGGGAACAGTTGTATTGGGATATGGGCAATTATCTTCAAAATTGCAGCCCTTCAATCAGGTGAGAAAACAGACACCACAGAAATACCAGTATTTGACTTTATTCATATGAGACCCAAATCTTCAAAGCCCGATAGCATTTCTCCTTTCTTCTCTCTAATACAAAAGAGTCAAAGCTTGGCAAATTTGAGTTTCTTTCTCATATGTTCCTGCTTCCTCAACAGTTGCTGCATATTTCCTTCAAGACCATCTCTGTACTCCACACAAAGCTGAGAGCCCTTACGCATCACATAGATGTTGACAGGAATAAGGGAAAGCAGCGTCATGGAATCTTTGAGTAGAAAGGGGTTATTTGGAACTCATTTCTACGTAATACTAATTATGAGTAATTTGGAACTCATTTCTATGTAATAACAGTTATGAGTAGAATGATGAATTTCCTTTTGCTGAAGTAGGATAGATTTGACATCTATTAAATTCACAAATGCTATGAATCAATGCAGTACTTATCAAGGCAATTTTAAAGGGAATAAACTAGGATAAAGATTAGACTAGGGTAGAAAAAAACAAAGTGTTCAGCTCTAGACTTTGGGATTGTCACTAAACCTTGCTCTCAGTGCATCCCAATTCTTTCCTTGCCTTTGGAAATATTCATGTTGCAAATAATAGAAAATGCATCACCCAAACAGGGCAAGAGACATAAACAGTATTTGCATAAGACTTTGTATGTGGCTCCTATGGAAAAATGGAGATTTGTTTTTACAATGAGGTGGATTTTAAAAGGCAAAATGAGTACCTCAAACCTTGCAGATGCTTAAAGCAGTCATTTCACCTCATATAATTTTTATCCCCCTGAAAGAAAAAAAAAACCCTTGGTTCAAAAAACATCTTTGGTTCATTCTTTTCTGTAGCAAAGTTTGATATGGCATTCAAGAAAAGTGAAGCGGACCATCTCTGATACAGATTCAGGAATTATGTAAATAAAATGAAGTCTCCTTTAAAAAAATATCATCTCCAGAGAATTTCATGGACACATCAATGCACTTATCTTGGCAAGCATGTAGGAATGGTTTCCCATTGGCTTCTTCCAAGGTATTTTTCATTTACTTCTCAATCTAATTTACAGTGCTGGAATTCCCTGGAAAAATCCTATTCATATTAATAAGGTCCAGTCAAATTTTCCTTGTTTCCAAGTCCAAAAGTTAAGCCAAGTGCTATTACATTGTACAAACATTCAGCAACTTTTTGAAGATTCCTAGTTATCTTTGCTTCCAAGGACTGGGTTTATCTAGTATCATGAGATAACCTGTAAGTAGGAGTAACTTCGCCAGACCTGACAATATATCTAGAAGAGGAGCAATTGTGTATTGTGTATTTCTTTCGGTGTAGATTTCAGTAATGATAATAATAATATTTGCCTATCCCATGTTTAATGGATGGATTTAAAAACCCCAAATCTAGTCTAAATATCAGGCTGACTGTGCAACAAACCATAATAAAAGAATTAAAATAAACAAATTCAACATTTTTCTTAGTAAATGTGTTGCATCTTAGGGTGTGTTCTTTCTGTCCAATTCTTAGACTGGACAAGACCCTGTGGTTTCCTTAGCAAGGTTTTTCAGAAATGGTTTGTGACTGGAATTCATGGTCTCTCAGTTTTTGTCTGATGCCTTAACTACTACACCAAACTGGATCTCAATATAAATAGCAAACTACCAATTCTCTTTCAGGTTGATGCACAATATTGTTTGTGTAAGAATGTCCTAAATTACTGGATGAAATAAATTTTAGATCATTTACGGCAACACCTGCGGCCGGCGTCAACTTCCCTCCGTCCAGTGCGCTCCCACAGAGAGGGCCTCCTTAGGGTGCCGCCAATCAAAGAATGCCGATTGGTGGCCCCCAGGGGGAGAGCGTTCTCTGTGGGCGCGCCAGACCTTTGGAACCGCTTACCGGTTGAGCTCCGGATGGCCCCCGACCTTCGCTCCTTCCGGCGCGATCTTAAAACCTTCTTTTTCGAACAAGCTGGCCTGGTCTGATGGGATGGGGTTGGGTTTTTATAAATAGCTCTAATTTTAAGATGTATTAATTATTATGGGCATAATGGTTTAATCGCTTTTAATTTTTGTATTCGTTTTTTTTACTATGTATTGCCCTGTTCACCGCCCTGAGTCCCTAGGGAGAAGGGCGGTATACAAATTAAATTATTAAATTAAATTAAATTTATAATGTTCAACTACAGCAGTGCAATCTGATGCACACACGCGTGCACACACGCGCACACACACACACAGAAATCTTAATTATCAAAATGAGAAAGGCTAAGACTGAAGACATTTAACTAAATTCAGGGCTTTTTTGCCCATAGAATGCTCAGAACAGCGTTCCGGCACCTTTTTTTGCACACACACCAAAAAAAAGCTGAAGGAAACTGTTCTGGAGAGCCAAATTCTCCTCAGCAGCACGCCAAGGAGGCAGCCAGATTGCAGAGCACCAGAATGCATTGCAGCAACAGGCCTTCAGATGGCTCAAATCAAAGGAAACGTGTTCCGTATGGGCTAATTCAAAAGTGGGAGGGTAAGAAGGGTTAATTGTGAACAGGTTGCTTAGCAACCTGCTTGAACAGTCTCTGTAACTTTCACCTCCTGGTGCGGGATGCCTTGCCTTTTTTTCCTCTCAAGTAGTGCTCGAGTAGTGATTGTGGTCATTTGGAAACTTCTGGTGTTTGAAACCTACTCCATGATTTTTTTAAAAAGAAAAAAACAGGGAAAGTTCCTTATATGAGAAAAAAATAGTTCAATAGTGTATCCACATCTGACATGGTATGGTTTGGATTCTAGTATTATGAGGAAATGAATTAAATTGTCCTTATTCATGTGATCCATCCTTTTCATTTTCCAATTCAAATACATTGTATAACAGGAAGCAGTGACAATCATAAAGTTTTACCATGTCTGTAAAAGCGATTCTTAAATGAAAAGAATGCTATTTTTGTTTTGACTTTTTTGTTGTCGTTCTTTCTATCTTGAGTTACTAACAATGGAATAAATGTTTTTATTAAGCATCAGATATGAGAGTTATTATCTGTTTGGTATATATATTTTCTCTTGCTTTACTTCAGTAACAAAGGATTTCAACCAATAAAGAACATTTCTCCACATTTTGATAGAATAAATTGTTTAACTGAAAAGGATAGAAAGAAAGGCAAAAGACCCACTAACAGTACAAGACAAACTGTGACATGAACTTCAGCTAAAAAGAATAAAAGCAGAAACAGTGTGCCCAAACTGATGAAGAAACAATTGTTTTGGAAGAGCCACTTAAGAAAGACAATCCCCCCAATAAGTTTTGCATACGAAGAGCATCTTTTTACTTGTTCCTTTCCAACTATTGTTAGCAAAATTGAATGGGTATATGTCCTGAATATACGTATCAAGGCTCAAATCATTTTGTATCAAAATTATGCCAGTTTGACAGGTTGATATTATAAGATAAGAAAATTAATTATGTACACTAAAGAATATTGATGCATATTCTTTAGTGTGTATTTGAATATATATACATACTTGAATGTATATTTGAAACATGGCCTTTAATTTTCTATATAACTAGGAGTTTAATATCTTGCTATGAACTGTCCCCCCCACATCACTGAAATCTGTTTGGCACTTCATTCTTCTGAAATCTTAGTGGAGCCACATAGATACAAACTAGAAGCTTTATGTGCTGTAAATTCATGTCATAAGTCTAAGAACCAGGGCTTTTTTTCTCATAAAATGTTCAGAACGGTGTTCTGGCACCTTTTTTTGCACACACAAAAAAAGCTTTTGCACAAGCTGTGCTACTCCCTCTATTAGCTTTCGAAAGCCAATAGGAATTGCTGCTGAGCACGCCAAAAGACCCGGCTGGCAAACGTTGCACAGGCAAGTTGTCTGCAGCGAAGGCGAGTTGTCAGGAACTTTCCACTCCTCCCTGCTGCCCAACTACACCATCTCAATCAAGTAAGAGAGGACAAGGAGTGGGAGGTGGGTTCTGCGGAGTCCATGTGCACTCCTTCCTTGTGCTCACCCATGTCAGCCAGGCTGGTGGCCTACCCAGTGCTGGACCTGCACCACCGTTGCCTTGCCCTGCGTGCCTACGTGGCTGGCCTGCAGCGCCTGGCCCGCACCACCTCCGCTGCCCGCCCTGCGCAGCTCTGCCGTGTAGAGAAGGCCCCTCTGCTCCCACAGCACCAGCTGTGCTGGCTCTGGCCCTGGAGGGCAGCCCGCCACCAACACCCGTCGTGCCCGGGACCGCAGCAGTGCTGCCACCCCCGCCTCCTGCACCCGCCAAAATGAGAGTTCCAGCACGTGTTTTTTTTTTTAGAAAAAAGCACTGGTTACATTTATATATGTATTTCAGTTCCAGAATTTGTTAGATATATTGGCATTAGATATAGATAACCTGGACAAATAGAAAAGTAGCATGCAAATATTGATTAAAAAAAAGTTACAATTTTCCCATTGATGCTTATTCATTGTATTTTTCAACAACCGATCAGGTTTATTAACAAAGAATAAATAAAAAGCACATTTATTTTTAATCTACTGGGCCTAGCCTATTATAGAGTTGTTTTTTTTATTGTATGAACCATCCTCAAGAAATGTATCTACATGGAAGACAACATGCGATTTTTAAAAATCGTGTGCAGCTATTTTTATCCAGTTGGTTTCCTTTGCTATGATTAACCAACCAAATCATATTTATCAGTGCCATAGTGAGCCATCTAATTGGAAGGAAAAACATGTGCATGTCCATAAGAATTCTCTGAGCCATTTATCACTAGATTAGTCTGAATTCTGTACATAGAGACATTTAGTGTATAATCCCAATAGAAATCATGCCATCAACAAAAAAAGGAGAAGTCAATTTCTCTTTGAAATACCTCCAGTTTTCAGCTGCTAATTTATTACTTTCTGTACTTGGAGCCATTGAATAGTCACTTCTTGGTTGCATGCTCATTTATCAAAATGTAGGGAGCTACATTGTGAGGTGATTAATAATCTCCCAAATCAGCCTGCATTTCGCTCTGGAACATTCATTTTAGTGGGTGGAAATCAAATGGATTTTTCAAGCCTCCTGCTAAAACAGGTGAAAGGAATGAGAAAAAAAAGGACAGCAAAGGAGAATAAAATGAATTTAAGGACTGTAGGCTGCTTCCATATGGGTAAGGTAATCTAGAAATGCAGAAAATAAATGCTTCAGATAGAGGCATTGAGGAATTTTATTTTCTCAGAGCTGAAACAAAGGGCAGAATGCCCCAAAGAGGCTTTTTTCATGAGACAACTAAACTTTTTTGTTTTTTTCGTTGAAGACGTTTTGCTTATCATCTAAAAAGCTTCACCAGGTCTCATATAATGAGAAGAAGTATGCATTTGTATGTAGTCTCAGTGGTCATACATCCAAAGGCTCAAATGTGTCCTTGTCAAGAATGCCAACAGCTTGTGAAATTTGTTGAAATTGTTGTTGTGGGATCAACAGCCACACACATAGGAGTGTGTTATCGGTCCCTGTATTATACTGAGTAACTTCAAAGATCCCTTTCAAAATACTATAAACCTGGATGCCCATATGATCAACTTAATAATGAATGCCCTTTCCAGTAATATGTAGAAACAAAAATGTATTCTTCAATCTTTGTTTCTTTGAAATCACTCATTTCCAGAAGCTTTAAGTTACGTTTTTGAACAGTCAGGCTTTGCTTTGTAGATTAGCAATAAAGAAGTAAAACATTTCCATCATAAGAAAACAAACTTTTTTTTATCCTTTGATCTTGCTTACTGGATTTTTTTTTAAAAAAATGCACACAGAAAAAAAAAGAATACAAAAAAGCTTCTTTAGCAGCTTTTTATAGCTTGATTCTGTGCTCTGCCTCAAGTAGGAAATTGCCTAACTACTTCATAGGAATGTGAAGTAATCTTTGCACAGAATACTGGCAATACAGATAACTACGTGGCTTTCAAATAATGAGTAATAATCATTATACTTTTGAGATAGGTGATTATAGAGTGCTACATGCAATATTTGAAGAAGATTCTCCCGCAGCAGGTGCCAGGGCTTTAAAAGTGAATTGGGTCTCACCAGTTAGCAACTGTAAAACTCTCTTCCCAGAACTGTGGTCTTTATGCTCTCGTGTGGCTAAAAAGGAACACTGCATCTTGTTTATTTGGGATATGATGAACAAACTCATAGAAATATGGACCCATGTAGTTATTTTTAATGCACTTTTTAATGGAATGTAAACTTTGCAAGCACAAATGTATGGAATTTTAAATTAATGACCTTTTAAAGAGTTTTATTTCTTTAGTTGACTGCTGTATGTCTCCCAGTGTTGGTTTTTGTAAGGTGCACAGCCATATACAAATTTGGTTAATGAATAAATAAGAGTTTGGTTCTGAAATTAGTTTTTAAAATTTTGCTTATGAACAAGAATTCTTGGACAATGAATTGGGATCAGGTCACTGGTAGAATAGTGTAGGTAAAAGGAGCTTTTGCTTCATCATATTTTTTGCTCCAACAGTTGGCATATTGGTATTTATCACACACAGGTAAGTAGGTAGTTAGTGAGAAGGAGGGAGGAAAAGAGTGAGAATAAGAGAGTGATGGACTAGAGACATGTCCCATCTTCTATTCAGGACCTCATGGTGCTTTTACCTTCCACTTTCCCCACAACAGGTCTGTGAGATAAGTTAGGTTGAAGAACTGATTGGTCCAAAGTCACCAACTACCATGACCAAAGGTGATTTGAATCTGAATCTGATCAGCACTGATGATATTACCTAGTCTGGGCAATGAAAATCTGCAAGAAAACAACCAAGCTCAGCGAGCACCAAGGGCCTTCCTGAATCTGAAGCAACCATTACACCAAGCACTGAGATATTTTAATAGTATAAAGATTAGTTTGGAAAAAAAAGAACTATGGAAAGAAAGAGTGCTATGACTCCCAATGTTTCAGTCCAATCTCCTTTTAAGACATACTCAGTTGCTTTTAAAATAAAAGATGAGCTATCCTTTTATGGAATCCCACAGTCTCATCCTGTGTGCTCCCTCATCATGATTTATTATCAGACACTTTCATCATATATAAACTATGCTGAGTTCTGTGGAGATTCTGTGAGAATTCAGTAGTGCTGGATCCAATGATCTGCTTGGCCCCAATAACCAGGGGTATTTCTCCCATCTTTCTTCCCAGGCACTCAGGCATCATTGATGCCTGCTGCAATTGCTTGGGGAAAGTTAAAACAGTGGCATATGGATATTGCCCCACTTGTGTGGTTTCTTCTTATTTTAGCATAAACATTACTCCACAGACAGAGGTTCAACGAACTTTCCCGCAGGATGT
Source organism: Vipera berus (assembly GCF_964194415.1). Taxonomy (NCBI): domain Eukaryota; kingdom Metazoa; phylum Chordata; class Lepidosauria; order Squamata; family Viperidae; genus Vipera; species Vipera berus. Next base: position 26,355,954 of record NC_138207.1, on the reverse strand, counting down.
GTTAAACCCTGGCAATGAAACAAGAAGGAACATATTAGGATCCAAAGATGCTCATAAAACAGCCCAATCAAAAGGTGCCTAGTCATAAGCCTAATGTAAAACTGAGTAGGTTACATCAAGCTTACACCAGCCACTTCCCCTACCTCAACAGCAGCTGGAAAAATATATTTGCCCAATCAGAAATAAAACAATTTCCACAGAACAGAACAGAATAGAATAGAATCTGGAAGGGACATTGGAGGTCTTCTAATCCAGCCTCCTGCTCAAGCAGGAGAACCTATACCATCTCAGACAAGTGACAGTCTAGCCCAGGGGTGGCAAACTGCCAGCCCAAGGGTTGGTTGCATCATGAGTAGGCTGACCCCACCCCAGCTCCAGCAATGCAAAAAAAAGTCTCGATACGTTGCGACATGTCACCTGATGTGGCAAATTTGACACCTGTGGTCTAGCCTCTTAAAAATCTCCAGTGATGGAGCGCCCATGATTTCTGGAGGCAAGCTGTTCCACTGGTAAATTGTCCTCACTGTCAGGAAGTTTCTCCTTAAATCTAGGTTGCTTCTCTCAGCCAGTCTCAATGTATACATGGTTGTACTTTGACAATAAAGGTTCATTCATTCATTCTGGTGCTTTGGTAAATATTGTGACCCCCCTCTTCTTTGTGGTAGCCTCTCAAATAATGGAACACTGCTATCAAGTCTCCCCTATTTCTTCTTTTCTTTAGACTAGCCAGACCCAAGTCCTGCAGCCGTTCTTGATATGTTTTAGTCTCCAGGCCTTTGATCATCTTAGCTGCTCTTCTCAGAATTTTTTCCAAACTCTCAACATCTTTTTTGTGATATGGTGACCAAAATTGGCTGCAGTATTCCAGGTGTGGTCCTACTACGGTTTTATAAAGCGGTACTAATATTTCACATGAACTTGATTCTATGCCTCTGTTTATACAACCCAGGATTGTATTAGCTTTTTTGGCTGCACACTGTTGGCTCACAATCAAGTAATCATACACTAGGACTCCAAGATCCTTCTCACAGTTACTGTTTTTAAGCCAAGTCCAGGCTGTACTTGTACCTTTGATTTTTCCTGCCTAAATGTAAAACTTTGGTTTTCTCCACATTTTGTTGGACAGGGCCTGTTGTTCAAGTTTGTCAAGATCTTCTTGGATCCTCAGTTTGTCTTCTGGGGTGTTGGCTACTCCTGCCAGTTTGGTGTCATCTGCAAATTTGATGAGTTCCCCTTCAATTCCCTCATCCAAGTCATTTATGAAGATATTGAAGAGGTCTGGGCCTAAGACTGAACTTTGTGGTATCCCACTGCTTACTTCTCTCCATGTGAATGCAGTACTGTTGAGGACTAGTTGTTGAGTATGCTTTGTCAGCCAGCTACAGATCCATCTAGTGGTGATGTTGCCTATTCCACCTTTTTCTAGCTTACCAAGGAGTAGGTTGTGGTCTATTTTATCAAATGCCTTACTGAAGTCTAAGTATACTACATCCACAGTATTTCGCTGATCTATTAGTTTAGTTACTTTATCAAAGAATGAAATAAGGTTGGTTTGGCATGATCTGTTTTTGACAAACCCATGCTGGCTACTAGTTATAACTTTGTTTGCTTCTAGTTGTTCACAGATCTGTTCTTTGATTATCTTTTCCAGGATCTTCCCAGGTATTGATGTTAGACTGATTGGTCTATAATTTCCTGGGTCTTTTTTTCCTTTCTTGAAGATGGAACCATATCAGCCGTTTTCCAGTTCTTAGGTATTTCTCTGGTGCTCCAGGATTTTTGAAAGATATGGTGTAATGGTTCTGAGATAACATTTGCCAGCTCCTTCAGAACTCTGGGATGTAATTTGTCAGGTCCCAGTGATTTATATTCATCACTTATTTCTTCCACCCATGTAAACTAACATTTTGACTCAACAAGGTTCTTAAAAAACTCTTTTTACTTTAAGAATTATGTGTTCAATAATACTGCAGATAATGAAATTCTGTTTTTAGACAATTGCTTCCTAAGATTGCTAAACAGTTAACAAATGTATGTAAGAAATATACCACAGTAGTAATGGGAGACTTTAACTACTCTGATATCAACTGGCAGACAAACTTTGAAGTAAGTGGGAGATCAGATCCCTAACCAACCTAGCTGAAACTTTGTCATCCAAATGATAGAGGAGGAAACTAGAGGAAAAGCTAAACTGGGTCTAATTCTTACTAATAAAGAAGAGGTGATAGAGGGAATTGAAGTTGCCAAAACTTTGGGTGACTACGTCATACTGGAATAAAATAAAATATAATGCAAACACAGGCAATAGTACACAATCCAGCCAGTGTCTTAAACTTTAAAAGAGCTGATTTTAACAAACTCAGAGAGAGCCTACAAAAAATTCCATGGATGAAAATCCTAAAGGGGAAAACAACTAAAGTAGCATGGAAAACTGAAAAATGTGATCATAAAAGCCCATTACAGCACAATACCACTGAAAAAGAGAAACAAGAAATTCAAGAAAAAACCAGCATGGTTGCACAAAGATCACTCAGCTAAACTGAAAGACAAAAAGGACGTACAAAAAATGGAAAGAGGGACACATAACTAAGGCAGAGTATCAGCAGATAGTCTGAATCTGCAAAGATAAAATCAGGAAAGCAAAGGCTCAGAATGGACAAAGACTTGCAAAAAAAGTCAAAGATAATAAAAAAAAGTTTCTTTCAATATATAAATAACAAGAAAATAGTCAGGGAAACAGTAGGTCCACTTAAGAGAGAAAGTGGCAAGGAAGTAAGGGGCAGCAGAATAAAAGCAGAACTGCTTAAATCATTCTTTGCATCAGTCTTCATGCAAAAACAAACTATATCCCAACCTACCAAAAACTTAACTGTTAAAGACAGACTAGAAATAAAAATTAAAATAAGCAAGAAAATTGTTGGAGAACACCTATCTGATCTTGACCAATATAAAACATTGGGACCTGATGGATTACATCCCAGAGTTCTGAGGGAGCTGGCAGATGTCATCTCTGAACCATTGTACCATATCTTTCAAAAATCCTGGAACACCAGGGAATTACCTGAGGATTGGAAAATAGCTGATGTGGTTTCCATCTTCAAAAAAGGAAGAAAAAAAAAACAGACCCAAGAAACTACAGAATACTGTATTATTTTGTAGTTGGTCACTACATTACAAAAAAAGACGTTGTGACTTTGGAAAAATTGCAAAGAGCAACTAAGATAATTAAAGGCCAGGAGACAAAAATATATGAAGAATAGTTGCAGGAATTGGGTTTGACTAGTCTAGAGAAAAAAAATGGGGGGAGGACATAATAGCAGTATTCCAGTATTTGAGAGCTGCCACAAAGAAGAGGGACTCAACTTATTTTCCAAAGCACCAGAGAGCAGGACAAGAAACAATGCATGGAAATTAATCAAGGAGAGAAGCAACCTGGAATTAAGGAGGAGCTTCCTAACAGTGAGGACAATTAACTAGTGGAACAGCTTGCTTTTAGAAGTTGTAGGTGCTTCATCACGGGAGGTTTTTAAGAAGACAATGGACAGGGACCTGTATGAAATGATACATGGTCTCCTGCTTAAGCAGGGGGTTGACACACAAATGATCAGACTCAAATTATCACTCCAGCTATCTGGAGAAGGTCTTAATGCTGAGAATGGTGGAGGATGACCAGCAGCAAGATGGATGCTCAGTTATGGTGGTGATGAGAACCCATTGGAAAACCTGAAAGACCAATTTAGAGACAGAAAATTTGTCTAAGTGGTGGCTAAGATCTGACAATTATTTATTTATTTATTTATTTATATTTAAATTTATATACCGCCCTATTCCCGTAGGACTCAGGGTGGTTTACAGGGAAAATTAAAAGTTAAAATACATCATATACAATTAAAAATGATTAAAACTAAGATTAAATTAATCCCTGAACTTAACTAAAACCCCGTTAATTAAAAATTAAAACCCCTCAGTCTAGGCCAGACAACTCAAAAAACCAAGTTTTCAAGTTCCTACGAAATGAGCGAAGGTCGGGGGCGGTCCTAAGCTCCGTGGGAAGCTGGTTCCAAAGGGCCGGCGCGCCCACAGAGAACGCCCTTCCCCTGGGGATAACCCGCCGGCATTCCTCAACTTAATGGCACATAATCAATAATCAATTTTGAATTGTTTGACATACTATTGAAAGGGCAAATATAACCTTAATTTGCCCATATCCATGTGCAACACTGCCATATGATAACATTTTATTTTATTTATTTATTTTATTGAAAAGTTTTAATCATTTTATTAATTTAGGAAGAAAGCTACCTGAGTTTTAGCTAATGCCTTTACTCTAGCCTTTTTATCCCCTTAATAATTTTAATTGTGTGATTGTTTGTGTGTATGTGTATGTGTATGTGTAGAGTGTCTGTGTAGAACTTGTAGAGCAGCTATATCCCATTTTATCATCTCTCCCTGTAAAATCATGTTAACTCTGAGGAACAAAGGCTATTTCCCACTCTTTCAGCGAGCATTCAAGGGGAAACTTAAATGTTTGATTTAAATCCTTTTACTTCTAGTATCTTAAGTTCACCCTAAAAAGCTCTTTTCAGGTTTGGCATATGTACATTTTTATATATTTTATGCCTCCTTGATTTATGATTGTTCCTAATTTTGCTACTAACCTTCTAGGCTTTGTCCTTCCCATTTTACCTTTCCCAATAAAAATGTATGAATAACTACTTCAGTCAGTTCAGAAGACCTTGAAATCTGATAAATCTGTCAAATTTTCAGCAATTTTATAAGATGGAGAGGACTTGCTGCTCTCTTTTGAAACATCTTAGTAGTACTAACTTCTTCCAAGAATTGAAACTTTTACAACTTTCAGTTGTGTATCTGGTTCTTCATCTGAAATCTAAGATTTATAATATGTCTTAGTTCATTGGAAATACAAAAATATGCTTTGTTTGTGGAACATTGTATCACTTACATTGCAAGCCAGTCTAATTTTATCCTAAAAGTTTCTGGCATGATTACAAAACTAAGGGCAGCATGTGAGAATTTAAAAAACCCTGACCCTTTCACCAGGAGGAACATATCAACTTCTTGTATTTTGCTACCACAGGTCTTCTTACTTCCAATGCAGATACTTGAGGTCTAGCAGTAAAATGGGCATGCCTAATATCTCAAAATTAAACTCCTCTGTTGTGGAAAGTAGTAAAGATAGAATTGACCAGCTGTAGCAGACTAGTAATCAAGATCTAGAATTGACTATATTCCAGAACTTGATAATCAAGTCTAGGTTCCATAAGGCACTTAGCACAGGAAGATTTTGTAAACCTTTTAAATCTGTATGCTGTTTCACATCTGTGTGGGGCATTTCAACTACTCAGTTTTGTCAGTTTGGTGTAATAGCTAAGGCATCAGGCTAGACACTAGGAGATTCTATTCCCACCTTAGCCATGAAGCCATCTGGTGGCCTTGGTCCAGTCACTTTATCACAGCCCTAGGAATGTGGCAGTGGCAATTTTCTGAAAAACCCTGCCAAGAAAAGTACATACAACTGACAAGATTGAACAGGAAAAAAAATCTAGGTGCATTTATTAAAATAATTGAATTGTAGGCAAGAGAATAAAAACTATTTTTGAAGACTTTAAACCAAATTTCTCAACAAATACCATTCTGAGACCTTCCTTCCTTCCTTCCTTCCTTCCTTCCTTCCTTCCTTCCTTCCTTCCTTCCTTCCTTCCTTCCTTCCTTCCTTCCTTCCTTCCTTCCATTAAAATGTCTCCAGGGCCTCTGGATGCTGCAGACAAATAAGGACTAGGTGAGGGAGAATAAACAGGGCTGGACTTGTTTCTTGTTATTGTTGTTTCCACAACATCCCCCTCCTGACAGACCTGGTGGGATGAGTGGCTGTAACTGGACAGAGTTGGCTTTTTCACCTTTAACTGACAGATAGGCCTCAGTTTGATGACTCATGCAGTGCTAATCTGAATTTATGGATCATTGTAGTCATGGAGCAGCCTGCACAGCATTTTTTGTGATATGTGTACCAAAATCTGCAAGATGGCATGATAAAAGACCTCTTCCTTTTGTGGGCCTAAGTGCCATAGGGTTCTGGAACCAATTCAAATTGATGGTTATCACCTATATAATCCCACAGAATGTGATTCTCAACTTCCTTGAGGAAAACTTTGTTCCAAATTATTTTGCCCATCCTTTCAAATCACCTAGAAAGAACCTGCTCAAAGTCCTGTCCACTTGGGAAACAAATGGCTATGGCCAGAAAGTAATTTTCATAGCAGCCCCAACATTATGGAATATGCATCTCCTGGAGACTGCCTCTCTTGCTCCAGGAGCTATAAACTGCTCAAAACTTTCGTTTTCACATGTCCCTTGGAGCCCTAATTGAAAGATGAAACTTATCTTCTTTATTGTTTAATGACTGTTCTTGTAATTTTGGGAATTGCTTTTATGGTGATATTTTTTCATACGCAGCTTAGAGGCATTGGACTGGGGCAATAGAGAAATTTTGTTAATAAGTAAAGTAATAATAAATAACAGCAGCGAGCAGAACAGCTTGTAAATCTTCCTTTGAAAATGTTTGTTTAGCAGACTGCTCTCTCATTAATAATTATTCTTTTGACAGCCTCCCTTGACTTCTTGCATCAGATAATTATTTAAATGTTGTAAATGATTTATATCTACCATGCTTGCCTCAATTACTAACATAGTACACTTCAATAAGTGATCACATATGGTAGATTTATTAGCAAATGCTTATCCCTAAACATAGACATGTATATTATCACTAAAGGTATTTGAGATATATTTTCAAGATCTAAATTTTGGCTGCTATATCAGTCTTATTTGACACTGATTTCTCCCAGTGCATTTGTATTACAACTTCAAAAATAGATTGACAAATGAATGGTAATCCAACCTAAGAAAAAGCCATGTTATTATGGACAATAAGCAGTGCTTTTTGTGTAAAAGAAAAAGGTGCCGGAACTCACACATGTCATACAACCCGCCTTGCCTACCGTACAAGGTTCCATCCAAAAAAGGTGCCGGAACTCCGTTCTGAGCATTCTATGAGAAAAAAAAGCCCTGACAATAAGAGATTAAGGCACTATCAATAGACTATATTTCCTTATATTCTTAGCAGTAATTCTTACAAAAACAGATTTTTCTTCTGTCTCATTTTAAATTGAAAAAAGTGTACTTGCTTACAAAAATGTGGATTGCATTGTATTTATATATCCGTATTTCACAAGTGTGGGTTGCTATTGCCTAGGGAAGTAGGGAAGGAGGTATATCTTTTCAAAGCCAAATCATATTAATTATATACTTTAGATCCTTTGCATTATGACATCCTTGGGTCATTTGGTGATTAGGTCACAATGCACATAAGATAATTGGATGTTTATATTTTTAATTTTTTGTATTAGTTGGGAAGCAACTGTTATGCTTATGGCGTCATGAAATTTTGTGGAGGATTTCTGCTGGTATTAAAAATTATGCAAATGAAATTGTATGAATATAAGTTCCTTTGATGAAATGTCTATTCAGGTTCTGGCCAGCAGGAAACCAAATACAAATAGGAATGAAGGACATCGTGTACCATCCCACTGCTTCATTGATGCTTCAGTTCTATGCATGGAGAGACCTATTATGAGGCCTCCCTGAGCTATGTAATTAATGAACTGAAATGTGATGGAGAAACAGAAATTTGGCTACAGTAAAGATACATTTCTGAATGTCACTTTTATAACCGCTGCAGTGTCTGCTTCCATTCTCAAAGATGGCTCCCTCCAGATATTCTGATTAGGACATTTTACCTGTAAAGATATGGGACAGGTCTTAATTGCAAAAGCAGCAAGGAACTTTTGATAGATTTTCCCACCCAACTACTCCATTACCACCCACAGGTATCAGCTGCATGAGCAGTAACAGAAGCTCATGAACAGCAGACAAAAAGAAAAGATTTCTGGTGCATTGTGATTGAATTGCCAAGAACCTGGGTGGCTTTAGAGATGAGAACTATAATTAAACACACTGTTACTGTGCAATATTTTTTAAAAATATTTTATTGAAGTTTTTAATAAATACAGTAAAAACTAATGCAAGCTAAACTAGAAGAAATGGGAAAAAGAAAAAAGGTAGAAGAGAGAAAAAAAGACAACACAGACTATAATAAAGATGGTTTCCAAATGTTGGTTTCCAACATTCATCACAGTCAACATAACTTAATATAATTTTTAATACTTTTAAAAATTTACAATAAAAAACCTCTTCTCCCCATATACTAACTTTTATCTATACACAATCCAGAAATATTTTTTCCCAATCCTAATGCAGCAAAAAGTCCAGTAGGTGTTACCAGAACTATTGAACAAATGATTTATCCCTGGTCAAATACTCCAACTTTATATTGCTTCCTTTGGCACAAACCTGACCTTTAAATCATTCATATGACATCCCAGGATTTGATCCGAATGCCATCATCTTCAGCGTTTGAAATGAGTTTTCAAAGCTTTCACTAATGACTTTGTAAATGTCATAAAGATGTTAATCCTAGAATTTCTTGTTGCAGCTGTTGCATGTTTAGATCCTTTTCTTGATTTGCCTTATGTATTCTCATTTTGGTAACTGCAATTTTATTGTCATTCATGCCATCAAGCTCTATAATTCTCTTTCAGGTAAAGATTTTTTAAAGTTTTTCTCATCTTCTAAAAAATTATCCATTGAAATCTGTATCCTTTATGAGATATTACTTATTAATCTTTCAATCCATGTTTAAAAACAGTCTTTAAAATAAGAAAATTTACAGCCAACTTTTCTGCCTCATCCTTTAGTTCAGAGCATTCATGGGCAAATCTCTGGAGAGATTTGAAGGATCAGATTATTTGCTGGTCATTCATTCTTCACAACGGTCATCATCTCTGTATCTTCAGTCAGCCATGACTCCCACTGGAAACAAAAACCCTGTAATAACTTTTTATGCTCTACCTATATCCTTTCCTAGGCATCATTTCTACTCTAAGGATTTAGGGATAAAAAGCAATCCATGGGCTAAAAATACATCTACTCTTAGATGTACACATGGGACTGGATATAGGAGTCACAGGGTTAAACCTATATCCAGCTTTGCCTACTAATACAAATGGCAGGGGTCCCCATCCCCCGGTCCATGGGCCAGTACCAGGCCACAGCATGCTAGCAACCAGTCCACACAAACAAGCAAAGCCACACCCGGGGATGCAGGCAGCACACAAGACCATGCACTCTGCAGTCTGCAGAAAAACCTGTCTCCTAGTGCCCAAAAGGTTGGGGACCTCTGAACTAGAGATCTTCACCACTTGACTAATAAGTGATAGGATGGCATCACTTTTGGCTAAATCACTTTTAAATATTATGGTGTATAGCAATTGAACTTAATCTATTAATCAAAAAGTCCCTTTTGCCCTGCTGGCAGAGTGTCTGACCATCACCATAAAAAAATACTTTTCATTTGTAATAATGGCAATGAAAATGGCTTTTTAAAGCTATGTCATTGAACTGGAAATATAATTCTTGGAAACTCTGACATATATATATAAATGAAAATGACTATACAGAGCTTCTGATATATTTTTTCAAGGGTTTTATTATATTCTATTGAAGTGCTTTCCTTTGGTCATATTTATGAATATGAAAGCATTTGAATAGCATTCTATGTTAGGTATGGGAGGATAGAAACTCAGATATTTTTTCTGAAAAAAGAAAAAAGCAATGATGGACTGAAAAATTCTAGTTGTCATTGTTTTCATTACTTTAGTATTTTTCAAAAACATTGTAGGACAAGCTAAATATTACTTTAAATGCAGAATCATATTTAATATTCAAGTAAGAATTTGTTATTCCTAACTCTTGCCCATTATTGTTTTGTATATTACTGGACCAATCCTTCCTTCCTTCCTTCCTTCCTTCCTTCCTTCCTTCCTTCCTTCCTTCCTTCCTTCCTTCCTTCCTTCCTTCCTTCCTGTTCTTTACATATTGAAAGAAACTTTTTTTTATTCTTTTTACCATTAGTTCCTAGTCTTAGCTCATTCTTGGCCTTGGCTTTCCTGACTCCATCTTTGCTGGTATTCTGTTTTAGTTATGTGACCTCTTTCCATTTTTTATATTTGATCTTATTGTCCATCAGTTTCTCAGAAAGATGTTTGTGCTACCATGCTGGTCTCATGTGAGTGTTTTTTTGGAACAAACTAAATAGTACTTTAAATGCACAATCATATTTAATAACTCTTTCCCATTATTGTTTCATATGTCATGCCAAAAGAAAGTGAAAGAGCTTTTCTAGGATTGTTACTTACCGTATATATCACTGAAAATAGGATGTGGGATTGTTAACAAAGCAACATTAGAAAGTGATCATCATCATTGCAGATTTCTGCTGTGAGGCAGGATACAGAAGAGAGTGATTATGGTCCAGACACATGATGTAATGGTAAGGTCAAAACAGAAGAATAATGAGTACCAACTTAGAGTTCATTTGGAATTTCTGCAGCACTTTATGATAGTTGGTTTGATATAACAACAACAACAACAACAACAACAACAACAACAATAACAATAACAATAACAATAATAATAATAATAATAATAATAATAATAATAATAATACAGAAGAGAAGAGAAAGAACTGAAGATAACAAAATACAAAGACCTACAAATAGAAATAGAATGACTGTGACAAAGGCAAGAAAGGGTAGTACCAATAGTAATAGGCAATTTGGATGCAATCTCAAAACAACGGGAGCACTTGGACACTATTAGCATTGACAAATTCAACATCAGTCAATTGCACAAAGCGGCCTTACTAGGAACAACTTCCATCTTGCGATGATATCTGTAATACCATCAATTCAAACATCCATATCGGCCTATCCCAGGTGCCTGGTAAGGACTTGATAGGTAGACAAAAATGCCAAATCCAGTCTGAACATCTGGCTGACTGAGTGATTAATAATAATAATAATAATAATAATAATAATAATAATAATAATAATAGTAGTAGTAGTAATAGTAGTAGTAGTAGTAGTAGTAGTAGTAGTAGTAGTAGTAATAGTAATCAGAAGGGACCTTGGAGGTCTAGTCCAAACCCCTGCTCAGGCAGGAAACCCTACACCATTTCAGACAAATGGTTGTCCAGTCTCTTCTTAAAAACCTCTAGTGTTGGAGCATTCATAAGTTCTAAAGGCACGTTGTTCCTCTAGTTACTTGTTCTAACTATCAGGAAATTTCTCCTTAGTTCTAGGTTGCTTCTGTCTTTGATTAGATTCAATCCATTGCTTCTTGTCCTGCCTTCAGGTGCTTTGGAGAGTAGCTTGACCCCTTCTTTTTTGTGGCAACCCCTGAGATATTGGAACACTGCTAACACGTCACCCCTAGTCCTTTCTTTCATTAAACTTGACATACCCAATTCCAGTGACTGTTCTTTATATGTTTTAGCCTCCAGTCCCCTAATCATTGTTGCTCTTCTCTGCACTCTATCTAGAGTCTCAACATCTTTTTTATATTGTGGTGATACTGCATGCAGTATTCCAAGTGTGGTCTTACCAAGGTATTATAAAGTGGTATTAACACTTCACCTGATCTTGATTCTATCCTTCTGTTAATGCAGCCTAGCACTGTGTTAGCTTTTTTGGCAGCTGCAGCACACTGCTGGCTCATATTTAAGTGATTATCCACTAGGACTCCAAGATCCCTCTCACAGTTACTACTATTGAGCAAAGTATCACTTATACTTTACCTGTACATTTGATTTTTCTTGTCTAAATCTAGAACCTTACATTTTTCACCATTGAGTTTCATTTTGTTGGTTCCAGTTTTCCTTGTTGTTGTTAGTTGCGAAGTCGTATCCGACCCATCGCGACCCTATGGACAATGTTCCTCCAGGCTTTCCTGTCCTCTACCATCTTCTGGAGTCCATTTAAGCTCATGCCTACTGCTTCAGTAACTCCATCCAGCCACCTCATTCTCTGTCGTCCCCTTCTTCTCTTGCCCTCAATCTTTCCCAGCATTAGGCTCTTCTCCAGTGAGTCCTTCCTTCTCATTAGGTGGCCAAAGTATTTCAGTTTTAGCTTCAGGATCTGGCCTTCTAAAGAGCAGTCAGGGTTGATCTCCTCTAGGACTGACCGGTTTGATCGCCTTGCAGTCCAAGGGACTCGCAAGAGTCTTCTCCAGCACCAGAGTTCAAAGGCCTCAATTCTTTGGCGCTCAGCCTTTCGTATGGTCCAACTTTCACTGCCATACATTGCAACTGGGAAGACCATAGCCTTGACTATACACACTTTTGTTGACAGGGTGATGTCTCTGCTTTTTAGTGTGCTGTCTAGATTTGCCTTGGCTTTCCTCCCGAGGAGCAAGCGTCTTTTAATTTCTTGACTACAGTCCCCATCTGCAGTGATCTTGGAGCCCAGGAAAATAAAATCTGTCACTACCTCCATTTCTTCCCCATCTATTTGCCAGGAATTGAGAGGGCCGGATGCCATGATCTTGGTTTTCTTAATGTTAAGTTTCATAATTTTAGTTTTGTTTATGTAAATAGTACATGCATACTGGAATTCTCTACAGCTTACATGAGTGAACCAAATTAAGATGCCATGTATTGTTAAATGCTGTCTGTTGTATTGATGTGATTATCTAAAAGTTTGGAATATCTAATTGTATCCCCTTGGAGAGAAAGACAAATCTGATTCACTGTAATCTTTAGAGAGTTTGTTTCTCTTTGTTTAAAGAATTCAAATGCTATAAAGCTGAATGTCTCTTGAAGAGTCAGTATTGCAAAAATTAATAAATAGAAGCAACAGTAAACAGCATACTTGTTTCTTCTTCACACATTGATTTTTCCATTAAGATATAGTGCAGCCACAGCCAATTAATAAAATTGCTTATTTCTAGTTTGTATATGAATAATATACAAACTAGAAATAAGCAATTTCAAAGGAACTTAATAGGATTTTGTTGAAGCAAAGTTATGCTAATGATTAGCAAGTTGTTCAAATAGCAGCAATATTAATATTAAATATTAATGTAGTAGAAACAAATTGACTTGTTAGAGTAATAAAGAATCCAAGTTAATACTTCTTATCATGCATAAATGTGGATTACAGACTCATTTCTGGATATTTAAATTGATAGTGTCAGATATTAAATTTTTCCACCACCAAATTACAAAACTATCACTTCAATATACAAAGAACTATTTTAAAAAAGCATTTTAAAGTATGTTGTCTACAAATTTGATTATTATGAATTTCATACCTTTGTGGCCTGGCAGTTAGAATCTGGTCCATTGCACAAAGAAGATCAAATGAAACAGAATAATGTCGTATTTTATTCCTTAATCCTGTATGGCAAACAGATAAAATTTGGCATGTTTCTTTAATAAACAAAATATGCATAGCTGTTTCAGCTGTGCTAAACAGCCTTGATGAAATTTTGGTAGGTTCACACACTAGCATTTGCACTGACACAATGTAGTCAGTCCTTGACTTACAACCACAATTTAACCCAAAGTTTCTGTTACTACGTGAGACAATTTTTAAGTGAATTTTGTCCATTTATGATTGTTCTTGCCACAATTGTTAAGTTAGTAACATGGTTGTAAAATAAATCTTGCTTCTCCAATGACTTTGCTTCTCAGAAAATGATCACATGATCCTGGGACACAATGAGCCAGCTGCCAAGTGTCTGAATTTTGATCACATGACTACGGGGATGCTGCAAAGATCATAAGTGTGAAAAATAGTCATAAGCCACTTTTTAGTGCTGTTGTAACTTTAAGCAGTCACTAAATGAAAGGTTATAAGTCAAGGACTACCTGTATCTGAAGCTTGGAAAGAGATGGTTTTTTTCATGATAGTGTGTTGAGCCAACCTAGTCATTTCTCTCATTCATTCTTTAATGTATTGTGCAAAGCAGAAAATGGTTAATTCAGTAATCAGGTTAAGCATTTGTGTCATAAAGCAAACAATTTATGAAAGTATTGCCACAGAATTCTATTTGCCAGAAGGAACAAAAAGATGACGATTTCTGGAAATCTTTTTCTCTACAATGTTGTACAATGTTTTTTTTTTTAAATTCTGCAAGTATTTATTAGTATTTGGTTGGTAAGCCAAAAGACAGTATCAATTTTAAAACCCTAGGAAAAAAGACACACTAATTTCCATAATGGAAGAATGGGTGGTAAATATGATGCAGTTGGTGGAGATGACAAAACTGACTCTTTAAAATTAAAGAGAAGCATTTATCTTGTTTTGTTTCTACTTGAAAACCACTTTTGGACTTTTTGCTTATGAAATGGAAAAAAATGAAACTTTGATTTTAGGTTTTGATTATTAGAATGAATTGAAATGATTAGAAATGGCTTGAAATGTTGTAAAGTGTAAAGCAAAGGGTTGAGATTATAATTTCTTTTTTCACTTTTTTCTTTCTTTTTTCTTTCTTTTCTCTGTTCCTCTTAGTGTTCCAGCTTTGTTGTTTTTGCTTTTTATCTTATAAAAACTTTGTTAACTGTATTTTAAAAACTTTAATAAAATTCAAATGAAAAGAGAAAAACATAGAGATTGTGCTATTTGGAGCGTTTGGAGCCCCCTGATAGTTTTACATAAATCTATTATACTATAATTAAAAGCAGAAGGTACAACACAGAAATCCTCCAGTGTAAAATTATTGGGAGATAAAGTCAAGTATCCTCAATTATACCTACTGCTGTTAAACTGTGTGCCTTAATTTGCCATCAGTGGCATATAGTTAAATCCTAACTATCAAACTTCAAGTTCACAACTTTTACTGAAATAGATTTGAGGCACTGTATCCTTACACAGCTGGGTATATATGAACCAAAGAATATTGAGATTCAGTATTTTATTTATTTGGAATTGGCATGTAGATTGGGTTAATGGTGGGGATAAAATAATTTTTGGCTGGTTTAACATGCTTATGTTGCTAAATTTACTCTTTTTCAATACATGGGACTGTAAATTTACTAAACTACTAAACTTTACCCAATACACTAAGCCAAGGAAAGCAATTACATCAAAATGAACACTAACCAGTTTTACCATGTTGTGTGAATATTATGACTAGATCTTTTCTAACTTGAAGTGTTTGCATTAATATAGTCATCATACAGTATGTCTACTTACTTTTTTATTTAAAAAAGTAAAGGTATCCCTGTTCAGTTGTTTATGACTCTTCTTGGCTGAAGGAGTCTTGCATTGTCTAAAGACAGTTTCCATTGTCATGTGGCCAGCATGGCTTTATGCCAAAGGTTCATGGAATGCTGATACCTTCCCACTGAAGTAGTACCTATTAATCTATTTGCATTTGCATGCTTTCAAACTGCTAGGTGGGCAGTTTGCGCAAAGCTCAGGCTTCTTTAACCATTGAGTCATCGTGTCCCTACATCTTTTTATATATCTCCATAAAAATGTCTGTAGCAAGTTTTGTATTAGTCTCCAAACTATTTAACTCCAATCCTTCTTTCTGCTCAAACTGCTTAAGTTTACCATGTTCATATCCAAATAAAGCAATCAAAATGAACAGTTGTTTTCTTTTTGGAAATTTAACACAGGAAATCCTCCTGCTGAAAGCACACAATGGTTCTTAATTTCTCCAGAGTCAGTAGGAGCCATGGAAAATGAGCTTTATCCTTTGTAGTACATTCCTCAAGAGGCAAAATAAAAATAATAAAATATGCAGGAACTTTTAAAAACTGTGGAAATTAAATCTACATCATTGATTTAAACTGAATACATATCCAGATGTTATTTTTTTAAAAAAACAACAACAATGTGCCAAGTTAATTTATTTGCAGAGCTTGCATGTATGTAGTTTTCTTCTGCTCTTCTGTTTTTCAGCTTTCATGATTTGAAATCTTGAATGCCTATTGGATATCAAGAATTACTTCAAAATGCTTTACTTTGCTTTGCTTTGCATAAACTGTAGTGCTTTGATAGGTAATACAGGTAGTCCTTGACTTACAACAGTTCATATAGTGACAGTGCAAAGTTAAAACAACATTTTAGAAGGTGACTTATACAGTGTCCCTGCCAGCATTAGAAAATTTATTTTCATCAATACATCTGGACTCTTGCTTACATAAGATACCTTGGGATGGAAAACAATAGTCTTTAACTGACTCTATCATTTATGGATTCCTTACTTTAACTGTTAAAATGTCAATTATATAGCCACATTTGACCACAGCTGGGTTTAAAATGATTCACTAATGTGTTCAATCACTCAAAATGGAATAATGTATGTATTTTGTATCAATTTATCATTGGCTAATCTTTCATTAATATAGATGCATGCCATTAAAAAAATGCACATTTTCTGCTTTCTGCTAGTAGAAAAAAAGATAGTTGCCTTTCCTAGTTTTGGCCCTGAAGGGTTCAAAAATCTGTGGAGATTTGACAGGTAACTTTGAAAACATTTTTGGATAAATTTATGGGAATTGATATGGAGATAAACACTATCCCTTATGGTCGGCAATGACTAGAGGAGTAAAATACAGAGGGGTTCCTTTTTGCGGCAAATATCTAAAAATTTTCATTTCATGCCTCCAATTTATAGAACATTTTTGAGTCCCACAATAAGATAATCATATACTTTCCTTAGAAATATTTTAATTCTGTCTTCCCCATAGCACATTCACAGGCATCCTGTAAATCAGGGGTGGGGAATTATGGCCTTTTTATGACTTGTGGATTTCAACTCCCAGAATTCCTGAACCAACCATGCTGGCTCAGGAATTTTGGCAGTTGAAGGCCACAAATCATAAAGGGTCCATAGTTCCCCACCTCTGCTGTAAATGAAGATATGAGGACATTCTCCAAGTGGTCTTAATTTTTTTGCTCTGAATGGGAAAGAAATGACATTTAGACCTAATGAAATCTATTGGACATTAAAAACAATAACTTTAAAGAATATCACCTTAGCTGTTAAAATAGCTGCTATAAAAACACAACATATGCTAGGGCAGTGTTTTTCAACCTCAGATTCCAACTGCCAGAATTCCCTAGAGTACAAAGTCCACACATCTTAAAATTACTGAGGTTCAGAAGCACTGCACTTAAAGTTTCAAAATTACAATATATTTATGTAAACCTGTGGTTTGGCTGTATTTGGAACACTGTGGGAAGTTCTGGTTGCCTCATTTCAAAACAGATCATTGTCAGCAACCAAAATGCCAGGAGGGTTGGGCTTTCTTCTGTAAATGCAGTTTTAGGGGAAATAATAGTCAAGGGAAGGAGTGACAAAGAGGTTAGGAAGAACCCTTTCTTCTTGTCTGACAGTACTAAGGCTCTGGGTTGTTTGCTGAATGACTGGTAGATTAAGAATTAATATTTTTAAGCAGGTTGTTGATGTGAGCCTTTTTGAAAAATATATATATGACTGTCTGTGGGCATTAGGAAAGAGAGGGCCTTGTGTTATGGTGGTTCTTTCTATGTGATTGGTTCTAGTTGGTGATAATGGGGTAAGGGGAAGATGTTATTGTGACATCAACATACTGTGATCTTGCCCTCCTGTTTAACATATATATGAAACTATTGGGTGAGATCATTCACCAGTTCAAAGTCCAGTATATCTTAGCCATGGGCCAGGAAGGCCTTGCACAAATCCAGTTATATTCATTCATAGAAGAGAAGGCACTTTACACAGTCATTCATGCCTTAGTCACCTCACAATGAACTACGTCTATGTGCTTTGCATGGAACTGCTGCAGCAGCACAGGCAATGATAGGTGCATCATGTTACAATATGCATCACTGCTGTTTTGCAAGGTGCACTAGTTGCTAGTTGGCTGCTAAGTAGAATTCAGAAAGCTGGCTATTACCTGTCATGGCAAAGGACCTGGGTATTTAAGGGACTACCTCTCTCTAATAGTTTCTGCCTGCCTGCCTCTGCTTGAATACAGTGTACTTGCTTCAGTCCTTTCAATCAAATGGCACCCTCTCTAGAGAGGGTCTAGGACAACTCGTTGTGGCTAACTTGCCTCCCTCTGCGGCCAACTTGATACAGCTAACTCGTCAGGGCCATTTCACCATGGCTAAGCTGCTGTGGCCATTTCCATCTTGTCAATGGAAATAATGTCAAAGAAACAGTGGTGGATAATATTTATTGCACTGAGTTATCCCACGGCAAGTTGGCCCATGACAAGTTGGCCATGTCAAACTGTGTCGCAGCAAGTTGGCCATGGTGAGATGGTCATGGCGAGATGGCCATGTGAAGTTGGCCACAGCAATTTGTCCCATTCTGGTCTATGGACCTAAGAATTTGTTTCTGCCATAATGCTGCTTTTGGAATATCATTCGTCAGCAGATCTGAAGAACTCCTACTGTGTAGCTATACATCAAATCTCTAAAACCTAGATTTCCACCCAGACCTAGGATGAATGTGATTGTTGAGCTTCTGTTAGTTCTCTTTTGATGTATAGTTTTTTTATTCCAAATGTACAAGTTGCTTTTTCTTTCATTTTACTGTTTCCTACTTTTAGATTTGTAAGCTGCCCAGAATTGCTGACAGTCAAGTACCCTCTAAATCCAGTAAATAAAATACTTTAAAAATATTTTATTTGTACTGGTTGCCAAAGGGGCAACACTACAAATCCATAGTACTCATTCATCTTTATTAATTATGTGTTATTTTATGATGAAAAACCCAGTAAAGAAAGTAGGGCTGGCTCAGGATATTTTGCTGCTCTTTGCTTCCAAACAAATAGGCCAACTGGATTTGTAATTATATCTTAATTCAATGTCATTACAATTTTGGAGACAATACAGGAGTCACAGATGTGAGGACTGGATCCTTGGGGATTCAAGGCAATTTGTATGGAACACAGTTCAGTAATCTAACAGAGAAACATGCCTGAGTAGTTCGGAAGGAACAGTTTGGAGACCAATCACTGTTGTTGCCCTGTACAACTTAGCATCTGTTTGTTGAAATATCTGAAATAAACTGTCTTCTCTTAGCACATAATTAATGTATGGTCATGGAGAATAGTTTAGATTGCTTTAAAGTGGACAGGACATGTCTATAGTGGTTAGCCATATGGAAAATACTGGCTTCAACAATGTTATCATGGATTCATAAAATGTATGGGTTGGAAGATCTCTTAGTTATCATCTAATCCTATTCTCTGCACCATGAATCAATTACTATTGATTATTACATCCCTGACAGAAGGCTATACAGCTTCTGTTCAAATACGTCCAGGGAAGAAGAGTCCACCATCATTTGAGGCAGTCTGTTTCACTCTGAACAGAATAACAGAGTTGGATATTTGAAGTCCTAGTCCAACCCCCTGCCCAACAACCTATACCATTCTGAACAAATGTCTCTCCAATTTCTTCTTAAAAACCTCCAGTGATAGAGCACTCATAACTTCTAAAACCAAGGCATTCCACTAGTTAAGTGTTCTCTCTGTCAGGAAATTTCTCCTTAGTTCTAGGTTGGCTTTCTCTTTGATAACTTTACATCTGTTATTTCTTGTCTTACCCTCAGATGCTTTGGAGAATGGGTTGTTCCCCTCTTCTTTGTGACAGCCTCTCAAATATTGGAAGATTGCTATCATGTCTCCCTAGTTCTTCCTACAACTGTTCATCATAGGTTTTAGCCTCCATACCCCTAATCCAGTGGTTCCCAATCTTTTCTATACCCCGCACCCCTAGAATGCTTCTGATATATTCTCACACCCCTTACAAAAGTTCAAAATAATGGCAACTATAATTTTGAAAAAACAAGTTTTCACACCCCCTGGAATATCGTTTCACACACCTGGTTGGGCAGCCCTGCCCTAATCATGTTGGTCTTCTCTGCTCTTTCTATAATTTCAATAACTTTTCTTTTTTTGTATTGTGGGGACCAGAACTAGACACAGTATTCCAAGTGTGGTCTTAGCAAGGAAGTATAAAGTGGTACTAATACTTCATGTGATCTTGATGCTATTCCTCTATTTATGCATTCCAGAACTGGACTGGCTTGTTTGAAAGCCTCAGTACATTGCTGGCTCATACATAAGTGGTTGTCCACTAACACTTCTAGATCCCTTTCACAGTTACTAATTTTGAGCTAGATACTGCCTACTCTGTGTGCTTGGTTTTCCTTGCCAAATTGTAAAATCTTACTTTCCTAGCATTTTGTTAGATAGGGCCCAGTGTTCAAATCTGTAAAAATCTTTCTGGATGTTGAGCCTATCGTCTAACATGCTGGCTATTCCCCCTAGATTGGTATCATCTGCATATTTGATACGTTCCCCTTCTATCCCCTCATCTAAATCATTTATGAAGATGTTGAAGAATACTGGGCTTAAGACAGAACCTTAGGGTACCCCACTGTACACTTGCCTCCATGTAGCTCTAGTTCCATTAAAGACTACATGTTGGGTATGATTTGTCAGCCAGTTATGAATCCAGCTGGTAGTAAAGCTGTCTATCTGACATTTTTTTATCTTATCAAGAAATAAGTTGTGGTCTACTTTGTCAAATGCCTTACTGAAGTCCAAATATGCTATGTCCACAGCATTTCACTGGCCCACTAATTTAGGATTATATTTTTCCCTGATGTCCAATCAAAATGTATTTTCTTGTAATGTGAAAACATTGTTCCTTGCAATATCTTCTGGACAATTATGAACAATTCTGCCCAGTCCTCTGCATCAAACCCTGTAGATCAGGGGTGTCAAACTCAATTTCATTGAGGGCTGCATCAGCATTGCGGTTGCCCTCAAGGGGCCGGGTGGGTATGGCCAGGGTGGGCGTGGCCTACTGGGTGGGCATGGCTAGAGTGCGTATGGCCTACTGGGTGGGCATGGCCAGCTCTACATCGTTTGCATCAAGGGTGCCTATGGGGGCCTGGGCAAGAGTGGGACAGATCTGAGGGTCTCTGGCAGAAGGAAGGTCTCTGGGCCAGGGCCAAGGCAGTGGGGGCCGTTGCCTCACTGTTTCCAGGATGGCTTTGCGGGCCACATGAAACCACTTCGTGGGCCGGATCCGGCCCCCGGGCCTTGTGTTTGACATGTCTGCTGTAGATAGTTTAAGGTAGTTATCATGTCTCCCCAATCATGCCTCAAAATATTAATTGCTGATAAACAATAATAGCCATCAAGATTCACTTCTGGAATTCCCAAAAGCAACTGGATATCTGCTATAGGTTTCAGAATTCTGGACTAGTTAATTGTGTATGATCTAGCACAATTATTCTTACATTTTTTAAATAACCTTTCCTTGCAAATCATGACAAAATATGACATTTTGGGTTAGCCCTCTCATAAATAAATATTAGTAATTTGTGTTTTTGACTTTCCCTGTTTAACAAGATATTCACTGGTTTTTTAAAAAAGAAAACTAATTTCTAGTTATAGCCTGATACAACTGATATAAACCTCAGTAGACAAGATCTACATTGTGTAAGAAATCAACTGCATTCTGACATAATGATTAGCTAAAATACGTATGACTGTCTACTTTGTTTCCCCTCATGAGGGAATTGGCTAAACAAAAGTTTTTTTATGAAATTTTAAGTTCTACTTATGGACAAATGGATCCTAAATGCCAAGACTATTAGTTAAAACTGTGGCTTATATATGTTTGTGAATAATAATCATAGCATCATTTAACATTTTTTGTTTGTCCCTTTGCATCAGCATCTGTAACAGTAGGAAGAGAGCAAATGACAAAGTGGCATGATGCCATGATGAAAATTTGCATCAAATGTTATAAAGCAATTTTTATAATAATTACTATATGTCATCATATGTTTCACCTATTTAGAATCATGCAAAGGTTTTTATAGTTAGTCTTTATTTTCATAATGAGAGGAGCAAAGCAGGAATAAATGGTTATATTCACATTATACTTTATTAAATCATAGTTTTCACCTTATTAGCACTCCATATTAGTATATCTATTATCTATTAACTATTAACTATTTTTATCTAGTATCTATCTATCATCTATCTATCATCCATCTATCCATCCATTCAACCATTTATTGTTTCTTACTTTCCTTTTCTTTACAGATGACACTAAACTGGCAGGAATAGACAACAGCCCAGAAGATAAGCTCAGGATCCAAAAAAATCTTCACAAATTTGAACAACGGGCCCTATCCAAAAAAAATATGAATTTTAATGTGGAGAAAAGCAAAGTTTTACATTTAGGCAGGAAAAATCAAAGGTATAAGTACAGATTAGGAGAAACATGGCTCAAAAATTGTAACTGAGAGGGACCTTAGAGTCCTTGTGGATGATCACTTGAATATGAGCCAGCATTGTGCAGCAGCAGCCCAAAAAGCTAATACAATCCTGGGTTATATAAACAGAGGCATAGAATCAAGATCACACAAAGTATTGGTACTGCTTTATAAAACCCTATTGGGACGCGGTGGCTCAGTGGGTTAAGATGCTGAGCTTGTCGATCAGAAGGTCGGCAGTTTGGCGGGTCGAATCCCGAGTGCCGCGTAGCAGAGTGAGCGCCTGTTACTAGTCCCAGCTTCTGCCCACCTAGCAGTTCGAAAGCACGTAAAAATGCAAGTAGAAAAATAGGGACCACTATGGTGGGAAGGTAACAGCGTTCCGTGCGCCTTTGGCGTCTAGTCATGCCGGCCACATGACCACGGAGATGTCCTTGGACAAGCGCTGGCTCTTCGGCTTTGAAACGGAGATGAGCACCGGCCCCTAGAGTCGGAAACGACTAGCACGCATGTGCGGGGGAACCTTTACCTTTTACCTTTATAAAACCCTAATAAGACCACATGTGGAATATTTCAACCAATTTTTGTCACCATACTACAAAAAAGATGTTGAGACTTTGGAAAAAGTTCAGAGAACAGTAACTAAAATAATCAAAGGCCTGGAGACTAAAACATATGAAGAACGGCTATGGGACTTGGGTTTGGCTAGCCGCTAGTCTAAAGAAAAGAAGAAATAGGGGAGACATGATAACAGTGTTCCAGTATCTGAGGGGCTGCCACAAGGCAAAGGGAGCCAGGTTGTTCCCCAAAGCACCAGAGGAAATAATGGTTGGAAACTGACCAAAGAGATAAGCAACCTGGAATTAAGGAGAAACTTCCTGAAGTGAGGACAATTAACCAGAGGAACAGCTTGCCTTCAGAAATCATGGGTGCTCCATCACTGGAGGTTTTTAAGAAGACACTAGACAGTCACTTGTCTGAAATGGTATAGGTTCCCCTGCTTCAGCAGGGGGCTGGACTAGAAGACCTCCAAGGTCCTCTATTCTATTCTATTCTATTCTATTCTATTCTATTCTATTCTATTCTATTCTATTCTATTCTATTCTATTCTATTCTATTCTATTCTATTCTATTCTATTCTATTCTATTCTATTCTATTCTATTCTATTCTATTCCATTCTAGTTGAGATTCATTTTAAGTCAGTGGGCTATCTTTGATAGCATCACACAGTCATTGTCCAATATGGGACCTATGAATACCAAAATGATTGTAGTAGTTTGACCAGGAGTAGTCATTAGTCATAATTAAAACACTTCTTCCAGGGCTTCCTACCACTTCAATTTCTATTTTTTTTCTGGGCTGATGAATTTAAGCAGGCTAATCTTTTTATTTTTGATGAGTGCCTGTGAGGGGCAGCAAAGGCATTCTTGGAAATAATTGTGCTACTAGAGACTGGAACTGCTTTCCTTTGCAGTATGGCAGATTAATAATTTCAAAAATTAAATTATTGCAAATGGCCAGGAAGTCCTAGAAAATTTAAGAGATATGTCTGTGAACATAATGGATGCCACATGGCCCATCCTTGCTTTATTCAAAGTACCAAGGATCCCTTATATGCCCTCCTATGTATATAAATGCTGTGTATAGAAATAGGCTAGATGCAAGGATATATTCCTTCCAGAAATGAAATGATTCTGAAGTAAGTAGCTAATGCAAAATACAACACAAATTATCCCTTATACACTGTAGTTTCTCTAACCATCCCAGTGATTATGTTGCATGAAATATTTTCTTATTTCAGTGTGACATTCTGAAAAATGAAATACAGAAATATGGCAATGTAATCATCCTGCTAAAATCTTCACTTTAGGAATGTTCAGCAATGTTTTATATGTACAATCATTCTGAATTTAAGATGAAAGAGAACTACATTTCTTTGGAACAGCTGATGACAACTTTTTAAAAAGTTACTTATCAAAGATAGTTCACCGCATACAATGCAAAATTTGCCAAGGATTACAGTTAGGATCATAAATTGAGTAATCTGGAGCAGGAGGTTGGACTAGAAGACCTCCAAGGTCCCTTCCAACTCTATTATTCTATGTTCTAATCCTTGTGGCTTCCAGACTTAGAAACTTTTTCTAGGGCTATATTTTAATAATAACAATGATACCCCTCAAATCAAGCTCAATTACTGATGATTTCGGGTAAAAAAAGTAGTTTACCATTGGAACATAGCACCCAATAATGATAGACCTGTTGGTTCAATGTGAGATTCATCTGTGTGTAGCATTTTGACTCTCCCATTGGCCAACTGGATGTCTCTGGGATGATCATAAACAATCCTTCTCTCACTATTGCACCTCTTTAACTGGTATTTGGAAGCATGCTATCACCAAGTTATGTGACGTTGCAAGTTTGACACCCCTGCTATAGAACCAGTATTGACTTTCTCACAGACAAAATCAGAACAATTGAAGCAAACTGAGATAACAAGAGAAAATATTCAGGAACACTTTGAAAGAGTACACAGTAACAAATCACTAGATCCTGATGGATCCATCCAAGGGTTCTTAAAGAATTCAACTGTGAAACTGCTGATCCAAGGTCAGCTAATTGTACATCTGCAAATAGAAAGTATATTTATTTTATACTGAATGGAAATTTAAGATAAATTGAGGGCATTTCTCTATCTCTGATATTCATTAATCACTGCACAGCAGCAGTTTTCAAGGCAACATGCAATAAAATAAAGCTAAAAGTCATCTATTATTAAACCAAACACCAGAATACTCAGATAGCTCCATGGTGTCATATGTTATATTTTCAAAAGCATTTTCTCCTTATCTTCAGCTAAAAAGAATGCTCTGTGTATATAGAAAGTTCTATATGACTGACAGAATTTTTGAATATTCATTTTATCTATTTCTCATATTTCACCATAGACTTTTAAATATTTTAAATATAATGATAATAATGATGATGATGATGATGATGTTGTAAGGGAATATTTGTAGAATGTATCTTCTTAGAATAAGTTTATAAAAAGGAATTTATGTACTCTATATGGACATAGCATCATGTATGTGCCTTTTTGTATTCACTTAAATTCATCTGTGCATTAGAAAGTATATTAAAAGCTATCCATTGTATCCAACTATTAAAAGAATATTTCCTTTAAGAATTATTGTGTCTGTAGGATATGCCACTGGTTCAATTACCAGTCAAAGATTAATTAAATTAAGCTACATAATGATCTGCAATAAAAAGGATATCAAACACTGCATCAAAGTAGTTTTTAAATAGAATTTAAGTGTAAAATCTGAAATTTTTGAAATTGAAATCTTTCCAAGCTCACTGATTTTTCTTCATTGTTGAAATAAAAATATTTGCCAGGCGTACTTTAAAGAAAATTTGCCAAGAACAAAATTCCTATAAGAGAAGGCTTCGTAATAATTTTAATTGCATTTTATATGACTTTTAGGTAATAGCTGTTAGCCATCAGAGTTACTTAAAATGATTGGCCGGATCTTCTTTCTAAATAAATAAATACTAAGACTTACCACACTTATATTCTTGTTTGAGTATGTTTGGCTATGTGGTGTGTACAAACACACACACACAAATTCACACATGCATTCACACACGCATTGTTATCCATGGAAATATTTCACATTTTATGTTTGGGAAACAGGCATACCTCAATTATAAAGGTTAGGAGCTTTGCATATACAAGGATCTTCAAGTACGACTGAGTTGCTTTGCCTAAAGAGAACTCATAAATGGTTCTATGTCAATTTGGAGAACAGAATTGAGTAGAGCTCCCACAAGGCAATATCTGGACTTTTTATTAATGACTTAAATGAAGAGGTTGAGGATATTATCAAATCTGCAGATGACACAAAACCAGAAGAAGTGACTAGTATTTTAGAAGATAAAAAGAAGATTCAGACAGCATATTCTAAAATATCTGGATAAAATCCTGAAGAATGAGTTAAACAACCAGAAAATCTGCATCTGTGAAGAAAAAAAAATAGTTTTTTATGTGAAGTAATACATATATACAGAGACACGGTGGCTCAGTGGGTTAGGACGCTGAGCTTGTCGATCAGAAGGTCGGCAGTTTGGTGGGTCAAATCCTGAGTGCCGCATAACAGAGTGAGTGCCTGTTACTCGTCCCAGCTTCTGCCAACCTAGCAGTTCGAAAGCACGTAAAAATGCAAGTAGAAAAATAGGGACCACTGCGGTGGGAAGGTAACAGCGTTCTGTGCGCCTTTGGCGTCTAGTCATGCCAGCCACATGACCACGGAGACGTCCTCGGACAAGCGCTGGCTCTTCGGCTTTGAAACGAAGATGAGCACCGGCCCGTAGAGTTGGAAACGACTAGCACGCATGTGCGGGGGAACCTTTACCTTTTTTTTAATACATATGTAAAAAAAACTGTGGACCCTAATTAAATAAATGAAGCAACAGTTGTTTAAAAGGCAAATGCTATTTTGAGTATATTGAAAAGAAAATAGAGCTTACAAGAATTTATTGTCCTGCTGTATTCTGCCTTGGCCAGGCCATACTTGGATTACTGTGACTGGTTTGTGATACAAAACTCTATAAAGGAAATTGACAAACTTGATCAACTTTATGGTGGATATGTCTAGTCTGCAGAAGAAGAGACTAGGAGGGATATGACAGCAGGCTTCATATATTTAAAGGGTTTTATTATAAAGGGTTTTATAAAGGGTTTTATTATAAAACCTTTATATAGTGGGCTTGTTCTCTGTCACCTCTTGATAAACAACCTCTGCTTATCCAAAGTTCTTGGGACAGACTCGAAAGATAGAAAAAAAATGTCAAATCCAGTCTAAACATCTGACTGACTGTGTGACCAACCATAATCAGGGCTTTTTTCCTCATTGAACGCTCAGAACGGAGTTCCGGCACCTTTTTTGGATGGAACCTTGTAGGGTAGGCAAGGCGGGTTGTATAACATGTGTGAGTTCCGGCACCTTTTTCTTTTACAAAAAAAGCACTGACCATAATAATAATGACTGAATAATAAGATAATTGGTTGGTTTCATTGCTACTAACTTGAAGTTGTTCATCAGGATTTCAGTTTTCCCAATCCCAGGTGATTACCCCAGAGTCAGAAACGTTATGCATTCAAAAAATGTTTCTATTACTCTAGGTATGGTTTCCCTTTTAAAAACATTACAAAATATGTGAATGGAGGTGAATAGTGATATTTCATGTCAAACATCATGATGATCTTCAAAAGCCTAGAAAAGATTAAAAATTGGTGAAAATTGAAAAGGGTTTTACCCATATCTAAATATATAACATTGTGATATTTCATATATTTTAATGTTTTCCCTAATCGACTCATTTCCAGCTAAAAGGTACTGATTACACTCTCCTGTTACAATATACAATTTAATTTTGTATTGCTAATTGTTTCTAACTTTTCTTCGATTTCATTATACACAGACATTAATCAAGTAAAGTAAAATGACAATAAAGTAAAAAGTTTTTTTAAAGGTTACCAATAGACTACTTTCTCTATATGAATCACTTTTATGATTGAATTTTTTGTCTTTACAGATGCTCCCTATGTATTCTAACATCTTCAGGCTTTAAATTTTAGGAAAGTGTTTAATAAATCTATCTATCTATCTATCTATCTATCTATCTATCTATCTATCTATCTATCTATCTATCTATCTATCTATCTATCTATCTATATCTATCTATCTATCTATCTGTGGAAATAGTTTAGTCTGTATCATTTTCTGCAACCTGTTACAACAGTCAGACTGCACATATTACTGAAACTCACTGGAGAAATTTATAGTCACAAAAGTTTGTGTATGTGCTGCCAAAGTGAATATCATGTTTAATATATTACACGGACATGATTCTAAAAAATTAAAAGTTTCTGAGTCAGCAAAGGATGGACCAGAATTTGTTCAACTGGATTAGAATCCACACCCAGTCTAGTCTACAGCACAGCAGCATTGGCAAGTTCCTAGTCTAATGAGACAACACCTATTCCAGCAGTTTTGAGATGAATAAAGCCCACTCTGATGCCTACATTTTTCAAAAAAAGAAAAGAGAAGAAAAGAAAAGAAATAGTAGTGGAGGAAGATGTCAATATCTCCTGATGTTTGAACATTTTTGCTTATAACTATCCTATGAAGTGAACCTCTGATCTGCACACTGCAATCTCTATAGGCCTCATGAATTCACACCAGATATTTAATCTATTTAAGCAGATGCTTCCTGTTCTAAGTAAGCTTTACTTGAATATCAAAATATTTCCGAATTTTAATATGCCCCATCCTATATCTTTTGTTCGTGTGTTTTTTTTGTCCTAACTTCTCAGCTCCTTGATCCTGGATTTATCACAACGACTTGACTTCTGGCTTTGTTTTATAATTTAAGGAAGGATGCATTTCCTCCAGAAATTTCATGTCAGGATCTGGAAATCCAATCTGAATGCCTTCTAGAGCAATAAGACAATATAGAAGAATATGATTAACTGAGCCTATATTTTCAGAGAATAAAGAAATATGGAAAAATATGGAAAAATTAGTACTTGAACAATAAAACATAAAGCTCATTTCAAATATAACTTTTCCTAAGTCAATCCCTTTACATATAATTTTGTTGCATGATCCACTATGACAATAGGTTTACCGTCAGAAATATCTCCTGAGGTAACCTGTTAGTATTTTAACAGAATTGCCAAAACATTCTGCTTTTCTGCAGACTTATCCTCAAGGGTGACATCAAGAAAATGACAATATTGTCACTCCCATAAGTCCAAGGAAATGTTATGCATACATACTAAGAAACTATCAATCCTGTCTCCCAGCCCTGATAACATCATTAATTTGACATTTTATTCTATCCATTGAGGCATGCAGGAGGGGTAAAATTACATTTGCAAAGTGAAAATAGGTATAATGGCATTTCCTTTTTATTTCAGTTGGGAGAAATAAAATGTCAGCTAAGTGGCATATAAAAGAAATACAAGAAGAAATCAAACTGAAATTTAGATGATTTTTTTGAGAAATCTCTGCAGTAGTTCCATTTTTCATTTTCCCAACTGAACAATAGTTTATTTTAAAGAAATCTATTACTCCAGAAAAGTAGAAAATATACAACCACTATTATTACATAAATACATTGTTAAATTAAGATGGTCAATAATCTCTTCAATCTATTTTCTTGAATTAAATATAGAGGTAGATATCCTTAGGATATCATGCTCTATCCTGGCACAGAAATTTCAAGCACATATTTCTGAAAGCAAATGCTGCTGTGATGACTATGCTTGGACATATTTAATCAAAACAGAAGGGGCAGAGTCTGTCTCTATAGCAATACAAATCTTTAACAGAGACATTTCATTGTAGTTCTCATACAGACCTTCAGTTTGGGTCAAAGTTGTCAATAACAACATAATCCAATTGTGGATAAAAAATTTAAGAGCTCTTTTAAATGTTCTAAATTCTGTTATTCTCCTGGAAATGGGGCAATGTTGTCTAAAAACAAACACTTGGCTAAGTACAATTAAATTGTGGCTTGAAATATATATTTTCAGAAACAAGGAAGAACAGCTAAATGGCCTTCCAAATGACTGATTTGTAGATACAAGGTTTAATCTGGTTACTCAAAAGATTGGTCAGATTGATATTGATGCCAACCAGCCTTGGTGGAGCAGTGGGCTAATGCCTCCTTAAGTAACACCAGCTGCCTGCAATTAGTGCAGGTTCGAGTCCCACCAGGCTCAAGGTTGACTCAGCCTTCCATCCTTCCGAGGTAGGTAAAATGAGGACCCAGATTGTTGGGGGCAATTAAGCTGACTTTGTAATAATGCCGCTTGGGGGTGTGTGTGAAAGCCCTAATAAGCAGGCATATACATAGAATGAAGGCTACTGCTAAGTTTGTAAGCTGCCCTGAGTCTTCGGAGAAGGGCGGGATATAAATGGAATTAAAATAAATAAATAAATAAATAAATAAATAAATAAATAAATAAATAAATAAATAAATAAATAAATAAAAAAATTTATTTTCCAGAAATAGACAATGGTATTTTATTATTTGAAACCAAGATTATGGGACAACTCAATACAGGAATTATGACTTTTTGGAGTGAATTATAGCTATACTTTTCACATTTTACATACTTAAGCACTATACATTTAAGTAACTATAGAATAGCCTTTGCAAAAGGCAGATTAAATGTGTTGCCCTCCAATATGTTATACATTAGATTTCAGAAGACTGTCTATCCTCAAAAATATTTTCCCTAGCATTGGCGTTGAAACTCTGGGTCATCTTTAATTACCCTGAGTATATTAGAGCTTGGGCCTATGTTAAAATCAATACCAGTAATTTTGATTTTATGGAATATGTTAAAATATTGTCAGATAAAAATCCTAACATTACAAGCATCAGAGCCACATTTTACAAAACAAAACAAAACACAAGGTCTTTACTAATAAGTTTGAGTTTTAAATGTTTTATGAGTATATACTATTTTAAAAATTCATTAACCTATTTTATCATATGCTAATTTTAAAAATTATCCACTGTTCTTTGGAGTTTTTTAGCTGTTATTGCTATTATTATCCACACTTACATTAATTAAATCCCTTTGCTAGCTTGGGAACAGCACAGACATACACAGACATACATACATACACACAGACATTACATTAAGCAACAAACACAAAAAATAAAATAATAATAATAATAATCTAAAAAGCATAAACAGGAGCCGTAGTAGCACAGTGGTTAGAATGCAGTATTCCAGGCTAATTCTGCTCACTGCCAGCAGTTCGATTCTCACCAGCTCAAGGTTGTCTCAGCCTTCCATCCTTCTGAGGTTGGTAAAAATGAGGACCCAGATTGTTGGGGGCAATATGCTGACTCTGTAAATCACTTAGAGTGGGCTGTAAAGCACTGTGAAGTGGTATATAAGTCTAAGTGCTATTGCTATTGCTACAATATAAACTAAATAACTAAATAACCCTAATAGTGCCATCCAATGGGGATAAGTCAATTTTCATTGCCACAAAATGCTATCAAGATCTTTATTTCAAGAGAGGGAGGAGGAGGAGGGGGGGAGGAGGACAAGGAGGAGGAGGAAGAAACAGTGGCAAGCTGTTTCACAGAAGGTGCATTGTTCTAAGGCAGTTTGGCTAGGAGGTTGCTGTAAATGACATTCGTTGCTCAAATCTAGCCAAGCCTGAGTTAAAAACAGCTTTACAGGTGATCAGCAGAACCTTGAATAATATTCAGTGGTAAATCAAATCTGGTACAAAGTTGTAGGTGAGTGGGTAGAGAAAGAGGCAGAGATTAAATTGCACTTATCTAAAGCTGAGACATCACTTAGGGATACAATAACTTTAGTCTTTATCGGAGCACTCTGGCAAACCCACACTGAGGTTTTCTCCTGAAATCACAATAAATAAAAAGAATATAAAAGGAAAGCCTTGGTAAAGTTATATCCTAAATTACAGTTACAAGTCATATAGCCTCTTTATGGGGCATCATTTGTTCTGATTAGGTTGTGGCTATAGTAGTAGAAGGAATGGGAAAAATGTTCATATCATATTTGAATATGAAATATAAATATATGGTGGCCAAATTTGTACTTTTCAAACTGTAACTGTAAATATAAAGAGGAATACAAATAGCCATCCTTGTTTGTTCTTACCTGAACTTTGTGATGATGCACTTTCCCCAGTCTAAAAAAGCCTGTCTGAAGCGTAGACATGAGAAAAAAATATACAAATCTATATATGAATTTTGATGAAGACTTCTTGTTAGTAAGGTGGGAAAGGTAAACCAATGCAAAAGCTAGATATATCCCCTCCCACCCAAAAAAGTCATTCTTCCATCTTTCATATATGTGAAACTGATTTATTAATGGTCCTCCATAAAATTTAAAACAGCATATAACTACAACTTACTTGATTTTTCATTCCTGTATATAACCTGGTTAATTTAAGAGTTAAATATAAATATTGGGCTTTAAGTGGAATTAGTTTTGGTTATGATACAAATGTATTCTTCCATTGGGGTTTTCAATTTATTAGTAAAGATAGAGTTTTGTATATCCAAGAGGATAAATATGAGTTTCTAGTGTGCTGTATGATATTACTTCACTGAAATATAGTCATTGCTACACATACTTCTTAAGTGACCTTTCAAACTGCAAGTAATGATTATCACTGAAAAAAGCAAGAACATAAAACGTTTCATTGGAAGAAAAAAAAGTGTGCAACTTAACCAAGTGTTCTCCTCAATTTCCTGACCCAGGATTATTCCTACTGTTGAAGTTATTTTTAAAAAAATTTAATGGATTGTTTCCATTTATCTTTAAGAAATCTTCTTTCCTAGGGCATCTTACAACTACTTAATGACAAGGACAGTCTGTGCAGTTTAGATTCTGCATTTGTTTGGGGCCAGGATTGGCAAAAACCTTTACTTGTATTGAACTGCAAAAGAAGATAGCCAGCTAGCATCTATTAATTATGGATGTCCACATCAATATAAATTCCTTTCATTTTCTGTCAATATAGTAGGAAAACATTCCAGGCTGCCTTGATTTTAATGCATTTTTAAAAAAAATTATTTGAAAAGTCTGCTTCCATACAACTATTTTTAATGTCATTTCTAATGTAAATGCTTTCAGAAAAATATTAAACATTTTTTTCCATATGTTTTCTCTTGTACCCAATATATTTCTCCATTGCAAATTCTAAATGTAATTTTTTGTTGAGATAGAACAAATTTTCTCTACTCTCAGCTTTCAGTATAACCTTTGTAGGGTATATTGTATCCCCTTCATATTTGTTTGTTTTGCAGATTCTGACTGGAGAAAGATAGGCAGGGGTGAAATCTGTTCAGTGCTGCCTTCTTTCATGAAGTCTGTCTTGGTAGTTCTTATAGTTTTGATGCTCCGAATGAGCTGTGGTTACTGAAAGTAAGTAAAACAAAAGGACTAACATATAGGTAATCCTTGATCTATGACCACAACTGAGCCCAAAATTTATATTGCTAAACAAGACAATTGCTATGTAAGT
The DNA here is from genome assembly GCF_964194415.1 of Vipera berus. Classification (NCBI taxonomy): domain Eukaryota; kingdom Metazoa; phylum Chordata; class Lepidosauria; order Squamata; family Viperidae; genus Vipera; species Vipera berus. Next base: position 26,322,636 of record NC_138207.1, on the reverse strand, counting down.
TTTGCCCCATTTTACAACCTTTCTTGCCACAGTTGTTAAGTGAACCACTACAGTTCCCCCATTGACTTTACTTGTCAGAAGTTTTAAAAGTTGATCACATGACCCCAGGACACCGCAACCATCTTAAATACATGCTGCAATAGTCATAATTGTATAAAATAGTCATAAGTCACTTTTTTTCAATACTGCTGTAACTTCAAACAGTCACTAAATGAAAGGTTGTAAGTCAAGAACTAGCTGTAGAAAGAAAAGAATCAATAGGACAACTGCTCAATGTAGACAGCAAAATACTAACAAACAATACAGAAAAAGCTATTCAAAGTCTTATTTTGAGGGAATGTGTTCTACCAGTTGATTATGAATATCAGAGATATAAGGCAAGTTTTAAAATATGATCAAGGAACACCTATCAATTTCAAAATTGATTTTCAGGATTAAATTAATTGTATTTTAGTATACCAGAGGAAATTTGCTAATAGTCTGGCTGAAACTCTGTGTATTAGTTTTGAAAACACCTAGAGAACAGTAAAATGTCAAATAATTGGAGAAGAAATGTACTTTATGCCCAAAGCAAAGAAAAAGCAAGACAAACAATAGATTAGCCAATCTATCACTGATGCAGGAGCTCTGGTGGTACAGTGGTTAGAATGCGGTATTGCAGGGAAACTCTCTCACAGCCCGGAGTTTGATCCTGACTGGGTCAAGATTGACTCAGCTTTCCATTCTTCCAAAGTCGGTAAAATGAGGACCCAGATTGTTAGGACAATATACTGACATTGTAAACAGTGCAGAGAGTGCTCTAAAGCACTATGGAGCAGTATGTAAGTCTGAGTGCTATTGCTATTGCTGTGCAGTATTTTGGGTTTGAACCATAGAGTTTCAGCACTCAAACTGCAATTCTTTATAGAAACTGCATTTTTTTCCTGATATCACATGACTATTCTCCACAATTACCACATGTTTCTGGGAAAAGATTCACAAAATTGGGCAAAGGTTCCCTTTGTCAGAGTCATGGCCTCTCCCTGCATATCATCCAATAGTCCAGAAGGTCATAAGTTACCAACTTATTCCTTCAGAAGCAACGACCATACAGAGCATCTTGATAGATAAACAACACCTCTGTTCCGTTAGATTTAATTTTAGCCTCTTTTTTTCTATATATATTCTAACAGTATCCTGGCTATGTAAAGTGATTGATTGTAAAGTGATTGATTTGTAAGAACCTTGAAAACAATGCAGTAATTAACAGAATCCAGAAGTCAGATCTCTAGTGTAGCAATTGTAAAAAAATAAATAAATCTTGGAGTACAAGTTTATAACAAAGTAAATATAGTTAGCCGTAATAATAGGATTCTAAAATAGCAAATGCAATGTTAGGTTGCATCTGCTTCTGTAATTCCCAAACCTTAGGAGACAATCATTTCACTTTCTTCTGCATTGTCAGATTGTATCTTCAGTATTATGTCCATTTCTAGAATACTTGAGAAGGATTAAGATAAGGTTGAACAAGTTAAACAAAGGGCAAAAAGAATGGCCAGGAGATTAGAAACTAAATCATATGAAGTGAAGCTGAAGGAAGTAGGTATGTTTATAGAACACTGAGGGACATGGTGAGATATAGCCACTTTTTTCAACTACAGTAGATGTTAGACAACTATCTGAGATTTCAATCTAGCACAGTGCTAAGCAGAAATGGGGAATTGCCTCAATAAACTTCACGATTCTGCTCTTAGAGAAAAAAATCCATGACAGATAACTGACCTTTATACAGATGTGAATTTTAATTTAAAAGGCTTATTGTTGCAATTATATCTATCATATTTTCTTCAAAGTTATAAGTGAAATGTCAGTTTGGCAATTATGAGATGAGATTGACATAAAAAAGGAAATAAGCTGGAAACCCAATTCTCTCCAATGGTTCTTATAGGAAAAAAAATGCAAACACTATTTTCATAATGAAGTGAGTTTTAGAATTATGATACTGAGGACACATTTCCTTGACTTCAGTATGGCTTCAAAGATAAGAATTGATGTTCCCTTTGAGGATAGTGCTTGCCCATTATTCTAAACAGCATTCTTTAAGAAGGATTCAGAATATTCATTAAGTGCCTGGAGGAGAACAAAGGAAAACAGATAGCCTAAAATGTTCCTATCTTTGGTAGGACAGATTACAGTTCAATTTATGTCCTGGTATCTTCCAAACCAATTAAGTCTTTAAGTCTTCAGCAAACAATCAATTATTACCTACCTTCTCAACAGGTTCTGGAAAAGTAATCAAAAAGACTTGCATTGCAAAACCATTTAATCCTCCAGCATCATTTCAATAAACTTCACTTTTATACTTGAGGATCATTTTTCCTTAGATGCTGAATTTGGGGAAATGACTTGCTCATAGGGTGTGCACTGAACTGTGATGTGTACCAATGATAGAGGCTTGCATCTAACAACATTTCATATGTAATACAGGGTAGAACTTGTAAGGCAATAAGTCTTCTGCTTGTCCCAGAATGCAAATGAATGCCCAAAGTCTAAAGACATGGATTTCAGTGGGAATGATCTTAAATATTTCTGCCTGTGCAAGGATATTGATATGCTGAGGAGCGGAGGTATGTTTTCTCTCGTGAACTATCAGAATAAAGCCCCCTGTCCAACATAGAAAGTGCAGAAAGAAATAAAAACCTCATTCCAAATGGATTTTTATTTCTTTTTCTTCTTCTCTCTTTAACTTCCTTAATTTTTGTTTGTATTTTATTGCATAATAAACTTTAATAAATAAAGGAAAGTTAGAAACTGGGTGGCAATTGTTTAATACTTCTGCATCCAGGGATGACTTCTTAAAAGGGGAGCAGACCAATTACTAGTTAAAGGCTGCTGACATCAATCTCTTCCCTCCAACCCAGGGGCTGAAGAAACCAGGAGAGGAAAAGTTAGTCTATTAGTGGTCTTTTTTTTCAATTACCCTAGGAGAATAGTTAATGGCATTTTGCCTAGTCCAATCTTTTTTGGCATATTCCATGGGACACTTTTGCTCTGCGTACTTTCATCTGCTGCCACTCACTTCCAAAACTGCTGTTTGTTTGCAGCATTTATAAGTTTAAGAGCTGATGGGAAAATAGGAGTTCTGCTAGTTTCTGCTTCTAGCTTCAGTGGGGCTCAAGGTAGGCAGAAGCAGCATCCCAATACTTTTCACAATCTTTGCACTGCAGCTATAAGTTGTTCCTGGGGATATTTTAGGATACAGGCCTATGATGACCAGTAAATATGTACTTTAAAAGTCTGCTAGGTAATAATAGGTCAGTGGGTAAGAGAAAGGTCTCAGATGATAAAAGTTCTCTTTATACACCATATTCCAGCCCCTCTTTGCTTCATCCTGGACCTATCAACTGCATTGATCTATCAGCCAGGTTATTTTGGACACAGCTCTACCTATCTTCTAAGACCAACATACTTGTATCTATAAATAGCTGAAGTGACAGGTCAAGGAATGGATCAAGCCCTCTCGATATGCATGCAATTGCCTTACTGATCTGATATTTTGACATAGCGATCCACCAATTTTTGAGAAGATTGTAAATCTATGTTCAAAAATAATCCAAGACAGCTTTTCTTGTGCAAAGCACTTCTGGGCAACCTGAAAGGTGACTAAAGCCTTCATGTCAGGCATCTCAGCATATATAGTGAGGTCTGGTCCATCACACAGAAAGACCACACCAAGTGAGAGGATAGGGCTATTCAACTGACCTGCAGGGAAGCATGTTTATGACAATCCCACAGGTATGAGTGAGGACAAAAGGATTGTCACCCAATTTTTCAACTAAATAAGTTAAAAGAATGTTAGATTATAACCTGGCATTACCAATTAAGTGAGTTTATAAATGATTTATTTATAATTATCAGATTATAAATTTTATATAGTGTGTCACAGTTATAATTTTAAACAATAGGAATTTTATGAGGTTTTGAAGTTCAGGGAGATAACATTGTTTAGGCAATGGTGATTATGTTACAACACTAACTTCTCAATTAATGGTTTGGTTTACAAAATCTCTGTAAGACTATATGGAAAAACTTTTATAAAATTGGTTTTACTAATACATGTCAGTTATTTACTATCTGATGTAATTTAACTGTCATAGTAATTATTATTATTGGATTTTTTTAATGTTAAGATTATGCATTCAAAAGTAGCTTAACATCTGGATCCCCCCCAACTAGCATTTGGAGATCAATTCAGAATTATTAATTTTTTATGCATCTGAAGATTTTTAATCCTTAGAAAGCCATAATAAACATCATCAGGAAATATTTCTCACATCTGAAAAGGGTAGCCACTTCAGCAGCATACATACTAAAATTGGAACATCTGAAAATGCTGCACATAGCAAAATATATGTTTCAGAAATTGGATTCTTGATATCATTTCCAAACCTGCAAAATTTATATTTTACTGTAATGAAGTTAAGGAACAGTCAACATTATTGTAGGAAGATCTGTTTGTTGAAGGAAAAGTTTTTGTTAAATCTAAATATTAATAAGTAATAATTAATAATCATATTATTAATATGAATCATGATTATTATTGAAAGATGTATTTTCAATTAAATGTTTGAATTGTTTTTGTTTCGAACTACAGATCATCCACATTTTTGCAGCTAAATAAGGTAGCCTTAAATCTCCTGAGAATATCATATTTTATTAAAATAAAAGTAGTTTTCATAAGCAACTTTAGATTAAAAATGTGTATCCAAATTTTTTCTGGTTCTAATAAGAGAGAAAATAAAATATAGAAATGAGAAAACAGTTTTAAAAGTAAAGACTAGTCTGGGTTTTCTGTTTAGTTTGGCCCTTCTTAATTCATGAAGTCCAATATCATCATTGAGGTAATTTTCACTCTTATTATTTTAATGAAAAAGACTTTAATTTCATTCGGGAAATCCAAGATGTTCTCACAAAGCGTAAAAGAATAAAACTTAGATTTTCCAATTGTTTATGTTTCCAACAACTGATCATCCACATTTTTGCAGCTAAATAAGGTACACTTTTTAGTCATGATATATTTTCACAGGACTGGTGCTATAGAATTAACAGAACAAGGTTGTTTAAACCATAGCCTGAGGAGGCCTGAGTACAATTAGATTTGATATAGCTTTCCAGTAATTCTGTAAATAACTTATGAGTAAATTATTTTCTATGAGAGAAATCATATGAGATTTCTGGGGAAGGTGTAGAACTAAAAATTAAATATTAAATAATTAAGTAAAAATTAAATACAAATTTGCCATATATAAGAGATCAGTAGTAACAGTTCTGCTGGGATTCTACCCATAGGGAAGCATAGAAATTGCCCCACATAATTAAGATATGTTTGATAAGTGATCAGATCCAAAAATTCCACAACAGACCAACAGTCAGTTAGGACTAGGTCTGGCACTTAAGGCTCAAATGAAAAGATTATTTACTGATCTGCAGCCTTTCTGAAATTGAGTAATTTTCTCCTGAATTTATTTGCAAAGGATTTATTTATTTATTTATTTATTAGTTTTTATAAACCGCCCTTCTCCCGAGGGACTCGGGGCGGTGTACAGAGGAAGGAAGGTATACAGATCGAACAATAAAAATAATAAGAAACACTAATGAACACAAACTGGGACCCCAATTAACGCTATCATGCCAGGCCAGCCTGCTGAAACAGGAAAGTTTTTAAGTCGCGACGGAAGGTACGGAGGTCAGGGGCCATCCGGATTTCTGTTGGTAAGGTGTTCCAGAGGGCTGGCGCACCCACTGAGAATGCCCTCCCCCTGGGGGCCACCAGCCGACATTCCTTGAGCGGTGGCACCCTGAGGAGGCCCTCTCTGTGGGAGCGCACAGGACGGTGGGGTGCTGACATCGGCAGAAGGTGCTAATAGCTTTGCAAATAGATTCTTTGAAAATTTGGAAATTATAACTAGCCCCTGTTTCGAGACTTACCCAACTATAATGCTTATACTAGAAATGACAATGCATACGTCCACCCATTTCCATCACTAGATGGCAGTATTATGGGGCCCTCAAAGCCTTACAAATTTTGAATCAATTTTAATGGTTTATTTTATAGCACAAGTATGATCTAATTCTGTTCCAATGTTCAATTATTATTTCTTTTTAAAAAAATATGAGACACATTTGCTAACAAACACATTTTTAAATATCTTAAGTTTCCACAGGAGAGTGGATTATGTACCATGAAAACACAAAACTTGAAAATTATTGCACGTAATAATGAGATCCAGCTGTTTGGTAACTACTGATGCAGTTCTGAGGCTCAGTTTCCCTTTATTGCAGGGGTGTCAAACTGCTGACCTGCGGGCCGGACACGTCATCTGGAAGCCATGCCCACCCCATTGCCGGCAATGGCAAAACTGCCCTGATACGTTGTGCGACGTCACGTGACATCGCGAGTTTGAAATGTCTGCTTTATTGCAAGCAAGGAGTATTTTAGTTAATTAGGTGCAATTATGTCAACCTATCTTGTATAAATACATATTGTCTTCAGCTATCTCTAATCTGTAGCTCTTCTAAAGTCATAGCTCCTTAATTCTTGCCATTCATATGATCGATATTTTTTCCTCTTCTTATATTGTTTAGTTTGGATCTATGGTTATAATCTATGGTTTCTTTATATTCTTAGGAGAGTTTCCTGTGACAGTTGAAACACTTAAGCAGCAAGGCCTATGGTGACGGTACACTGTATATTTTACCAATCTGTATAGCTATGTAGCCATCCTCTGCTACCAATCTGTATGGGTACATAATAATCCTCTGCTACCATTTCTATAGAACAATGAAACAGAATTTCTAACACTTCCATATTGCAGGAGGAGGAGGAGGAGCAGGAGGAGGAGCAGGAGGAGGAACAATATAAGTACAGACTTTTAAAAAGGGAAAGAAAAAAAGAACATTCATGTACATCATTAAACTTTGCCCATAATGAAAAATATTGATCAGTTTTTCCTATGATATCAATAGAGAGTTAGTTCAAAAAGAAAAAATGGTTGCATATTGTCAATCCAAGATTTTAAACTGCATTATCTTCTCAACAATGAACAGTAATATTTTTTGCTGTCCATGCTCAATAAATCTATAATTCTTTCTGTAGTGATGCACTCCAAGCTTTTTCTATTTCACATTGTTAAATAATATTCATCTTTGTAACATGGTATTAACAAATGTAAAGATATTAAACCAAAATATGCTTATAGTGGGAGAAGCCTATAAGCCAGAGATTCTTTATGCAGCTTACACTTCAAGCATAGTAAGCATCAAGGATGAAACTTTGACAGCTAAAGGCCTCTGCATTTCAACTTGCCTTTAGAGTAAGTGGGGGGGAGGTGTTACTTTCAAGTGGATTAGATGGAGAAATGAAACTTTTACAATTCAGCTGAAGACTGTGAGAGCCTGAAACCTTTTCAAGGACACCAGAACAGGTGTGGATTTGAAGCAGACGGTTCCCCTAACAAAGTGAACTTATATCAGATATTTGATTTGGTTCTCTCCCTCTTATGAAACCTATTCATTTGGCACTGTTGTCATGTATAGTTCAATTTTATTTTGTAAGATGTTAAGCAAAACTTTGCTTGCATGAGAAATTTGTGCTATTGTACAGTAATTTCCAATACTTTTCTCACATTTCCTTTACTCAGATTAGGTATAAACACTAGTCTTTCCCAGTGATCTCAAGTGAGATCTTTGTGGGTAACAAGGGTGACAAGCATCTATAGTTTATGTCCATAGGCATTAGAACAGCTAATTCTCCCATTAACTCTTGAGGATCAACACTGAGTTGTATTTAACTCATCAGAATCTGTAACACTGCAAAACAAAAGCAATAGCAATAGCATTTAGACTTAGATACCACTTCACAGTGTTTTACAGCCCTCTCTAAGCTATTTACAGAGTCAGCATATTACCCCCAACAATTTGGGTCCTCATTTTACCTCAGTCAGGATTAAACTACTGGCAGTTGGCAGAGTTATCCTACAATACTACATTCGATTCACTGCAAAGAAATATAATGATATGATTAACAAGGAGTAATCTTAAAAATAAAAAAATAAATAAAATGCACAAATTTGGAAAATTTAGACAGCAAAACACAACTTCAGTCCTAGTCACAACAATATTAACAGCCAAATGCTGTTTACCATCTAACACTCCAGGAATCCCTTCTGTAAAAGAATGTCTATGGAGATTCTCAGTCATTCAGGTCACAGTTGTCCCAAAGATGCTTTCTCAGGAGGCAACTGGACTTCCTTGTTTTTCTTTGAAGATGTTTCACTTCTCATCCAAGAAGCTTCCTCAGCTCTGACTGGATGGTAGGGAATGGAAGGATTTATACTCCTTGCAAACAGCTGGCCATTTGCATTCTGTTAGAGCAGGGGTGTCAAACTCACAACGTCACATGATGTGTTGCGATGTATCACGACTTTTTCCCATTGCCAGAGCTCAGATGGGCACGGTTTCGGCATGACACATCCTGCCCATGGGCCGGCAGTTTGACACCCCTGTTTTAGAAAGTCACTGAGGACCACCTGGAAGTTTAACTGTGTCATCAGGAGCCTTCTTGGAACTGTTGAAAAGACAGTCCAGTGTTGCGGACTGGAGATAGATGATGTTATATCCCTCCCCCTCTGTTGATTGAAGGTTGAAAGAGATTGGTTAATTTTGACATAGATGGCCTCTTTGACCCCTATTTCAAACCAATGGACCTCTGTCTGAAGACAGCAAAGTCCACATTTTGGACAGAGAAGACTGCTGGTTTGAAAGAGAGGTCAAAGAGGCCATCTATGTCAAAATTGACCAGTCCTGCAAACAACCAGCTGTCTGCAAGGGATATAAATCCTTCCATTCCCCACCATCCAGTCACAGCTGAAGAAGCTTCTTGGATAAGAAGTGAAACATCTCCATAGATGATTCTAGTGGTTTAAACTAGTGATTCAACTTTTAGATGGGTTCAGTCTGTTTTTCAGCTGTTTTGATTACAGAATGAAATACTTCCTATATGTCAAATGTCTGTGCTCCCAGTAGCTACAAGGCAAAACTGGTCTTATTTCTAGTTGTGACACTTATAGTGGAGTGCTGCTAACAGACAGATGATTATGATAAATGTGCACCTGCATTGTGCTACAACAGCACTCTCCAAACTTGGGTAAATTACTCAAAATTGGGTAAAAGTGGTTTTTTGGGGTAATGACACATGGACCTATTACCCATTCACAACAGGGCATTTAAATTAAAGTGTTTTTTGTACATTAGGTAATAAAGGACTTTTTGGTAAGTGATTTTGGGTAATGAAAGAAAAAAGTTTGGGAAATACTAAGCTAGAGGCTCTTTTGTGAGGTACATAGTTTTATAGAGTCATTAGAATATAGCTATATAATTAGTATTACTATTATATAATAGAGTTGTTATAGTCAATCCTACAAAGGAGTTCTTAAATGCTTTCTACAAAAAGCTAACACTGGAAAATTATTTTTGATGTTCTACTTTTTCATGCTTTTAGTTGTTTCATTCCTATATTTTTATGGTTTTATTTTAGGAATCTTCCATGTCCCTTGGCTAGCTTCTAGCAAGAAGGACAATACAAAAATATGTTTGTACTATTTTTGGCACCTTCAATTCAATGTTGAGCCCTGGTGACTGCCTGGACTAGTCCATGCAGCCAACAAATTGGCTCTGTGTTCTTACTAAGTAAATGAAAATATTAAATATTACTTCTATAGATATTGGAATCCAACTCTGATTTATTTTTTCATTTCCAAAATTTTTCCTTTTAACAAAAAAAGAAGAGCATACTCAAAAAGCATGTTTTCAGGACCATATTTCCAAGAAATTTTCTGGCTCCCCAAATGTTTCTTAAAGTTTTCTCCTAACACTATTCCTAATGTGATTCCTAGACTATGCCTACAGAACTAAATTCCTTCTCTCCATTCCAGCTGAATCAAATTGATGCCTTATTTATTCTGTTCAAGGCAACACAATAACATTTTTTCTCCTACAACAAAATTTTGGGAAGTAAGTTTGGTGATGTCTAACCCAAAATCACTCGGTGTGTTTCCATGGCTAAGAGTAGCCTTGAATCTGAACTTTCCTAGACCAGCATCTTAACTACTATAGTGTTCCAAAAGGTTGGTGTTGCGTGTTCAGATTAAGCATTAGCAAATTGTAATGGTGCCATCTCTAATACAGAATACATATTGATTCAGCTCCTTGCTTATCTTCATTGCCCTTTTGTAAAATTTTCTCCACTATGTCCTTTGATGTGTAATACCTTGTAAGAACTATTCAGAGTTCACTAATGCAGTTGGACCTAAAAGTTGTAAAAAGGCTTTATGATACTGTTTTACCTGTTAACCACTTAGAAATATTCCCTTTAGATTGTTTGCCTGCCTGCCTGGTTACCTTAAAAATGCAAGATAAAAAGCAGTTTATGTATGTGCCTTTTAAAAAAAATGATAAGCATTAAATGGAGATAATTTAGACTTAAAATTCTTATTTCTCAGTTAATTCAGCTAGACTTTAAACATATGCATAATATTCTATCAACTCTTTAAAAATAGTGATCACAGTGTCTGTTTTTGTAGTGATAAACCTTGTTGATTATACTTCCATTTATTTCAGAATGACTTGAGTAATTTATCTTTGGACAGACAGATAATTTTGATATGAATAATACTGCTCATCCCTTTTCCTCCTGAGCTTACCCATTAAAGTAAATAATGCTGTCATCTGACAAGGTTTATTCTACCATGTTTAAATCTTTCCAGGTGTCAATAAGATTGGACTTATCTTTTCTCCTATCCAATATTTTAAAAGCAAGTTATCAAGATGTCAGCAGATCTGACAATTAAATTATTTCTTTCCTGTAGCTAAAGACAAACTGTGTCATCAAAAACAGTGGTATATTTACTCTCAGCTCCTCTCCAACTCATGGGAAAGTGCTGCTTGCTTGGCTCCTCTCCAACTCATGGGAAAGTGCTGCTTGCTTGCCTTTTGGATTAACTAAAAGAATGGCATGTATATCCATCCGCATAGGAGTAAAGTAGGGAATTTGGGGCTCTCCAGATTTTATAGGTTACAATTCCTACCACTTTAAATTGTGGCCCTAACCACAAGAATAAGAGTTTGATGATGAGTTTCAATTCTTTCATTTGCTTTGTTTGTTTGTTTACTTACTTATATCCCATCTTATTATTTTTTACAAATAATTTAAGATGGTGAACATACCTAATATTTCTTCCGCCTCCTATTTTTCCCCACAGCAACAATCATGTGGGGTGAGTTGTGTGTGAGAGAGTGATTGGCCCAAGGTCACCCAGCTGGCTTTCATGGCTAAGGCAGAACTAGAACTCACAGTCACCTGGTTTCTAGCCTGGTGCTTTAACCATTAGATCAAACTGGCTCTTCCTTTTAAATCACATATTTTTTTAAAAAAAAAATCTCCTGCCTAAACCTTTATATTTTTCATTGGCAATCTCAGGGCTTAAGTCATGGATTTTACATGCAAAGCAAACATGCTGCCACTGAATTAACTTTCTATTAGAAAAAGAAATGACAGTTTTAATCCCCAATAGCACAATTACTTGGGAGTGAATCCCATTGAACTGAAATGACGTTACTGAGTTTACATGCTTTGGATTGTACTAAGAGTATTTAAAAATTTCTCTCTTGCTATAATTGGGAATGTGATTTGCTGTAGTCCAATTCCCATTCCATGTTTGTCTAAAGAAATAGTTGAAGTTTAAAAACACTAAACCCTCTGTTATGTATTACAAGTAGGAGTAGGGCATTTTCTAAGCAAGTTATAGAAAGTTCTTTTCTCTGAAAAATGTCCTCATGGGACATACAGTAGACTTCTTTCTTTCTTTCTTTCTTTCTTTCTTTCTTTCTTTCTTTCTTTCTTTCTTTCTTTCTTTCTTTCTTTCTTTCTCTCTCTCTCTCTCTCTCTCCTTTCTTTCTTTCTTTCTTTCTTTCTCCTTTAAATAGAAATTCTTTTTGGTTAACAGCTGGCTGTGCATTACCAAAAGAGAGAGAAAGAGAGAGAGAGAGAGAGAGAGAGAGAGAAGATAATAAGATACAGGTCTGTATAACATTTGAGTATGTAACTATCCAGATATCTACAACAATAGATATATATTACCATTGGGCTATTATTTAAATAGATCCCAATTTAGCACACAGTATGCATTTGAAATATAGCAGAGCAAAGTATGAGAAACTTAATAATAAGGCTTCTCTGTCCCAAGATCAGACTGGGCTACAGAGATACCATCCAAAAGCACTATTGCTCTTTTTGAAACCTATTGGACAAGAGCTGCATTCAGTAATTTACCAACTTCTTCAGCTTAAGAGGTAACACATTTCCTTCAAGTGTTGTTTTCCAAATGCTGGAGCAAAACAACATAAATAGGAGACAGACATCTGACTAGGATACCCAGAGCTGAAACTTGGAAAGAATACTAGAACTTTCACAGTTCTTGAAGATATTTTTGTTGCTGCAGTTTTATATGCTATGATTAAATTAATAGAGGAATATCATATTACTGTAAGCTTGAAAATGTAAGGAAATGCTTCTGTTTTTAGTTTAAAAAGGTAAAGGTAAAGGTTCCCCCGCACATGCGTGCTAGTGGTTTCCGACTCTAGGGGCCGGTGCTCATCTCTGTTTCAAAGCCGAAGAGCCAGTGCTTGTCTGAGGACGTCTCCGTGGTCATGTGGCCGGCATGACTAGACACCAAAGGTGTACGGAACGCTGTTACCTTCCCACTGTAGTGGTCCCTATTTTTCTACTTGCATTTTTACGTGCTTTCGAGCTGCTAGGTTGGCAGAAGCTGTGACGAGTAACAGGCGCTCACTCTGTTATGCGGCACTCGGGATTCGACCCGCCAAACTTCCGACCTTCTGATCGACAAGCTCAGCGTCCTAACCCACTGAGCCACCGCATCCCTTCGTTTTTAGTTTACTCATGTACTTATTCATTTTACTTTTACAATGGCTATTCAGTTAATATTGACAACTAATATATATCTTTGGATTAGTGTAAACAGTGATCAGGGTGCTCCAATAAAAACCACTTATATGCTAGAGAAAGTGGAACAGATATCCTAAAAAATGGGCAAAACTATTTTTAGTACCATTTACTTTAATATATTTTGTCTTGACTTTTTCTTTTATAAGAATTGGATACAAGAAATATTCTCCCTCTCTTTTCTGTCCTGTTTTCTTTATCTCACCAAAAAGGTACCTGCGATAAATAATCAGCAGGCTAGAATTTTAAAAAGGGAATAAATGACAGTAATGTTTCTATACTAATCATGGTAGAGGAAATTATAATTACTGTTCCACATACATTATAGTTCCACAAAAACAATTAGAAGTAATCCAGTCCACACCTGAAATAATACGGAAAGCCAATCCTTATAGGTAAATTACGAGAATTGCAAGTCATTGGATTGGGAAGGGTCTACATTAGAAAAAGCTACACAAGACTACTACAAGAAGATAATCAAATGTTTGTTTTTTCTTATTTAAGAATCTCTGGGGCATATAATCTAAGACAGTTCGTATACATACTAAGCACACAGGCAACTAGATTTTCCAAGGTCATTCAATGTTTCCATTGAAGTTTTGCAGAGTCAGAAGACAGGGGAATTAACCATTTCCTGAAAGCCAATTATTTTTGGGAGAAATGGAAAATGGCAATTGCAGTGAAGAGAAGGCCACTCAGAAATTTGAGGTCAAGTCACAAATGTGTAAAGAAAACTGCATTATTACTTGATTCCCAATCCCTAGAAGCTGTATCATTAGACATTACAGGCTATTAACTAATATTGGAGCGTAGTCATTTGCTTTCCTATTGTGTGACCTGGCCATTGTAATCATAATAGACTATTTTCTTTCAGTTATAAAAGTGATTAATAATTCTGTATTCAAAGAATTCTGTATTCAAAGATAATTTTCTCTGTATGGACTGGATTACTTAAAATACTCATCCCAGGATCAAGAGCTGATTATTATCAGCTAATATTGTTCCTGTTATTAAAATGTATTAAAGAAGAAATTTAAATGTATATGGCATTACGATTTGAATATTGTTTTTCCTCTGAACATTTATCTCTCCCCTCTATTCCATTTGAGGGAGGTCAGCAAGGACATAGTAAGAAAATGCATGAGAATTTGTAAAGAAGCTATGCAATATAAGCCCATAATTCATGCAATGATGAGTTCCATTCTATAATCATATAATCAGGTTGCCTGCCTGATTGGACTAGATGACTTCCAATGTTGTTGTTGTTGTTGTTGTTGTTGTTATTATTATTATTATTATTATTATTATTATTATTATTATTATTATTATTATTATTACTATTATTATTATTATTACATAGGTGGGCAAAAGAGAAAATATGTGTAAACCGGAGGAGATGCCTAGCACACCTTAAAACATTTTTTTTAAAAAAAATTGAATAAACATTTACAAACATCTAAAAATCACAGCTCTATTAGTGCAAAATGAATCATCGTTAGCTTATCTCCCACAAGGCAAAATGTTATGTTATGCATACTATCAAAATAGATGGATGTGAATAAAATAGTAGTGAACAAAATAGCAATATTAACTTTAGTAGATAAAAATAACAAATTGAAATCAAATATTCTACTTTAATAAATTTTAGATTCATGCAGAGATACTATTATGCTACTGCTGTAGAAAGTTGCACCATTTTTCCAGCCCATAGTACTTTCCTTTCAGGTGCAAGTATCTTCCAACTCATAGGAAGTGATGTCTACCACCTTTTTTATCCTGCTATTACAAACAGAATTATGTTGAACTGGGTTAACTTCTAATGGTCTTGCTTTCATTGCAGGATAATGAAACTACTTTTTTATGTTATGATATTTGTATGTATATTTTCAGGGACGCAGTGGCTCAGTGGGTTAGGACGCTGAGCTTGTCGATCAGAAGGTCGGCAGTTTGGCGGGTCGAATCCTGAGTGCTGCGTAACAGAGTGAGCGCCTGTTACTCATCCCAGCTTCTGCCAACCTAGCAGTTCGAAAGCACATAAAAATGCAAGTAGAAAAATAGGGACCACTACAGTGGGAAGGTAACAGCGTTCCATGCACCTTTGGCATCTAGTCATGCCGGCCACATGACCATGGAGATGTCCTCGGACAAGCGCTGGCTCTTTGGCTTTGAAACGGAGATGAGCACTGGCCCCTAGAGTCGGAAACGACTAGCACGCATGTGTGGGGGAACCTTTACCTTTACCTTTTATGTATATTTTCATATTCAAGATCCCCTACTGTTACATGGTGAGGTAGAGCTGATCCTGGTACTTGTTGCCTGAGAAGAACAAGATTGCACCTTCTCCTATTTGATATTTAGTTGGATTAAATTTGATGCATGATCAACTGGGCTAGCAACTGGATCTTTCTTCAGCATCAAAGATGAAATTCTCCACCAGCCTGAAGAGAACAGGCTAGCCTGGAGAGAAGAGCAAGTTGTTACTGAAAATATACTTCCACAATGTTTCTGCTACTTGCCTTCCATCCAAGTTCTTCTGTCAGAGACAGGTGGTATCTTTAGGGGGAAGTCAGCCCTAGGGATAGCCAGTTAGAATGAAGTTTCATTGATGTGAGTCCTGATGACATAAAGTTTGTTCATGATAAAAAGTCCTTCATATTCTGGAGGAAAAGTGAAAAACAAACAAAATGAAATGCCTTGTGTTAACGTAATAGATCAACAGACCAAAAAAAGCCAGATAATTGTGGTTTTATAGTTTAATAATAATAATAAGTTGGAAGGACCTTGGAAGTCATCTAGTCCAACCCCCTGCTCAGGCAGGAAACCCTATACCATTTCAGGCAAATGGCTGGCCAGTCTCTTCTTAAAACCATCCAGTGTTGGAGCATTCACCACTTCTGGAGGCAGGTTGTTCCACAGGTTAATTGTTCTAACTGTCAGGAAGTTTCTCCTTAGTTCTAGGTTGCTTCTCTCCTTGACTAGTTTCCATCCATTGCTTCTTGTCCTGCTTTCAGGTGCTTTGGAGAATAGCTTGACTCCCTCTTCTTTGTGGCAGCCCCTGAGATATTGGAACACTGCTATCATGTCACCCCTCACCCTTCTCTTCGTTAAACTACACATACCCAATTCCAGCAACCGTTCCCTATATGTTTTAGCCTCCAGTCCCCCAATCATCTTTGTTGCTGTTCTCTGTACCCTTTCTAGAGTCTCGACATTTTTTTACATTGTGGTGACCAAAACTGGATGCAGTATTCCAGGTGTAGCCTTACCAAAGCATTGTAAAGTGGTATTAGTACTTCACGTGATCTTGATTCTATCCCTCTGTTAATGCAGCCTAGCACTGTGTTGGCTTTTTTGGTAGCTGCAGCACACTGCTGGCTCATATTGAAGTGATTGTCTACTAGGACTCCAAGATCCCTCTCACAGTTACTACTATTGAGCAAGGTACCACCTATACTATACCTGTGCATTTGATTTTTCCTGCCTAAATGTAGAACCTTACTTTTTTCACCATTGAATTTCATTTGGTTAGATAGCGCCCAGTGTTTAAGTCTGTCCAGATCCTCCTGTATTTTAAGCCTATCTTCTGGAGTATTGGCTGTTCCTGCCAGCTTGGTGTCGTCTGCAAATTTGATGAGTTCCCCATCTATCCCCTCATCCAAATCTTTGATGAAGATGTTGAAGAGCACTGGTGATGACTTTGTTTGCATCAAGGGGTTCGCTGATTTGTTGTTTGATTATCTTTTCCAGAATCTTCCCAGGTATTGAGGTCAGGCTGATAGGTCTGTAGTTTCCTGGATCTATTTTTTTCCCTTTTTTGAAGATGGGAACTACATCAGCTCTCTTCCAGTCCTCTGGTAGTTCCCCACTGCTCCAAGATCTTTGAAAAATATAGTTCAGTGGTTCTGAGATCACATCTGCCAGTTCCTTTAGAACTTTGGGGTGTAATCCATCTGGTCCTGGTGATTTGAACTCGTCTAGGCTGGACAGGTGTTCACTTACCATTTTTTTGCCTATCTTAACTTGCGTTTCTGTTCTGTTTACAGTTTGCCTGATTGCTAAAAACATATTCTTTGAATTTTGCTAGGTAAAGGTAAAGGTAAAGGTTCCCCTGCACATGTGTGCTAGTCGTTTCCAACTCTAGGGGCCGGTGCTCATGTCCGTTTCAAAGCCGAAGGGCCAGTGCTTGTCCGAGGACGTCTCTGTGGTCATGTGGCTGGCATGACTAGACGCCAAAGGCACACGGAATGAATTTTGCTATTTCTCCTCATATAGATATCCAGAATGATCTAGTGAATTTAACCCATACATAGCAATGAATGAGTACCAACATTTCTTACCACATGAATAAAGGATATTTATAGAGTTTTCCAGATATAGGACCAGATGAGACAAGGGTTAGATGCAACATGTTTTTTAATGAGCAAAATAATGGTAAATATATGTTTTAATTTGGGTATATTTAGGAAGAATGAGCATTTTTAAAGTAAAATACATTCTAATGTCCTGTGAATTGTGGGAACTATTTCAAGAGAGTAGTTCAAGATCTTCAGAAATATGGGTGTAGTTCCAGTCATAACATTACTGAACTTTACTTCAAACCCATAATAGTAAGCTTGAGTAATTCTAAATATTTACTTTAAACCACAATGTCCTATTTTCAGCTGAGAGTTGTAAACTATAACACACTGTCAGATGGCTCCTACTTTAGAAAGCTGCTTCATAAAGGAAAAATCTTCATAAAACTCAGCTAACTCTAGATTGACCTATTAGAGAGTAAGGTGTACCAAGCACAGTTTACATTAACTCTGCATTAAAAAGATGTGGGTTGGTCTTCTTTCTTTCTTTTATCCCTTGTCCCTTTGAGTTATAGACAATCTGTATAACTTGTCATTTGGCTGCCCTCCCAGAATAAAAGCAAGATTGTTCCTGAAAGGGTAAATGCTGATCACCCTCTTTATGAAATGCTGACCCTCTGTACTGCATATCTGAACAGTTGTTTGAAGACAAAACAATTTGTACACATTGCTTTCAGTCCTTGGCAAGCCTTACTGTCAGATCTGCTCTTGTAATTAAAATAATATTTCATAATGAACATAACAAAGCTATTACCTATAAACACTTATATGTCTTGTATCTTTTATACTTTTAGAATGAATAATTAATATACGCTAATTTTAAGAATTATTTTTCTTTCTTCATTTAATTGTTTTAAAAGTGATGTGCTTATGAAGTATATTTAAGCTAAAGAGATTTCAAGAATGGAGATGCTGACTTAAATTATTATTGAAATTCAAAAAAATTGTTGTTTGCAATCACTTACGGTAGTTTCCAAATGACACAGCCTGTGACACTGTGCACCTGTAGCTCAACATGGCATGTATAAAATGATTTGAATCTTGCCTTACAAAGTAGGACTTTGTAAACATTTTGGGGATGAAGGTTCCAAATGGACTAGATACCAAAAAAGTACAGTTTTATAATCCCAAAGGTGCTTTTTCAAAAGGCAACTGGACTTCCTTTGTTTTTCCTTAAAGACATTTTGCTTCTCATCCAAAAAACTTCTTCAGTTCTGTCTGAATGTTGTAGAATGGAAGGATTTATATTTCTCACAGTCCTTTCATTCACTACTATTCAGTCAGAACTGAAGAAGCTTCTTGGATGAGAAGCGAAATGTCTTCAAGGAAAAACAAAGGAAGTCCAGTTACCTTTTGGAAAAAAAGCACTTTTGGGACAACCATGACCCGTATGACTGAGAATCTCCATAGACAGTCAGTTTGATAATTTAAACATTAATACAACAGCTAATACCTTGGACCAGATCAAAAGAGATTTGAGACTGAGTCCTCTTTAAAACATTACATACCATGGTGATTTGGGGTCAATCACTCTCTTTCTCTTTCTCTCTCTCTCTCTCTCTCTCTCTCTCTCTCTCTCTCTCTCTCTCTCTCTCTCTCTCTCTCTCTCTCTCTCTCTCTCCTTGAAGATTGTTGTTGTGAATAATATCAGAGGGGATTTTATAGACACCAGCTTGAGCTCCCCAAATAATGATGAAATGGAAATATATGAGCAGCAGTAGCAGTCCTATGGCCTCCGGTTGTAAACTGTTGCTTTAAACTGAAGAAATCTGATGATAAACCAAGTAACATACAGTCACTGTATTACAATAAAATACTTGTGTCTTCCATGGAATCTCACAGGGCAGGATCAGGGACAGTAAAAACAGAACATTGCTAGTAGATTTAACACATGCCTACTGAGAACAAATACTCCAGAGTAGCTGAGATGATTAATAGCAGTGTTTCCAAAAATAAATGTTCAGACTTCTCATACTTGAGTAAATGAATACTTCTTCTCAGAGACATGCTACCGTGCAAATATGTCAAGAATGTGAAATTCTTAGCATTTACGAACTTTTAGAGAATGTTCTGTTTTTCCCTGACTAGAAAAACATAAATATAAGTTATATGCCATCGCCTCCAATACCTCAATAACTGCTATTCTACACTCTTTAACTTGTTTCTCTAGTGTTTAACTCTGTTAGTTCATCTAGCAGACTTTTTATAAGTACAATTTCCTCAGTTTCCTTTGTAGGTACCCATTACATGCTTTTTTTTTAGGAAGCTGGGTGGGAATCTCATTTTAATTCTAGGGTTGTGCTAAAGAGAAAACTACCGTATGTTTCTGTTTTTATTTTATTTATAACATTCCTCACTTGTAAGGCAGTGGAGTTTGTTTTTCTGCCCTTTTTTTCCCTTCACCCTTACACTGAACTGCCAGTGTGTTGCCAAGGAGTAATGCACACAGAGGAGCTAAAGAATGAGAAAAATTCTTCTCACCCAGGTGCTAGACAAATCACCTATCTGTTTTCCCAGAAACAAGTCCTGGCACTTCTGCAGTAACTGTCTACAGGACAAATGTAAGCACTAAGCGATTAAAGGATTTATGGCATAAGTTTCAATATGTCTATATCACAAGAGATGGCACGTCAGAACTGAAGCTAAGGCTATGCTTAAAAGAAATGATATAAACATTTGTGCTGTTACCCTGAGTTTTGAAAGAAAGAAGAGAAGAGAAGAGAAGAGAAGAGAAGAGAAGAGAAGAGAAGAGAAGAGAAGAGAAGAGAAGAGAAGAGAAGAGAAGGAACGGACTTTGGAGGTCTTCTAGTACAAACCTCTTCTCAGGCAGGAAACCCTATACCATTTCAGACAAATGGTTGTCCAATCTCTTCTTAAAAACTTTCAGTGTTGAAGGGTTCACAACTTCTGGAGGGAAGTTGTTCCACTGGTTAATTGTTTTAACTGTCAGGAAATTTCTTCTTAGTTTTAGGTTGTTTCTCTCCTTGATTAGCTTCCATCCATTGTTTATTGTCCTACCCTCAAATGCTGTGGAGAATAGCTTGACCGGTCTTTGTGGCAACCCCTGAGATATTGGAACACTGCTATTATGTCACCCCTAGTACTTCTTTTCATTAAACTAGATATACCCAATTTCAGCAACTGTTCTTTATATGTTTTGGCTTCCAGTCCCCTCTTCATCTTTCTTGCTCTTCTCTGTACTCTTTCTAGTCTCAACATCTTTTTTACATCATGGTGACCAAAAGTGGCTGCAGTATTCCAAGTGTGGCCTTACCAAGGCATTATAAAGTGGCATTAACATGTCACTCAATCTTGATTCTATTCCTCTTTTAACACAGTCTAGAATTGTGCTGCCTTTTTTGGCAGCTGCAGCACACTGCTGGCTCATATTTAAGATACTGTTTAAAACTTAATTAATCTTTAAATATTTTTTTCATCATGATTAGTTAACTTCAGAATTTGTTCCTCAAGAACTACCTCTGTGTTCAAGACAGGTCAGAAACTATGAGCAAATTTACTAGGCACCATATTGGAATGTTGATCTGGAACTGGTGTTGAGGCTAACAGAATAACCGACTTGGAAGGGACCTTGGAGGTCTTCTAGTCCAACCCCTTGGTCAAGCAGGAGACCCTTTATCATTTCAGAGAAATGGCTGTCCAGTCTTTTTTTAAAAGCTTCCCATGATGAAGTAGCCACAACCTTTGAAGGTAAGCCATTCCAAAGTAACCCATGTATACTTTAAGGCACATTAAAATAATTATTTATAAAGATCTCTCATTTTGAAGGCAAATTCAATATGATGAGGAACCATGAAATATTTCTTTTTTCTGAGCTATTTAAATGACAGATACAAAAAAAGTTGCTTAAAGTAGGAGGCCTGGTCTATGATTCATCCAAAAATATTTGAGTGCATGCAGAAGACAAAAAGGAAAAAAAAGAAAGAAAAAAAACAATGATGTTTTTGGCATTTATACAGTGGGCATAGCACTTCCAACTTCGGCAACAAACTTGGTGCTGTCTCTTATGAGTAAAAGCAGACAGAAAGAGCCCATAAGTGTGGAAAAGAAATGACTCTGTTAAGAAATAAGATAAGATGACACAACAAAAGCCAAAAGGCATGCATTGCTTTAATGAGAATTCATGCATAATTATGCTTGGGGGACTGAGTGAATAAGCTAGTGAAAGTCACCATTAATGGCTTTCACTATGGTTGATGTTCTTGTCCCTGGATTTTTTTTCTCTTTTTTGAAAATAATGATAATGCAAGTAGGTAATATAGGGTTTTTTTTGTAGTCTTTTCTTTTTGAAAACACAAATGGAGAAGGAGAAGGGCCAGAAATAAATTATAGATTTTTCTCTGTTGTGTATTACACAAGTGAAACGCATTGTGATTCAGTATGCTGCAGTCAAGGCATACTTCCTTGTAAAATACATTTTGTGGAATGGAGGGATATACAGTACACAGACACACACACACACGTACTATATATACATACACATTCTTCCTAGGGAATTCCTGATGCTAATTTCTGAATAGATTTGAACAGATCACAATATTTGACTTCTAAATAAACAAGCTAAGAAAGCAAAGAATTACTGCACATTTCTGCATCATTATGAGGAGGTACTAATTTTGTAGACCTGCTTTCTGAGTAAGCCTAGAAAATGTTAAAAGTGCAAAATAGCTAGGACTATACTGGGCCTTTGAGAGATGTGTCAATATACACTCTCTGTAAAGAGGTTTAAAAATGGATAAGAACAGGAAAGATACTATATTGGTTTCTGTCCAATATACCATTGATTTGAGGTTATTTCACTTTAGGCTATTAATACTGGTGTGCAGTAATTTTCAGAAACTTTACAAATTATAGTTGTAGTAATTCAAGATTTTCTAGGTCTGTATGCAACCTTGGAACTCCAGGCTGTATGCTTTTGATATATAGGCTAAACATTTTATTTTATGCCCAGTGACTTCTGAATTAATCCTATTGAATTCTGTGGCCTGAAATGGAAGTAAAGGAAAAGCAAGCTAGAGAGGGGGAAAATATGTGGAAAATTAGGTCATACTTGGTGAATTTTCCATGAATAGAAATAGCATGGTTACAAGGTTGCTTAACAAGAAATAAGCTGAAATCCCATCCAGAACTGACCATAGCTGTTTTCAAAGAAAATATGCCTAGGATCAAGCTATACAACTCAGTTGCTTCTGTCTGTTTTTCCTTATAGGTGTTTTGTAACGGTGGTCCTATCTTCCACAAAAATAGAAGATGCAGTGGTGGAAAAGCTTACCATCTCTATGGCAACTGCGACTCTGTTGCTACTTTTCTTTTCCCTGTGTGATCATTCACAAAGTAGGCCTTTGCCTAACAGCCATGGGGAAATCACTCCCTGAGGAAATCAGCATGACACAACAAAACATGATCTGCATCTGCAAAGAGCTTTTAAGAACCTTACAGCTCCTTATTATTTTTCATTATTTATCATGTAATCTAGTTTTGGCAAACTGATGGTATATCTCTCATCTTTTGGGGGGGATTTATGGTCGTCAGAAAAAGAATAGAACAATGTTTGTGTCTGTGTTTGTGTGCACACGACTATCTGCATGTACACATGCTGGGCAAAGTTTCTTAGGCTTATAGCAATCAACTACCTGCCTGTAAAAAATAATACTACCATTTTAAAATAATTTTTAGTATTTTATGAATGGATGTTTTATAGGAAATGGAGAATATTGAACATTCTCAATAAAAGAGAGATAAGGCTGACATTTCCTTTAGCACCAGGAAATTTATTTATATTTAGTCCACAGATTATTTTTCAAAATGTTATCTCCCCTTTCTGTTACTTGCTATTGCAGTTCACAATGTGAATATAAGATAAATGAATGATTGAAAGTTTATCATAGTCAAGGGACCGAAGAATAATAAAAAAAGAAAGAAAACAGCATATATTTTGACCTTTCAAGGAAAACAAATCATTTAGCAAATAGTTTCTTCCTACATCTAATCATGGCAGCGAAAAAATTGTCTACGGTCAAAATCACATTCGAGTCAAATAAAAGAAAATGTACTTATACGTGGTTTAAAAAGCCTGGTTGAAAAGCCAATAAAGAGGACATTGTTGGGCCCAAAACCAAGATGACACAGCAATGTCCAATCGAGTTCAGTCCTTTATTTGCCTAATAAACCAAATCTTGCCGGACTAAAGCTATACCCTTCCAACCTAATAGATATATTCTGAGAGATTCTAAGGTGAATTCTTCCTTCCTCCCCCATTCAGCTTGAGATTGTGCAGTCTCATAATCTTGGCATCTTTCTGGGAAAGTTTTATGTTGCCAAAACTCATGTTCACTGACCACCCAGGTGCACTATTTATCAGGGACATAATTTTTTCTCTTAGATCAGTACACAACCCACAATCCACAAACCACAAAGTATGTGCACCAATTCTACTTCTGTTGTTATAAGGAAGACTTTTTGTACAAGAGGTATACCCTAGAATTTTTCTAACCTATGATGGGAAGACCTTTAACTGTATCTTTGCAATAGGTTCTGGCAAGTACCATGGTTTAAATTGGTTAAATATGAGACCATACACCAGTTGCTTTGATAATAGATGCCTAAATAAACTGGGGAACAGGTGAATTATCTTTACCAGTACTAATCAAGTCCTGTGAGCTTGTATCTCAGACTCTTTGCCTAATTAACCAAACCCATTAAAATACCGTAAGAGATCTGGAGAGAGGCCAATTTGAGATGAATGCAAGACCAAAAATTCCAGTATCGACATCTTAAAACCCAAAAGCAATAATATATAAATTGTGCTGTCAATAAAATAAAATCTCTGTCTATTCTTGAGAATTTATTTCTAAAGAAAGGAAAAAGATATTTAGTGGCCTTTTAAAAAACAGGAAAGAACACAAGGCCCAGAAATAAACTGTAGTTATGTTTGTGGCCATGATAGTAGTTGGATCTTTACATTTCTATGAAACTACACAGATTTCTTCAAGATTTCTCAAAGGCCAGGAGCAGTTTGATTAGAAAAGCAGTTCCTGATGTACAGGTGAAACTTGAAAAATTATAATATCGTGCAAAAGTTCATTTATTTCAGTAATGCAACTTAAAAGGGGAAACTAATATATGAGATAGACTCATTACATGCAAAGCAAGATAGTTCAAGCCGTGATTTGTCATAATTGTGATGATTATGGCGTACAGCTCATGAAAACCCCAAATCCACAATCTCAGAAAATTAAAATATTACATGTAATCAATAAAACAAGGAGTGCACATAGAACAATATCAGACCTCTGAAAAGTATAAGCATGCATATGCATTTAAAGGCTCAGGAACACTTTGCAGGTGTTATGGCTTAATTAGCTGATTAGAGTGGGACACTTTGAGCCTAGAATATTGCACCTTTTCACAATATTCTAATTTTCTGAGATTGTAGATTTGGGGTTTTCATGAGCTGTGAGCCATAATCATCACAATTATGACAAATCATGGCTTGAAGTATCTTGCTTTGCATGTAATGAGTTTATCTCATATATTAGTTTCCCCTTTTAAGTTGCATTACTGAAATAAATGAACTTTTGCACGATATTCTAATTTTTTGAGTTTCACCTGTATTTTGCTTATATCACAGTCAGTTCTATAATGGCTTGGAAGTACACTTGGAAGTATAAATTTGTTTAGACATAGCAGTATGACACCACTCTGTACATGGCATGGAATTAGATCCTTTGATCCCATTTTGCATCATCTGAGTGCTACCCAACTGAAATACTATTGCAAATAGTACTATGCACTGTTCCAACATTGCAATAATATATTAAGAAAAGACATGAACAGAAGCGCATTGTGATGAAAGGATCGTTCGGAAACTATGAGTGCTAAAGAATTACCTGAAAAACTGGGTACATTAGAAGAAAAAATACATATGAGATTTTGTTTTCCTAAATTAACAAACTGCAGTGGAAGTAAGCTGAACTAAGCATAAATGATGACAAGTGAAATAAAACTGAAATTCTCTTTCTATGCACACATGATAGCACTTTGAATGGAAGAGTGAGAGCCCAGGGGGGCTAGTTAGAAAAAATACTGAGGGCTCTATAGCAAATTCAAAATCTATTGAAATGAACGTTTGGTCAAGAGGACGATTTCCTGCACAAATGCCATCATGGCAAAGATTATTGGTTCTAGTTCACCATTTCTTGAAGCCTGTAAGATTACAATTACAAAAACTTTCAACCTAAGCCAAAACATTTCCAGTGTATTTTATAGTTTTTCCCCGATATGATATTGTGCAAATATCATCAAATGCCTGGACCTATGTGTGTATACATGCTTGCCTATGTTAATAACTGACTTTTCCGTTTTCATTATACCTATATTCTCGTATCACATTGCCAAATAATATTCTTGCCTGTTTTAAATATTTGTGTACTGTACATTCATGCTTTGATGAATAAAAAAATATCACATTACCTATAGTTTTATAAAATACTATAATCTTCATTTGTGGTTGTGATTCCTGCAAATGTCTTTCTTAACTGTCATTCTTTCACAGTTACTTTTTTCTGGGATTTCCCTATTTTTCAAGAAATTTAGAAGAACCAAATTCTCACCTTTCATATGGAAATGAAAAAAGAGAATAAATCAGTTCATCTAAAAAAATTAAAATGTGTTTTTCATTTATATCTTCTGTTATGGATATCTCCTAAAATCTTCCTTACCGGGTAGCAAGATTTTTGTGCCAGAGAATAGCAACATTCAGTGATTGAATAGCATTTTATTTAAATCAAACAACTACTCTTTGTCAGAGTAGGATGTTGTCAGATATGTAATGGATGTGCTTTCTATAAATGTGTTGTAGTTAATAAAAGTGACTTTTCTACTTATGTGTTAGAACTGGTTTCTGAGATTCAGTTTACAGCTACCATTCGATGATAAAATTATTATGCCTTCATCCATTAAATGATATTGACTAGTTACAGCCATGGTAAAAATAAAAAGCCACCTAGGTTTTTAGACACCAACCTGACCTATAGAACTGTATCCTTTCCAAGATTATGATGTCCCAATCCTTCTAGCTTTTACAAATGCCCTAAAAACCTAGCTTTTCCTACAAGCCATTACCATAAGATGTTAGATGAGCCATTGGTAAGTTTTAATTTTGTCGCTTGAATTACCATTCCTAGTGCTGGATTTACAGAGAGCTTTTCACCATCTGTAAAAAGAGGTACAATAAGTGATTCAGCTTGGAGCATGTAGGTTTCTACCACACATCATATTCCCCTTACTATTTCATGGACCACAGAAAAGCTCCATCCATGTATAGTCATCCCACTAGCATCCTGGCCCTGTTTGGAATATGCAGATGGTAAGACCAAATTGTGAGTGTCGCAGTTGTATGTATCATTTGTTTGGCTTCATTGGCAGTTCAACAGATGACAGCATAGCAGAGTGATATATAACAGCCCATGAAAACAGTTTTCTGATGAACCTTCATGTCTTAGAAACTTAATGGGCATTTATAGAGGACCTTCTTTAAAGACTTCCTTGTCTTGAGCTTTCAGCAGCATGTAGCATTTTCTTGCCACAGTAGAAGGCAGTGAGAAACCACAAGCTGTAATTTCCCCTACATTTTTTCTCCAAGAAGTAGTTCAATTTAAATAGAAGCTGAAGAAATGTATGGAGATACTGAGAATGAATGAGAAGGAAAGTGCAAAGACACTATTACATAATGGAAAAACATCTTTTCTTGCACACCATTGATCTTTGTGCTTGATCAAACGTAAACTAAGCTTTAATTGTCAGTGGGCTTTTTGGTTTGCTTTTGGTTTCAGAACCTGCAACTGGTCTTGAGCTTTGAAAAGAAACGGTTGTTGTGTTGCTCAGGCTGTCCTCATTAGTGACACAGAGCAACCACAAGGCTTGGTTGAGGCCCAGTTTCAGTGCTTTATAGGAAGAGAGACTTTCAGTTCAGACCACTTTAGAGGCCTCCCGCTTTGACTCAAGATGAATCAGAACCTTGTTTGGGCAAATTCAAGGTTTTATATTTCTGTACCAAGAGGTTAACACATGCCTTTTTTTGACAGAATTAATTGGTATTTGCAGATATAGTCATCTCTGTAAAAACCAGTCCATATTCTATAGTGACAAAGAGATGCACACATTTTATAAATGCATGAAATACATCAATTTTTTAAAAGGAGATTTATTTATATATTAAAAGGGGCCCCCAAAGATGGAAAAAGTTGCAAATTTCAAAAAGGATATTTTGCACCATTAACACAGATGAAATAATCTCACCACTGTATGTAAATGTAATAAATTTGCATATATGTATTATACAAATGTCATTTAATCAAATATTGTATGCAAATATTTAGATGTTATTGTAATTTCTCTTAGGGTTTTGTTTTTTTACTCAGTGGAAACCACAAAAATCCAGAAACATAATTATTGATGGATAGGTTAGTTACACATTATTGAAGAAAATCTTACCAAAGATGGAGAAGTAGGGAAATTTTAAGAAACATAGATAGAAAGGTCACAAGTAGTCTATGCTCGGTTATGAAAAATGGAAATGTATTGAATGAAGTGAAAATATAAGAGTATGTTTCTGCCTATTTTGTTATACTGAAATGAAAGCTTCCCAAGTAAGTCATGAAATACACAAAAATAAATTGATTGGAGTACTTTCCTGATTTGTAGAGGTCAAGTGACGAAACATGAATCATGACATCATAACATAAACCTGTGACATACACTTCAGATACAGGAACAAAAGGGGTTGTGTTGTGACAGCATCACAAGCATGTCATCATTTTTTTCTTCAGAGTGTCCAACTGTGGACACCTATGGGGTATTTAAGAAGTGGGTGTGCTGATAAATATGGTTTAGAAGACTCTGGATTCAATTCAGAGAAATTCAAAGAATGCTTTACTTGACTTTAGTTACATAATAAATCTTTTCAAACTGACTCAGTTTAATTCATTATTCTAAAACTGCAGAAATGCCTTTTCAAAA
Organism: Vipera berus; assembly: GCF_964194415.1. Lineage (NCBI taxonomy): Eukaryota > Metazoa > Chordata > Lepidosauria > Squamata > Viperidae > Vipera > Vipera berus. The sequence goes on along the minus strand of NC_138207.1, from coordinate 26,294,184 downwards.
CTATATAACTTATTTGTTTGTGCTGCATTAGTTTGGGACTGAGAACCTGTTTGGTGTAGTGCTAAAGCAGGGGTGTCAAACTCAATTTCATTGAGGGCCGCATCAGCATTGCAGTTGCCCTTGGTGGGCCAGGTGGGTGTGGCCAGGGTGGGCGTGGCCTACTGGGTGGGCGTGGCCAGCTCTACATCATTCGCATCAAGGGTGCCAATGGGGGCCTGGGCAGGAGTGGGACAGATCTGAGGGTCTCTGGCAGAAGAAGATGGGACCGGGGCAAGTGCCAAGGCATGGTCCACTGGAGGAGCCTCACTGTTCCTCTCAGGCCTTGGGGGGGGGGGGTTGGATGGTGGCGTGGAGGTCAAATGCCCAGCCCAGCCATCAAGAACCCATGGCACTAAGCCCAGCTCCACTTTCCCAAGGTGGCGCCCAGCTGCACTTACCTCCTCCTCAAGGCTGCTGCTGCTGTGCTTGCTCTCCTTACCTCCTCCTCAAGGCTGCTGCTGCTGTGCTTGCTCTCCTTAGCCAGGTTGCTCATGATGGGTAGGCCAGGAGGAGGGGGCAAGGGGATGGTGAAAGGGCAGCAGGGCAGGACTAAGGCAGGACTTCCTTCAGACCTTCCCTCTCCTTCCTTCCTTCCTTCCTTCCTTCCTTCCTTCCTTCCTTCCTTCCTTCCTTCCTTCCTTCCTTCCTTCCTTCCTTCCTTCCAAGAACAGAGTGGTAGGAAAATATTTGAGATGAGGAAGGGAGAAAAACAGGCAAGAAACGCAGCTGGGGAAGTTTCATCCTTCGTGAGGAATGAAGAAATGCACCATTGCCTGGAAGTGGCCAGCACAAGGCCCTCGCCTACTTCACATATACGGCTTGGTGGGCTCTGGGGGAGGGGATGCCATGAGCAGCATGAGAGTCAATGTTACCTGCACAATGATGCCCAGCCCCCAGCCTGCCCAGTTTTGGCAGGCAGTGGGGCACTTTCCTGACAGTGCTGAGAGGCTGAGCCGGGTGGCAAGAATCTGAAGAGAAGCGCAACGCTGCCCAGACCTTAGCCTGCCCAAAGTAGGCAGGGTCATATGCTGGCCACTTCCAGGTAATGGTGCATTTCTTAATTCCTCACAAAAGGTGATACCTCCCCTGTGTGCACCCAGGGGTCAGTGCCGACGTGGCATGGGCCGGTCCCTCACTGTTTCCAGCCGGCCTTGTGGAGCTAAGACTGAATGTATTTCAGCATAGATGACCACCACGAAATTGTACATTGGCTTCCGGCTGGCCTGGGCCGGGGCCAAGGCAGTGGGGGCCATTCCCTCACTGTTTCCAGGATGGCTTCGTGGGCCACATGAAACCACTTTGCGAGCCGGATCCGGCCCCCAGGCCTTGTGTTTGACATGTCTGTACTAAAGCCATCAGACTAGGAACTGGCAGGCTGTGATTTCTAGACACAAAACCAGCTAGGTCACCTTGGCCAATCACTCTCTGCCAGCCCTAGGAAGGAGGCAATGGCAAACCACTTCTGAAAAACTTTACCAAGAAAATTGCAGAGACTTGTCCAGGCAGTCACTGAGAATAAGACACAACTGAATGGAAGAAAAAAAATGCTTCTGGATATTTTGCAGACCAATTTTTTTAACAGGGTGAAAGACCTCTTCAACAATTTAGGATTAAAAATGGCCTGCTTATCATAATTAAGCAGTTTTGTCCATACATTCTTAGATAAAGGGTAAAGGAACAAAATATATAGCTTTATGGAGTACATCAAGAATATTACATTTCTAACAGTATCAAAAACAGTAATTAGCATCAAGAGAACTGTTGTGTAGTGGGTTCTGGAGAGCAGGAAGGATGCCGAGATGATGAGTACAGCATGGCAGATCTTTATTCGGTGGAAGTGACTGTACTGGGGAATAGGGGTTACTTGTCCTCCTTTTATACCTGGCCAGGTGAGCAGCCGGCCAATCGGTTTGAACCTCTGTTTCCCGCCGAAACTGGGTTCCCACCAAAACAGATACAGTTCAACGCCCCCTGGTGGTGACTGCTATATAAGTGTGTATGTGTTCTCTTCACCTGGATACATAACAAGAACATCCCAAATGTTCTCCTACTTTATTTCTACTCATATTGCGAAAAAATCAGTGAAAAATCTCTGAAAAATATTTGACTATCAATTTTTCAGAGATTTTTCACTGATTTTTTCCCAATATTTTCAGGGGATCCTAACCTTTATCAGATAATTGTTGGCTCACCTCTTCTTCTAATTTCATGCTGTTATCTGTTTCTGAGTGAATAAATATTGACTGTGTTTTTCACAATTTTTAAAAGATAACATGATGAAGTATCCTTTAATTTTTTTTGTAAATTTTATACCATCAGCATATTAGCATTTGATTGATAGTACTAATACTGTGAATGTAAATGTAAATATAGTTAGACATATCTGGTGAAGTGCCAAAAGCAATATCATATGTTTATAAGAATATGTTAAACCCTTTCTGAACAGGAAAATGTTCCCATATGTGATTTGCAGCTGGAAAAAGGAGTGGGAAAGCACAGATTGTAGAAATAAGAGGTGGAAATAAGATTTTTGAAGGCTGGTAGTGGCTGACAGGTGATCCTGTACAGGCCATTCTAGACTCAAGGATTGAATGGATTGTGTATTTAAATCAGATTTTAAAAAATAGATTCATCTGTAGCTAAGATAAAACAACTATAGGAAGTTCTGTGAAGTAAATTTTCTCTCAAATCACCACCTAGATCATTAGAAATCCATTTCTGGAGCTTCAGGGAGCCTCAATAGCCAACTTAATTCATTCCACATTGTGATTTTGGCTCCTCAGTCCTCCATGTGGCACTGGGGCTGAAAAAGGAGGATACGATTTGGCAAAAAATTCTTAATTCAATTATTTTAGCATTGAAGCCATGTTGTGGTTTGGATCACTTCTATTAATTCTATCAGACAGCCAGGTCATCTTCCACACATTCCATACTACTCCCACAGACAACATTCTGTGGTTATTGATCTTGCTCAGTTTACGCTAGACTTCTCCTTTCTCCAAAGGATGTTTGGTACTCCATAAACCAAGTCTGCTGATCCTGTCTCTCTTTATGTGTTTTAAGAGAAAGACCCTATTTTTCCCCCCTACATCTGGATATCAGGAATAAAATAATCCTTCAGAATCTTATTCTGTTAAGACTGTCGTTTATCGCTGAAACTAAATAAATTAATCTGATTCCTTGTGGCTTGAATTGTAAGCTGCTCATAAATATTTTGAAGGAAAAATACCATGTGGGAAGCAATGTGATGTAATTATTTATTCCTATTCCAACCATGTGATTCACGTTTCTCAAACATTATAGAGATGTAAGTAATTTTTGATGCAAGGAATCCTGTGCTGCAGATGGTAATGTCCTAAGTGATTCTGAAAATGCTTCAGCAGCTGGTTTGAAGATGACTTGGTAGATTTGATGCATTATAGAAACAGGTTAATGTTTCAACTAACAAGTCCAGGCAAATTATGGATGTTCCAAAACTCAGAGGGGAAGCCAAATAAATTTTAATTGTTACATACATGAAAAAGAATTCAGAAAGAGATATACATTTAGACTTGCAGTAAAATTCTCCTCATCATCATCTGAAATTACTGGAACTGTGCAAATGTGAAAATAACAGTAACATATATGGTAGCCAAGAACTCTAATAAAAAATGTTATATTGTGGGAGCTGCTTAGCATACATGAATCACACAGAAGAACAATGGCTTCCTTGATTAGCCACAGTTTTCATTCAGGTACTGATATATTTGGTAAATTTCAAGCATATCAGTACTCCATTAACATAATAGCAACCATAAGTAATAAACAGTTCATGTGGTCATATCTATACCTTACTGCAACTCAACTTCAACCATAATTTAGCTTTTTTATTTAAATAAACCTTACTAAAGATTAAGCCATAATGCAAGGTTAACTGAAATATACATGAAAATTTTCAATTTTCTTCATAGATATATATAACAAAGATAGATGAGAAGACATTCATGAATCCAAGGATTAAAAGCTGCTATCTTGTCAAAGTACTTTTGGGTGCACCTTTATATCTTGTAGAGTATATAGAGTAAATTTGAGGAAGAGTGTTTTTACTAGGCTTAGACTGATGTGCCAATAATGTCCATCCCCAGCAAAACAAAATTAAGCTAAGGTGACATGTGCTTTAATTCCATCTAGATTATTTTACAGCAATACTCCCAACATTAATCTATCTTTGAGTATTTTTCAGAACTCTAGACAGTCCAAACTGTGCAAAAAATATTGCCGAGCACATGCTTACGAGATCATATTGCATCCATCATGTAACAATTATGCTGGTTACAAAAGAATTTCCCAGTGAAATTCAACACGTTAGTGATGATCTTTAAAACTCTAAGTTTAAAACTGAGTTGTTCTTAGTTTGGTCTGTTCTCATTTTAATATATGAAAGTGATTACCTTCTGTTAGTGCTTCATAATATGTTAAAATACTTTCCTATTTAAATAAGCTGCATACGTACATAATGTATATATACTGTATATATTATTTATTATATATTATTATATTATTATATATATTGCCCCAACTTCTGATCAACATCTTTTAGCTTAACTTTATTTTTTCATGTTTTGAATTGCTATTTTTTAATGCTGTTTGTGCAGTCGTAGTATGAGTAAACATATTAAAAAGAAAATAAATCTGGGCAAGTGCTTATACACAAGAGCCTTTATACAATTTGACATAGCTAAAGCTTTACTTCAGGGTGTAGTTGTTGTTTTTTAAAAAATAAAGTAGAGCAAAAGAGAGAAAGTTCTCCATATAAGAAGAAAAAAAATGTAAACTTTAAGTGCTTTAAGACTGAGAAGTGTTAAGTATGAGGATAGAAGAAAGTCCTTGAATAAACAGCATGAAGTGAAATATTGTATTAGTGTAGGGTTAAGTCACATAACTTCTCTTTCTCCTTGAGAAAAATAGAATTAATATTTTTTAGGAAACAATCGACTGCACAAAATTAGATCTCATCTGGATTATAGCCTTCTTCAAAAAAGAATGCAACAAGTTATAGCACTTATTAGAACATTTCATCTGGTGGTAGCACAAATAATTCGGGGCCAAAATTGTTCTGACAAAGAATTAAGAACTGGTTAGTTCACCAGCAGGAAGTAATTTTGCCCAGTGCTCTTTTAGTTTTATTTATTTATTTGCATTTTGCATCTGGTTTTAGGAAAATAGTCCATTTTAATTACATGAAGAGAGAAGAAAAACAGAAACCAAGATGAAGAAATATTCTCCTTACCACTTTATTAAAAATACCTTTGGCCAGTGGCGTAGCGTGGGGGGTGCAGGGGGGGCGGGCCGCACCGGGCGCAACATCTGGGGGGGGCGCGCTCGCACTGAGCTGCTCAGGGAGCCCCAAGGGCTGCACAGAGTCGGCTTGGCTCCGCTCTCGAGCTGCTCTTTCTTGCAAAGCGAAACAAGTCCGGCAGGTGAGATGGGCGGCCACATAAACTGAATAAAATAAATAGAAGCGCCCAACTCTCCGCCCAGGCTCAGGCCAACCGCAAGCGCCCCGCAGGCGCCCCGGCAGGCTTGGCTGAGCAAAGACGGACCCGCCGGCCGGCTGGCCTAGCTTCGTGCGCATGCGTAGCTTTATTTAGCGGGGCTCACGTGCGAGCTTGAATGCAGCGGCTCTTGCAGGTCGGAGCCCCGCCCAGCCGCCCTCGAGAGGGACCCGGAAGCATCCCGCATGCGCGCGACTCTTCTTGGAAAGTCTATGCCGCTGCGGGGCGCGTCTTTTCGGCGGTGCCATGACATCACCGGGTTAGGGGGCGCAAATTGCCCCGGGTGCTGACAACCCACGCTACGCCACTGCCTTTGGCAATAAATGGTATCACTAGTTGAAGGACTCCTTGCAGCAGTGTTTCTTAATTACAGCAAATTCATCTCCAAGAATTCCCTAGCCAGCCTAGGGGCCCAAGTTCCAAGCCAGTTGAGAATGGCTTAAAAAAGGCAGAATTCCACTTGTAAGCTGGAGAACCAAAAATATCTAACTACCAGCCCCATTGGAAGCTATAGATGAAAACAAACAGAGCTCAGGAAGAAAGAGCATAATAAAAGTGTGGTATACAGAATACAGAATAACAGAGTTGGAAGGAACCTTGGAGGTCTTCCAGTTTCCAGCTTCCTGCTCAAGCATGAGACCCTATACCATTCCAGATAGCTGTCCAATCTCTTCTTAAAAATTCCAGTGATGGAGCACCTACAAGTTCTGGCTATTCCACTAATAAATTATTCTCACTATTTCTCAGGAGTTCTAGACTGGAACTTGCCTTAGTAAGTTTCCACTCATTATTTCTTGTCTTGCCCTCAGGTGCTTTGGAGAATAGGTTGATGCCCTCTACTCCATGGCAGGCCTCAAATATTGGAAGACTGCTATCATTTCACCCCTAGTCCTTGTCTTCATTAGACATACCCGGTTCCTGCAAGTGTTTATCATATGTTTTAGCCTCCTATAATGTTTGTTGCTCTTTTCTACACTCTTTCTAGAGTCTAACTTATTTCTTGTATCATGGTGGTCAAAACTGAATGCAGTATTTCAAGTGTGGCCTTACCAAAGTGTAAATCTGGTACTAACACTTCACATGACCTTGATTCTATCCCTCTGTTGATGCAGCCCAGTACTGTGTGAGGGTGCTGAAAAGATGGTAGGCTGGGAATCAAAGTCTCAAAGTCACTCAAATGCTCAAATAGGAAAATAATGCTGTGTATTGATTGATCAGAAGGGCTGAAATTAAAAATGTTCCAGGTATCTCTGATATGTGTTCCCCCAAAGCAAGTATTTAGTTCTGTATAGTATATGTATGTGGGGGGCAGCAGATGGCTTTAATGATATTGTCATATACTGTATTTCTAAATAGTGTGTTCTCTGGCTAGTCACAAAATGCACTGAAATAGTGGTAGAGCACGGAGTGGTTTGCAAGTATTTTAGAAATAACACCCTGATAGAGATTTCAGCATTGACCTTCACTGTTTATTCCTTTTCTCATGGCAGTTGCAGAATCTCCAGATTAAGAGCAAAATGCTGAGAAATTACATTTTTAGCACTGGTGAATAGCTCTCATTTTCTGGCAAAGTCAGTAATACTCCTTCTGTTAGTTTTCCTACCTTCTCAACCTGTATGTCAATTAAAATTGGTAAAATATTTAGTGACATAACTTTCAGATGTTAAACATTAACCTGAGAGATTCTCTCAAACTCCAAAGCTGGAGGGAGAGCTCTTCAAAAAAAAAAGCCATAAAAGGGAAGGGTTATGATTTTACTTGCTGATACGTCAGGACTGAAATGCTCAAATAAGAGAATAATGCTGTACACTCATTGACCGGAAGGGCTGAAACTAAAAATATTAATATTATACGAGCTTAACATTTTCTTGACATAGAGCAAAGCTATGGCTACAGTCCAGAAACTGGTACAGATGACCTAATTACCTCAAAACATATTTCTCCTGTTGCCTTCAGCTAACTGAATAGTCTGATCCTTAAATAAATGGACAGGACAGAAAATTTATTTATTATATAAGACATCTGTATCCTGTCCTCCCAAAAGACTGTAATAGTTCTATGTTGAAATAACATAAATTAACAGAGGATTCCTATACAAGCTGCTAATATATTGATTTATTAATAAATTGTCCTACATGAGTGTATCATAACTTTTGAGCAAGGTACTGATCAGGAACATTTAAGAAATTTTGCACCTTGTCTTTGTCTAAACTTAGAGGAAAGTGACCTGGAATAAAACATTGTAAAAAAAAATACAATCCCCTCAAAAGTTTTGGGTAAATTTCCAGAGCGTCCCCCAAAATTGCCACCAAATTGTAATCATGGGCCTAGGTACCCAATGGGGGAGCACCATAGTGCAGGTGCCTACTAGACTGATAGAAAGCCCCATCTCCCCCCTCACTCCTTGTTTTCCTACCCACTCATCTTTTATATTCACATCATTGTATTCTAATTTTCTTTTTATTCTATTTTCCATTACTTTGTTACTTTGTCCTGTTTCAGTCCACATGCACAACATGCATGAAGGTTTTAAGGAATTTATTGAAAGTCCAAGCCCCTAACATGAATCCCCAAGACCCCACTTGCACCCATTTGCAAAATCCTAGGAAGTCCAACACTGGTACAAGGCTACTATCCAGTTTTGGTCACCATGATGTAAAAAAGATGTCGAGACTCTAGAAAGAGTACAGAGAAGAGCAACAAAGATGATTGGGGGACTGGAGGCTAAAACATATAGGGAACGGTTGCTGGAATTGGGTATGTGTAGTTTAATGAAGAGAAGGGTGAGGGGTGACATGATAGCAGTGTTCCAATATCTCAGGGGCTACCACAAAGAAGAGGGAGTCAAGCTATTCTCCAAAGCACCTGAAAGCAGGACAAGAAGCAACGGATGGAAACTAGTCAAGGAGAGAAGCAACCTAGAACTAAGGAGAAACTTCCTGACAGTTAGAACAATTAACCAGTGGAACAACCTGCCTTCAGAAGTGGTGAATGCTCCAACACTGGAGGTTTTTAAGAAGAGACTGGACAGGCATTTGCCTGAAATGGTATAGGGTTTCCTGCCTGAGCAGGGGGTTGGACTAGATGACCTCCAAGGTCCCTTCCAACTTCTTCTTCTTCTTCTTCTTCTTCTTCTTCTTCTTCTTCTTCTTCTTCTTCTTCTTCTTCTTCTTCTTCTTCATTATTATTATTATTATTATTATTATTATTATTATTATTATTATTATTATTATTATTATTATTATTATTATTATTATTATTATTATTATTATTATTATTATTATTATTATTATTATTATTATTAAAGTCCAAGGGCAAAGGTAAATGCAAAGCCCACAGAGTCCACAGTCCAATTCCAGTTTGAAGTCAAGACAAAGCTTCCAAATCTACAAACAAATCCAATGTCAAAACACATGGTCAATCGTAGCACAATCCAGAATCAAGAAAACCAAGAGCACACACACATTGCAAGGGAATGGCAGTTGTTTCCAACAACCCCTACTCCACTCATCTGATTAAATAGATGCTTGCTAGTGCAGCTCATCAGGAGGAGTGAGGCTGTCGCCTTGCGAGTAAACTCACTCAACTCCATTGTCCCTTTGTAATTTAGTGTGAAGTACAGTTAAATTAGCCTTGTCCACTTTTTCCATGTTCTTCTCCAACGTGGCATTTAAAGTTATATGTGGGCAATACACCTATGCTGCCCTGGTAGGGACGTGCTACTAGAATTTGGGTTTTATTCCCTGGTTATTGTATTTTTCCTTGTTTGTATACCATTCTTTATCCTTAGAAGTGTACATTCAAGCAGGCACAGCCACACACCTCTGTATATTAATGATTCAACTGTGGAGGTGGTTAACAGGATCAAGTTTCTGGGTGTGCATCCGATGAGTAGGTTGGATTGGTCGCTCAACAGTAAGACACTGGTGAAGCAGGCACAGTAGCACCTGCACTTTCTGCCTCACATGAGAAAAGTACATCTTCTTTCCCCTGTCCTTACCACTTTATACAGAGATGATCAAGAGCATCCTGGCATATTGCATTGCTGTCTGATTTGGAAGCATTATTGCTTCAGACAGGAAGGCGGTGCAGAGAATGGTGAGGACAGCAGAAAAGATTATTGATAGCTCACTTCCTTCTATCCAGAACATGGCATATAAGTGCTGCTTTAGTAGAATCCACAGTATTGTTTTCCTTGTTACCTTCTGGGAGGTAACCTTTAGCTTTCAACTTCCAAAATACTGAACTCTACTATGTTAAAGGTGAACACATTTCTTCTTAATGGCAATGCCTTATTATGGAACTCTCTTCTAAAGTTGGGTACAACTCACATAATAACCATCTTGTTTATCAACAGACATTCTGGTCCCAATTGTGACCATTCAGGTAGTCAACTACCTGTATGATTTCAATAAGACTTTAATATCAGCATTGGTGGTTGTGCACATTTCCACTTTAGTGATGACTCTGAGAATAGTACAAAGTAAAAATGCAGCTTAAATATATACAATAAATAAAAAAACCAACCAATTACACAATCACTGAAACTGTGGGGACTAAATTAATCAAAGATAAAACTACCTAAAAATATAGAAACACTACCTAATGCTACCTAAAAATGGGACAAATACAGAAAATGAAAGACTGCATTCCTATTAAAATCAGCAGGACTAAACTTCTCTATAATTATGTAAAAGAAATGGATATATACAGGGAAATGGGGGAAAACAAGGAAGAAGACAGTAAACATTAATCTAATATTTTCATATACTGTACCTGCTTATCATGAGACTTTGAAGACTAGAGTGTCCAAAGATGGAAACTTATGTTCAAGAGTTGACTAATTCTGAAAGCTGAGTCTTTTTTTTCAAAATTATGAATGGGATAGTGTTTACTACCATTCTCATAAGCAGAGCAAGAAACCTAGGCAGTCTTTTCCAGCTTGTACACTTGCTAGAATTTCAATTCCCAGAATTCTGGGCGTTGAGGTTCACCGTTCTTCAGAGTACCCAAGCAGAGAAACCTTACCATCTAGAGTAGTATTTCTCAACATTATTCTCAAGATTTCTGGACTCTCCAGAATTCCTCAGCCAGCATGGAACTGAAGTCCACAAATCTTAAAGTTGCCAAGGTTGAGAAACACGACTCATGTAATTGCGAAAATATGGTAAAATATTTTCACCATAGGGATTGGCTCAGTGAAAGCATTAGCTTGTGCTAATGTTAGTTTGTAGAAGCAATGGCTGTTGTCATACCTACAGCCTGTAAATGTATGCAAATCTGCTTATTACTTAAATTATTCTTTCTGAAAAAGTTATATTTGTATCAGGTATAAAGAAAAAAAAAAGAGAAGCTCCATCTGTTTGAAAAGAAAGAACCAGCCAATTGGGAAATATATCTTTTTCTCCAAAAGAGGCAAGAAAAGAACAAGCTAGATTTCCTGCACTGAGCATGACTTTCCAGAGAACTTTGCTCTTCAGGTTATTTTCTAATAGGGAAGAGTTGAGCTGACAACCTGACTTGCTTAATGCTTGCTGTACTGAAAGTAGAGAAGCTTGCAAATGCCATACCCGGAACTGCACTTGCAGCGTATTGCATAAGTAAAAGTAATTTTAAACATCCTTTAAATCTATGAGGCTGTGCTTTTCTGATAAATTTTGAAGGATAGTGAGATTTTGACATTTGTGAAGATCAATGTCTTGCACCAGAAAAGTTTGCAACTTTGCTCTTCTCGTTCACTGCTTTGCACTGTTAGTTCTGCTTTATCTAAACAGAACTGAATCTGACTGACACTAACCAGTGCTAGCCTGATCATCTCTGCAGTTTTGTATATGTGCTTTCAAAGAGATGGCTATCCTAAGCTCAAATAATTTCTTTGGGTTTATAATCTATTAAAACAAAACATTTTATATAGATCACAGATGGCAACAGTTGATTGGACTATAGGGTAGGACAGTAAGGGAAATTATTTTATTTGGGAAAAATCAAGGGCATTTATCATATTTTAATATTTAAAATATCCTTGGACCAGAATGCAGACATTTAGAACACTGTGAATGAGAATTCACGTTGGTAATTTAATGCTGTGTGTTTGTTGCTAGGTTGCAGTCACTTGATGCAAATGAATGTTCTGCACACAGGGAAAGTAAGCTAGAATGTTTGATATCACTGCTCCATTTGTAATGTTTGTTAACTGGTTTTGCTAAGTCTATTTGGTTATAAACAGGAGAACCATTATTTCAGCTGTAGACACAGTAGGCACTCCCTTAGTAGTGTTAAGGATGGTATATTCTAGCCTTAACCATCTTGGCACTCCCCAAATATATTGCACCAACACTCCTCTTCCCTGACTACATGACTAATGTTAGGAAAGGAAAACCATGGTCTTGCCCAATTTGTATATCCTAGCTAAATTACAGTATCTTCATTTTTTGCTTGACAAAACATAAGGACCATGCTGGAACCGTAAAAAATTCTGTCTATACCAGTGTTTCTCAACCTGGGCAACTCTAAAATGGGTGAACTTCAACTCCCAGAATTCCCCAGCTTGCATGCTGATTGGACAGTTCTGAAGAGTTGAAGTCCCCCCATCTTTAAGTTTCTGTGGTTAAAAAAAAACAGTGATCTAATCTCACATTACATTTCCTACATGTTTCTACAGCAGTGTTTCTCAACCTTGGCAATTTGAAGTTGTGGGGACTTCAACTCCCAGAATTCTCAGCTGGCTGGAGAATGCTGGGAGCTGAAATCCACACATCTTCAAATTGCCATGGTTAAGAAACACTGCTCAAAAAAAATCCATAAACTAAACATGATACTATTATCTTGAAGGTGGTTTTATTCTCCACTGATTTATATACCGTAATATCATGTAAGTTGTGGTTTTAATATGAAAGTTACATTCCAAAATAACAGAACATAAAGAAGTCTAATGCTGTCCTGACCAAAGGTCTGTCTCATTCAGAAATCTGTTTCCCACAATGGTTTATCAGATGCTTACAGAAATCCCACAACTAGGACAAGAAAAAATAGTTCTGCCAGTGAATCATAATGAGTGATACTATTCAGAACTTTCTGCTTAAATCCCTTATCTTTTATCTCTTGATTATCACAGTCTATGTACTATCCTGGATGTTAAAGAAAATTAGGAAAGCTTCTGATTAGTAGCATGAGTTAGTGTATGTGTTCCTATGCATGTCTGTATGTAATGTAAACCAGAAAGGGATACGATTGTCAGTGTTCTTACCATACAGCATCCCATACATACGTACAGACAGACAGATAATCATTAGGATATTGAGGTTTGTCTCAATTCACTAGAACCCATCATGGATAAGTCAAGATAAATCAGAAGTAACCATTTACAGCATTCATGCAGGAAACTTTCCAGGAAAATAATTGTGACTGCCATTGGTTTCTGGGACCTTGATCCCAAAGTAACATTGTGTGGCTTTTACAGCACTTAGAAAACTAAGACAATTAAACAATTAACTCAGCTGCTACTTCAGAGGAATGCTGCAAAGGAAATTTTTCAAATTTCTTGTTGAGTTCTGGGGAAGATGGAAGAAGAGTACAGACACAAGCGAGCTGCTATTTTTAGTACTCTGCAATTGGCTTTGAAGAGACTATTGAGGATGGTTGCAAATATACAGGTAATCCTTGATTTACAAGAGTTTATTTAGTGATCTTCAAAGCTGAAAAAAAGACCATTGCAGTATCCCTGTTGTCATGTGATCAAAATTGGCACCCTTGGCAATTGACTCATATTTATGTTGGTTGCAGTTGCCCAGGGTCATGTGATCACTGTCTGTGATCTTCTGAGAAGCAAAGTCAATCGGGAAGCCAGATTCACTTTCCAACTGTGTTTCTAACTTAACAACTGCAATGATCCAATTAACCACAAAATTCACTTAAAAAATCTCTCCCTTGGCAACATAAATTTTGGGTTCGTAAGTCAAGGACTACCTGTACGACTTATGCTCATGAGGATCAAATCTGAAGGCTGTTTGGAAGAGGGCGTAGGTAACCTGATTCTGGCTAAGGCTATTTCTAAAATGTCAGTAGTTTCTGTGAAGGACACTTCTCTTTGCTCTGCAAAAGGCCATAGAATAAATAAAAATTAATTAGTAAATATTCTAGATGCAATTAGAAGCCTGGCATGGTCTATTATTTAATGTATGAAGGCCATGCTTTGTGGGAGGAAATAATAGATACACATTTTCTGCTGACATCCTATTTATTTAATGACCTTCAAATTTGACAAAATGAGAAAGGAACTCATTATGATAACAAATTCAAGAAAAAGCTAGAATTTATCTCAGGATTTATGACACATCCATATATCCCAGCAATGAAGAGGAAGATGTCAAATGGTCCTGTAAAAGCTAGACAGATGAACATCTTTTTGTAATCACCCTGGATCCATAGAGAAGATATTGTCACAAACTGGCCAGATTAATATTATCGAGGTCTTCAACCTCTATTATATGGAGAAAATGAACAATAAAGACTGAATAAACTTGATTTCAAATGCCAATTCAGTTTTCTGAATAATGATTGATATTTGAGTTCAGCTACCTATTTTTTCTCCAGCATTTAAAAAAAACTAAGAGGTGAATCCTTTGAACTGACATGGAAATCTGTTTGACATTAATAAGCAGAGTTCATATATTTTCAGTCAGAAACTGGGTAATAGATAATGAAACTTAAGTTATGTGGATACTTAGGAAATTACAGTGCTTTAGCAATGTGAACTTATTGCCAGGGTAAAAAAAAAATGGATGGGTGGATGGATGAATGGATGGATGAAATCTAATTGAAATTAGATTTTTATTTTTCAATCTATAAAATATATCTGACCATTCTAAGTTTTATGTACTTATTAAGAAATTTGGTTATAACATACAGATGGACCAATGGGAAAATATGTAGTTAAGAATTTACACCATGTTATAATCTTAAAGAGAATTTTTATAAAATGATGTATTTTGGTATATGACAACAGAAAAACTCTCTAGAATATATAAAGGCACTTCAAATGTATGTTGGAAATATGAACAACATGAATGGACATTATATCTTTTTAAGTGGACATGTAAAAAATCCTTTAAAAAGGGTATTCAAATACATACTTTGATACATACAATTTTAAAGATTACTATTCAGAACCTCTCCTTTTAGGACTAATGGATGAATGGTTAGAAAAATGCTATGAAAGATTATATCAATATATAGTAGGATTATTATATGCACAGAGATGGAAAGTTTTGACACTACACACTTTGGAGGAATGATTGGTGAAATGGACAAATCTTGCTGAGATGGATACACTTTTTTGATTAAAGCACTATATTGATTAGTGACTGGAAACCCGTTATGGACTTTTTGCTGTGTGACTAATATTGGAAGTTACTTCTTTGTGTCTTTTTTCTTTTCTATTTTTTTTTAAATTTGCTTTCTCTTTTCTTTTCTTTCTTTTTCTTCCATACTTTATATTAGTTTGTAATAGGTTTTATCTTCATATCTATATGTCTATGTCTGTTTCTAAATTTACATCTGCATCTATCTATAAAGTTTTCATGTACTTAATTGCAACTGAAGTCAACCAAATGTTTATGTCATTCTGCAATTCATCTTTTTGAAGATGAAAGAATAGTTAATTGCTGACCTTGGTTGATCTTGAAAGGTAAAATAACTTAAGACAAAGATGACAATTTTTATGAGAGACCACCAAGAATGACTGCGATTGTAGGCTGAACTGGGTAGTCAAAACCAATGCAGAACGAAGCAGTGGTGGACCTTCTTGCCAAGAGAGCTAAGTAAATGTGGAGAGACGAGTCTGACTTCAAGGAGACTTTAGCTCTGTTACCCACAGATGCACTTTTTCTAATATATTGCATATTTCTGTACTATTTTTCACCTCCTTGCAATATCCAGACAACTCGGGGATCTTCATGGATGTAGGCCTAAGTAAAGCACTTGAAGCACTGCTTCATAAAGGGTGTTTGTATGAACAAAGTGGCCCCCTCTGAATCACTGAGCCACATGTGTCCTCTGGAATGTTCAGCATAGCTACTTAGGCTTTCAAATTCATATGCATATCTTCAACCACTGACAATATTTCTTCTGGATTTGCCAGAGAAGCAAGGGAGCTGTGCCAGCAAAGTGCCCCTTTAATGCATCAAAAATGAAAATCCCAAAATGCATAAATATACAGGGCATCTACTCTATATGTACAACTTGCCTAGATTATTGGACTTATTTAAACTGCTACTGGCAGTCTTGGAGCCAAGGCTAAGATCTGAGCTAACTAGCTTGTTAGACTTAGGTTTTTAAAATGAAATTGCAATTGACTTCTTAATTAGCTTCTTAATTGACAGCAAGGGAAACAGATGACTAGATGAAAATTCTAGCAGAAGAGTTGCAGCAATTGTATACCATAGACAGGGTACATTCCTTCTATCTGGGATGGTCAATCATTGAAGATTTTTAAGAAAAGATTGGACAGACATTGATCTGAAATGGAATAGTGCAGTGGTGACGAACCTATGGCACGCGTGCCAGAGGTGGCACTCAGAGCCCTCTCTGTGGGCACACACACAGTCGCCCCAGCCCCACCTCCCCCCATGGCCCCCTCCTCACCAGCAGCCCCCCCAGAGGAGAGTCACCCCTACACGCAGCTCATGCACAGAAGTGCAGCCAAAGACATGGCAGCCGGGCAGCAGGGACAAGAATCCACCCTCACACCCCATCGTGTGTAGATGATGCTGCGGGGTGCAGGTGGAGGGTGTGGCCACCATGGCACTGCAGGGTCACCTGAGTGATCTGCTGCAGCAGGCCATGGAAGCAGTGGGTGGACCTGTGGACAGGTGGGGGCGGACAGAGCAGGCAGAGGTGGACGGGAGGGGTGGGACGGTTTTTTGGCACTCGGTCTCTAAAAGGTTCGCCATCACTGGAATAGGGTCTCCTGATTGAGCAGGGGATTGGACTAGAAAAACTCCAAGGTCCCTTCCAGCTCTGTTATTCTGCTCATCCTCTTCCACCGTGCATGCAGCTTTGGGAAAGATGTTCATGGAGCAGTGAGGGAAGAAGGGGACAATCAACTAGCCACCCAAATCAGCTGATCAATGGGGTGACATATGTCACAGCCCTTCACATCCAATGACCAGATGACAACGTAGCAATTGAGCAAAATATTTCACATATAAGGCTTGATCAAAGGTCTGTGAGAATGGAGACCCTTTGTAAAGTCAGGTTTGTAGTATCTTTGGCAGATTTCCAGCAAACTCAGAGATATCCAACTCTCTTGGTAGGCGATAAGGGTATCTGTAATCCTTTAATAAATAGTCAGCATTTCTGACTTCAGCTTTGATTAGGAAACATTAAGTTTTCTGCTAGGAGTTTGCAGAATTTCTGCCTATGTCATGTTATCAGTACAAATGGGATCTGGTGTAATGAATTTGAATAGGAAAACCTGAAGAGAAGGTTTAAAATTCTAATTCTCTCACAACTCTATAGACAGGAATTTTGTGTGCACTAAGCTGTCTCACTATTGTGCACAAGGCTGGACAGACCTATATTTGGGTACAGCTACTAATGAGATAGGCTACAACCTTGAAATATGACCAGTTAATACAGCTAAAATAGAAAGCAGGGTTTTTTCCCACAGGAGATTACTGAAACGATCACTTGATAGCAATATCACTTCTAGGAAACCTTTGTAATAGGCTTTGTAGACTTTCAATAATTAGTTTGCATTTTTGCCTGTAGCATTGACTAAAGAACAACAGATTAGGTGCCAGGAGGTTGCAGAATTTCTGCCAGCATTTTGACACCAGAGAGTCTGCTTCCATGCCAACTCATGCTGCAGTTTGAGAAACCAGAGGCTGCTATAAAATATATTCTTTCTGGGTTTTTTTTCCAATGATCAAAAGTCTGCAGTGAAAACCTTGCCATATTCTTGTCACTTTCCTATAGGCAAGTTCATTCAATTGCTTTCCACACAGATCAGTTGATGATACACATTTCTTTGGTGACTCTTAGTCTTTGCAGTAGCTCTTCCCAAGGATGCTGCAGTAATATTTGTTGGTCAGCAGACCCAAACTGGTAATTAATTATAAAAGCTGTAACCATTCTAGATATGTCACTCAATTTCTTTTATAATTAAAACTTGAGATAGATTGTGAGTTAATTTATATTTTCTTTATCATCACAGCTTGCATGACTAAGCATCTAAATTTAGTCATTTGGATGCAGGTCTATGCCAGATGTTGGTTTCTGAAGAAAATTAAAATTACTCTTTTGCAGTGCACATTCATAGGGAGGGATCAATTTTGTTACCTTTTGTTACTTATGTTACTTTTGTCAAAACCTTGGTTTAAATGTTTGCCTTTGAAACCATACAAACAATCACATTTCAAGAAACAGTGATAGTGTTTAAAAACAGAGATAAAAGAGTGTCCCAAGGGCCTAGGCCAGGGGTAGGCAACCTCGGCTCTTTTATGACTCATTTAATTTAATTTAATTTAATTTAATTTAATTTAATTATGGGACTTATATGCCGACTCAGGGCGGCTAACAACAATAAAAACAACAATAAAAACAATAAATACATGGACTTCAACTATGCTGACTCAGGAATTCTGGGAGTTGAAGTCCATGAGTCATAAAAGAGCCGAGGTTGCCTACCCCTGGCCTAGGCAATGATAATATCACTGGCTAATCCTTTCACTATGGCACCAAAATGCTTCTGACACAGAGATATAGTATAGTATAGAGATAAAAAAATGTGAAAATGGCCAATCAGAGACAATTTGTTGTTATGCATATATTTCAGATAAACAAGGGAACATGCTATACAAATTATATTACAATTATAATGTGTTGCTAGAGTACATTTTTCATTGCTGGCCTTGATATGCCTACTTTCTTCATACTATAAACAGAAGTGCCAGAAGTTGAACAAAAGTTTATTTGATTTTTTATTACTTTATAAGTAACTCAAGACAGCAAACATACTGGTTTTTTTGTCATCCTTTCTTTGCTCATAACCCTGTGAGGTGGGTTGGACTGAGAAAGAGTGACTGTCCCAAAGTTTGTTAAGAAAAACTCTTTGACTTCAATTGAACTTCTACAATATGTATGCATTTGCAGTACTGATGGGCAAATGTTTTGCAACCAATGACTGCTGCTTCATATTTTCAGCAACTGGGGACTCATAGAAATGGACACAGAAATAAAGTTATAAGTGCAACATAAGATCATCATGCAAATTACCGTACACAAATTATGTAATTAAACAAGCAAATTATATTTATTCATGTCATAATTTGTACAATGATGTCATGGCTTTTCTTGATATTTGAAGTATGTATGCTTTGCTTATCTAATTCATTTTTAGATATACATTAGGAAACAACAAGAATGTATGCTATGGTTTCAATGATCTTGGGCAATTGTTGCACATTTCCAAAAATAGTTTGGGAGAGACACATAACTGCAGGGCTTTCTCCCCCTAGATGCTCAGCATGGCTTAGATGACACCTTCTTAGCCTGCCAGCAACTATATTGAAAATAATATACAGTATGTCTTTTAAATTCTGTGTTTTGTTGAAATGACAAGTAAAACTAATAGTTACTAGAAATTACGGGATGCTTGCTATAGCTTCTAGTTTGTCTCACCATGCACATGCTCAGAAAACAAACTCTTGTCATGGTAGCAGTGGCGTAGCGTGGGGGGTGCAGGGGGGGCCGGCCGCACCGGGCGCAACATCTGGGGGGGCGCCCATTAAGCTCGCCGGAGGGGGACGATTCCGCTTCGCCGAGGGTCGGAGGAGCGAGTGAGTGAGCGAGCGAGCGGGCGGAGCGTAGAAAGCAACCGCATTCGCTGCGCTCAGCCAGAGCGGGATCCCGTCCTCTCGCGGCTGCGGATAGCCTCCTTTCTCGGGTGGGGGTGGGGAGGCTTGGCGGTGTCTTGCCTCCCTCTCTTTCTCCCGCCGCGGCTCTCCTCCGCTTGGCTCTCAACCTGCAAGCCCGGCCCCCCCGACCCAGCTCCCGCCCCCGTCTCCTCCTTTCCCGGAGGTAAAGGCAACAACTGCAGCTGCCGCACCTGCGGCTGCTTGCTGCTGCTGCTGCTGCTCCTCCTCCTCCTGCCGTATTGACTCTCTGCGGCCACTCGGTTCCCCCTGCAGGAGGCGATCGGGACCGCCCCCCCGACACACGTCGCCAGCAGCGAGAGTTTCCAGCCAGGCCGGCGAATCTTTGGGGCGAGGTGCCAAAGAGAAGGAAGCGGCTTGGCTTGGATAAGCAGCGTCTGGGCAGAAAATAGGTCGGGCGCCGCAACAAGTATGAATTCCTGGGGTACAGCCTAAGCAGGCAAAGCTGCAGGGTGGGTTGGTTGGCTTTTCCGGCTTTGGAATAACCTTGGGAAGCTGAGGCATTGTAAGTTGGAAGTCATTGTTTGTCGCCTAACATGTTGGGTCAACCCCACGCCACATGCTAAGCCATAAACCGTGGTTGGTATCCAGGGTTTAGGACAAGATGGAGAAAACTAGCCAATTGTGGGATCATAAATCTTGATGAAGCCCATCATCGCTCCATGTGATGTATGCACTCAATCTACAAACGTACGGTAGTCCAAGCCTATTCACATCTGTTGTAAGGTCATTCTCTTGTGGGGTTTATCCTGACGTCCACTAAGAGTGGAACAAACATGCCCCATTAACCATTTTCAACGCCATGTCCTCTCTTTGTCTCATCCTAAATCACAGCTGAGGCACCTTAAAGTTGCCTTGTTTCAGTTTTAAACTAGCATTTTCCCTCTTCTCCAGAGACCCTTTTTTGCCTTGAACCTAACTCAGGGGTAGGCAACCTTGGCTCTTTTATGACTCATGGACTTCAACTCCCAGAATTCCTGAGCTAGTGGAAGAGACTCGAATGCTAAAATCCACAGGTTAGGGGGCGCAAATTACTTGCCTTGCCCCGGGTGCTGACAACCCACGCTACGCCACTGCATGGTAGCCAGCATACAAATAATGCAAGCATTAAAATCTACAAGTAGGAAATTATAGGTTTACAATTAGAAAGGAACTCTCCTTTTTAGTATTTCAGCCAGTAAGCTTCTTTCTTATAGTAGCATAAGTTGCAACAAGTGAAACATGGCAAACAACACTTGTTCCCCACCCCACCCCTTTTTCCGTTTTTTTCATACTAACTGTCAATCTTCATTTTGTAGCTCATGCACACAATTAGTCCCTGAAAGGGTTGATTTATGAGGGGAGGGGTCGAGGGGGCAAAATTGCCACTTTCAGCTTGTGTCTTTCATTTTCTGTTCACACTTCTGCAAATTTCAACTTCCCTGAACATCCTAATATCTAATCTTGTTTCTCAGTGGTCCATGTTGGCTCAGTTTCTCTCTCCGCTTTCTGCCTTCGTTGGCTGTAAAAGAGCTCAATATCTGTAAAATATCAGGTTGCAGAAACTGCCAAGCCTTGCACCTGTTCTGCAGTGAGAATTAGCTTGTAGTTAGTAGCAGTTTCAGTTTTGCAAGAGTTTATCAGTTGCTGACACATGAAGAGGAAGGAAGGGCCTCTGAACAAAGCGGGGGAAGGGGAAAATAGAGCTTTTCCAAGAACTTCTGATGTTCTTGTCAGTTGGTTGGTATAAGATGTAGGACAGATGTCAGTGGTCAGATTAGCAATTAGGTCACATAATAAACATCTTGAATTGGTTAGGTCTAAGGTGGGGTTTCCAACCTTGTCTCCTTTAAGAATTGTGGACTTCAACTCCCAGAATTCCCCAGTCAGCATAGCTGGGAGTTGAAGTTTACAGATCTTAGAGCTGCCAAGGTTAAATAGTCCTGGTTTAAGACAAAAAACAAATCATTGTGGAATAATTTTCATCTCTGAAATTATGCATATTAAGTTATATGTTTAGAAGTATGGTGTGAAATACAAAAAATAGCCTCTATTTTTTAAAAAAGAATGTAAATAAAAATATCTTCTAGTTTTGTTTTAAAAAATACAATCCACAGTTATTTTGCTTGGTACCTACTAAATTATGTTTCCGAAAACAGTTAATTTCACATTCGTAAAGCCACAGGTTTAGGAAAGAGAATTGTTTTGCGCTTTTCTGCTGCTTTCCCCCAAAGCTCAACTGCCATCCCTCTGAGAAGGAGAAAAAGAACAAAGACTTAAAAGTGAAGCCATTCAAAGCATCCTTCAAATTGGTCTGTGAAGAGGAAGTACTGGTTACTGATGCACTAAATTCTTTGAAAGGCTGCCAGCATCTATACGTGAAGATAAATTTGTATGAACTACCCTTTTGCCTGTAATAGATTTGATGGAAGTTAATGTTGGTATTGTAGAAGAGTTAAGATGCAACTCCTTCCTATGGCTGGTCTTCTACTGCCATCATTGGAAGCTACCTATTTTTCAGGATGCCGATTTGAGCATGGTGGATGTTTGGCTGACCCGGTGTTCCCACTAATGCATACAAACACAAATATAGTACAGACAATACAGATTGCTTTTACCATTTACCAATTACTGTAGCAATTAAGGCTTTTCTCTTATGCCAGAAACAAATAAATGCTGACTTTTCTTTTTCACAGCAGGATGCACATAAAGTATGTTGAGAATAATTCTTTTGGTCAGGTCCCCCATATTAATACCAATATCAAACAAGATGTGAAAGTGAGATGAATACCTTCTTAATTGATTTCATAACATCATCTGAAAGGTCCTGTAAAATCTACATATGTTGGAGAAGGACAGCAGAAAGATTTTTGGAATAGATATGTAATAATCCCCCAAATGTTTAGAGAGAGGATCTTAAAGCCACAGATGTCAGCAAAGGGGCTATAAGTAATGTTATGTGTCATGAACATAAAGTCAATTTTCTGCCTTCTGTTGAGATAATGTATGTCAGATGCAACAAAGAAGCAGAAATGATGAAAGCAGCTAAATGCATGTACATTTTGCATGTATGTGTGAATGTATATGGATGTGGATAATGCATGCTTATGTGTGTGCACATGTATGCATATGAATGATCATCCCAGACACTTAGTCAAATAAGAAGTCCTTAATTAATATGAATGAATTCTTTGGAAACTAGATAAACATGTCTGAATCTCCAAATGCACTCTATGTGATCATATCACACTGATATTTTGAGTCAATTAAAATAAAAGGGGTCACCTAGTCACCTGAGAGAAACTTCAAGACAACAAAGGCAAACCATTTCTGTAATGTTGCCAAGAAACTGCAGGGTTTTCCAGAAGTTGAGGGCAATTTATCTTTATCATTTTTTTTAGAATCACACAAAGGACAATTAGATCGAAACCCATGTAAATAGTTCATTTTTTCTGTTTATTGAGATATATATTATGTATAATACTTAAAGCAAAGACTTCTTTCTCTATTATAGTTTTTTCTCTGACATTAATAATAGTAAAATTTAAAGGATTTATCTCTCAACAATAATTCTCTTTTGTATACCACTTTTAATATTAAGTTAATCTTTAGGCTGATCCCAGACTTAAGAACCATCCCTGTTTCAACAGAAAAAAATTATCAATAAATATAGTTAGCTATGATGAAGAAGAATCCAAAGAGGATTTTGTGATATATTATAAATGATCTTTTGATAACTTTGCCACATGGAATGTATAAAATATACCAGGGGTCTTACATACTTTAGCACAAGGGTTTTATTGTATGAGGTTCAACTCCTTGAATGGTCTAGTATATTAACTCAAATCCAAATTTATAGTTTATCCAGATGGATAGAGCCCTGAGATTGTATCAAGTGTCCTATTCTCAGGTAAGACTAGTTTGAAAGAGTGATATTCAGCAGGATTTGAACAGATACAAAAAATAATTAAATCCTTTAATATTGTTGAACATATATTTTTTTGAGGGGAGAGCACTGTCCCAGATGCCTCGTATCTTAAATTTGCTCCTCTCCAGGTTATTTATACTTGCTAATATGGCAAAGGTAAACTTCTGTCTCTCTTCAGGTGATTGTATCAGGATTCAAAGATTTCAAATAACCACTCTATAA
Organism: Vipera berus; assembly: GCF_964194415.1. NCBI lineage: Eukaryota > Metazoa > Chordata > Lepidosauria > Squamata > Viperidae > Vipera > Vipera berus. Next base: position 26,270,548 of record NC_138207.1, on the reverse strand, counting down.
TTGCAAAAAAATGTCTCTGCCTTTTTACTGACATCTGATGGTCATCCAGATTTTCCCAGCCCAGATATGGTAGTCCAAGAATCACTCTTTTTCTTCCAATGAGCTTTCTAAACATTATTCAGAACTTCTGCAATATTTTTTTCTGGTAAAATATTTTTGTCTTTTTAAAACAATTCAGATCTAAGTGAATTAATATATTAACTATTTGCATTTAACATGTATAATACTCTGTCACCCACACACTCTTTTTATAATAGTGACCATCGGTTAATTGAGGTTAGGCCTTCAGTACATAGGAAGAGAGAATAAACTTCCTTTCCTTCTCGCTACATTTAAAAATTTCTCTCAAACTGCTATTTAGAAGGGAAGTTGCTATTAAAACAATAGCAAATGACTATGTTTGTGATTTTTCTCATAACTGGGTGGAAAATGTTAACTCCTTCCTTTCATGAGACAGTACCCTTGCTTCTGTTGTTTAAGGAAATAGGAAAGAATGTACACACAACTGCTTATAGTTTGGCCTTTTCAACTTTCCTTTAAGAAGAAATATTTACTTTCACTTCATATATAAAAAGTAGCAGCTAATCCTTTGTCAAATTGTGACTTCCTTACCAGCTCAGCTGAAGATCTTTTGTGCCTGCCCTTTTCTACACACAATACTGCATGTGGTTGGATAAATAATTCAACCGTACCTCAAAGGTGGCCAACAATAACACCTTCTCTCCTCCAACTGAGAGTAGCAAAATAGTGAAATTTATTAGGTAGTTCTCCTAATGCAGACACTAATGGCATTTCTGGGATCATCAGCAGCTGCTAGAGGATGGTGCCTCAGTCTCATGTAGGTACCATCTCCTGCTACCCTGCAGGATGCCAACAATGATGCCAACAACAATTCATGTGGGGATATGAAGAGTTAGCTAAAGACATTTTGCTAATCATGGCAAAACGAGCATGCCATGCTTCCTTCAAAATTCCTTGGCTAACTCCTAAAATGGTGCTTTAGGCTGACTTTGGGATAGCTCTAACTTGGATTAAATTGAATGGGAATAGGAAGGGTTGAACAAGCAAACCTGTTCTCATTAGGGATCTGGACTATGAAGCAAAGCAGGAGAATTAAGAATAAATTTCTATTCTATGTTAATTCAGCCCCAAACTATTTCTGTAAAACTTTGCTGAGCTGCTAATGGTTGTGGTGGGGCCACTGTAGTTCTGGCAAAAAAAGGAGGTAAATATTCATGTTAACTAGGGGTTGCTTTCAACTAGAGCAGAGGTCCCCTACCCTTTGGACACCAGGGACCGTTCTGTGGAAAGAGGTTTTTCCGTGGATCGAAGGGGGCGTGGTTTTGTGCACTGCCTGCATCTCGCAGATGGGGCTTTGCTTGTTTGTGCAGACCGGTTGCTGGCATGCCATGGCCCAGTACTGGTCCACGGACCATGGGTTGGGGAATCCTGAACTAGAGGGTGTCATATGGCACCTGTGTCTTTTTTTAAATGTTAAATGTATTTGAAGTTCTTTGCCATTCAAGGTGGAAAATCTTCCTTTTTAAATCAAATTAAGGTATATACCCAGTAGACCCCCTTCTTGGATTACTGCCTTGTCGTGGCGAAGGGGCTTGCGTAATTCAATGAAGCTATGAGCTATGCCGTGCAGGGCCACCCAAGACGGACAGGTCATAGCAGAGAGTTCTGACAAAACGTGATCCACTGGAGAAGGAAATGGCAACCCACTCCAGTATCTTTGCCATGAAAACCCTATGGACAGTACCAAAAGGCAAAACGATATGACGCTGGAAGATGAGCCCCTCAGGTCGGAAGGCGTCCAATATGCTACTGGGGAAGAGCAGAGGGCTAGTACTAGTAGCGCCAGAAAGAATGAAGCGACTGGGCCAAAGCCGAAAGGACGCTCAGCTGTGGATGTGTCTGGTGGTGAAAGGAAAGTCCAATGCTGTAAAGATTTTTTCTCCATAGGAACCTGGAATGTAAGATCCATGAATCAAGGAAAGCTGGACGTGGTCAAACAAGAGATGACAAGACTGAACATCGACATCTTAGGTATCAGCGAACTAAAATGGACAGGAATGGGTGAATTTAATTCAGATGACCATCAGGTATACTACTGCGGGCAAGAATCCCTCAGAAGAAATGGAGTAACCTTCATAGTCAATAAAAGAGTAGGAAAAGCAATACTGGGATACAATCCTCAAAATGACAGAATGATCTCAGTTCGAATACAAGGCAAATATCACAGTAGTCCAAGTCTATGCCCCAACCACCAGTGCTGAAGAGGATGAAATTGACCGGTTCTATGAAGCCCTACAGCACCTTATAGAACTAACACCAAAAAATGATGTCCTTATCATCATGGGGGATTGGAATGCTAAAGTAGGAAGCCAAAAGATAACTGGAATAACAGGCAAGTTTGGCCTTGGAGTACAAAATGAAGCAGGGCACAGGCTGATAGAATTTTGTCAAGAGAATACGATGGTCATAGCAAACACTCTTTTCCAACAACCCAAGAGACGGCTCTACACATGGACATCACCAGACGGTCAACACAGAAATCAGATTGACTATATGCTCTGCAGCCAAAGATGGAGAAGCTCTATACAGTCAGTAAAAACAAGACCAGGAGCTGACTGTGGCTCAGACCATGAGCTTCTCCTTGCAAAGTTTAAGCTTAAACTGAACAAAGTAGGGAAAAGCACTAGGCCACTCAGGTATGAATTAAATCATATCCCTGTTGAATATACAGTAGAGGTGACAAATAGATTTAAGGAATTAGATCTGATAGACAGAGTGCCTGAAGAACTATGGACAGAGGTTCGCGACATTGTACAACAGGTAGCAACCAAAACCATCCCAAAGAAAAAGAAATGCAAGAAAGCAAAATGGCTGTCTGAGGAAGCTTTGCAAATAGCTAAGGAAAGGAGGGAAGCGAAAGGCAAGGGAGAAAAACATACATATGCCCAATTGAATGCAGAATTCCAGAGAATAGCTAGAAGAGATAAGAATGCCTTCTTAAATGAACAGTGCAAAGAAATAGAAGAAAACAATAGAATAGGGAGGACCAGAGATCTTTTCAAGAAAATTGGACAGATGAAAGGAACGTTTAATGCAAAAATGGGCATGATAAAGGACCAAAATGGCAGGGACCTAACAGAGGCAGAAGAGATTAAGAAGAGGTGGCAAAATTACACAGAAGAACTATACAAGAACGAGCTTAACGTCCCTGATAATCACAATGAGGTGGTCACTGACCTCGAGCCAGACATCCTAGAATGTGAAGTAAAGTGGGCCTTAGAAAAGCTGAGCAACAACAAAGCTAGTGGAGGTGACAGTATTCCAGCTGAGCTATTCAAAATCTTAAAAGACAGTGCAGTAAAAGTGCTACACTCAATTTGCCAGCAAATTTGGAAAACTCAACAGTGGCCACAGGATTGGAAAAGATCAGTTTACATTCCAATTCCAAAGAAAGGCAGTGCCAAAGAATGTTCAAACTATCGCAGCACTGCACTCATTTCTCATGCTAGTAAAGTCATGCTTAAAATCCTACAAGCTAGACTTCAGCAGTATGTGGAACGAGAACTACCAGAAGTACAGGCAGGATTTCGAAGAGGCAGAGGAACTAGAGATCAAATTGCCAACATACGCTGGATCATTTATTTATTTATTTTATTTTATTTCCATTTATATCCCGCCCTTCTCCGAAGACTCAGGGCGGCTTACAAGCTTAGCAGTAGCCTTCATTCTAAGTATATGCCTGCTTATTAGGGCTTTTGGGCCCCCCCAAGCGGCATTATTACAAAGTCAGCTTATTGCCCCCAACAATCTGGGTCCTCATTTTACCTACCTCGGAAGGATGGAAGGCTGAGTCAACCTTGAGCCTGGTGGGATGCGAACCTGCACTAATTGCAGGCAGCTGGTGTTACTTAAGGAGGCATTAGCCCACTGCTCCACCAAGGCTTACATTGACTATATGCTCTGCAGCCAAAGATGGAGAAGCTCTATACAGTCAGTAAAAACAAGACCAGGAGCTGACTGTGGCTCAGACCATGAGCTTCTCCTTGCAAAGTTTAAGCTTAAACTGAACAAAGTAGGGAAAAGCACTAGGCCACTCAGGTATGAATTAAATCATATCCCTGTTGAATATACAGTAGAGGTGACAAATAGATTTAAGGAATTAGATCTGATAGACAGAGTGCCTGAAGAACTATGGACAGAGGATCATGGAGAAAGCTAGGGAGTTCCAGAAAAACATCTACTTCTGCTTCATTGACTATGCTAAAGCCTTTGATTGTGTGGATCATAACAAACTGTGGCAAGTTCTTAAAGAGATGGGAGTACCAGACCATCTTATTTGTCTCTTGAGAAACCTATATGCGGGTCAAGAAGCAACAGTGAGAACTGGACATGGAACCACTGATTGGTTCAAAATTGGGAAAGGAGTCCGGCAAGGCTGTATACTGTCGCCCTGCCTATTTAACTTATATGCAGAGCACATCATGAGAAAGGCAGGGCTAGATGAATCAAAAGTTGGAATTAAGATTGCCGGAAGAAATATCAACAACCTAAGATACGCAGATGATACCACTCTAATGGCAGAAAGTGAAGAAGAACTAAAGAGCCTCTTGTTGCGGGTGAAGAAGGAGAGTGCAAAAGTTGGGTTGAAACTTAACATTAAGAAAACCAAGATCATGGCATCTGGCCCTCTCAATTCCTGGCAAATAGATGGGGAAGAAATGGAGGTAGTGACAGATTTTATTTTCCTGGGCTCCAAGATCACTGCAGATGGGGACTGTAGCCAAGAAATTAAAAGACGCTTGCTCCTGGGGAGGAAAGCCATGGCAAATCTAGACAGCACACTAAAAAGCAGAGACATCACCCTGTCAACAAAAGTGCGTATAGTCAAGGCTATGGTCTTCCCAGTTGCAATGTATGGCAGTGAAAGTTGGACCATAAGAAAGGCTGAGCGCCAAAGAATTGAGGCCTTTGAACTATGGTGCTGGAGAAGACTCCTGCGAGTCCCTTGGACTGCAAGGCGATCAAACCGGTCAGTCCTAGAGGAGATCAATCCTGACTGCTCTTTAGAAGGCCAGATCCTGAAGCTAAAACTCAAATACTTTGGCCACCTAATGAGAAGGAAGGACTCACTGGAGAAGAGCCTAATGCTGGGAAAGATCGAGGGCAATAGAAGAAGGGGACGACAGAGAATGAGGTGGCTGGATGGAGTCACTGAAGCAGTAGGCGTGAGCTTAAATGGACTCCAGAAGATGGTAGAGGACAGGAAGGCCTGGAGGAATGTTGTCCATAGGGTCGCGATGGGTCGGACACGACTTCGCAGCTAACAACAACAACAACCCAGTAGACATCATGCAATTTTTCAGTAAACTCTTATTTAATTGCATTAAGGCACTCAAAATGCCCCTTTAAACTGTTTTATATTGTTGTTATAAACTACCCAGAATCTTGGGATTGGATGTCATAAAAGGTCTTAACATTAGAAGTATTAAACAAATATGGTATGAATTATAGAGGTTTTTGAAGAATAAACAAGCATTATCTCAAAATTTTGGAAGAATCTGGACATTCAGGTATGAGTCAGGATTTACAATCAGAATTATTGATCTTTTGTTTGAAATCAGCCAAAGTTGGGCAAGCCCTATCAGCCTTCGTACCCATTCATATATTTTTTTCATTCCTATGCCTTTATGTAAATTGGGACACACATTTTTCCTAAATTCTTTTATTCCTAGGAAGACAATTTAAATGTTAGCACAAAGGATTTAGGAGTAAACATGCTATGCATAGTGTCCATGATTTTCCAAGTAAGTGATATTGTATAAATATAAGAGGACCAACATGTGTAGCATTCCCAAAGGTGATTAACTTTTGAAAATGAATGTGAAGGAATGAGAAAATGTAATGCTACTTCCCATTTGAAAACTGTGTACTAAATAGTTGTAATCTCTATTCTTTGAATTCCAAAGAGAACAGAACACCAGTGAAATCATTAAGAACCTGTTTCTTTATGCAAAGATATTTAGAAAAGAGCAGGAAAAAAGAAAATTTAGGAAAAAAGTAGGTGTAAAGAAAATAGCAATAGCAATAGCGCTTAGACTGATATACCACTTCACAGTGCTTTTGAGTACTTTCTAAGCAGTTTATAGAGTCAGCATACTGTCCCCAGCATATTGACCCCAACATGTTGGGCATGTTTTACCGACCTCAGAAGGATGGAAGGCTAAGACAACCTTCAGCTGCTCAAAATTGAATTCCTGGAGTAAGCAGTGAGTTAGCCTGCAATATTGCATTCTAACCACTGAGCCACTACCATCATAACCTTAAAGAGTGTGTGGAGGAAGAAATTCATAAAAAACTGGGTGTAAAGAAAATCATGACCTTAATGTTTTAATTCATATATGTTTTTTCAGTGCCAAGAAGGAATCTTAGAACTCTGCTGTGAAAAATTATGTAAGATTGTTTTGTGGAAAAAAATACATATAAAAGACAGGAGGTGTTGGGATATATTAGAAAATTTATACTTGATTCAATTTGGAAAGAGCTGCCCGTTCTGCAAAACAACAGGCTAAATCCTTCTTTTGGTTTACCCTGATATATACAAAAATTATTATTGGAGTCTTGATTTGTTCTTACAACTTTTTAATAAGTTGGTTAATTCCATTGTGATGCTTTAAAACTTTAACCGTTGTCTTTACTGCTATTGTTTTTACTGTATGCTTTTATTATCTATTTCCAAGTCATATATATCCCTCACTCTATATCTATGGCTTGAGTTGTTTTCTAAATAAAATAAACTAATAACAGTAATAAAAAGAATGCAGCTTGCCACCAATTCAAAATAAATATGAAAAAATAAATAAATGAAAGAAACAAGAATGAAAGCAGACGAGAAAGTGTGATTTCTATATGAAAATGTATTCATAAATTAATACCTAAACAAAAATAATAAGTGGATATAAGGAAATAAATTATGGATTCTGCTTTGAACAAAATAAAATTTGTGTTAGAAAATTCCACATAAATGTAATATTGCACAAATGGAAAAAATACAAAAGTATGAAATAAAAAGTGTTGGGGATGAGAATACATGAGAATGGTTCCTGTAGAATGAAGATGAGAGAAAGATATTGAGTAAGATATATAGAATAATACAGATAGCTGTCCAGAATTTAGTCAAAGAGAACAAGGAATGGTTAAGATTAAAAGAATCATAGAAATCACAGAGCTTGTGATATGGTTTGTTTATAAATGATGGAAATTATTAAAAACTGTTTTGGAAGAGAAGAAGGTGAAAGGAACTAAGGAAGAATTCTCCAGGGAATGAATGAAAGTAATAATTAAATGATTTGGGATAAAATAAAAATAAGAAAATGCTGAAGGGGCATTTTATAGATTTGTATGGGGATGATATGTGAAATAGTGGAGCTGAAATGAATATTATAAAGCTAGTAATAGTAAGTCAAAAATATTGTTTTTGAAAAATAGTAAAGGTTTCAGGTGTAGATGATGCAACTGGTGAGTACCATTAAAATACAATTCTAGTCTGCTTATGCAGTGATTGCATGGCTTGTTTAACCTATATCCTGGCTGGATCCATGCTAATGATAGAAAAAATGGTATTATTGTTCCCCTATACCAGGGGTAGGCAACCTCGGCTCTTTTATGACTCATGGACTTCAACTCCCAGAATTCCTGAGTCAGCATAGCTGACTCAGGAATTCTGGGAGTTGAAGTCCATGAGTCATAAAAGAGCCGAGGTTGCCTACCCCTGCCCTATACAATGGGAAAGGTAACACAAATGAAAAGAAAATAAGTTAGGGAAATGTTCAGCAGAATTTTGATTGGAAGAATGGAAGTGGCACTGAGCAACATTTATAAAGTGCAGCCCTTTTTCAACCTGGACAATGGATGTGAAGGCTAGTGTTTTGCAATTCCTTGAATCCAATAAAGTTTATTCCCAGTCTATTGACTGAAAATATGTTAAAGTGAATAGGTTCCAGTTATTGTTCTGCACAAAAATGAAGGTAAAGGTTGTTTTCTAATGTGATAAGAGAAGCATATGATGAAAGCCAGGCATGTAGAAGATTATACTGAAAGCTTAATAAATGATCAACATTGAGACAAAGGTAAGACAAGGATGTGTGACATCTGCTTGATTTTTTTAATGTATGTATGAATAAATGTATAAGGAATTTTTTTAGTGATACAATAGTTAAATATAGCTATAGTGATGTGAATGTCTGTTTGCAGATAAAGCTGTGTTATTGGCTGCCAACCTAAAGGATTGTAGCAAAGGTTAGTTAGATTGTATGATGCAATAAATATTGATCAGAAGAATAATGTCTGATGGACTAATATAATAGCGTCTGAGAGTGAATTATTGAAAGTTACATATAATGGAGGAAAGGAAAGGAAAGGAAAGGAAAGGAAAGGAAAGGAAAGGAAAGGAAAGGAAAGGAAAGGAAAGGAAAGGAAAGGAAAGGAAAGGAAAGGAAAGGAAAGGAAATTATGTGATTTGTGTACCACAGTTGAATGTTTACTAAAGATAGAAGGAATTAATAAAGGTATTTCAAGGCATATGAATACTTGTAAAGAGGTAGTGGGTAGTATGTAATTGGATATAAAGAAAATAAGCTTATTTAAAGAACTAAAAATATCTATATATAAGTGTGCTGTACCCACTCAGTTATATGGAAATGAGAGATGGGTAAGTTGGAAGAAGCTAAGAAAAGAAATGGAAAATTGGTAATTTAAGACTTTTTTGTGGCAGGACAAGAAAAAAATAGGAAGAAAAATGAGTAGGTGATGAATAAATGTGACTTCAGTATATGACATCTGTAACCAAAATAAAAGGAATTCATTGATTCTCTCTATGTGGACTATAAATAAAGATCTAGTTAGAAAACAAATACATGAAGAAAAAAAATGTGTCAAGAGGAAGGAAAAGATCAGTTGTGGTTGGAGGGCACTGATGAGCTACTCAAAAAGAGAAGCTTCAAGAACAAAAGACAGTATATAGATTCCAGGTCTGTTGGAAACAAGGGTGATTTGGGGAGACAGAATTTGGGTTTTAATGGGAGCAATATTTAATTAGATTTCATCTTCTCCTTCTTTTAATTTTTATTTATTTTGCTTACCACTTTCCCTTATTTGATTGCACAACCCAGAAAGGAACAACACAATAGATACGTAGGAAGGTGACTTGATGTGCCATCAAGTTATTTTTGACTCCTAGTGACCATAAATATAGATCTTGTTGTATAGGTAGATTAGTAGGGGAGTGGTTTCCCATCGGCGGGAGATCCACGAGCCTGGGTTGGGTGTTGTTTCTCTGGCGGGAGATTCCCGGCCGGGGGTTGGCTAGCATCCAGCGGCTGCTGGACTTATATTGAGCCACCCGGACGGGGATCCCCAGTTGACTCCACGTGTATCAATAAACATCTCTTCTGCAATACCTCGCCGTGTGTGTGTGTCGTCGATCTGAACACAACAGTGGTGACGAAGGTGGGATCGCTCGGCGGAACAGCAAAGGAAAAGGCAGAAGCTAGCAACGCGCGAAGCGGGGAATTCAAATCGCCATCAACCAAAAGCAGCCGATCGCCGTGAACGGAAAACGCGAACATGGCACAAGTCGGATCTCTGAAAAAATTCGACCCGAACTACCCCGAGGACTGGGAGGAGTACGTCGGCCAGGTCGAGGGATTCATGCTCGTAAATGGCATAACGGACGACCGGAAAAAGGCGGCAGCACTCCTCACTATCAGCGGCACACCGGTTTACTGAGTCGACGTAGGACTTTGTCAACCGTTGCCGGTGGCAAGTGTATCGTACGCCGATTTACTGGCTAAGCTAAAGGTTCACTTCACCCCCAAGAGATCAGAGCTATATTGGAGGCGTATATTTGAAAAAAGGAACCAGAAGCCAGGCGAGTCGATAACACAGTTCGTGGCCGCCGTGAGGGAAGCTGCCCTGCGCTGCAAGTACGATAATTTAGAGATCCGGATCCGCGACAGGGTGGTTCTGGGCCTGTGAGATGAACAACTACAAAATAGAATAATCGCAAAGCCCACCGGAGACTTGCAGGAGGTTCTGGATGAACTTCTCACTTACGAATCGACCGGGAGACGCGACCCCCCCCACAACAGCAATGGCGTTGCAGCAGAGATCAATCTAGAAAGCCATGTGGACGGTGGGGAGGAGGATTACCCGTGGGAAGCCGACATCAACGAGATCACCCGGAGGTTCAGGAAGATGCCGGCAAGGACCAACCGCCCAGACAGCACGGACCGATCCAAAAGGCAACAACCACCACCACAAGAACTCAACCCGACCGCGAGACCCCGACGCAAGGTGCGGCAGCTGCGGAGGCAGTCACCCCCGAACAACCTGCAGGTTCCGCAACGCTAAATGCAGGAACTGCAGAAAAACGGGACACATTCAATCAATCTGCCGCGGCAGACCCCGCGACAACCAACTGCACGATATTGACGCGTGGGCCTCAGGTAAGGTAACCCCCCGACATAGTGACAGAGAGACCCCCAGGCCTAAGGCACGATCCTCCAACGGCGGGAAGGGGGTGGGGGTCAACCACATACTGAACCCTAGGATCAACCACATACTGAGCCCCAAATTAAAAATTGAAGTCCTGTTGCAGGGTGTTCCCTGCAGGATGGAAGTGGACTCGGGGGCCTCAGTATCGATTATTTCTGGCAATACCCTGGCACATATCGAAGCCAGGAGCGGGCAGAAAATCCCCCTAAAACAAACTAGAATCCAACTAGCTGACTTCCAAAGATCGCCCATAAACATTAAGGGAAAGGTCACCGTCCCCGTCAGTTACAAGGGATTTAAGGGCCCCTTAGATCTCCTGGTCACCGAAGGCCAGAGAACCAGCCTAGTAGGCCTCAATTGGTTCAAGGCCCTTGGCATTTGGGTGGGGGGAATTAACACAGTCCACCGCCGAACCCTCAAATCTGTCTGCGATAATTTCGCAGACATATTTGATGGCTCATTAGGGAAATACAAAGCCCCCCCCCCATTAAATTTAATTTGGATCCAGCGGTTAAACCCATCCGGCTTAAGGCCCGGAGGGTACTCTTTGCGCTTAAGCAAAAAATCGAGGCAGAGCTAGAAAAGTTAGTAGGCCAGGGCGTGCTGGAACCAGTAGAAGGGGGCCCCTGGGAGACACCAATCGTCACTCCCCTTAAACCTAATGGGGACATGAGGATTTGTGCCGACTACAAAGCTACCCTTAATTTAGCTATGAAAAAGCATGCTTACCCGGTCCCGACGGTGAAGCAGGTCCTCGCGACGATCCAGGACGGCGCCATCTTTGCCAAGCTCGACTTGGCGCAGGCGTATTTGCAACTCACTGTTTCTAAGGAAGCCGCTGAGGCTCAAACGATAGTTACCCACAAGGGGGCGTTCCGAGTCCACAGACTGCAATTTGGAATTGCTGCAGCTCCAGGCATCTTCCAAGAAGTGATGGAGAGGACATTAAAGGGCATACCTGGAGTATGCCCTTACTTTGATGATGTCCTGATTGCTGGAAAAACTGAAGAAATCCTAGCTGACAGGCTTGAAAAGGTACTGGGGAAAATTAGAGATGCAGGACTTAAGTTAAAAAGGGAAAAGTGTTTTATTGGGGTAAAATCCACGGAATTTTTAGGATACAGGATAGATGCTCAGGGCATATATCCTACTGAGGGAAAAATAAAAGCAATTAAATTAGCACCAGAACCTAAAAACAAGGCAGAACTCCAAGCATTCTTAGGTCTCATAAATTTCTACCACTCATTCTTGCCACATAAAGCAGCTTTAGCTGAACCCCTACACAGGCTTTTGGACAAAAAGACCCCATGGCAGTGGCAGAAAAAACACAAACAGAGTTTTCAAACGCTGAAGGACATATTGTCCAGCAGATCCACAGTCACACATTTCATCGAGGGCAAACCAATTTACCTTGCCTGTGATGCATCACCTTACGGGGTGGGAGCAGTGATAAGCCACATGGATGACCAGGGGGTACAGAGGCCAATCGCATATTATTCCAGAACCCTAACCAAAGCAGAGAGGAATTATGCGCAAATTGACCGGGAAGCACTAGCCATAGTGGCTGGTGTAAAAAAGTTCCACGACTACCTTTATGGCAGGAACTTCACAATATTTACAGATCATAAACCCCTTTTAGGCCTGTTCACTACTGACAGACAGACACCCCAAATCATGTCTCCAAGGATGCTCAGATGGTCCATCTTTTTAGCAGCTTACACATTCACCATCAAGCACAGACCGGGGAAGGAGATGGGTCACGCGGATGCCCTTAGCAGACTGCCCCATTAGATACAGGGCCAGACCCAGCTCCAGTGGGACAAATCCTATCACTGCAAGAACTGCCAGAATGCCCACTGACAGCTCGGGACATTGCCAAAGCCACCACCAGGGACCACATACTCAGCAGGATAGCAGCATGGGTCCAAGGGGGGTGGCCAAATGAGAACCCAGACCCCAAATTCACACCATATTACAGAAGGAAGGATGAAATGTCGTCACATCACGGGTGCCTACTGTGGGGAAACAGGGTAGTGATACCAGAGGAACAAAGGAACACAGTCATCATGGAACTGCATGAGGGGCACCCAGGGATTGTGTGCATGAAAGCCCTAGCCAGAAGTCATTTATGGTGGCCGGGGCTGGACAAGGCAATTGAGGACAGAGTAGCTGGGTATTACCAGTGCCAGAAGTCTAGGCCAGAACAGACACACAATCCAGTACACAGGTGGGAGGTGGCTCGCAACCCTTGGTCCCGCATACACATAGATTTTGCGGGGCCATTCCAAGGCCAGACCTTCTTGGTTGTGGTAGACAGTTACTCCCGGTGGTTGGAGGTTGTGCCTGTAAAGACCATGACATCCGCCAAGACAATACAGGTCTTGCGGGGACTCTTTGCCACCCACGGGTTACCTGACGTACTGGTCTCTGACAATGGCCCACAATTCACATCTAATGAATTTCAGGATTTCCTCAAGGCCAACTGGATTAGGCACGCGACGTCGGCCCCCTTCCATCCCTCCTCCAATGGATTGGCCGAGAGGAACGTCAGGACTACCAAGGAAGCATTAAAAAGGATCATCCAGGGTGATTGGCACCAGAGACTGGCCCAGTTCTTGTTGGCTCAACATACAACACCATGCACTGCAACAGGGAAAAGTCCAGCTGAAATGAGGTGGGGCAGAAGGTTGACAACTAAATTAGACAGACTCCACCCTGACTGGCTGCCTGTTGAAACAGAACAGGACAGCGCAACCAGGTCTTTGAACATTGGGGATTTAGTGTGGGCCAGGAACTATGGACTGGGGGAAAAGTGGACACAAGGGGTAGTCATTGACAAAACGGGGCCACTATCCTACATCATTGAGGGGGAAGGGGAAAGGGAGACCAGGAGGCACATCGATCAGCTGAGGAAAAGGTCTCCTGAATTCACGCAGGCGGCGACCGGCGGGGACTCCCTAACACAAGACAACAATAATAGACTTGACTGGCGGGTCATCGCACCATCAGGCGGGGAACCAGAAACACAACCAAGAGGATCGGAACCATCACCTCAGGGGAACAGGGCTCCGCAGCCAACGGCCCTCATAGTAACACAACCCGCAGGACCCCCACCAGCAGTGACACCCCAACAGACAGCAAGGCCTGACGGGGAGACCAACAACAGAGCAGACAGTCCAACGGGGAGATACCCTGCCAGGGTTCATAAGCCACCTACTTACTTAAAAGATTATGTTAGATAATAACTCTTATCTGGGGGGGAAGGGGTGTTGTATAGGTAGATTAGTAGGGGAGTGGTTTCCCATCGGCGGGAGATCCACGAGCCTGGGTTGGGTGTTGTTTCTCTGGCGGGAGATTCCCGGCCGGGGGTTGGCTAGCGTCCAGCGGCTGCTGGACTTATATTGAGCCACCCGGACGGGGATCCCCAGTTGACTCCACGTGTATCAATAAACATCTCTTCTGCAATACCTCGCCGTGTGTGTGTGTCGTCGATCCGAACACAACAGATCTTTATGATGATCTGTTCCTAACTTATTCTTTCATGTCTTTCAATGGTGCACTCATTGGCACTGAAACTGAGTCTGGCCACCTTGCTGCTAGTCATCCTCGTCTTGTTTTTCCTTTCACCATTCCCAGCATTAGAGCCTGTATGTCCAAAGTAGGATAATTTGAACCTGGTTATTTGTGCCTCCAGTGAGAACTCTGAGCTGATTTGCTGGATGATTCATCTGTTTATTTTCTTCGTTATGCAAGATATTCTCAAGAGTCTTCTCTAACACCCAAGTACAAAGACATCAATTCTTTGTGTTCTGCTTCTTTAAATCCATGTAGATAGATATAAAAACTGAAAATGAAAAATAAAAAGAAATGTTACAGCTTGGTGCATGCATCTCTTGACATATTTTCAAAGCAAGGTTATATTCTTTAAAGACATTTCCACTTGTAAGAATAAAATGAAAACTCAAAAATTAGTGCCTAGAGAGGAAAAAAGGAGGTGGAAACATTGTAAGCTGATCTGTTATATTTTCCCTTTAAAATACAGAAGACTTTGCTTTTCATCAAACTAAAATGTTGCCAAGTTGCAAACAAATTTTTAAGTTGTCAGGACCTCTAGATTAGACAAGAAACACAATAAAAAGAAGAGAGAGCAAGACATGGTGTTGAAATACAAAATCATCCCGGTATTGTTTTGAAAAAAAGAGGTGCATATCAGGTCCTGAGTTAAAATTTAAATGCAGCAGTTATGGGGTAGATTAAGATAGTCAAAATAAAGGAAAAATAGAGAATAAAAAGCATGGATATGTTAATTGCTTTTAGGATACTATGTGATTTCTGATTTCTGTTCAGGACTTGGAAGACGGGACCAGGGGCTAAGCTTAACTCAATTTTCTCTGCTTCTCCAATGTTTTTCTCCAGCCACTACATTTATGAAATTATATTATTGCATTTCAGTAAAGTTTTCCTCCAGAAAAGACACCCCCCCAATATATATATACTACAAACCAATTCTTCAGCCAAACTGGCAAACATAACCAATTTTATTTAAACCCTAAAAATTTTTAAAAATGCATTATTTAGGATACACTTAGGATAATCCTGTACCAAACATTAGAAGAGTATTCTATAATTTCACTATTTCTTGCTTATCACTTTGCTTGTTTTCCCTGTTTTTATTAAAACAAAGTTTTCATCCACAAAACATTACAACATAAAACACAGCAAAATGATTATTTTTTTTAAAAAAAGTTCAAAAGGTAATATTAAAACAAATTGGAAGCATATATATAAAAGTTCTGAACACCTATGCTCAGTATTTCTAGCCAGTATATGGTAGCTATAATTGAA